>NC_081169.1:13561609-14179109 GCF_012432095.1 Onychostoma macrolepis
AAACTCGCAATTCTGAGATATAAAGTCGCAATTCTGAGATATAAAGTCGCAATTCTGAGATATAAACTCGCAATTCTGACTTTTTCTCAGAATTCTGAGATAAAAAGTCGCAATAACCTTTTTATTTTTTTTCAGTGGCGGAAACGGGCTTCCATAGAAGAGCACTTCGACCTCGGCGCAGTAATAGTTTTCAGGAGTGATGATATTACTGCACCGAGGTCGAAGTGCAAGGATCCTAATCTGAAAATAACTGTTTTGTATTTTAATATATCAATTAAAATAATAATTAACATTTTTTCCTGTGATGACAAAACTTAATTTTCAGCAGCCATACTCTAGTCTTCAGTTTCATATGATCCTTCAGAAATCATACTTATATGCAGATTTGAAAAACATTTCTTATTATTATCTATATTTTAAAAAAGTGTTGTGCTGCTTAATATTTTTGTTGTGATATTATGTGATATTAATATTTTTGTTTCAAGTTGTATTTTTTTTTTTCAGAATTCTTGAATAAAAAGTTATAGAATAGAATTTTTGTAACATTATAAATGTGTCCCTTTTGATCAATTTAATGCTTTCTTGTTGAATGAAAGTATTAATTTATTTAAAAGAAAAATGGTATGGTTCTTCGTCGGTTCTGATATGTGTATAACAAGAAGATGCATCACTTGACCAGAGAACTGGGATGATGGGCTCATGAAAGATGATGAGTCATAGTGAATCCACCGTTTGCGTCATTGACTGAAATCATGAGTCTGACCTGATCATGTGCACCACATTAAGAATGTTTTCAGAGTCTTAAAGTTTAAAGTGACACAAAAATTGAGTCTGTTGAGTTTTAAAAACAAAACAAACAGTTAAAGTCTAAAAGGGAATCTTCCACCTTAATGCATACAAAGAATAGCATTTTCACACATCGTGATGTCTCTCGTCACACTGCACTTTCATGATGTGGCAAAACTGCAATGCACCTCTCATCAAACACTATACAAATTGTCCTGTAATCATTCAAAAGGTCAGCAGCAAGCAGGTTCAAATTTGACTGGATTGGGTAACACAGGTTTGAGAAACACATTAATGCAAGGATCCTGAATCTTTTGTTTTGCTTCTGGAGACACATGCTGCCTTTTGATGATAAACCATAGGAATGAGCTTGGAAGATGAATGCATCTTATTAAATACTTGACATGTTTATGACTCTGTTGAAAGGACAGGTCAGGATGCCCAGAGCGAGGCATAATATTGTCACAGTGCTTTGCAGTTATACAAACAAAATGAAACATAAAACTAACAGACCAATTTAACACACCACATTTGCTAGCCTGTTGTCAAAACAATTAAGAATAAATCGACTGTTATCATGATGAGTTCTAAAAGAAATTAATGTAATTATGTGGACTTGTGAGGGTAGGCACAATTAGCAGACTCATTTACTATAAATATATATCAGTATATTTATTAGATATCAAATAAAGGGTACAAGATTGTTTTTATAATTTATCAATGTACATTTTTGCTGTATTATGAGTAAGTTGTACCAAATGTTACTTACGGCTGTTGTGTATACTAGTATTTCTTTTAAATAAACTATACATATACACTTTATGCACTTATCACTGTTTCCACAAAACATATTACTGCTTTCAACATTGATAATAATAAGACATGTTTCTTGAGCAAATTAGCATATTAAAATGATTTCTGTAGGATCATGTGACACTGAAGACTGGAGTAATGATGCTAAAAATTCAGCTTTGAAATCACAGAAATACAAACCAGTTATGTTTAAATTGTATTTTGCAACATTAATGTTTTTACTGTATTTTCAATAAAACAAAGACAGCACGGTGAGCATTCTTCTACTTTTTCCAGAAGCATTTAATAATGTTATATAATACAGTAGTGTAAAAATGGTATACATAAAACAGGCTGATGTTTTACTCAGTATAAATATATCTGTAACTCCAAAAGCAGATAATAATGTCACATGTTTTTGCATCCTGTCATATTATCCATAATACATTACTGCAAGATGTGCATGACATGCAAATATTTAAACAAAAAAGCCTTCAGCCTTCACACTGAAGGAGCCACACAACTGTCACACCGAGCTGTGTTTTAATCTGTCAGCAGATACACAGGCACTAGCAAAGACTGAATCAGGACAGGGTGGCACATGATACGTCTCCTTCCTCTAACTGTCACACACACTATTTAGTTAGTAGGCCTATACTAAGACATTCAGCAAACACACAGTACACCAATTACAGAAATGTCTCCCTGGAGCAAACCTGAGGTTAAATGCTTCGCTCAAGGGCACAATAGTAATAGGTTTCCTCATTAGCACACACATTGCCTGGACATGGAAACAAACCTCGCCCAACGTACAGTATGCAATGTGTAGAAAAGAAAATGATATGAATATTGTTAAGTACCATGAGCTGATTCGAAAGTAAAAATTGCTGCCACAGATATCAAATTAGAACCCTAAAATTGCATTGTATTCAAACACAAGACTTCATTCTCTGAATGCATCATTGTCTCAAAGCAGAGGAATCTGCTGAAATGTGCAGGTGTTCATTCACTGACGCACATTCACATCAAGGACATTAGACAGATTGTCCTGTAATCATTCAAAAGGTCAGCAGCAAGCAGGTTCAAATTTGACTGGATTGGGTAACACAGGTTTGAGAAACACATTAATGCAAGGATCCTGAATCTTTTGTTTTGCTTCTGGAGACACATGCTGCCTTTTGATGATAAACCATAGGAATGAGCTTGGAAGATGAATGCATCTTATTAAATACTTGACATGTTTATGACTCTGTTGAAAGGACAGGTCAGGATGCCCAGAGCGAGGCATAATATTGTCACAGTGCTTTGCAGTTATACAAACAAAATGAAACATAAAACTAACAGACCAATTTAACACACCACATTTGCTAGCCTGTTGTCAAAACAATTAAGAATAAATACGACTGTTATCATGATGAGTTCTAAAAGAAATTAATGTAATTATGTGGACTTGTGAGGGTAGGCACAATTAGCAGACTCATTTACTATAAATATATATCAGTATATTTATTAGATATCAAATAAAGGGTACAAGATTGTTTTTATAATTTATCAATGTACATTTTTTTGCTGTATTATGAGTAAGTTGTACCAAATGTTACTTACGGCTGTTGTGTATACTAGTATTTCTTTTTAAATAAACTATACATATACACTTTATGCACTTATCACTGTTTCCACAAAACATATTACTGCTTTCAACATTGATAATAATAAGACATGTTTCTTGAGCAAATTAGCATATTAAAATGATTTCTGTAGGATCATGTGACACTGAAGACTGGAGTAATGATGCTAAAAATTCAGCTTTGAAATCACAGAAATACAAACCAGTTATGTTTAAATTGTATTTTGCAACATTAATGTTTTTACTGTATTTTCAATAAAACAAAGACAGCACGGTGAGCATTCTTCTACTTTTTCCAGAAGCATTTAATAATGTTATATAATACAGTAGTGTAAAAATGGTATACATAAAACAGGCTGATGTTTTACTCAGTATAAATATATCTGTAACTCCAAAAGCAGATAATAATGTCACATGTTTTTGCATCCTGTCATATTATCCATAATACATTACTGCAAGATGTGCATGACATGCAAATATTTAAACAAAAAAGCCTTCAGCCTTCACACTGAAGGAGCCACACAACTGTCACACCGAGCTGTGTTTTAATCTGTCAGCAGATACACAGGCACTAGCAAAGACTGAATCAGGACAGGGTGGCACATGATACGTCTCCTTCCTCTAACTGTCACACACACTATTTAGTTAGTAGGCCTATACTAAGACATTCAGCAAACACACAGTACACCAATTACAGAAATGTCTCCCTGGAGCAAACCTGAGGTTAAATGCTTCGCTCAAGGGCACAATAGTAATAGGTTTCCTCATTAGCACACACATTGCCTGGACATGGAAACAAACCTGCGCCCAACGTACAGTATGCAATGTGTAGAAAAGAAAATGATATGAATATTGTTAAGTACCATGAGCTGATTCGAAAGTAAAAATTGCTGCCACAGATATCAAATTAGAACCCTAAAAATTGCATTGTATTCAAACACAAGACTTCATTCTCTGAATGCATCATTGTCTCAAAGCAGAGGAATCTGCTGAAATGTGCAGGTGTTCATTCACTGACGCACATTCACATCAAGGACATTAGACAGAGCTCCTTTTAGACACTCATTCAAAGCTATGAATATGCGATAGGTTTATATGTCCTGCAACAGACCTTGGTCAGGAAACACAAAATTTAATTTGAGGGAAACAATGCTCTGAGGGATTTCAGTACAGTGCTCTCAATTTGACATACTGACCTAGGTCATATCTACTTTTTACTATCCGAAGTGTTTTGTTTACTGAAAATTTTCAATCCTTTCTGTGAGCTTGTTTTCATTCATGCTGAATTACGTATGGCGTCTACTCCAGACTAAAATCTATAACAGACCATAACAAGTGGATATTTTGAGGCAAATGAAATTAGTGCCTCAACAGTAAACAAGCCAATTAAACGAGGAGGATAAAATGGATGCAAATTTAAAATGATGCATGCGTCACTACTGCATCATGGATTTGAAAATCATAAATACTACAACAGACACAATCATCCTGACTCATTAACCTTGTCTCATTAGACATGCTCAGTCCATTTTGAGCATTTGTGATGTATTCTTTACGAAAGCTACAAAAAATGAAATATAAAACATTTTCAAAAATTAAAACAAACCCTATCTATCAAATTTTTAAGTGCTCTATATGATTCACTATAAGAGTGCTGCTACAAAAATGGTGGCTTCTCTAAGCCTTCATATCAAGCCAACATATCAAACATTAATTACTACATTATGGATTTAGACCATTTATGACCTGTTTTCAGTAATTTAAATAAATGTGTATATATATATATATATATATATGTGAACTAATAAAAATGATAAAAGGTACATAAACCAATTACTGTATTAAAACTTTGAGGTCCAAATCTCACTACTGTTAAGAAAATGTGGTCATGCAGAATAAAGCATGAATATGTGTTTTATAAGTACTAATAAACAGCCAATGTGTATATTACTTGTGATAACTGGTTCTCAAAATAAAGTGTCACCATTAAAACGTAAACTGAAATTTAAAAAAAAAAAAACTCAAACATAAACTACAAAATTAGAAAGTTATATTTTTTAAAAAGCTAATTCAAACATATCAAAATACTATAATAAGATAACACTAAAATAACACTGATAGCAAGCATGATTTGGTGTAAAAACAGCAATTTTCACTTCCATCTGCAAACAACTGTTAATCGTTTGAGTTACCTAAAATATACAGTATCTCACAGAAGTGAGTACACCCCTCACATTTTTGTAAATATTTTATTAACACTGAAGAAATGACACTTTGCTACAATGTAAAGTAGTGAGTGTACAGCTTGTATAACAGTGTAAATCCCTCAAAATAACTCAACACACAGCCATTAATGTCTAAACCGCTGGCCACAAAAGTGAGTACACCCCTAAGTGAAAATGTCCAAATTGGGCCCAATTAGCCATTTTCTCTCCCATGTCATGGGAGTCATGTGACTCATTAGTGCTACAAGGTCTCAGGTGTGAATGGGGAGCAGGTGTGTTAAATTTGGTGTTATCGCTCTCACTCTCTCATACTGGTCACTGGAAGTTCAACATGACACCTCATGGCAAAGAACTCTCTGAGGATCTGAAAAAAAGAATTGTTGCTCTACATAAAGATGGCGTAGGCTATAAGAAGATTGCCAAAACCCTGAAACTGAGCTGCAGCACGGTGGCCAAGACCACACAGCGGTTTAACAGGACAGGTTCCACTCAGAACAGGCCTCACCATGGTCGACCAAAGAAGTTGAGTGCACGTGCTCAGCGTCATATCCAGAGGTTGTGTTTGGGAAATAGACATATGAGTGCTGCCAGCATTGCTGCAGAGGTTGAAGGGGTGGGGGGCAGCCTGTCAGTGCTCACACCATACGCCGCACACTGCATCAAATTGGTCTGCATGGCTGTTGTCCCAGAAGGAAACCTCTTCTAAAGATGATGCACAAAAAAGCCCTCAAACAGTTTGCTGAAGACAAGCAGACTAAGGACATGGATTACTGGAACCATGTCCTGTGGTCTGATGAGACCAAGAAAAACTTATTTGGTTCAGATGGTGTCAAGCGTGTGTGGCGGCAACCAGGTGAGGAGTACAAAGACAAGTGTGTCGTGCTTACTGTCAAGCATGGTGGTGGGAGTGTCATGGTCTGGGGCTGCATGAGTGCTGCCGGCACTGGGGAGCTACAGTTCATTGAGGGAACCATGAATGCCAACATGTACTGTGACATACTGAAGCAGAGCATGATCCCCTCCCTTCGGAGACTGGGTTGCAGGGGAGTATTCCAACATGATAACGACCCCAAACACTTGCTAAAGAAGCTGAGGGTAAAGGTGATGGACTGGCCAAGCATGTCTCCAGACCTAAACCCTATTGAGCATCTGTGGGGCATCCTCAAACAGAAGGTGGAGGAGCGCAAGGTCTCTAACATCCACCATCTCTGTGATGTCGTCATGGAGGAGTGGAAGAGGACTCCAGTGGCAACCTGTGAAGCTCTGGTGAACTCCATGCCCAAGAGTGTAAAGGCAGTGCTGGAAAATAATGGTGGCCACACAAAATATTGACACTTTGGGCCCAATTTGGACATTTTCACTTTTGTGGCCAGCGGTTTAGACATTAATGGCTGTGTGTTGACTTATTTTGAGGGGACAGCAAATTTACACTGTTATACAAGCTGTACATTCACTACTTTACACTGTAGCAAAGTGTTATTTCTTCAGTGTTGTCACATGAAAAGATATAATAAAATATTTAGAAAAATGTGAGGGGTGTACTGACTTCTGTGAGATACTGTATATGACTTAATACATAAATAACGCTGGTCAAATCATTTCATAAAGCTGTCAAGAGTCAACTCTGCAACTGTAAGTATTTTAGAGTGAGAGCTGTTGTTGTTCTGTGGTGTAAAAGATACTGTAATTAGCGCTCAGTACGATTACAGTAAATGGGTTATATTATACGAGAGTGTGCAATCAAGAACGATGACCTTTCCCCCGACTTCTTTTTCCTGGGGCATTTTGTGGATCCTTAGGGGATTGGACGATGTTCCTTAGTCCATGTAGCTAAGCTGTCTCTTCACACTATAATCCCATTAGCAGCCCAAGCTGTCTTTACGAGGAAAAAGACAGGCCGATTCTGGCCTTAACGAACAACAGTTCTTAATCTGTGACTTTTCAATTCCCAGTACAATTGCATTAGGCATTGCTAGTAATTCAGAGAGTGGGTGGAAACCCCTTTTCACATGCTACAAGGAGGATTTCAGCAAATCTACTTTTGGTTATCTATGTTACCAGCCAACATTTTATAATGAGACATCTATTACTATAAAAACGCAATATTAAAATAGATCAGAGGAAAACACAGAAGATCTTATGCTACACAAGTCTGATGCAAGCTGTCTATAAAAATAACATGTCAAGTGGCATCTGTACTGAAATTAATGGAACTTCATCACACCAGCTATGATGGATTGATGTCCTGTTTTGCCTGAAGGAAATCCTTTGCCCTATATTTTGGACAGAAAATCTATTCTATACACCTGATGGTAATTTTTTATTTTAATTGAAAGAGAATAACACTTCCTCTCCAACAACCAAATTCTTCACAGGCTTAAACGTGGGGGTCTGATGAGGAAAAACATTCTCCTAAATAATTGATCACACCATCAGTTCGCTTTAAATTCTACAATGGTTTCTTGGTGCATGAAAGATCATGTACTAGCTTGAGCAAGATATTCGCATGAGACGTATTCACCTTTGCTAAACAATGACGCATTTGGTTTCTGTCACTAAAATAAGTGAACAGTGGGGTCTTGCTATGACTGAATGCCCTAGCGAGCATTTAATGTAGTCACATTTTCCCAAGTATTATCATTGCGCTTCCCTGCTTGACAGTAACAGTCTGCTGCTCAGAAATAATAGATGCTCACCAAAACACTACTTCATTTGCCTCAAAGAAAGTCTATGAGGGAAGCCTGAGGAGAAATGCATTTCAATCCTAGAATGACACTCACTTAGGGATGGAAATCACAAGGAATTTAGCTATTCTATTTCAGATTCATGAACAATTATTTTTAAAGTTTTCTTTCAGGAATTTTGAGGAATAAAAATAAAAAATTGGTTATTTTCCATTGGTGGATCTAATATGGTACATGGATTTCTCATATTATCTATTCTACTCTTAAGTATAATTGAAATAAGACAAACACCATAATCGATATTAATAGAAACTGTGCATGTGTTAGAACAAAAGATAAAAAGCTCCAGGGGACTTCGTGTTTATGTGGAAGCTGTTCATATAGGCAAGATAAATGAAATTCAGTCTGTAGGGAAAAAAATAACTACTAAGTAGCCTGCTTACTTCTCATTTGTAAAGCACAATAGAGAGCCGCTCTTTACCATAACAGAAGCTCCTATTTGCTCCAGACTGCTCTGCTTATGGAACATATTCCAACTATGGAAACTGATGGCTGCGTTTTACTGCTCTCTATCAGGCTTTATGTTACAAACTTTGACAATCAAATTATTAAGGGCAAATGGTTAATAAACAGCACTGAGCCCAATGTACACAGCACAATTTCCACAGCAGAATGTAGAGCACTCCAAACCTCCACAGACTAGGATGCCGGGCTTATCGGGTCCAAGCAGGTTTCACAGATGCTGCTCTGTGCGTGGAACTGGGACTACATCAATTTAGCAACCAAGCTGGGGAAAATTGATGCCTGACATAGAAATGAGAAGGTAACACAACATTAAAGATGACAACAAATTTCCAACTGGCCACATTTGCTTTGGGGCCTGAATTAATTTTTTTGCAGACCACCTTTTTTTCCAAAATAATCTACACAACTGTGTTTATAACTTTAAAAAACTTTAAAAATATAGATATACGTTTTGTATACATACATGTACTGTTTGGGGTTAGAAAGATTTCTTAACAATTCTGAAAGAAGTCTCTTATGGTCACCAAGGCTGAATTTATTTGATTAAAAATACAGTAAAGACAGTAATAATGTAAAATATTTTTATAATTTAGGCTATAATAACTGCTTTGTATTTTAATATATAATTTATTCATTGATTCTTTGCTGAAACGCTGGTGTTTTGTTCACAGCGTGCGCTCGCTGAATGCATTCTGCTCTCTCTAGATTCTCTCATCAGAAACAACAAAGTGCAGAAGTGCTTACGAATTTGTAAGTAATATATTCATTTCACAGTGTAAACAGCATCAGAGATTATAATGGGAGTTTTTGAGAGTGCTTAAAATGTTCTTTGATAATGTAAATGTTCTTTGCTTTCTTTCTGTACAATCAAGGTGTTATAATTAGTAACTTATAATGTTTTATTTAAAAATATTTTATGGCATGACACCCATATCTGGTACTTAGGTAAAAAGATGGGGTTTTATGCATAGTTAATAGATTACAGTATTAGGCTATACTTTGCCTATCGCCCATTATAGATCAACTAACATAATAATCTATAAAGGTGCAAAATGCATTTACTTACACTTATTTGAGAATTGAGATATTAAATTATATAGTTAACACATCTGGGAATATTTTGAATAAAAAGGAAAAATAAAACAAACCTATATCAGTTATACAGTGCTATTGTGGCTGCTGTGTGTCACATGAGAAGCATGATGAACAGAATTTTGGCACCCTTGGTAAATATGATCAAAGAAGGCTATGAAAATTAATCTGCATTGTTAATCCTTTTGATCTTTTACAAAATTCACAAAAATATAACCTTTCATTGGATAATAAGAATTTAAAATGGGGGGAAATATCATTATGAAATAAATGTTTTTCTCTAATACACATTGGCCACAATTAACTTTTATTCAATACTTTTTGAAACCTCCATTTTCCAGTTTAACAGCTCTAAAGTTTCTCCTATAATGCCTGATGAGGTTAGAGAACACCTAACAAGAGATCAGAGACCATTCCTTCATCCAGAATCACTCCAGACCCTTTAGATTCACAGCTCCATGTTGGTGCTTCTTCTCTTTAGTTCACCCACTCATTTTCTATAGGGTTCAGGTCAGAGGACTGGAATGGCCAGCAGAAGCTTGGTTTTGTGCTCAGTGACTCATTTTTGTGTTGTTTTAAATGAGTCAACACAACATTTGTGTTTGGATTATTGTACAGTTGGAAGATCCTAACATGGCCCATTATAAGATTTCCAACAGAGTCAGTCACTTATTGATTTTTTATCTGTTGGTATTTGATAGAATCCATGATGCCATGTGTCTAAACAAGATGTCCAGGACCTCCAGCAGAAATATAGGCCCATGACATCAAAAATACAGCAGTATATTTCATTGTACACATGGGGTACTTTTTATCCCTGTGTTCACCAAACCCATCTTGAGTGTTAAACTCACACTAAAAAGCTCATTTTTTAGTTTCATCTGACCATAGAAGTCAGTCCCATTTGAAGTTCCAGTCGTGTCTGACAACTGAATATGCTGGAGTTTGTTTTTGGATGAGCGAGGAGAATTTTTCTTGAAACCCTCCCAAACAACATGTGGTGATGTAGGTGCTGTTTGACAATTTCTTTTTAAGGTTTTCTGACCCCGAGACTCAACTATTTTCTGCAATTCTCCAGCTGTGGTCCTTGGAGAGTCTTTAGCCACTCAAACTCTCCTCCTCACCATGCATTAGAACGATATAGACACACGTCCTCTTCCAGGCACGTTTCGTAACATTTTATGTTGATTGGAAATTCTTCTAATTTGCGAAGCTCAATTATCTTTTGCTGCACATCAGAAATATATTCTTTGGTTTTTCTCATTGTGATGGATGATTAAGGGAATTTGGGCTTTGTTTTCCCTCCTATTTATATTTCTGTGAAATAGGAAGCCATAGCTGGATAATTTCATGTTCATAATCACCCTGGAGTGCTCAAAATTGTGAATATGAATGGGAGTATACTTAAGAGATATTTTACTCATAAGAATTTCTAGGGGTGCCAATAATTGTGTCCAACGTGTATTTGAGAAAAACATTTATTTCATAATGATATTTCCCACACTGAGGAAGGCTTGGTAGCCGAAACGTTTGTGTCTATTCCCTAATGGTAATGATTGTAAAATAAAACGAAAAAGAAGATTGTTCTCGTGAGTGCGGATCATTAATTCTTCTACAAAGTAACTTAACAGATTGACGCACCAAAACAAAAGAATTAAGTAGCGGAGGAGCACAGTGCAAACGACGTTGTTATAATGATATTTCCCCCCATTTTATATTCTTATTATTCAATGAAAGGTTAAATTTTTGTGAATTTTTAAAATAAAAGATCAAAAGGATTAACAATGCAGATTAATTTTCACAGCCTTCTTTGATCATATTTACCAAGGGTGCCGATATTTTTGGCCATGACTGTACATATAGTACAGTATACAGTATTTATATAGGCCTACAGTAATATCCAAAAAGACTCGAGGCTCTAATTGCTGCCCAAGGTGCTTCTTCAACTTAGTACTGTGTAAAGGGTCTGAATACTTATGTAAATGTGATATTTCAGGGGTTTTTTTCTTGTTAATAAATTTACAGACAATTCTAAAATTCTGTTTTCACCTTTTCATTATGAGATACGGAGTGTAGATTAATGAGGGGAAAAAAGAATTTAAACAATTGTAGTATCAGGCAACAAAATTGAAAAAAGTGAAGGGGGTCTGAATACTTTCTGAATGCACTGTATGTATATCTATACACACAAACACACACACACACACACACACATATATATATATATATATATATATATATATATACATATTACTGACCTACTGTCCAATTCTTCATTATATATTATGTCTAATTCTTCAATATTAGGTCAATTTCTTGTTTATAAAACTTTATCACAATAAGCAATATCGCACTCACAAACATGCTGCTGTACTGAACATGAGCACACAAGTGTGTGAAATTGCTTAATTTCAGACATAATCACTGTCTTTGGACCTTTAACTGCTATTTCGGGATTCAGAATGAAGTCATTGCTGTGCTTCATGCTGCAGGTGCTGAATGCTGCCCCACACAGATGACTGCAAGCTCAGCCCCATCATGCCTGTGATTATTCTACCTAATTACATTTGCAGGTGATGGGTGCACAGCATGGCCAACCTCTTCCACCTTTGATATTATCTCACATGGCCATTTCTCATCCTCGGGCACATCAGAGTAATTGCTACTACTATCAGAGGGACGGCGTAATAAAAAGCCATCCTAGATAAGAGTTAAACACACACAGCCCCTTCACAAGATGTCTGTCACGTAGAGTCAGTGCGATGAAGGACGGACGGATGTGGATCAGCTGCACAGATGTAGCGGCAGGGCAGGGGGAGGTTTAATAAGAGCTCAGGAGAGATGGGGGAGAGATGTTATGCTCTGCCGCGATAAGAGAGAAGGGAACGGACGACTCCGTCGCAGATCAGAGAGAGTGAGAACGAGGAGGGGGAAGGCAGATGAAAGCTTAAAACAATCAGCGGCGTTAATCTGCAAGGTGCAACATCTGCTCCTGGTGTATTCTGAGGTGGCTGGCCCGGATCGGATCCTTTAGGCCCTTATTAGCCTCGCTCGACCAGGACTGGCCTGCCTAAATCCAGGTCACACCTCCTAAAAAACAAGATTTCTGTCAGTCCCCTCAGACTATACAGGGCAACGGGGATTATGTGCCTCCAGGACCAATCTTGCCCCTAAACCACCTTTTAGAATCATGTTCAGCAGGTTAAGTGAATAGCATTGACTACTATAATCTAAAATCAATATATTGCACTATAATGGGTGGTTTGAAAAATATCATGATTTAAACGGTAAAAGACTGTAAAAATGCAATGGTTAAAAAACTGTTAATTGGTTAATAGTAGGTTTCATTACTCTATGAAAAACTGTAATATACCTAATGGGACATTTCATGTGAAATTTAAAGTTGTTGGACATTAAAAAGAAAAAGTCATGTTATACTTGTTACGGGTTGTGGTTGTGGCAATCGCAAAAGGAATATAAATGAAAGACGGGAGGACAAAACGGCTTCAACACACTTTTCCCATTTATTAAACTTAACATTACATTACATTATTAATCACGGACCAAGACAAAGGGAGAACTGAGGACTTTTAAAGGAAAGAGAACAAAAGAGCAAACAACGTAATTAAACTCAGGTGGGGACAATGACAGATAATTAACTAATGAGGAACGGAACTAAACCAAATAAGGACAACGGGGACTTCAGACAGGGCAGACACGTTACAATACTTTACAGTAAAAACATAAATTGAGCTTCCCAGAATTCCCTGAGTGAGCTCACATTTGATGGTTTTTCACTGAAACTGTTTCTTCTTATTATTTTAAATTTGTGTATATGGCACAGTGCACTTTCTGTGTGTTTGGATTTACCTCAGTTTGTGGAAAAACGTCTTGTGAACTTTGATTCATCATGTGGCTCTTTCTTTACCACTTGCGTTTTATCACAGTATTATATATTATATTATATTATATTTAGAGCTGGGTAGTAACTGATTACATGTAATCTGGATCACATAATCGGATTCCAAAAATTGAGTACATGTAAAGCAAATTACATTTTGAAATGTTCATAATCAGATTACAGTTACTTTTTATGGATTACGTAATTACATATTACATATTATTCACACAATGGTACTAAATTATACATGATTTATTGATTCTCTCAAATTCTTATTTTTTTCTCTTTTAAATTTTCCCTTTTAACTTCCTTTCTAAATGTTCTTTTTTAACAACTCACAAACCCACTGCAGTTCTTATTTTAAGCCCAGTTTGGGAAACCCTGGTGTAATGTAATGTTTAATGCATTTATATAAAAAAGGAATATATTTTCTTTCTCTTTGCTTTTTAATTCAATATGAGATGTTTAATGGCAAGTTTAAAACAAGTAAAAAAAATTTAAAAAGATATTCTAAAAGTAATCTTAAAGTGTAGTCTGAATTCTTTACCCAAAATGAGTAACCCAAATTACGTTACTAACTACATTTTGATCACGTAAACTGTAATAAGGAATGGATTACAATTTGTAAGTAATCTACCCAGCTCTGATTAAATTATGTTATGTTATATTATATTATATATTAAAGGTTAAAAAATATATTTTATATTTAATATTATATTATATTATTATTTGATATACCAGATTTCAGTAATAGTGGTATATGTGGTATATCATCATAATTTTTGGTTTATAAACATTATTATAATTTTTTTTACTGTAAATTTAATTTAAACATGTAGTACGACGGCGTTTTAGTGCCTCGTTAAAAAATAAAAAAAATCGAAGATTACGAGATTAAAGTCATAATATTTCGAGAATAAAGTCGAAACTACGAGAATAAAGTCGAAATGTTACGAGAATAAAATTGAAACACTACGAGAATAAAGTCTAAATATTTCGAGAATAAAGTCGAAATTACGAGAATAAAGTCGAAATATTACGAGAATAAAATAGAAATTACGAGAATAAAGTCGAAACACTACAAGAATAAAGTCGAAATATTTCAAGAATAAAGTAGAAATTACGAGAATAAAGTCGAAACACTACAAGAATAAAGTCGAAATATTTCAAGAATAAAGTAGAAATTACGAGAATAAAGTCGAAATGTTTCGAGAATAAAGTCGAAATGTTTCGAGATTAAAGTCGAAATGTTTTGAGAATAAAGATTATATACTTATAATATTTTGAGATATATTTGGAGCACCGGGAGATATTCCAAATCTCAGTTTTCAAAATCTGTCAGTTTTATAGCGAAATACAAACAATATGTAGGCTATATTGCAATAATGTGTTTGTCAAGCGGCATGTGAGTCAATCATCTTTCCGATTACAACAACGAGACATTATTTTCATTATAAATTAGGCTAAACTGTTTTTTTGTTTGTTTTTTTCATGCCTTATGATGTTCCTTCAATTTATATCTTGCTATAAACTTGAAATAAAGAGCAAAAACACATTTATAATTTGTATTTTGTTATAAAACTGGCAGAATTTGAAAGCTGAGCTGTGTGTAAAAGCAACAAAGCACAAAATTGTTGCGATAACTGGTTGGCTGGCGCGCTACAAATAATGAATGGAAGACGTTAAATATTATGTCCTCATTTACAGTATACCATGAATAAAACAGTTTGTGAATAGACACTTAACGTTTACAGCAGAAAAGACAACAATATAACGTATGTTAACAAATTTGAGTCCACTTCAACCTTTAGAACATTTTATTGCTGTTTAATTAAACAGGCTATGTGAGGAATGAAAGTTTGGACGCCACAGACATTTTTGCGGAGTAGGTGGTGGAATTTTCACAATAATTTAATGAATTGATTCACATAGCGATCTGTCACGCCACATTAAAGATCTTGAAAATCACATTATTGTAAGACACATAATTTGTGTTTCGTTATAAAACTGATTTTGAAAGACGAGACTTTGTTTTATATTAAAAGCAGTAAAAGCACAAAGCTTAAGCTATTGCTATTGGGTGGCTGGCGCACTACAAATAACGAATGCAATGGAAGAAATGAAATATTATTTCCAAGCATACTGTCAACGCGAGTATGACACATGGTATGATTTCTGCTAATGATCCCACATATATTTGTAGTGTATTAAAAAAGGGTTAAATAAGAGAGCTACAGTGCCCCCCAAAGGAATGTCGATTGAGTGTGTGAGCTGATGTTAAGATAAACAGTTGTTCCTGTTCAGTCTGTTAATAAATATCATATTCTTGATATTAAGCTGTTTCCGCGAGTCCTTAAAATTGACATCCCAGTAAGATGATGTAGCCACTCGGACGCAACAATATTCAAATCAATTCTGGTGGATTGGCAACTTCTCACGATGCTCTCAATGCGGGCCATTTGCATGCGCAATATAGGCTATACTCTCAAAATATTATAACTTTAATTTCTACTATTTAAATTCTCAAAACATTTCGACTTTATTCTCGAAATATTATGACTTTAATCTCATAATCTTAGATTATTTTATTTTTTTTAAGGTGGCACTAAAACGCCGTCGTAATGTAGAACCTAAAATGTTACTACAGTAAAGGCTTTTTTTTTTTTCCATTTTTTATTGTAACTTTCACAGATTGTTTTTTTTGTTTGTTTGTTTTTTTACAATTTCATTACATTAGTCCTATACAGCACACACTTCATGGTATTTACATTAAAAATTGCATGCCTTATCGCATGTGTTATTGTGGTACTTAGATCAATATAGCCCTTGACAGCTGATCTATGCCAGGGATCCGTCCATCCTAATGAAAGGATAAGCTTCTCCATGTCTAATCCCGCTGAGATAGCTATTTCTCCCCAATAATCCCCATAAAACATACTCTGAACATACAATGACACTATATAGAAATACCTATGGCATATATTGTCAAAAGCTGGAGTGTGTGGTCAGCTAGTTTGCAGTTCCCCAGGTGTCTCTGAAGCCCACACAGGCGCACAGCAGTGTGCCCAGAGGAACCATGGCCTCATTTAGATGGCTGAGATCCTCATTACTGTATCCACTCTCCCAACTTACACCTGCTGTAAAACAGCGTTGCTCTCGCCTACGCTCCGGAAAGCGACACACCGGCACCTTTGAACACACAGCAGGCTCTCAAGGGAAGTGCAACTATGATGCCATGTTGATCTGCTGTTGAAATTGCATGCAAGTTTATAAACAGATTGCAAATATAATTATTTAAGAATCGTGTTGAGAAAACTGTATGGCAGTTGCGTCCGTCCTTTTGCTGTACTACTTCCTGCAGGTGGCAGAAAGAGGGGGAGGGCAACGGGGCTGCAGGTGTGATATGGCAGCACTTACATGAGAAGCTGTGTCTCTTCTAAAGCATTAATGAGAGCTGAATCTGTCTTTTGTCTCAGATCTGTCTGGATATTTCTTGACAGATGAATGTGGGCTTAATGGTTACCAGCCATATAGTTTCCTGGAGTTAATAAGGACTGCACATACAGAGATATAGATATGCCATATAGCGAATTCAAAATATATGTAAACAGGGATGGGTAGGATAACAACATAAATTTGTCATCCAGCACATCCTTTATGTATATTTGCACAGCTAGTGGTCAGGACAATTTTACATTATCACATGTGAAAGCAACAAAAGAGTAATGCAAAAATACATGATGGAACATGTCCCGCAAATGAACATGACATGTTTTGGGGACAACACAAATTAGAGAAATAGCGTAACATGCAAATACAGAATTCAAATTATGTTGTGGATCATCCAATGAGTATTTAGAGTCAGAACTAATTTTATAATATTAGCTTTACTATTTTAAGTATTTGTTTTAGCTCAGTTGCATAATGTGAAGCTGTTTTTGCACTGTCTGACATTCATTTGTTATGAATAATCTACCGTTTTAGTTTGCGTCCACCAAGTTCCAAAAATGTGTTCATTTGTAATATATTTAATTGACTAAATTATCCCCAAAAATACTATGTAAAAAATAAATAAAACTAAGATTACTGGAGTATGTTTTACAAGAAAATACAATTTCCATCCTACTAATTAAAATTTTCATGTGTAATTCAATGCTACTTGTCATTTCTTTGTAATTATTTGTGAAATTTACTAGCAATTTTTCAGTGAAAGTAAAATACTACAACTACACCATTTGTCAGTGCATGCATTACCACAAGGTTATTTAAATATATATATTATTTCAGTTTTCAATAAACCAAATTATACAGTGATATATAGTGTGATATTATACTATCATGTAAGATTTATGCCTAACCCTGTTTTATAATAATCTGTATCAGTACAAATCAAAAGATTGATTCCAACAATAGACCGGTGGCAGGGTTAATGAATTGAAACATGGATTTTTTTGCCAGTATTGAATGTTTTTTGCTGTGCAGTGGGCAAACATAATTTCCTCTGGTAGGTGAGCATTACCGTTTCTAATGATCTCTGTAGTGAATACCCAGTGATCCGCACTCAATTACAGCCATTGATTATCCACCTCCGGCTTTTCACCGAGGATGAAACAGTTTGTTTAAACATGCCGCAATTTGCTACAGGTGGTTTTGTGCTCGGAGAAGCCAATTATTTTATTAGATTTTGATTGATAAAGACGACAATTTTTCAGAGTCGCCTACTAAATGTTAGACTTATTTCAAGCTATCTTTTCTAAAGTACAATCACAATTGACCTTGTACAGTCTAGGAAAAGATCTACGCTATTTTCACAAAGGTTGTAGGATCACAAGTAGATGTAGGTCAGAGTCATACTGACCACAACTGAATACTTGATCAAGGGACTTAAGCCATCTCCTGTGGGGCTTTTCCTTTAAATCGGTATGGAGTGTATTTAAGCTGGTATGGATTAAAAAGCGCTTGATAAATGGCATTTAAATCCTGGGCATTTTCATTTTCAGAAGATTTTAGTTCACAGCAGGCATTAATAAGCCAAAACTGATGTTTCACCATTAATAATAAATAAGGGGTTGTGCCTACATTTACAGTCTGCATACAGAACGTAACCTTCAGAGCACCTTCAGGACTTACCTTCATGTCATTCCAAGCCCTTAAGACTTTAGTTCATCTTCGAAACACAAATTTATATATATTTTAATGAAATCTGAGTGGTTTCTGTCCCTCCATTTGAAGTCCAGGAAACTAAAACTTAAAGATCCATAAAGGTCATAAATTTGTTGTAAAAAATTTTGAATGAACCCAGTGGTTTAAAGTCTTGTGATATACGATTGCTTCATATAATAAACAGATTTAATTTAGGCTTTTGTTTATATATAAACAATGACTGACACACATACATAGAGCACATCAAATATGGTAAACATTGAAGCTCAAACTTTGGTTTGTGACGGATCCATATATGTTTATATGTGAATAAAATGTTCAATAAAAGTTAAATCTGCAAATTATACAAAGCAATCATATTTCTTCACGTTGCTTAAATTAAACCACTTGATTCATATAATTATACAAGGCCTTTATAACCTCTTTGGATCTTACCTGAGTAACTGACTTGAACTTTCAATGGAGGGACAGAAATCTCTCAGGATTCCTTAAAAAATATCTTAATTTGGGTTTCGAAGATTTAACATAGTCTTATGGGTGAGTAAATGATTAATTAATTTTCATATCTAGGTGAACTAGTCTAAATGTTTCTCAAAAAAATGAAATCATTTCAGTATCAAGCATAATATTCTACAGGCTACCACAAAAATGTAACTGCAATATAGTAATTTTGCAAGGCAGCATATATGGTGGCAATTTCCTTTCAGGGTCACTCAAGACAGGTCAAACAAAACAACTAAATATTTGCAGGCTACAACAATCGCATCTGGCAGTTTCCCCATTATAAGGCACACTCACCATATAATGCGATAATGGTGCCTCCCCTGGAGGTACAGAAAACACCACCACATCAGCAACTTGCCATGTCGGAAACACAGACCAAAACCCTGACAAAGCAACCAATACCAGTTTAATAAGGCTCACTACATTTCGAAACATCCAAGAGGTTACGAGGGCATGTGAATGCAATTTTATTATATTCAACCTCGTCCATGGATTGTGAGCAAGGAAGAAAAAACTGCAACACAATGACACGGTTTAATCTCGTCGGCCAGCACTGAGAGTGAATTCGTACCTTGTCCTTGCTTGTAAAAATGCCAGGGTAATTCAGCGGATTACAAGCTCCTCTGACTTGAGGCTTGTTGGAGATTAGTCAGGACAATGGTCATATCACAGCGCCTGAATTCACTGTCACTACTTTCAGGAGTCAGCTGCAATTGGTTACCAACAATCTTCATTTTACCACCTGATTTACTATAAGGAAAAATCACGATTCAAGTCGTTAAGGGTTAATGTGATGACTTCCCATTTAGCAATGAAGAACATGGCTGTACACCAGGATAAAATGTATCCGTTGGTAAGGAGGAAATATTCATTTCTAAAATAATGTCTACAAAAAATATCATGAGGACGCCTAGCCAATGTGTTTTGATTTGTTTATGAATCTCTAGGCTACATCAACTTTAGTTGAATGTTTACACTGCACGGTTTACACATTCAACTACAATATTAAACAGTTGTCTTATTATATAAGATAAATGTATCACAAGATAAACAAAACATAGTTTGATTTTACTAATGATACAGTCCCTTTTAACTTTGTCAGAGTTCGCTCAACACAGTACAGACCATTTTGAAAATGTAGTATTTACATTGTAAGTTAGCTGATATTTATATTCTTATTTATCGTACCTGGAAACAACCACAGCAAGGTGAGAAGCAGAAATGTTGGAGGTCTCCAGTCCATCGCCCCTCACGAAGCGCCCGCTGGAGCGACACCTCATACAGCATGCAGTGACAGTCACTCCCGCGCTCTTCTTATTCTGCCCCGAGCTGTCTTCTGCCGTCCCTCCGATGTTAAAATTAATATTTTTGTTTGAGTATATCAATTCACTCAACCCCGACAGAAGAACTAGACTCCAGCTTGGAAATAAATCCCATTCCCTCCTCTTCTCTCATCCGCACAGCGGACGGCATTTGGAGAAGGGCTCTTTGTAAAGCTCTGGTGGTTCTTTCTTCTAAATAAGCTCTCTGCGGACAGTTACGCAAGTATTCTCATTCATAACTGAAGTTTTTGGCTGTTCTGGGACGGTATGAATCGCGGCTGTCACCTGAGCGCGAAGCCCCTTGCAATCTAGATGTGTGCGGGAAGCCACGCCCCTTTCAGCCTACAGGTGTTATGAGCGCTCCTCGATAATTTCCTCTCTGTATTATAAAAGACAGTTTTATCCATAAACTACTTTAATTAATTCAATGTCATTTTGTAATATATTATATGATTCAATAATATTGTACTGCAAAAACAGTATGAAATCTGCCATCGTTGCAAATGATTAACATCACATGCAACCGATACTGTTCAAAACTGAACTAGTGAAACATATTTTGAGACTCTGAAAGATACTAAATAAATAAATAAAGAGGCAAAACAAATGTATAGATTTGCATATTTCTTCTTTTCTTTTTTCTATTTATTTCTTTTGATGATACAATCATAACTGAAAACATTGTATCCACAATGTATTTGATTATATTTTGTATTTGACCTATAAGAACCATTTTCAGTGTAGGTTTCCATAAGACTGAGTTGGAGCAACCAATTACCGTCTCACATATGTGCATTGTGACATGAGTTGGTCTGTGATATTAGGCTAATCAGTAGGCTACAGGATAAAGCATATACAGACCCCGAGCAAAGCTCATTCTCACCTTCTCCGATTGGATGGTTGCCATAGAAACACATCAGAAGTTCATGCATTAGGGCTGCTCAATTATTGGGGACTGCAGAGCTCAGGTCTTTGATTGTCTTGTCTGAGCTTAACGCTTAACTTAAACTACAGGTACAACGTGTCTGGCACAAAGACTGTGATTAAGAGAAAATGGTCAACTAGAAGTCTTGGTGGTAAGTCAAGCCTGCGCTGTACCCTTCAGTTATTCAGTGTTAAAATGCAGCCTACTGTACAAAATGAGTTGCATTTCCTGAGCGATTTTCAAATGGGCGACATAAGTATATTTTAAATGATTAAATACATTCATAAAATCTACTTATTTATTAAACTGACTGCTGCAGTCAGGCCAGGATTAACAATTATCATATTATTGGAGACAATAGGCAATGTCAATGTCCTTAGGCAATGTCACTGGTCAGCTTTCACACCACTAATATATATTTAAATATGATATTATATGCATAGAAATATTGCTATATAAATAGAGATTTAAAAGTAGAAGCCAAAAAATAAAAATAATTTTTTTTTTAAAATTGGGGTGTCTGTGGGTGTCACCACTATAAAAAGAATATACTGAGTGGCAGAAAGTTACAGCTGCTGTCAGCACTGCTGCTTCAGTGAGAGGAGCAAAAATGATCAGATCTTATGGTTGTTGATTGATGAAGCGGTGACAATATATAAAAAGGTTTTACAGGCTGTCAATGTTGTGTATGCAACACAGAGGGAGACAGCACAGCCTGCACATAATGTGTGTGCCAAACAAAAAAGCTAAGAGACAAATATTGCACCATGACTTATGTTTTTCTTCACATTCAATATTATAATATCCATTTGGAGTTCCATGACATTGAAAACTATGTTGGCAAGGCCATGGTTTAAAGAATAGGTCACACAATATGAAAACTTGCTGAAAAGGACATTAAGATTTGGTTACTTCATTGGAACAGATTTAGAGAAATGTTGCATTACATCACTTGTTCACCAATGGATGCTGTGCAGTGAATGGGTGCCGTCAGAATGAGAGTCTAACCAGCTGATAAAAACATCACAATAATCCACAAGTAATCCACACGACTCCCGTCCATCAAGTAGAATTAGAATTAGAATTCTTTATTGTCATTGTACACAAGATACAACGAAACTGCAGAGCTTCTGAATAAGGTGCATAGACAAAAAAACTAAAAGGAAATATACATGATACAAAGAGATGTACAATTAAAATATTTAAGCTAAGGCAAAAGAATAAAGAAAAAGAACGTAGAAAGAATTGCTTGTATATATATAAAAAATAATAGTAAGTAACAGCTTGTCAAAAAGATTATTGCACTGATGTGAGGTAGACTTCAGACTCTGAATAAAACTATTTGGAATGGGGATATAAAACATTGCACTAAAAAGAAGATAATGCACTAGAATATAATGCAGCACTGCACTGAAGGAATAAAAATATAGAGAAACATTGCACTAGGAATGGAGATTGCACAGAATATGATACCCATAATACACATATTGTACTGAGTAAAATGTAAGTACTAATGTAATGTACTAAGTAACAACTAGTGAAGTGTTTTTATCAGCTGTTTGGACTCTCATTCTTATGGCACCCATTCACTGCACAGCATCCATTGGTGAGAAAGTGATGTAACGCTAAATTTCTCCAAATCTGTTCTGATAAACAAACAAACTCAGCTACATCTTGGATGACCGGAAGGTGAGTACATTTTTAGGTGAACTATTCGTTTATTTATTCTGGTGAACTATTTGTTTAAGGCCATTGCGTGTCAGCTGTACGGCAACATGTTTTTGGATTCATGTTCTGCATAATATACCATTTTATATTACATACAGTAACTGTGTGCAGTAATGATTGTCTTTTTGTCTTGTCTGGAGTTGACCATAGCCACTTCAGAAATAATTTGGTCAAAGCCATCACAGGTTACTTACATACAAAGGGATTGGAAGTGCTTTCTGATAACAAAAGCAAATTCACTAAGAGCCTAAATTATATATTCAATATATAATTATATATAGGCTTCTATGGCAAGGTTACATAAACCCCTTGTTGACCAGGGTTTTAGGCATGAGGCTTATAATTTACTTTTAAGTATTGGAATTTTGAACTATATTTGAATGCTAGTTTGCCCATTGTTATTAATCCAATTTCCTCTTGTTCCCATTTATTGGGCATCTTATTTATATGGCATTTTTATGTTTTCTATATAAAAGTATTTTAGATAAGAACTTTTAAAACTATTTTTTTTCTATGTAAAAAAAGGAAATAAATAGCTTTTAAACAAAAATGAAAAATTAAGTAATATATGTTCAATATAGCTTCACTTGAACCAACAGTTCTAAACAGACAATATATGTGTCTTCTCTGCCACCTAGTGGTCATAAAGGACCCTCCAAAAATTTCAAAAAGACTTGATACACAACCAAATTACATTCATTTATAATATTTCATTTTACAAAAAGGAACGTCTTACAAGGTCAGATTTGTGCAGTTCACTCGGTTAAAGTGTTTGACAACTGGGACAGAATATGGTGTAAACCACTGTATATATAATAAATGGTTTTAAATCCGTTTAAAATCTAAGCCAAACATACAGAGATTTACTGACCTTTAACCAACTCCATAACATAGAAAAATCTGCTGATAGAAAACTATAGCTGCCAGTGGTATTACACAACCATTAATCCAGACATTTCACTCAGTAAGGTTTTGACCCAGTACAGCTCATATACACATAGACATATGGGGCAGGAAAGGCCGGAATAGCCACTGACCCTGAGAGACTGAGACCAAACAATCAGCTCCTGACTGTGGAAAGTAAATTGCATTCCATGTGAGTTTGTGGTTATGTACATCAATAACAATAACATAACAACAATTATTATTGTTGTTGTTATGTTATATAAAATATGTAATACAAATTTAATAAATATAAAAGTTTTGATAATCAAGAAATGTTTTCGTTTTCCAGAGTCGCCATTAGTCAGTCTGCACGTGACCATATTAGCGAATTGTGCTGTTGCTTATCCCCAAGATGTTTTGCTTCTGTATTTTAGGTCGTGATATCTTCTACTCAAACTAAAATTATTTTAAATTACGCAGAAGCCTCCAAAGTGACATATTTTTGGTCACGCTCTGCTACGCTGGACTTCAGCCGCCGCCTGGTGCTTCTATCAAAACGAGGTACAAAATTGAATGAAGGGTCACTTCTCTTATGTATCAATATATATGTAATAATTATATAGCTATACAGCTCCAGATTTTTTATGCTTTTGAAAGACGTCTCACCAAGCTCACTAAGACTGCATTCATATAGCTACAGTAAAAAACAGCAATATTTTGAAATATTATTCAAATTTAACAATAACTGTTTTCTGATGCATTTGTAATTTATTCCTGTGATGGCAAAGCTGAATTTTCAGCAGCTATTACTCCAGTGTTTAGTCTAAACTGATCCTTTGTTTTGTTTTTAAATATATATATTTCTAATACATTAGTTTGGTGCTCAATAATGGTCCTTCTTGTTACTCAAAGCTTGTATAGGAGTACATTGCAAAATACAGGCATTAGGCACATGTATCTCTTATCTATGAAAGCTGTGTTTTTAAGTCAATGTTTTGACTTAACTCCAACAGACCGAGTTTGAATATCTATTTTGTATGTGTAAATAATATCAGTGAACATGTTCTCTTCTAATTAAACATCTGTTAGGTTACACAGTAATCCATGTATCTGGACTCCATCAGATAAATCAATAAGTCTTAGTGACTGCAGGGGCAACAGTGTTCTGTTCACTGCCCCTTGGCCATTCAGATTCAACATAACAAAAGAAACAATGAGTTGAACCTCAGCTGTGAGAATGCACCTCATCACAGGGACAATAGACTCCTATATTCTGCCTTCATAAACACATTCCTTGGTTTTATTTTTGTTAGTTAATAGTGCGGTACTCTTTTCTTCATCAGAGGCGCTGGTTTAATTGCATAGAGTTACAAAAGAAGCGATCTGTTGGTAAGCATGATTCCTATAGTTTCTTTGGTACAATCTGTTGAACAGATTCTCTGGGGAATCTTTGTAAAGAAATGATGCAGATGGACAGAAAAAGAGAGAGAGTGCAAAAGACACACAGACAGAGAGATGGAGCTCCAGTGGCAGTAGTCATTTCCAGTAGTCACATAGGTGGAACTGATGCATTTGTTTCACCTCTGCTTTCAGACCAAGATAACTCCATCCATTTTTTATTTCAACAGTATCTTCAAAATCTCAGACTTACTTGAATGGATTTATATTGATTCTAGATTATTTTTTTCCACTGAATACCAGCGGACATTGAAGACTGAAGCAAAAAGTTTGTGCACACAAGAAGAAAATGCTGCTCCATCTACTCAGAGCACTTCTTCAGTTGAACATATATACACAAACTAAAGACACAGATACCACGCTTCCCTTCACTTCAGTCACTGCTAAGAGTCTGTCACACCTGGATTTGGAGGGAGCCATTGATGTCAACGGTGAGTTAATTTTCCTAAATGTTTTAGAAGGTGTTTTACAGACTTGATGTAAGCTGTCTAATATAATATAAAATGCACTTCATGATAGATGTGTTTCTTGTCTGTATAACTGAATATATTTGAATCAAACTGACTGCATTTAGTTTGAAGTAGTCTTAAAAACTATCATCCAAAAATGACTTTTATGTACCTGACTGCTAAAACAGGTACAGTCTCAAGGGGCTTCTTGGTCGTTGCCATGACAACAGTTGAGGAGTGGTCCTGCAAGGACTTGAGTTGTATAAAACCTTTGTCTGTACTTATAAAATTGTGGAGTCTTTGAGTTGAAAGACTCCAGTCCCTGATGCTGATTTTTGTATTCTCATCAATCCCTGATGAGGATTTAAGTATTACAGTTAGTTGTAAGATGTTTGTTTACTAAAAAGAACAGAGTTCGTTTGGGAATCACACTACACTGGTTGCACTGTGAGGTGTTCAAAATCGCCCCCTATACCCTCATTCACTTTTCCCTAAATCATGAAAACAAGCTAGCAATTTTGGAGGCTGCATTCAAATTCGAAGTGCGCCTGAAGGGCTGCTGCTTTTGCATAGTTTGTGCTTGCTGTTTAATAATCATTTGAAACTTAGCAAACTGGCAGCTCCAATAGTAATGAAAAGATTCATCTTGAACTCTGTCTTGGATACTAGCATGTATAAATCTTAATTAAACAATTTAATAATTGTTAATAACTAATGATTGTTTAATAAATAAAGGTTAGCAGGCTAATGTACTATGAAACTCTACAAAGCAAAGTTTCACTATGAATTTTCATATACATTCTTACAAAATGTATAATAAAATTTCTTATAGTTATAACAATATTTTTTTTAAACATTTTGTAAGAAATGTGTTACACAAAATGTATTAATCATGCATAATTTATTGTCATTACTATAGTAAGTACATGTTATGTAATAAGGACACTATAAAATTAAAGTTACCAAAATTTCTTATCAATTTTTATAAAATTGTCTTAAAATTGATAGGACAATTTTGTAAGAAAAATGTATTTATTTTTGTTTTCTTATAAAGTATATATAACTATAAAAACAATATATAAATATTTATTCATCTGGCAGTGTTGCTTGCAATACCGCCAGGTGCAAGTATTGCTGCTTCAAGTCAAGGTGTCAGACACTACCAGGACTTGCTGGTAGGCATGGAAAGGCCACTCATGTCAGCCCACCAGATGCAAAGCTTACCGAAGACAGAAAACAACTGGGTGGCCTTGACAGGAGTTGTTTTCTGATCAGAATCAGAATCAGAATCAGAATCAGAAAGAGCGTTTATTGCCAAGTATGCTTGTGCATACAAGGAATTTGTTTTAGTGTCATAAGCTTCCTGTTTACAGAGACAACAATGACACACAGACAATAAATGTTCTTCACGTCTTACTCCATGACCTGAAACAAAAATAAAATCAGCATTATTTGTCTAAATACTTTACATTTAGAGCAAATTTGACTTGGCAAAACGTTGGCAAAAAATGTAACTTCTCTAAACAATGTGAATTGTTTTGTTATAACAGCTAACATATTTGGCAAGTTTGGAAATGACACCTAATAAAACTATTCTCAAATCATGCTCTGATCAAAAATCATGAAATTAATTCTAAAATGTTTGGTGTTATAATGTAAGCAGCTTGTTTTGGGACAGTGATTCTTTGTTATAAAAAGGTAGAAGTACAGAAGTTTCCATAATTGAAGAATCAAGCATTAATCAATAATATCTTTATGTGAATGTACTGTCAATAAATGAACGATATGATTCAGCCTCACTCTGGTACTCCTTCTCAGCTTGAGCCAGGTCGTAATTTTCAGCTCTGCGGGCCAGAAGCTTCTTTTTCTTTTTTACTCCTTTCTCTCTACCTCCTTTCTCCCTCCATCAATCTCACCACTACCAACAGGCGTCTCATCAAGACAATGAGGATGATGGCTCTCTGCCGTCTTGGTGTTGTACATGGGTTTCATGTACACATTCCATATCAATCGCTTAGCTTTTGGTCGTGAACTAAGCTGTCTCATGGTAAGACATTGGATTTGGGTTCAGTGAATCTTGACATTGTCGTCCTGGAATACACAGATACATTTTCCAACATAATTGTTTAAAAATTAAAGCTACACACTGCATCAGTTACAAGAATTGTTGCAAAATGTTATATGCCAAAAACATATTAATCACTGCAGTAATGATTCAGTTCTAGGCTCTTCAGTATTTGTTTTTTATATCCAAATGGTGACTTCTTAATGTTAAAATAATCCAACATAGATTATGAAAATGTAAAGCTTGATTCCCTGATAGGTTTTGTAGACATATATAGGCCTATATCCCTTTGATTTCCTTTGACATTTACAGAGTGCCTACTTTTTCCTGATGATTTGACACATTTCATTTGTGCATATATGGCTATATATCTATATAAATCATTCATACTGTAAGTATATCTCAGAAATTTTAGTATGTTCACAATAGCATAATTCCACAAACAAGCCCCCTATTGTGGTTCCCAACCCTTTTATTAACTAAAAAGGTATTGATATCTCCAGTAGATGGCAGTAAATATATATATATTTGAGGCACCGTTGTCAGTTTCTAGGGCCATTTTCATCATAATTCTGCACAGATAACCTCAAGAGTTTATACTCTAGTGATAAACCACACCACCCTCAAGTGAATTAATAAACAAAAGCATCTGTACCATAGCAGTCATGCTATTCCCAGCTGAGGTCACAATTGTGTCTACTAGAGGTCAAGCTGTGAAGTTTTATTGATGTTGTCAGGCAGGTGTACGGTCTGCTCTTTTATCCCAACTGACCCCACTCCCCCTCCCCAAAAATACACCCCTCATCACCATCCTCATCCCAAACCCCTACATTTATCATCCTCCACACTTATACACAGATGAATGCCCTCACTTCTGTCACTGAGCTGTTATGTCGTTGTGCCAGACCACAGGGAATCATCATAAGTCTATTGTGTTCTCACAGTACGCGTGTCTACTTGAGCACCCGTCCCGGGATCAGGCCCTTTGTTATGAAAAGCTCGACCTGCCCCTGAGTGACCCGCAGTCTGTGTCTCCGTCCCCCACCTCTCCCACCCCTTTCCTGAATCCGGGAGAAACTCGGAGCCAGGGCCATATGGCACTGCCACGCCACTGACAGGAACTGTAGACAGCAAAAACAGAAACATGGGCTATAGGCCAACTTAGGCCATCAAGAACCCAAATACGTGTGTGTGGTGCAGCGATTATGTTATTTTTAGCGTTGTGCTGTTGTTGTTTCCTCGCCGTGTGTTTACACGGAATACATGGAGGCGTATCTGCAGGTGCTTGGCCTAATCAAAAGTACTCAAATGTATTTGCGTCAAGGGTCCTCTTCAAGTATCACCTAGCGTTTTTGTAAAAGAGCATGGATGAGTCAGTATTTACCTTCACGTGCCATTGACGTGAGCTTTGCTTTTTCTTTTCTGTCCATTTTTTTGTACCGTGCATCACTTTGGCAAAGTCTTGTGTGAATCGAAACACAATTTACAGCTGAAGAAAATTGGTGATGCATTGCCATGCTTTTTCCAAAAAAAGTTGACTTCCTCAGTGTTCCTTTGAGACAGCATATGGATGAATAGCCAGTTCCCAATGGGAAAATATACGTTTGTTCACCAAAAACTAGCAGGTTACGGAGGCGTATTGGAAGAAAGTCTAGAACTGTAGTTAAAAAGGTCTTGCGCAGTCTGCTTCGTTTGTAGAAATGTCAATAAAAGCCTTTGAGGAGATAAAAATGTAGTTCTGTGTGTTTGTTTGTGCTGTCGAGTTTTTTTGAAATGTGCCCCACATTGTTAGAGTCCATAGTTTCTGTGGCAGAAAGAAATTATGACTCATCCGTCTTTGATTACAGGATAGCAGGATGATAATTTGTTTGTGACAGCACTGGTCTGAATATGTCTAAACACATAATTGTGTGTCCCCTGCAAGGCAATCATAGCTGACATCCTCCTTTGACATGTAGGTGCATGTTGATGATAAACATGTCACTGAGAGTATCAGAGAAATGGCTGAACGTAAATGAGCAATTTTGCATCTCATCTCAGTCTGAGAGAGTTATAATGTTAATTAACTGTTTCGTATAAGGAATCAGATAAAACATTGCTTTTAGAATTTTGACGGGTCCGTTGTTTCTGACGCAAGCAAAGAAGCGTGAACCCAACGTGCGTGGACAGCAAATTCATGCTTTTAAAATAGTTGTTATTGATGCAGTGAGATCTTGATGAAGGTTTTCATTCGGACCTCTCAGACATTGTTTGCTATTACTCAGAGCAATTTCTCAACCGAGGTGAGGAGAATTTCAATTTGTTGCACAGTTGGTTTCCTTAGAGCTCGCAACTGTTGTCTGTCCTCAGATTCTCGGCCGATTTTGAGCATCAAAGAAAGACAAATGTTCGCTTCTTGCTTCAATAATGGTGGTCTTTCAAAACAGACACAAAGTCAATGCAGTAAAGAAAAACGGCACATAGTATAAGGAAAGCCCTGGAGAAGAGCACCAGTAAATCTTGAGAAGGCCGATCAATGAGAGGTCTGATTGCATTGGAAGTAACATCCGCTTAATGGGTTGCTGTAAAATATAGCCGCATATCTAGAAATGCAACACTGAAAAGGATAGCCAGACAGTTTAAACAAAGATAATTTTTGCTTCAGAATACTCTGAAATTTGTTAAAGTGAGTCCTGCTGATGTGAGGTGAAACAATAGTGCACAGGCTACAATTCAGGTACATGGAGCTCAAACATAAATGCTTTGCTTTTTGATCACATAGTATGTCAGCTTGACTGAGAGTCAGTGTCTATGATTTTTAAAAAAATAATAAAAAAAACTTTTAAAGAATTTTTTATTTTTTATTTTTTTAACCAGTTAACCATCAACCAAAGATGAAAAACCTAGGCTATATACAGTAGTGGACAAAATTATTAGAACGTTAGTATTTTCACCAGCTAAAAAATGGTTTTAAGTCAGTTATATCTTTGCTGAAGTGTGTCAGTAGGAAATATTTGTTTACATTTCCAAACATTAATTTTGCCATTAATTGTAATAATCCAGTGAGCACAAGGAGTCTGATAACAGCCATTGCTCCACACAGAGATCTGATCTGATCATCATGCAGTTTGTCTGGAATGACATGAAGAAACAGAACAAACCGAGACAGACTAAATCTAGAAGAACTGTGGCAACGTCTTCAAGATGCTTCAAGAAACCTACCTGCAAAGCTCCCTGAAAAAGTGTGCCCAATTGTACCTAGCTGCACACCAAATGTTGATTTAATTTAGTTAACAGAAGTTAATTGATAAAGAAAATCTATTTATGACATTATTTTTGACAGCATCCTCATTTTACACCATTTTTACTCAAGTGCCTAAAACTTTTAACAGTACTTGCAGATCAGACTCCTTGTGCAAACAAAAATCGCACTGGATTATTACAATTAATGACAAAATGAATGTTTGGAAATGTAAACTGATATTTCCTTCTGACACACTACAGCAAAATACACTTAAAACCATTTTTTAGCTGGTAAAAAAATACTAGTGTTCTAATAATTTTGGCAATCACTATAAATATATATATAAAGTAAATAGATATTATAATACATAATTATTTGATAATGATTTTTTTTTTTTTTTAATTAGTTAGAAAGGTTAAATACCCTTGAACGGGACAGCGATGCAAAGCTGTCGCTTTAAGGTTTGTTTGGGAAGCGCGCGCTCTGCTCTGAAGCTCCACTCGCTTCATTCTGCGGAGCGCTGTCACACTCGAGCATCTTATTCAAACGCCGTGCAGTGAGCTGAATGGATGAACAGCTTGTGAACTCTGTGTACCGCATTCAGCGCTTCAGCCGACGGACATTACAGCCAAATGAGTGACTGAAGGAGTGAACAAACTAGTTAGACATTAGAGTCGTCATGCAGTTCTTAATACAAAGACCCTCGCGTTTCGGATCCAGACATCACTGAGACTTTATTGTAATGCGCTGCCGTGGATTTCTCCAAGAGAGCAGCTGAAGTGCTTTTTCCGCCCTCATTTTTATTTCATGAGTTCAAATTGGTTCGCGTTCGCCTGCCATGTTCCAATGAGAATGTCTTTTGTTTAGAAACTGTATACTTATGCCGTAAAGAAAAGCGCAAGCCTAAAGCCAAATGGCTTTTACTGTCATAGGAACCCTGTTACTGATGCTCTCTAACATCTATAGCTCTTCAGGTGAGTTAAAACACTGTATTAATCTGATTTTTGGTTCAATAATGTAATTTGTAATTTGAAAGTAAGTTTAATCTTTAAGTTTGACTCTCAGACGTGATATAGCCTATCACTGTAAATACAGCCAGTTTTTGGATATATAACTTATTCGATGTGAATTTTTTAGAACTTATTCGATGTGAACTTTATATTTTGTACCAGAAAATCTTGCGTTTACTATCAATTTTGAGTGACATCAGGTCACATCTACCTATAAAAACAGGTGTAGAAACATTTTCACTAAGAAATTGCTTCTTAATACATAAAGTTCAACACAATTCTAAACTGGAAAGACTGAATTAAGTGTCTTCTAGTGAAACGTACTCAAGAAAACTTCGACAAATCATTTTACAGTGACAACAACAGTAACAATACACTGTGAAGAATTCAGAACTTAAATGTAATGCTTTTTAATAAGTTCATTCAGCTTTTTGACTACTTTAAATGTAATTACTGATCATGGAAATTGAGCTAACACTCAAAATCAAACAGAAATGACAGACTTTTTTTGTAATGAGTTAAATGGAAACAGTAATGTTTTTATAGCATAATGATCATTTTTGCAGGGAAGCGTGAGACAATAATAAGAAAAGGTTTCCATTAAAAGATGAGAAAGATCAAAATCACGCTGGATACAACACAAGACAGCTGTGTTATAAAATATTCATGTTCAGGCACTTCTCAAAGCGTATTATAAGGAAGACTATTGTGTTTGATTTCTTCATTTGGTAGCTAATGGTACAAAACAAGCACTGCAGTACAAATAGAAATTTTATGCTGTTTAGAAAGGTATTTCTAGCTATTAGAAATGCCATTTATGTTTATTTGTTTTGACAGTCTGTTATTACAGTACTCACAGATGTCTTAAATCTGGACATGACAGCTACTGTTACGAGTAAATATTTACAATACAAGACCCATTTCCATGATTTCCTCCTACACCCTTTGTATGTGTACCATGCTTGATTGCGGTGAAATGACCTGTAAGAGACTGACCGCATACGTTTGGCAGGTGCAGAGAGGGATGCCACTGCTGTATCATCAGTCTGCAGTGTGGCATGATGTGTCCCCCTGCTGAGGCTGGCTTAATGGCCTTCTGCATTACAGGAGACAGCGGCTGCTGTACACGGCGAGCTTTAGAAAGAGACTTTATGAGTTATGCATCTGTCTTCCCATTGTGGGGGTGCCCGAGCTGAAAGGATTCTTAAAATAGAGCTATGTGTGTATTAATATGCAGTGGGTTTATCGATTTGACTGTCAGCTGTGAATATGAAAAGCATTATGTGCTGTGTGCTTAGAGAAAGTTCAGAGTTAAAACATACTGTATAATATGAAAGATGATAGATAATACCATATAATAGCAGACTTCATATTCCGGTTGCTAAGAGACGTCTGTACCACAGGCAGATCTGGAGTCACAAATTGTTTTTGAAGGTATACTTAGTCCAAATCTGACCAAATATGAAATAGTAATAATATGTTTTAAATAATCCAATACATTGCCAATTTATTTTGACTATACTTGGATTAACTGCAGCTCTTAATCCAATGACTATTTGGCTATTATCTATTTGTTTATCATTCTATCTATCCATCGTTCCATCTATCGATCTATGTTTATCTGTTTATCTGCCATTCTATCTATCTATCTATCTATCTATCTATCTATCTATCTATCTATCTATCTATCTATCTATCATCTATCTATCTATCTATCTATCTATCTTCATCTATCTATCTATCTATCTATCTATCATTCTGTCTTTCTATTGTTCTATCATTCCATCGTTCTATCATTCCATCATTCTATCTATCTATCTATCTATCTATCTATCTATCTATCTATCTATCTATCTATCTATCTATCTATCTATCTATCTATCTATCTATCTATCTATCTATCTATCTATCTATCTATCTATTGTTCTATTGTTCTATTGTTCTATTGTTCTGTCTATTTGTCATTCTATCATCTTATCATTCTGTCTTTCTGTTCTATCATTCCATCGTTCTATCATTCCATCATTATATCTATCTATCTATCTATCTATCTATCTATCTATCTATCTATCTATCTATCATTCATCTATCTATCTATCTATCTATCTATCTATCTATCTATCTATCTATCTATCTATCTATCTATCTATCTATCTGTTGTCCTCTTATCTATCATTCCATCTATCCATCATTCTAGTAATTGTTTTATCTATCATTCTATCTATTTTATCTGTTGTTCTTATCTATTTAATCCAACGATTATTTTGAGACATGTTGGCACCATTCACAGTAACATCACATCAGCTTTGCTTAATTTTTCCATAGACCAATGATTCATTCGGCTTATTGCTTTTCACTTAGCAAATAGGTGTTCCAGATTTAATTTTCGTAAGTAAATGCTCTTGTTCCTTAAATTGGGGGAATGTGGGTGTGTTTGTGTTTATATTTATTACCAGAAAACTGCAGACTGCAAAATCTCCCGCAGCTGTCATTAATGTAAAATGTCTGAAGCTTGGAACTGACATAACAAAAGCTGTTCAGTTTGTGTAACTTAGCAGTTGCAGTCACGTTAGGGCAAATGGCCAACTACGAGAGGTTGAATGGGGTTGACAGAGATAATGGTGTTTCTGAAACGATGACAAATGGCCTGAGATGGATCACCCAGCAGAGATGTAAGCTGTCACAGTTAGCCGATAAGAACAGTTTTTGCGGCGCTGTGAAAAGCGTTGTGCCTGGCGTAATAATGGGTCTAGGAATCATACCAGCAGATCTCTTTCATGAACAACTATTTTGTTTTGTTCTTTGATCAGTGTACACCAGTACGCACCCGTGCACCCATTAGTAATGTCTGTTGAGGAAAAAAACATTACTGATCCCAGAGAGCCAGGCTGATGCTCTGTTATTTGAATATGTTAGAAGCAAACAGCTTTGAAAATTTGACTGGGCACAAGGTCTCTGGTCACTGTTTTCAAAATGTATTAGCTTTAGTGATGGTACACTTAAGCCCTAAGGAAAAAGAGGGTGAAGCATGCATGTCTAATATTTGTAAATATTAATTACTGTAATGCATTACATAATGCCATAGCTTGTGGACATACACTGAATATAACTTATGTCAACAGTATTTCAGCGGGAAGACACTTGATCCTCCTGTTTTAATTCATCTATCCATCCACCCATCTAAATGCTTTAACATCTATCATTCTAACATTTTATCTATCATTCTATCAAACGTTCTATCTATTGTTCAAGCAAACATTCTATTTCTAATTTTCTATCTATAATTCTAACATTCTAGCTGTCCTATCCATTCATTCATCCATTCTTTCTAATGTTCTACCTAACACAGTCAAACATTCTATCATTCTGTCCATCCATCCCTCTGTATATCAAACATTCTGTTTCTAAAATTGTATCTATCGTGCTATCATTCAATATCATCTATTGCTCTATCTATCATTCTGTTACATCAAACATTCTATCTATCTATCTATCTGTCTGTCTGTCTATCTATCTAATGTTCTGTCTATCGTTCTCTCTATCTATCGTTCCATCTATCCATTATTCTAGTAAATGTATCATTCTATTATTCTATCTATCATTCTAATCTCACTATCTGTTTTCCTATCTGTCAAATGATTGTTCTATAGTTCAAACGACTTTAAGCCAACTTTTAAAGTTTATCCTTTTCTAGTTAACAATGATAGTGATATAAATTGATTTCAGTTCATTTTAATTCTTTGGTTTTCCATTTGAACTGCAATTCTGCATGCTATTTGCTTATTTCTCTTGACATGCCAAACTTTCCACATTCATGTTCATAATATGTATCCAGCAAAACCCATTTATATCCACTACTCAGGGAATCTACCACTGAGAGATACCACGAGAATTAGAATCTCCCACATATTTCTCATGTGAGTTTCGTGCGTAAATATTTAACAGAACTATGTGTGACTGCATGACAGCACCTTCTTTCAGTGCTTTTTTCACTTGATTATGCTGTGGGACTAATTTGATTCACTGTTGCCCATATGTAACCTTCTTTCCCGTAAGAGATGAACCTGTTAATGTGGTCTTATACCTCTCATTCGCATTTTCCAAAAGGAAGCGGTGACTGTGTACGCCATGAAATCACTGACAGATAATTATCCTTTCAAATCAGGCGTAGCTTTTCATGTGTGATGGGATTGAAAAGCACAGGCTTTTATTCGTTCCTTTCATTCTCTCACAAGGACCAATTAGCTTGCCATAACTTTAAAAATGATGATGCCTCTGAGTAGTGAGGAGTTATAATCTCAACTGCTGTAAATGGATGGAAACATACTTACGCTGAGTGTAATGCGCAGCAGGAGGCTGATGAACTATTTAGGTGTTCATGACCGAGTTTTTATGAAAGTCATTAGTAACTTCATTGAATTTAGTTTCACCAAGAAAAACACCTTGTGCTTTCTAAGGGCTGTTTTCTTCCACTGGAGTGCTTTTAGACAAATTACGTTTTCTCCTTCGTTCTGTAGATGCTATTATTTAATCGCAGCACGCACACACACCAACTGTTGAAATTTTACACCCTTTTAACATCAAGTAAAACCCAACACATGGCCACTGCAGTGCCTTCCACTGTAAGTATTCCACCTCGTAAAAGCACAAAGAAGAAAACCTCTCTGTTTGTTCTGTAGCCCCGGATAGAGCAGAATTCATCACTAATGGGCGGTGAGGTTTGGAGCCTCATTCAACAGCCGCAGCCATGCTAGACTCAGCCTTAATGTCAGCTTCTTTTAACTTTGCACTGATTTCGTCTGGCTCTCTGGGCTGAAAGCTTAATAGGTGCTGAGTCATCAGCCTTTGAGAGGTTCATCCCCGGTTCGCTTTCCCACTGGCCATTAGAAGCCTCTCGCCCCTCGTTCCATCCTTTGACTGATGCTGGTGAAGACTATAGTTGTGTGGTTGAATGGTGCACCCCAGGCACTCTGTTACAAAAGTTTTTATTTCACAATTTTTTTTGTTAGAAATGCAATTCAAGTGGTTCCACACAAATGTTAGGCAGTTTCAGTCCTGCTTTGTTTATGCTCAGAGCCAATTAAATCAGGGTCAAACCACCTTAGACACTGGGGGATAATATTTAGGTAACTAAAACTGAATCAGATGTATTAAACAGACATGCATTTAGCTAACTCATTATGTTTGAGTAAATAAAGCTGATATGGCGATAAACCCAAGTAATGAAGGTTAAGTGCTTGAATTAGTATAGAAGTTGTGTCCCAAGTGAGATACTATACACTATGCACTTATACAATGCACTATGTACTCAACCATTTAGTGAATGAATTTGATAAGGTTATTTCACCATCCTGCGTCAGAGTCTGATACCCCCTCCACCCTTGCTATGTAAGGAAAGCTGTGACAGTTGAGTGCATTAAGTGTCCAACATCCCACACTTCAGTTAATTTTGTGTATTATCTGGGTATTTGAAGTGCACTTTTTCTTTGGATTTTTTTGTTTTGTTTATACTACAAATGGCACATAATTGGGATGCACCTACTGTCATTTAGCTGAAATGATTAACAAAGCAGCTTACTCTTGAAGCAATCAAGGTTAAAACTTGTTCATATGAAGATTGAAGCAGCAACCTTTTGGTTACTAGCCCTGTTCTTTAGCCACCTCAGCTCACCACCATTTTTATCTTTTGTTTTGTTTTAAATTTTATGTTAAATTAGGTTTAACTGCCTGGTTTTGTTAAATAGTATTTACTATAAAGGTGCCTAACATTCCCTCTGTATGTCCACAGATTGCTCTGATTTAGTATTTTATTGGAAAATTTTTGGGTCAGGGTCAGGAATTAAGGGGGGTTTGGGGCAAAAGTAAACAAAAAATCCCTCAAATTTAAAGTGCCCCTATTTTGCCATTTTCAAGGTTCCTAATATTGTTTTGGGAGCCTCCTACAATAGGTTTACATGGCATGCGAGGTCAAAAAATGTGTGGTTTTCTCATAATCTGCATTTAATATCACCTCATTTTCCTACGATTCTCTATCGATCTAAAGTTTCAGTCTCTCTAAACCCCTCCATTCTGTGAGTCTACTCTGCTCTGATTGGTCAGATGGCTCAGTCTGTTGTGATTGGTCTACCACATACAGCGTGTGTTGGAAACGATACGGCCCTTTCCATAGTTCCGCATTTTGAATGCTCAGTGGAAAGTATAAACATCTATTATTTATCATACTGACAGGTTGGGATTCAGTGGAGACAGCTGGTCCAATTAAACTGGGTACTGAGCAATATTTCAAGAGCAAGTTTTTTTTGAATGCTGCGTTAAACTCCCCAAATCTTTGCAGCCTCATCTTCCGGAAGTGAAAATAAAATGAATTTACTTTCACATTACATTTCACACTTAATTTTTTAAAATATCCAAAAATGCCCTTGTACAATTAAACTAAATCTGTTACCAGTGTTACAATTAAACTGTAATGTGAAGGTGAATAGATAGTGTTGATTGTGTATTACATTTATATCTGCTCACGTTGCATCAAATATTTCTTTTTATGCATAGTTTTTTTGCAGCGTTGAGCATTATTACCAATCACACACATATCTATTGGGTGCATGAATGTAATGGCCAGCAGTGTTTAGATTAGTCACCGGTGATGAAAAAAGAAAAGTAGATTCAGCTTTGGTGCCACTTTTGCAATTTAAAGGTTACTTATGTTGATTATGTAACTGCATTTAGCACTCTGATTGATTGACTTAATTTAAGTATTTGACATGAAGGACAACACAAATACTTTTTATAAGGTACGGTAATTCTAAAAATTGCCCTTACAATCTTAGGGGACAAATATTACTGCTTACTAGAAAAGTACATTTCTGGCACTGATATACATTACATCTGCCAGATGCTTTTAGCCAGATGCTTTTAACCTTCACTGTTGATTCCTCACAGGGTCCCGCCCACGTTTGGATGATGTTCCCCCCAGGATAGTGGAGGATCCCTCTGATCTGATCGTGTCAAAGGGTGAGCCGGCCACACTGAACTGCAAGGCAGAGGGTCGACCCACGCCCACGGTGGAGTGGTATAAAGACGGCGAGCACGTTGAAACCGATAAGGACGACCCTCGCTCTCACCGCATGCTTTTGCCCAGCGGCTCTCTTTTTTTCCTGCGCATCGTTCATGGACGCCGCAGCAAACCTGACGAGGGAGTTTACACTTGCGTTGCCCGCAATTACCTAGGAGAGGCCGTTAGCCGAAACGCCTCACTGGAAGTAGCTAGTAAGTACCTTCTGATGAATTCCACCTTGCTTAGTGATTCTGGATGGAGCGTAGCTATGCTGAAATAAAAGTAATCTATCCCTCTCAGACATGGCCTGAGGTTTTGTTTGTCGAGTTCTTTGTGGCAGGCTGCTGGTGAGTTTTTGCCTGTTGTGACAGTGTGTCCTCCTGCTGTGTGACTGCGCTCTGGGCCTTTGGCTCAGCTGTAATCCAGCTCTCTGGCACGGGAACGTCACCATATCCAGCTCCACCGCCAGAAGAAACTGGATTAGCAAGTTTGTTGATTAGAATTGGAATGCAACTAATTAGATTCCCCAAAGTTTGCTCATTAAAACAAACAGCAGCAATTTCCTGGTGTCTGTTTTCCACACGACCATCTCCTTTCTTTTTATACAAGCTGCATCTTTTGGAATACACAATTTATAATATGGTCCCTATTTTAGTTAAATATTTTATTTAATTTTTCATTTTTTTGTTGTTGTTTGTTTTGTTGGTTAGATTGAACTAACAATGAAACATACTTCTAAAGTATTTATTAATCTTAATGTTAATTTCAATATTTACTGATACATTTTATTTTACATTTTGATATTAAAATCAAGAATGAAATTATCTGTTAATATTATTTAATGGACCTGAACTAACATGAACTAACAATGGACAGTTGTAGATGTTAATGTTAAGATTATGCTTTAACAAACAGTGCTGGGAAGGTTACTTTGCAAAAAGGTTACAGATTACCTTATTTTATTAAGTTACCTTATTTAAAATGTAATACGTAGTGTAAATATTTCAATTATTAACTGATTACTTTCTGATTACTTTTTCTAAATTTCTAACTTTTAATCGTTTTCAAACATCTTAAGCAGGCAACGTTAACCTACAGTATAGTACTCAACGCTGATTACTGTCAGACTTTCAAAATCCTTCATCACTTGAATTAAGATTATAATAATTTTATTTTAAAGCACAGCACTAATCCATTTTTAAAACACCAGAACACATTTTTATCACTTGCCATGGTGGCAACTCTTAGTTTGTAGCCTAAAGCTTTCAGCTCAAATGGAAATGAGAACCAATCAAAACCATCAGAATAGCATCACTTTACTAAATGGCCTTTAAATGGCAGGAGGCATTGTGCACATCAAAAACAGGCAAAGCAACAAATCAGTATTATTCAACATATCCTAGCATTTTACAGAAAATATTAAGGTGTAATCCCCTTTGTAATCATTAACATTTTCATAAGCAACTATCATTTAATTATACTTTTTTTTTCTCAGTAACTGTAATACAGTTAGATTTATTTTGTAATTAAATTATGTTATCCCGTAGCATGCAACTAACTGCATGTAGTTACTCCCCAGTCCCCAGCACTGTTAACAAATATTTGGCTCATTGTTAGTTAATGTTAGTTAATGCAATAACCAGTGTTAACTAATGGAACCTTATTGTAAAGTGTTACCACTTCAAATTTTCTCATATTTCCTTGTTATTTTCAGGAGTCTGATTTTTGTCAGTTTGCTGTGGCGCTTTGAGATGAAGGTGAGGCTGATCTGATGTAAACGTCAGAAGGTCAATGTCAAATCAAACCCATTTCGATCTACCGACTTGCCTAAATAAATGATTAAAGTGTTTCCCCGTTCAAAATGAAATGAGCTCTTAAAATAGACATCCTTAACTGCCGAGGGAGAGTCGAGCCCTTAGAGCCATTACAGACTTTTGCTTACTATCCCAGAGGACGCTGAGTAGCAGAGCATGCTGGGTGAAAATGATTTGCAATCATGCACTCGGCGGTAGATCTTATCCAGAAGTCTGCATACTCACTCTCCCAAATAGCTCTTCATATTTTTGGCCACCTATAAATAGCAGGAAGGGGAATACTGGCTGATTGTAGTGCCATTCTTTAAGACCTAAATCTCATTATATCACTATTCATTTAGAATGTGGGTTTTTTTCAGTCACAAGATTTGCTGAATGATGCTGCGTGGCCTTTAAATCCAAGTCATAATTACCGCATTGAAAAATATGTCGTCTAAGCAAGCCTTACAAGATGATTTATTATGTACGATTAAAGTCAGAAAGAGGAAGGAATCGTTTTTTGCTCTCTAGAGTCCATATAGACTCACACTCAGCACTCCTGCGAGCTTCAAATCAGGCTGGATATTAGCTCGTGCTGCACAATGCTCGTGAATTAAGTGCTCGTCCTTGTGGAAGATGAGACTCGGGTCATACACCAGGAGACCCAGCTCACCGCCGGCCGTATCTTCTCCTCAGCAGTGATTAATGTGCTAATTAGAGCTGGACAGTTTCCAGCGCGACCGCGGCATGAGGGCAGAGCGGGTGGTTTATGAAGACGGAGGATCCTGAGGGGTACAACAGGTGAAGGAAAGGGGCGAGGGTGAGCAATCCTTCACACATCTCTGAGACCTCGTCTAGTCCTGCAGCTCAGATTATAGCAGCAAGCGGATTGAGGTGGAAAAAAAATTTGATTGTATACATGGGATCAGCCTGTTTGTGATAAGTGAGCAGTTTTTGCCACGACAAGTCTGATGCAGCCGTGCCCATCTGTTAGATATTTCAGCTTATGGGACTCGTAAACACGGAGAGTTGTTGAGCTATGAAATGTTCACTCTGTGCTTGTTTGTTGGTGAATCACTCGTGTTTTTCAGTATTAGGCACATGTGTGATGTGATTAACTGTTCTAGTCGAGTTGTCCTGGGAGAGAGAATTTTTGGAAACACATTAGTTTTTGGCTTGATCTGTGCACACACTTTTCACCAAGAAAGAATAATAATGATCAAACAATGTGTTTTTTACAGATGAAAGAAACTTTTAGTGTTAGTTATAGTATGTTTTAGTAAGTATATAGAATGTTTTAAATTCACATTTATTTTTAAATTTAATTTATTTGATTTTAATTTTAGTACGTCATTTTTTAAAAGTTCTTTATTTAAAGGGACAGTTCACACAAAAATGAAAATTACCCCATGATTTAGGCCTACTCATCCTCAAGCCGTCCTAGGTGTATATGACTTTCTTATTTCAGATGAATACAATCTGAGTTATATAAAAAAATGTCCTGGCTCTTCCAAGCTGTGGCAGTGAATGAGGTTTAAGATTTTGAAGCCCAAAAAACTGCATCCATCCATCCATCCATCATAAAAAGTACTCCACACTGCTCTGGGGGTTTAATAAAGGCCTTCTGAAGCTCACTACGACTACGTGCTATGTCATCTGCCGTAACGCCACTCTCTCATGAACGAGTGTACGACAGTTAGCAGAAGCTAGAGATTATAGTTTATAAAGTTATAAATATGGATATTTTTCTTATACAAATGCATCAATTCACTTCAGAAGGCCTATATTGACCTCCCGGAGTCATGTGGAGTACTTTTTATGATGGATGTATGCAGTTTATTGGGCTTCAAAAGCTGGACCCCCATTCGCTGGCATTATAAGGCTTGGAAGAGCCAGGACATTTTTTAATATAGCTCCGATTGTATTCGTCTGAAAGACGGTATACATACAGTATACACCTAGGATGGTGAGGGTGAGTAAATCATGGGGTAATTTTCATTTTAATTTTTTATATTTTAATATTTTAATATTTATATTTTATTTCAGCTTTATTTCTAATAAAATTATTATTATCAATTAAAATATCAAGACTTACCATTTTTTTCAATGTCATAGAGAAATCTTATTCATAAATGGCTGACAATACAAAGTCAGTGTTGATCACATGACCATGCATGCATACTTTGAGAAGGGTAGAGAAGAAACTAATTCAAATTCAGCACGTATTCTGGCAGTATGTGTCTTTGGACAAAAGCCTGTGTTTACAGCAGTGAGTTTCAAGCATCCACTCACTTTTTTTTTTCAAGAAAATGTTAAAAGCGACTTTATTCATCAAGGTTTAAACAGCCATCGCAAGTATAAATCGCTCTTTAAATTCAACTTGCATTTCAAGGTCTTTGACAAACAAAAAGAATTGTGCATTTTATGAAAAGCCAGTGTTGTTCTGTAATATTAAAGGGTTCACCAGTAAGAGAAGACTGAATCTGCGTCTTACACTAATATATTAATCCATGCAATGCTAAACCGCAGTATATTGGGGGATACAGTATTATCCACCTAACATATGTATGCCACAGGACCACTGCTTAATCTGACGCTTGTCATAATGGCAGAATGACAAATGGCAAGTGCGACTAGTGGAGCCTGTTATTTCCTTTTTTAAATTTTTTAAAAAATTTATTTTTGGCAGAAGTAGATATTTAGCTCTTGGCTTGAATGCAAATCCATTCACGTATTCTCTCAAAATAGCAGCTTTGTGTTGAAGCTTTTATGCAAGAGAAAAGCTGTATCTATTTCAAAGCATTGAATGTGGCAGTCTGTCTGGGGGAGCAAACTGCCGCGTTCCCTGAGCCTGGATTAAGATAAAGTAGGACAAATGAAAAATAAAACTTGCTTAAAAGGCTCTAGACCCAGCTGTCCCTCTTTCACCCAGTGTGGGATTATAAAGTAATGATGCTCCGTGGCAGCTTTTCCCTAATACATCTTTCCCCATGCGCTCTTATCTAAACCCTCTGAAGGGCTGTTATGGGATTTCTTGCATGCGCAATGTTGTTGAACATAACCAATCGCATTTTATATCGCATATCTTCCATGCTCTTTGTCCGTTTCATGTAAAATGCGTTACATTTTCAGCTGTTGTGTTTCATTTCAGGAAGACAATTTCCGACCAAGTTCTATCCTTTTATTGATTGTTCAAGAAAGCACATAAAAGCCGGAAAGAGATGTTGAATGGGATTTTATCAGTCCAAACGGAAGTAAACACAAACGACGTGCAGATTAACCCAGGCAGTGTCTCTCTGGGTGGGTCGATTAGCCGAGTCTCAACACAGGGACTAACGTAGCGTGGGATTAGCCCACCTCATGGGATGGATTTATTTATGTGGCTCTGAAATGAACAAATAACAACATCCTGTCTAGTCCACACACACTTCCAGCTGTGTGTCAGAATCCCGGCCGGCCGTAACCCATCACAACCACATCCACTTTCATGCACCGCCATATAATTACACGTTAACGGTTAGCATAATTCTGCATGTAATTGTCAGGCTGAAAGTGTAGGAGTGCTTCAGTTAGCTTGAAACATTTCACAAGTCTCCTCCCACTCCCATACACACACACACACCAACAGATGGCCGCTCGTCAAACCCGATACGGATTCTTCAGGTTAGAATGATTGTCCTTTTAAGACCGATGTCTGAGTCACAAACGGGCGAATGTGTTGTGGGTCTCCATAGTGGGGGATGCAAATGAGCGGCCGTGTGTAAAGAAGGAGAAAGAGCGCGTGGTGAGTCAATGGTGGGCTATTAATAATGTACATCCCAACAGGCTTGTCATTTACCATCATTCCATGATCTCTACGGGGGGCAGAGAAGAAAGACTTCTGGCCTTTTGAAATGAGCCTGACCTGTGTGATTCAGATTCAGCTTGTGAAATGTCCTTTTGCTCCTATAATTCAAAATCATGAGTTGTCGGAATACCAGTGATCACAAATTCAAAATTTTTGGTGCAGTGATGAATATGTTTAGGTTGTGTTCACTGCAGGGGTTTCACTGTGGAAGCATGTGTAACAACCTAACAGGAACTCATTGAAATGGGAAGCCCAAATGATTAGTTACTTAGGTCCCACTTTATATTAGGTGGCCTTAACTACTATGTACTTACATTTGAATTAATCATTTGGTACAATGCACTTATTGTGTACATACATGTTATTACATTGTGCTTATATTTTTTAAAATACCTATATGTAATTACATCTGTAATGAATTTCTGTAATTACATTTATACACTGTTGACCCATCCCTTAAACCTTAACCCACCCTTAATCCTACCCATACCACCAAACCTGTCCCTAACCTTACCCATATCACACCTCAATAGCAGCAAAAGTGTTTTGCAATACAGTATGAACACAATAAGTACATTGTACTTATTTTTTGATGTAAGTACATAGTAGTTAAGGCCACCTAATATGAAGTGTAACCGTTACTTATTTATGAAAGCAATGGTTGTGTCTGAAAACATAGTACCTACCATAGTAACTACCTTGTTAGGGGGTCTACCAGGAGAGAGACCAAATTTCTGGAAATGTGCGTTATATGACTAATGACTCAGGAAAATGAACAGTGACTGTCCTGAGTTGTAATGTAAAAGAGAGCAAACGGGCAAAAATATATTGGCTGTTTGGTCCATTTAATGCTTTTAACAGATGTGTGTGTGTGTGTGTGTGTGTGTGGTTCAGGTAAACCCTATGTTATGGAGAAAATGTCCATTTGCTGTCCCCATGAGGAAACAAGCTTATAATAAAATTAAAAAATATATATTTTTTATTTTTAGAAAATACAGTTTGTACAGTATAAAAACCATTATGCCTATGGATTGTCCACTAAAAAATGTGCATATAATATTACTAATGTACTAAGGCAAAATTCATTTGTCAAAATATTACATGTGCTGGATAGATAGTATATTTGGTGTGTGTGCATATACAGGTGCTGGTCATATAATTAGAATATCATCAAAAAGTTGATTTATTTCACCAATTCCATTCAAAAAGTGAAACTTGTATATTATATTCATTCATTACACACAGACTGATATATTTCAAATGTTTATTTCTTTTAATTTTGATGATTACAACTGACAACTAAGGAAAATCCCAAATTCATTATCTCAGAAAATTAGAATATTACTTAAGACCAATACAAAGAAATCATTTTTAGAAATCTTGGCCAAATGAAAAGTATGAGCATGTACAGCACTCAATACTTAGTTGGGGCTCCTTTTGCCTGAATTACTGCAGCAATGCGGCGTGGCATGGAGTCGATCAGTCTGTGGCACTGCTCAGGTGTTATGAGAGCCCAGGTTGCTCTCATAGTGGCCTTCAGCTCTTCTGCATTGTTGGGTGTGGCATATCGCATCTTCCTCTTCACAATACCCCATAGATTTTCTATGGGGTTAAGGTCAGGCAAGTTTGCTGGTCAATTAAGAACAGGGATACTGGTTGCTTTGGCACTGTGTGCAGGTGCCAAGTCCTGTTGGAAAATGAAATCTGCATCTCCATAAAGTTGGTCAGCAGCAGGAAGCATGAAGTGCTCTAAAACTTCCTGGTATACGGCTGCGTTGACCTTGGACCTCAGAAAACACAGTGGACCAACACCAGCAGATGACATGGCACCCCAAACCATCACTGACTGTGGAAACTTTACACTGGACTTCAAGCAACGTGGATTGTGTGCCTCTCCTCTTCCTCCAGACTCTGGGACCCTGATTTCCAAAGGAAATGCAAAATTTACTTTCATCAGAGAACATAACTTTGGACCACTCAGCAGCAGTCCAGTCCTTTTTGTCTTTAGCCCAGGCGAGACGCTTCTGACGCTGTCTGTTGTTCAAGAGTGGCTTGACACAAGGAATGCGACAGCTGAAACCCATGTCTTGCATACGTCTGTGCGTAGTGGTTTTTGAAGCACTGACTCCAGCTGCAGTCCACTCTTTGTGAATCTCCCCCACATTTTTGAATGGGTTTTGTTTCACAATCCTCTCCAGGGTGCTGTTATCCCTATTGCTTGTACACTTTTTTCTACCACATCTCTCTATTAATGTGCTTGGACACAGAGCTCTGTGAACAGCCAGCCTCTTTTGCAATGACCTTTTGTGTCTTGCCCTCCTTGTGCAACGTGTCAGTGGTCGTCTTTTGGACAACTGTCAAGTCAGCAGTCTTCCCCATGATTGTGTAGCCTACAGAACTAGACTGAGAGACCATTTAAAGGCCTTTGCAGGTGTTTTGAGTTAATTAGCTGATTAGAGTGTGGCACCAGGTGTCTTCAATATTGAACCTTTTCGCAATATTCTAATTTTCTGAGATACTGAATTTGGGATTTTCCTTAGTTGTCAGTTATAATCATCAAAATTAAAAGAAATAAACATTTGAAATATATCAGTCTGTGTGTAATGAATGAATATAATATACAAGTTTCACTTTTTGAATGGAATTAGTAAAATAAATCAACTTTTTGATGATATTCTAATTATATGACCAGCACCTGTATATTTATATTGCACTAAAGCAAAGATTTATTAAAATATCATGTGATACAGTGCTAATTTCATATTATGTATGTACAATTATAGTTTTATTAATATTTTGAACTTGAATTTAATATTTTGAAACATTAATTTGATACTTTGACTTAAAATTTTACTTTGTGTTAATAATTTTCTTATGCACATTTTTGTTAGATTGTGTTTAATAATTTTTATATTTAGTTTATATTTATATTTAAGATCTCTACATTTTTAAAAAGATTTTGAATTAATAAAAGTTTTAGTAAACAATAACACTACACAATACACAAACCTGAAGAAAAACAGTTTTATTCAAACTGATTTGTATAGTGCTTTTCACAATTAACTTTTGTCCTCTGCAATTTTCTGCAGACCCCCGAGCACCAATTTGCAACCCTCTAATTTGAAAACATCTGACCTAAACAGCATTTTTTTTTTTTTTATCGTTGTGGGCGCAGAATGCTGTCTTAGAAAGTATGCTGTTGGATTTTGAGACACAGCCAACGTATAAGGAATAAGTTATTGCTAATTCATGTCGATTTATTTCCATATATAATTTTAGCTGCTGAAGTAATTGGCTTGTACAGCATATGTAAGGGATGATGATGATTTTGCTGTGCATGGTCTGCTCGTTGGAAGGAAGCCAAGCAGAATTAAGAGAATGACCGTAATGTTTTGTGCCGGTCATGTGACCCACTCAGGCTTTCAGCTGTAGCTAATGAGTCTCTCTGCTCATGTCACTCACCTCACAGATGATTAAAAATCACATTGCTTTCCCTTTTTCGTGCTTCGTAATAAAGTGCAGATGATGAGAGGGGGAATGAATGGCTTCCTGAACACACCGCCAAGAGGGACGAACCCTGTCAGAGCCAAGCGTGTATCATTCTTTCCCATAACTAGGCATGTGGTATCGCCGAGGGCACTTACGAGCTTTGTGTGCGGGCTGGCCAGCTCTAGGTAAACGGTGACACTATTTTACCCTCTCTTTTCTTAACCAGCGCTCATGAATAACACATGGCTTCGTCTCCTGAAAAATGCAACATGCTGTGGGCTGTTTGGGAACAGCCTGTCCTTGTCCTTGCTTGTGCATATGCCTCCTGCGAGTTAAATCCTGTTCAGGAGGTGACAGGCCACCACAGTGGACTGCAGGGGACGGAGAATGTATGCACACTGCCAATTTGCAAGCTCATGCATGCATATATGTATTATACCACTGTTGTTATGTTTCTGTTTGGGGGCCATCAGTTACCCTCGGCGTCAGCTTTCATTATCAGAGTGGCCATCGGATCTGCAACGATTAGAAGGTGTCCACCGGGTGAGATGGCTTTTGTGGAACGGGGCAGATGTCTGTGTTGGGTGTGCCGTTGGTCGGTTGGGCATTTTTCTGCAACATCTGCACTCTTTCTCTTGTAAAAACATGCTTTTATATGCTAGGGAAGGCCTATGCTTTGTTTGTACACTGTTAGAGTGGCCCAAGGGAATGAGTGGATGCTTATTTAATGGTGACAGACAATGGTGGATGGAGTCGGCAGATCTTACGGGCCAACGGGGGAAAAGGACAAGTGAATCATTTTATAGTCAGTTAGTTTAAAAAATAATTAGCCTTTAGGGGATGAATTTATTTGTTGGGTTGATAGCATTTTCAACTGAATGTCAAATCTGTTGTGTAATTGGCTTTTGGTTGCAGGCACTTATTGTTGTATTACTATATTTTGTATTAAAAAGTCCATTTATGAATTTTAATGAAATTATTATCGAAAAAACATGCCTCTGCCTACATTTTTACAAGTTTACTGCAGTTACCAGCTGAAATCAACACTAGTGACAGTAAAACACCAACAACTTGTATTCCTTTTTTACACAAATTATAATTTCAGGGGCAGATAACACTATAGTTATAACCTTAAAATTTTTACCATAGTGTGTGATTTGTAAAACGTATTTATTTTGACATTCGCATGACATAACCAGGTCCATAAATATGGGTTTTTTGACATTGTAAACTTGCTCAGTAGCTCATGTGGTACAGAATTGCACAAGTCATGTGAAACACGATGAGTCATGATAAAACAGCTCAAAGCCTTGTAGAAGCAAGCTAAATTTCCATGTTTGCTTCAGCAAATGCATTTCTACCTCATGTTTGCTTTTTTTAACATATAGGTTAGGTTTAGAGTAGAGTTTAATGTAGGTGGTACATTTTTTTTAAACGCTATAAAGCGTTAACCTTCTAGCACCACCACTCATTTCATTTCTGAATTGCCACAATTTGTACAACAACCAACTAATAAAACATTGGTAGATGTCACTCACTGGATATTTCACTTTAAAAGTGCCACTTTAAAATGAGTAGCCTATTTCATTCAGTATTAAAAAAATCAAGTAAGTCACCTAGCCTTGTGTCCAACAGACTGTTAGCTTCACAACATGCTAAGAGATCAGAGTCTTTTATTGAAAAGGTCAGCAAGTAATAAACCAATATTTAGACATTTTTAAAGTATGAGCATTGGCCAATAATTGTGCAAAGTTAATTTCAGCATACAATTAGCACTAAGTTTTGTGAGTAAGGCTAACCATTAAGCTTAGGGTGTATTCACACCTGTCTTGTTTGGTTCGATTGAATCGAACTCAAGTTTGTTTCCCCCCCCTGGTGCTGATCTTTTGGGCAGGTGTGAATACAGCAATCGCACTCTGGTGCAGACCAAACAACCGTACTGAGACTCAGAGGTGGTCTCGGTCCGGTTCCAAACGAACTCTGGTACGGTTGAATGGAGGAACCAATGAATGGATGACCTTAAGCGCACGTGTGGTTTTGTTTACAGTTTCTGGTTCACTTGCAAAATTACAGTGTGAAAGCAAACCAATCAAAAAAAATCAACATTGTATTTGGTCCGGACCAAAGCAAGTGAACTAGCGGGCTTTCCTGGTGTGAATACACCCTTAATTTGCATAGAAAGGATGCATGTTTGTGCTAAAAAGAATGACAGTGAGCTAATTACATTTGGCCCTGGTTAAACTGGATTGCGAGTAGATAATGAACAGGATGCAAAAAATACCATGGCACAACAACGATTGCCTCTATTGATTTGCCACTAAAAATCAAAAATGTGAAGAAATGTGTTTGAGTGAACAGGAATGTGGCAGATTGTGTTGGATGGAAGAGTGTTGAGGTTGGTTATGGTCAGGTTGGGTGCCCAGACTGACAGATGAGCACTTCAAATTCTGAAGTGAGTCACTTACTGTCCATAGACAGACCCGCACCATTTGTCCCAGCCTGAAAGATATGAATATTCATAGACAGGAGATGAGCATGAGTTTAACTAACAAAAAAAATGGAGCACTCGGCACTCTGGATCTCACCAATAACATGACATTTCAATGAATATTTATAAGTAATTATCACAAGTCATTGCATTTATAAAGGTCTGCCAAGGGACGGTGTAGCCAGGACTCGGTAATACAGCAGAAATGCAGAAGAGGTCATATCATAAATATGAATCGATGGCTGAATTTATTTATTTGGAATCATTTTAATGCTTTACATTCTACGATTTCATTTGTAGCCCACGACAGGTGAGATTACACCTTATAATTGAGGTGTTAATCGAAAAAATTCATCCACAAAGTGTTTAAGAGATAAGACGGGAAGATATTGCGGCTGTCAGATTGGTGATTAATTTGAGGACAACGGTGTGCGTTATTACCGAAATGCATTTATATTTCACAGAGATGAGAATATGAGTGGCATTTATGCTTGTGTGTGTGTGTGAGGCTCTGTAGCAGCCGCTGGTGAGAGTCTACAGCCCGTAGGAGCTCACCCTTTGATGTAGGAAACTCAAAGGGCCCCCTGAGGCAGCTGCCATAGGGCAGGGGTCGCATTTTTAATCTGTCAGTCACCACTTGGGATTTATGGGTAACTTTTCCTGCCAAGCCAAACAGCGGGGAATGTAGCATTCTGCCGTTCGCTCTCAGTGTGAAGGGTATAGGCATAGAAAAGAGAAGGGGGCAGAGTTCACAGTGTTTACCGTTAACACTGACGCTTAGTAAGGTCAGCAAAACCAGCCATTGTTGAATTTGGCTGTCTGCAGAGTTTAAGCATTGGCTTCCCTGTTGGATTTTGTTTTGCGAGACTTTAAAGTTGTGTACCAAAACCTAGTGTGCTGTCTATTAACGTTTTGTTCAGGTCCATATTCATATTTATGAGTTGTGAAGTTGTATTTATGATGACAGACTTTGATTGGATGTCGATGTACCTTTTGCAAAAATAAAGCATTTAAACTTCTGCAAAACGATCATTAAAGAATGAGCATCAGGTGTGTTTTTGCTTTGTTTTTATTAAGTTTATGATGGTGCTATGAATTATCATATTATTATCATTTATTATAATTGTGCAGTTGTATTTTATACATGCTACTTAGCTAGTTTTATTGGAAAAATAATAATTCTCGGGGCTCAAAGAAAATCCTTTAAAAATTGTTTCAATTTTCAAAGAAAATTACACATTTCCCACTTGTAATTATTATTGTTTATGTGTGTTCAACTGGTTAATACAGGCTTACTGACATGAACGCAATATACTGTAAGATACCTTGTGTTGGCCAAATTCTAAGGGGAAAAAAAATACAATAAGGTCAACAAAGTGAGAGACATATATACAGTCATGGCCAAAAATATCGGCACCCTTGCAATTCTGTCAGAAAATGCAACCCTTCTCTCAGAAAATTGTTGCAGTTGCAAATGTTTTGGTACTCACATTTATTTATTTTTTTGTTTGCATTGGAACAACACAAGTCAGATCTGATACAATTCCACACAGAACACAAAAAAAGCACTGGACAAAATTATTGGCACCCTTAACTTAATATTTGGTAGCACCCCCTTTGGAAAAAATAACTGAAATCAATTGCTTCCTGTAACCATGAATGAGTTTCTTACACCTCTCTACTGGAATTTTGGACCATTCTTCTTTTGCAAACTGCTCCAGGTCATTCAGATTTGAAGGAGGCCTTCTCCCAACTGCTGTTTTGAGATCTCTCCACAGGTGTTCTATGGGATTCAGATCTGGACTCATTGCTGGCCATTTCAGAACTCTCCAGCGCTTTGTTTTTAACCATTTCTGAGTGCTTTTTGAAGTGTGTCCTGCTGGAAGACCCATGACCTCTGGTGGAGACGCAGCTTTCTGACACTGGCCATTACGTTGCGCCCCAAAATTCTTTGGTAATCATCAGATTTCATGATACCGTTCACACAGTCAAGGCATCCAGTGCCAGAAGCAGCAAAGCAACCCCAAAACATCTTTGAACCTCCACCATGTTTGACTGAAGGGACTGTGTTCTTTTCTTTGAAGGCCTCATTTCTTTTTCTGTAAACAGTGCCATGATGTCCTTTACCAAAAAGCTCTACTTTTGTCTCATCTATCCACAGTACGTTCTCCCAGAAGGATTGTGGTTTTGTCACATAAGTTTTGGCAAACTCCAGTCTTGCTTTTTTATGCCTTTGTGTCAGCAGTGGTGTCCTCCTGGGTCTCCTACCATAGCGTCCCTTTTCATTCAGATGGTGACGGATAGTGCGAGCTGACACTGTTGCTGTGTCTGCAGATCAGCTTGAATTTGTTTGGAAGTTAATCAAGGTTCTTTATCCACCATTCGAACAATCCTTCGTTGTAATATTTCACTAATTTTGCTTTTGCGTCCACGTCAGAAGGTCGGGAGGTTAGCTACAGTGCCATGGGCTGTAAACCACTTGATGATATTGCGCACAGTGGACACAGAAACATTAAGATCTCTGGAGATGGACTTGTAGCCTTGAGGCTACAATTGCAAGGGTGCCGATATTTTTGGCCATGACTGTAATTAATTCTGAAAATAGTTAATTCTATTCAACATGTTACTGTTTTACAGTTTTTTTTGTGTGTTCTGTTTCTATGCTTAATAGGACATTGTGACATTTGTTGAAAGGCACTCTGATAAGCTGATTGTTTGGTTAGCAACATGCTAACATCAAACTGTTGTAAATAATTGTGAGTCAAGTCAAGGAGAGTGAAATGTTGATTTTAGTGTAGCTTTAAAGGGATAGTTCACCCAAAAATGAAGATTCTGTTATTAATTACAACCTGAATTCCGGAAATGTTGTGACGTTTTTTAAATTTGAATAAAATGAAAACTAAAAGACTTTCAAATCACACAAGCCAATATTGTATTCACAATAGAACATAGAGAACATAAATGTTTAAACGGAGAAATTTTACACTTTTATCCACTAAATGAGCTCATTTCAAATTTGATGTCTGCTACAGGTCTCAAAAAAGTTGGCACGGGGTCAACAAAGGGCTGAAAAAGCAAGAAATTTTGAAAAGATTCAGCTGGGAGAACATCTAGCAACTAATTAAGTTAACTGACATCAGGTCTGTAACATGATTATCTATAAAATGGATGTCTTAGAGAGACAGAGTCTCTCAGAAGTAAAGATGGGCAGAGACTCTCCAATCTGTGAAAGAGTGCGTAAAAAGATTGTGGAATACAAAAAAACGTCCCAACATTTCCGGAATTCAGTTTGTACTCACCCTCATTTCGTTCCAAACCTGAAGATATTCGCTCATCTTCGGAACACAGATTAAGATATTTTTTATGAAATCCGAGAGCTTTCCGACCCTGCATAGACAGCAATGCAACTGAAATGTTTTATGGCCCAGAAATGTAGTTAGGACATCATTAAAATAGTCCATGTGACATGTGTTGTTATTTTTGTTTTCTTTGCACACAAAAAGTATTCTTGTAGCGTCATAAAATTACGATTGAACCACTGATGTCACATGGACTATTTTAAACAATGTCCTTATCTTTCTGGGTCTTGAATGTGGTAGTTGCGTCGCTGTCTGTGGAGGGTCAGAAAGCTCTCGGATTTCATGAAAAATATCTTTATTTGTGTTCCAAAAATGAACAAAGTTCTTATGGGTTTGGAACGACATGAGGGTGAGTAATTAATGACAGAAATTTTTGGGTGAACTATCCCTTTAATTCTGTACAAAAAGGTACCAAAAATAATAGGTAAGTTAATAAATAATCTAATTACAAAAAACATATGTGTCTGTTCTATGTATTTTTATGCTTATTTCAGAACTTACTTAGAACTTAGCAACTTGTCATACACTGTTGAAATCAATTCTGAGTTATATCTCATGCAGATCAATATTTTTGTGGCACGCAGAGTTGCTACCTAAATAGAGTGCTCCAAATTGGCCACATATGAGGTTCCTACTTATGTACATAACTGTTCAAAATATGGGGTCTGTAAGATTTTCACTGTTTTTGAAAAAAAGTCTCTTATGCTCAATAAGGCTTCATTTATTTGATCAAAAATACAGAAAAAATAGTAAGATTGTGAAATATTATGACCATATAAAATAACTATTTTTTGATATTTTAAAATTTAATTTATCCCTGTGCTAGCAGGATTAGATATTATTAGTAACGTAATTAGACGTACATTATCACACGATCCTTGTAAATATCTTTACTGTCATTGCATCCATGCTGAATAAAAGTATTAATTACTTTAAAAAAATCTTACTGACCCCAAGCTTTTGAACAGTAGTATAAATAGAAGGCAGCTCACTAGATTTTGGAGCAGACCCCTAGTCATGTCATGCTTCTTTTCTGTGGTCAATTATTCAGCTGTATTTAAATGTGAATGTGTTGTCATGAAAACACTTTATAATTGATAAGATGAGAAAGCCAAGGCATTACGTACAGGAAGGAGCACAGGAGATTTGAGGACAGGAGCTGCGAGAAAGCGAAGATAAGACGCCTCATTCATCTCTGACTCACAATTCCCAAGTTCCTCAATGAAGATCCATGAATAAACAGCTCACACAGGGGAGCAGATGAAAACATACCAAACAAGCACAACACAGCATACAGCTAACACTTGTCTCAATCTCCCATAGTTCTCAGGGATGATTTCCGCCAGCCTCCCAATGATGTGGTGGTGGCAGCAGGAGAGCCCGCTGTGCTGGAGTGCGTCCCTCCCAGGGGTCACCCCGAGCCCACCGTTTCCTGGAAGAGGAACAATGTTCGTGTCAATGACAAGGACGGCAGGATCTCTGTGAGTCAATAGCAGATAGTGCAATGTTGGCACAGGAGTGATGATTAGGTTGTAGTGCAGCAGTGACATCACCTCTGCAACCAGCATCGATTGAAACATAAATCAGTGCACTTGCTCACGTCCTGTTCTCCACCAACAATGACATCACTGCCAAATGCAAATTATCTAAATGAAAGGTGCACTTAGCATTATTCTATGTTTGTGCTGTGCTGGTTACCAGTGTTGTTATAGCTAAAACTGAAACTCTTTGTGTTAAAAAATGGAAAATTTAAATTTAAATTAAAAATGTTGCTTAAGTGTAAGTCCTAAAATGACTAAAACTGAAAACTGAAAATATACAAATAACAGCTAAAAAAAAAAAAAAAGCTATAAATACTATAATAGTATAATAAATTAACTTCTTTTATTAGGCTTCTGATATAAGTGGAGTCTTCATATAATGAATATTTTTCCAAAGTATATATTTAAAAAAATATATTATTCATTTATTTATGTGTTAACCCAGCTAACAAGGAACGTTATTGGTCTTCATGGAATGTTTAATTCCTGAAATATTTTCATCTGACTTTTTTAAATGTTGCTACTTGTTTCAGAGAACATAAAAAAAAAAATTACATTCACATAATGTTTGCGTGTTCCTTTAACATTTGAATAACCAAGAAAAATGTTTTTTAAATATTTGGACATTTTGAATTCATTCAACATTCAGAAATGGCATTTTCATAAATTAATGAAAGTTAGCTAACCATTCTTAGAACATTTTTGTTAGCTTGAAAACTTTTTAAAACTTTTTTTATACATTACTGAGTGCACCTTAACTGAAGAAAATACTGAAAAATCATTTTTAAGAATCAAATCAGGTTGTACGATGATATAGTGATATGTGTGATTTTTTTTTTTCTTCAGATGCGTGGTGGTAAGCTAATGATTTCTCACACCAGGAAAAGTGACGCAGGCATGTACGTGTGCGTAGGCACCAATATGGTGGGCGAGAGAGACAGTGATCCAGCCGAACTCGTTGTGTTTGGTAAGTCTAATTTCCTGGCTCATTTTTGAGGTTTCACAAAGGAGTGAAAATAATCACTATGTGATATGTGTGTGACTGTGTGAGCAGAGAGGCCAGTGTTCATCCGCAGACCTGTGAATCAGATTGTTTTGGCTGAGGAGACTGTTGACTTCTTGTGTGAGGTTCATGGAGACCCGGCTCCGACTGTCCGCTGGAACAGAGACGAAGGAGAACTACCGCGGGGGAGGCAAGACTCTGCTTACAAACATTTGCGATGCTGTTACAGCAGCTTCATGAAGCTCACATGCCAGTTTAATGACATTTATGGAGAGCCAGATTAGAAAATCAGTTTCCTATTTCCGTTATAGTTGAGTTAGAGAAGCAGAAAGCTCATTAAACCAATAAACCTCAAACTGAGGAATAATGTTTATTGCATAATACAGCATTATACAACAAGACCTTAAAGGGATAGTTAACCCAAAAATGAAAATTCTGTCTCGCCCTCATGTCGTTGCAAACCCATTAGACTTTCGTTCATCTTCACAGCACAAATGAAGATATTTTTAATGAAACCTGAGAGATTTCTGTCCCTCCACTGAAAGTCTGTTACACCAAAACAATTCATGAAGATATTCAGCCAGTCTGATTGTGCTTCCCTTTAACGTATTTGATAAGCTTTACTGTGTGTATGTGTGCTGATCAATGTTTATAAGATTTCATTTAGGCTTTTATTCATATAAAGCAGGGTTGCACAATATTTTTTACATATTTTAAAGCCCTAATATAATGCGATCGTGTCTCAGCTGAAGAATAAATGATTCATATAGATTGCTTTTACAATGTCATTTTGTACTTTTTGATGCATGAAAGTTTAGGTTCCATGAACTTTCAGTGGATGGACAAAAATGATTAGAGAATATTAAAAAATATCTTAATTTTTGTTCCAAAATTAAATATGTTTAGTTAGGAAATGTATTACTATCATTTGAACTCAGTCTGAGCGGTGCAGTGTAGTGGTTACCACATATTAGTGCTGATTCAGGTTGAAATCTGGCTTAAATTATGTCAGAGACAGTTTGAAGAGAAGGAGACTGACCACTTTTAGAAAAATGTGTGTTCGAAACTGCAATGCTCAATATAGCAATGGAAATGGAAATCGCATTGTATTGTGTTTTGAGCTAACGAAGCAAAACTTGTTAACGTTGTTGTTAGGTTTTATTGGCAGTATGGCATATGTGATTTCAATGAAAGCTTTCTTAGCCAACAATTTTAGAGATTTCAGTCTTTTCCCATTCAAATAGATTGCTGTCGCTGTTTGACTAGAAAGATGACCACCAAGTGAACTGATTTGAATCTTGGTCCCATTTCCTTTCTCTTCCCAAATAGTCTCCTTTCTACTGTCAAATAAAAAAGTGGCAAAAGCCCCAAGAATAAAATATAATTAGTGTTTCCTAGAGTTTGGGGCGCAGTAAAGTGGCATATTTGATGGAGTCTCACAGAAATGTCCTCTCAGAGAGTATAAGGATGTAGACAGGCTGTAGGAGGAAAGTGCGATGACTGTTCAATCTGCTCTCCTCACGGACAACCACTGTCTCTTTTCACCTTCTCGGCCGAGTAGATTTGAGATCCGTGGTGACAACAGCCTGCGTCTGGTAAGGGTCAGAGCAGAGGACGAGGGCACTTACACGTGTGTCACAGAAAACAGCGTGGGCAAAACCGAAGCCTCCGCCGTGCTGCAGGTCCACGGTAAGACGCTCAGGCATGCGTCCTTTTACACAACACACATCACAGCGCACATGAAATATGAATCACAAAGAAGCAAGCTGATATTCTTAGCTTCATGCATATGTTGCCACTCATCTCCATTAAACAGACCTCACTGCAGCCATTTGAACCTGTCAGGCACAATCAGTCTGATCTGTGTGAAGTCACAAGGAAGGATTTATCAGCTCCTCTGTTGCTGCTTAAATGTTAACTCTGTTCTAACGCATTGCCTCATTGCCTAGATAGCCAGCTGACTTCTAAAGCCCAAATATAGTACTCAGTTCTGATGCAAACACTTTGCATATGCATTCAGCCGAACACATCGCCTTTCGAAATATTCGCCATTGTGCTTGACACGTGCACTAGAAAGATTCATCCTTGTCAAGTGCACTATTTCTTTCCAGAACTTACTAGCAATAAAAATGTCATTGTACTCATTTAAACAAGCTGTCTCATTTAATTTGGGTGTATCTTTTAACTAACTCATGCCAGCACTCATAAATGCATGTATATTTTGTTGTTGAGGTCTCTGGTAGTTCTTTTTCAACTGTGAAACAATGGCCCGGGCCAATGTTGTCACCTTGTGGACAAACTAAGTAGTGCAAAAAACAAAATTTTTGAAAATGCATATGCTAGGTGCAGACACAGAGCATGCAAGATTAGAAAAATCGGACTGTGTGCCTACAGTGTGTGCATACTGTACTATGCTGTAGTGATGGCTAAATGAAGCTTTGTGATGCACTGAAGCTTTTCTCGCAATTGTATCGCAAAAGGGTTCATTACGCAAAGCTTTACGATACAGTGTACAATGTGACCATCTAGTGGTTGTAGCAATGTACACTGGCACAAATTAAATTAAACAAATTCATGAATTAAATATGCCTATATGCTTATAACTATATTTTATATTTTAAGCTTAGTGTGGGCATAATATAAAATGATACTGGATGACCACCCTGGGATTCGTTCTTTTTTAATTAGATACTGAAGCAGTCAAGTGATTTTCAGGCGAACAAAGTTTCGTCATAATTCATGTCAACGAATCAAGCTCCGATACAATGCTTTGTTTTGTTTTTTTGACACAAGCTTCTCAGCTTTGTTGTTGAGCATAACATCACTGCTATGCTGATTATAACATTTACGCAATGTTCACTGTATATATACCCTAGCGTACACATAAATCCAAAATAATCTTGGCATCACGACTGTCATGGAAGTGACTTATTTAGGCAGCAACTGGAAGCACAATACAAATAGCAAGAGACTTGATTCACAATTGCTTTCATTGAAGTTTATGTTAGCATGTTGCTAAGCTAACAACATGATACTGAAATAAGCACAAAATACACAAACATCGGGTACTTCTTTTTTTATTAGACTGAACTATTTTTCTTGATACTTTTCAGTGTTGAATGAAATATACACTTTACATATTTATATAGCCTACCTCATTCACCATCTTGGATTTAGTTATCCTCTGAGCTTATGTGAAAATTCTGTCATGATTTACTCACCCTCATGTTGTTCCAAATCTGTTTGACTTTCTTTTATTATGTTTAGATAAAAATAAATGCAAAAAGTCAGTGGGGACCAAATGTTGTTTTGGATCCCGTTGAGTTTCATTGGATTGACGAAAACAATTTGAAATACATTCTTCAAAATATCAGTGTTCCACTGAAAACAGAAAACTCTTGAACAGAAAACAGCAACATAAATTATTGTAGGTATTTCTACTCAGGCAGCTTCGGAACAGAGCAACTATATGGAGCTTACATTAAAGCGTGTGGATTACTGTATTTGACAGCTGTTATAGAGAGACGGTATGCTTTAGCAAACTGCCGGAGTGCAGAGGCAGTGTTAATAGAACGTGGCAAAGTGTGTGTAGAAATGAGCAAGAGAAAGAGCGAGTGAGAGAGAGAACTGGATGGGAATCTAACTGGCACAAGCTGGGGGAAGCAGCTGTAGCAGACCTGATTCAATTCATCCTCCAGTTATTTTGCCAGTCTGAATTAAGATGAGACCAAGCAGCTCTGCCTCCATCTCCTTCCTACTGCCTACTTTTTCTGCCTCACTCTCTCTCTCTCTCTCTCTCTCTCTCTTTCTCTCTCCATTTTCTGACTCAGGGCCATTTTCTTGATGTTTCATTTGTGAATTTTCTGTCTCATTTGCCTTGATGTTTTGTTGCCCTTCATCATTTCATCCTTACCAACCTTTCCTTCCTCTTCACTGCATGCTGCCGCATTTCACAAGGTGGCACAGGCAAACTGTTTTATGTCTGCTGCTTTGCATTGAGTATGCGTGAGTATGATAGAAATGTGTGTGAATGCTTCAAAAAGACATTTCAAGTCATTACTCTGATACTGCCATTAGATTAAAGGAGATTTCAGAGCTTGTGAAATGCAACGTTTAAAGCAGCTGCTTAATATTAATAACACTGAAACTGGAACAATCAAACTTTTAAAAAAGACAGTGACTACTACATTTTCAGGAATCACAAGCAAATTTTACATTTATATTTGTGCATTTTTTTGACACTTTTATCCAAAACAACGGTGCTAGCATTACCTAAAGATCGAACCCATGACCTCACGTCGCCCTCTACCAACTACAAGGATTTTAAGACTGAATACAGTTGCTGTCATCCACCTCTCTCAGATCTTGAAAAGAAACGGTGTAAAATATCAATGGGGCCAAGCCTTCTACCATCGATGCTTGGCAGTGCTTTCTTTTTGATATACGTGACTGTATAAAGGAGTGACTTTTGTGTTTTCTTGCCTTTCCTCTTTCCCTCCCTTTGATTGGACTTTGAGATATTGAGTATGTGTCTGTTGTTGTTTTTATTTTATTTTATTTTATTTTTTATTTTTTTATTTTATTTTGGATGTTGTGTATAAAAATAAATAAAATGTTGATAACAAAAAGAAACGGTGTAAAATAGAAAATAAGAGTTAAAAATAGAAACCTTTGAATGTGTCTCATTAATTAGTACACTTGCTTTACCACATTAATTTGTGGCACCCATGTTAGTGACGTTAGTTAAAATCTGACATGTGACTTTGACTAATCCTGTTTCTGCACATCTCCGCATTTCCTGTCCTCTCTCTTACTGTCTATATCAATATAATATAATTTTTATATTAATTATTAATATTAAAATAACTGCATAAAGAGGATCCAGTTAAGGTTTTTCCATACCAGCCAATAAAGAGTAAATTATATAGTATATGTTTAGCATTTTTTTCCTTGGTTCTTGCTTACAAACAGTATGTTTTGGAAAGTAAATTAAATGAAATTTTGCATAATACTGCTGTAATACATCTGAAAGTATTTTAGTCACATATGTGGAATATTTCTCACTTTAATCTGCCAAAACTAAAATATGACAAACAAAATCCCAATGCGTTGTTTTTTTTTTTTATGTCACTCACAGCATCACATATGACATGAGCCAGTATCCGTCTCTCAGTGGAACCGCACCTGTCACAAAAACCAGGATTTCACACTCCACATTTTCATTGCGGTGGATTAACGTGAGAAATATTCCACATATGTGAGTGTAATTCTTACAGATTTACTTCTGTATTATGCAGCAGTATTATGCAAAGGTTTCCAGCCACTGGCGAGTAACTAGTTTCATTTACTCTCCACAGCAATATTTACTTACATTGGCACTTGATGACTTTTAGTTTTGGACCTACACATATGTAAATACACAGTAACAGAAGTTTGAGTAAATATATGTATGCAGTCTGTTAACTTTTACTTCCTGTGTGATGTTATGAGAACACCTGTGCTCATGTGAGATTGACAGGGCCTGAGTCTGTCAGGGGAACGCTGTCTTCTCTGATCCTCTCAGCAGATGTTTGCTGCCTTCTAGCCTAACATTTTCCCAACATACCAGGGAGCAAAGCCACGGCATCAGTGACTTAACACGCTGAAGATTACGACTGACCACACACATCTGCTGTTTTTACACTCATCAGACAAGCGCACACAATGAGCGGCCATGTGCACAAGAGCTTTTACCAAGCCCAACAAATGCCCACAGGATGAGTCGTGAGTCAAATGCATCCTCGTTCACTGGATCATCTCAAACGTGCCCTGTATTAAAAATGGGAAATGGTGCAGTTTAATTCTGTGGCTTTTAAAAGGGACATTTCATGCAAAAATGAAAACTGTCATTTATTCGCCCTCATGTGGAAGCTTATTTCTGCCACAGGATAAAAAAATGTAAAAAGGTATTAGTGAGTTTTTATCAATAGAAGCCTGTTTCCGCCACTGAATAAAAAAATACAAATAAAAGGTAATTGCAACTTTTTATCTCACAATTCTGACTTTTTTCTCACAATTGCATGTTATAAAGTCACAATTGCGAGATATGAACTCGCAATTCTGATTTATTTTCTCAGAATTGAGAGTTTACATCAGAATTGTGAGTAAATATCTTGCAATTTTGACTTTATAACACAGAATTGTGAGATATAAACTTGCAGTTGTAAGAAAATGGCCAGTATTTTTTTCCCCTCAAAATTGCACTTTATAATTCACAATTGAGAGTTTATATCTCACAATTCTGAGAAAAAAATTAAGAATTGCACGTTTATATCGTGCAATTTTGAGAAAGCCAGAACTTGCAATTGCGAGAAAAAAGTCTGAATTACAAGTTTGTATCTCACAATTACAATTACTCAACGATCCTATCGAAATAATAAAAGCAAAAATTCCATATAAATACGTTTTTTGGGGGGGTTTTTTGTCAATGAGGTCCAAAACAACATTCTCATTGGACCACATTGATTTCCATTGTACACTCTTAAAAATAAAGGTTCCATAAGGTGGTTTTCAAAGTGATGTTAAATAAGAAACATTTTGGGTTCCATAAAGAACCATTCAGTAAACAGTTCTTAAAAGAACCTTAGTGTGAAGAACATTTTAATAATCTAAACAAACTTTTTTCCACAATAAAGTATGATTTGTGGAATAGAAAGGTATCATGGATGTCAAAGTTGCTTCATTGAACCATAAATACTAATAAAGATATTTAAGGTCTTGATTTTTAAGGCCAAGAATACATTTTTAAAAATATTGTCAGTCCCTTTAAGGCTCCAGAATTTTTATTCTACTCGGAAATGTTTCTTTAACTCATTATTTCAATCCCTAAAGCTGACATGCAAGTCAATCTGTCGCTTGGGAGTTGTCACCTGCAGAAGTGAACAGTAGCTCCGTCAGCCCCGAGCCACTTCTCCCCACACTATTATTCTCCTCCGGTTTATATGATCTTTGTCGGCTTCTCGTCATGAGTTGTTATTTGTGTGGGAGCTTGTAGCCCCATCAGAAAAAATGTGAAAATGGAGAAACAACACGGATGAGTCAGATCTCGCGCTCTCTCCCTGTCTGCCTTTCACGCTCTCATACGCCTTCTCTCACTTGAGTCTGGTGTACAAACCTACTGTGAAGTTTCTGAACAGCAGGGTAGCGGTCTGGTTATCTAAACAAAGACACACAGCCTTGAGCCCAGTGCCGTACTAAAAAGTAGGCGGGAAATGGCTGCTGGATAACGTTGGTGGTTCCGTTTGGCTTTCAGAGCGATAAACCGAGCAGTAACCACCTCAAACATCACCGCTGAAAACAGATGTTTTTCGATATCGTGCATCCACCGCTATCCCAGCGTGAGCCACAGACTCCAGCATCAGAATCTGCTTTGCAGTCACAACTAATTACTTGCTATAATCTGGGCTGAGTGGAGACTATGTTTTAAATCTGACAGCTCTCGCGCTAATGTGCAAATCACAGAGCTGATGAGCCTCAGAGGACAGCACTTAACTGATAAGTGATTTAAAATATTGAGAAATCCACTTCATGTTTTTATAGAGTGGGCGAGCGTAGATGGTGTTTGGTGAGGGTTAAATTCAATCAAACCAAGTTCAAGTTTTTGTCAGAGCCCTCATATGGCATCGCAAATTCTGTCTCTTCAACATCTCAGTTGTTTCTGCTAGAAGATTTAAAGGAGAACAAATTAAAATGTTTGCTCACAAAACAGCCACAAACAGACATCTCAGTAAAGTACGCCAAATTTCGATAGTCTGCTGTGTCATTTTAGATTGGAAACTGATTTTTGGGTGTTGGGGTTTTCAGCTGATTAGCATTAGTTTTTTTTTTAGTGAATCAGGTGCTGAAACAACAGAGACTGTGTATGCAAATAAATGACTCCCCCTGAGATGTTTGCTTGAGTCTCCTACTTCGCAGATGTTTCTCTTGAGAAACATACTCTAGAGTTTTCAGAATGTTTCTCTGCAATGCCACAAACTCTCTAATTTGCAGAGATGCCAAAGTCTTCAATCATTTGGTTTCAGAGCATTTCTCAAGTATATGTTTATTACTTAAATCTCATTGAGTTGATAGATTTGGTCTACTGGCTAATTCAACTTTTCCTCTGTAAATTGCTTATTGAGTCCAGCTTGTCCTTCTTGTGTCATTTTGCCAACATTTTTTGCCATTATTTCTTGTCCTCCCTCCATCCGTCTGTATAGCAAACGTAGCAAAAAAAGGACAAACATACAGAAAAATCATGAAGCATTTCAAATTCTCTAACCAGCCACATTCTGCTCTCTCTGGCCTTAGTGCCCCCACAGATTGACGTACGTCCCCAGGATCAAGTCGCTGCTCAAGGACGGACTGTAACTTTTCAATGTGGCACCCAGGGAAACCCTCTTCCTGCAGTTTTCTGGCAAAAAGAAGGCAGTCAGGTGAGTGCTAGGGGTGGGCGGATCGATCCTAATATCGATAGTATCGATACCAACGTTGGTATCGGTATCGGATCGATACTAGCCTGATTAGATCGATACTTTAGGTTAATTTTCTCTCCTCTACACTTAATATATTGCTGTATACATTCAACAAAGAATAGACATGTCTGTGTGTTTATATACCGCTCTTTTCACGTCTCGTATGCAAACATTACTGCTCCTCCCCTGCATTAGTGTTTTGTTATGCCATTATGTGACTCAGCGGCTTCAAGCAGAAGCGGATATTATTGGCAACAGCGAGAGGTGGAACTGTAGAAATTCGCTACTGTGGCAACAGCACCAAACTTATTCACTTTTTTTCAATGTGGAAGTAAGCCTTTTTCATAGACTGAATGTGCGAGACTTCCACTTCATTAGGCACGGTAGGGAAATCTTGAGTAAAATTGTTTCTGCACTCCACCGTGTGTGTTTATTATTAAGACAATTCATTAAAATAATACGGTAAGAAACACCAGTTTGCAATACCAAGCAAGCAGCAAAACGAACTGTTTTGTACAGTTAAAAATTTCTGAAAGCGGATGAGACTGGAAGCCAGACCCATTAAATTTACTGAATTTGGCCTTTTTATACAGTAATACTGTCTTCAACCATTAAGCCATGTTGTTGTTTTTTTTTCTTTATAAAGGTTTTCTATCAGAGGAAAACACTTAACATGCATGCACTTTGCGATCATATCCTGGGCTGCTAGCCTGCATATAGTTTGCATCATCAGTATACTGAGTTGGCCTTTCAATATTACTTTCTTAATACATTAGGCCCCGCTAAGTTTTTTTTTTCTTTATAACTCTTTTCTATGGGAGGAAAATGCTTAACACGAAACTTTACGGTTGCTTTCATATTCTGGGCTCCTCTGCTTGCAAACTACTTTCAGAAAGGCAAATAATATCCACATAGCTTTAAGGTGAATGTAATATTTTAGTCATATCAGCATAAGTTATTGTTAATTTTCAAAGTGTAATTGGTCATTTAAATGTATGTTATTAAAAAGGGAAAAGTATCGGTATCAGTATCGGCGATACTTGCCCTGTATTTACTTGGTATCGGATCGATACCAAAATTTGCAGTATCGCACACCCCTAGTGAGTGCAGCTTATGCTTCCTACAGTATCTAATCAAGCACACCTTGTTTTGAGCTCAAACAATGCAATGAAACTGTATAGTCCCTAGTGAAAAATAAACATACTAAAATGTATTTGAAATACATTTATTTCATGCTAATACATTTAAAGACCTGCAATTGTACTTTTGGCATACTAAACTGGTATACTTCTGCTAAATTGGAAAAACTTATTTTGTACTTAATGCACTTTAATTGTGCGGACGTATTGCTGAAGTCCAACTAAAGAAATACTGAAGTATATTTGATTGTGCTAAAGTGGAACTAAAGCAAATATGCTTCAGGTACACTTTAAAGTTTAAAGACCGATATTATTAGGAAATAATAATATTAAGAAATGTGTATTGTGCACAAGTATTACTCCAAATCAAGTTTAATTATATATTTTTTATTTATTTTTTTGTCAGTAAATATGTTTTAGATACTAAAAGATTTGAACTATACTTAGTATGAAATAAATGTATTTTAAATATTATTATTAAATATTACTTTTTATTAGGGGTATCTGTCTCATTTTGTGTGCTTTTGTGATACTGCACTAGTAGCAAGCTTGAAGTTGTGGTTAAGTAACATGCTAAAGCTACAGTGAGGGAAAATATTATTTGATCCTCTTCTGATATTGTACGTTTGCCCACTGACAAAGAAATGATCAGTATATAATTTTAATGGTTTATTTTAACAGTGAGAGACAGAATAACAACAAAAAAATCCAGAAAAAAAGCATTTCAAAAAAGTTATAAATTGATTTGCATTTTAATGAGTGAAATAAGTATTTGATCCCCTATCAATCAGCAAGATTTCTGGCTCCCAGGTGTCTTTTATACAGGTAAGGAGCTGAGATTAGGAGCACTCTCTTAAAGGGAATGCTCCTAATCTCAGTTTGTTATGTGTATAAAAGACACCTGTCCACAGAGGCAATCAGTCAATCACATTCCAAACTCTCCACCATGGCCGAGACCAAAGAGCTGTCCAAGGATGTCAGGGACAAGATTGTAGACCTACACAAGGCTGGAATGGGCTACAAGACCATCGCCAAGCAGCTTGGTGAGAAGGTGACAACAGCTGGTGAAATTATTCGCAAATGGAGGAAACACAAAATAACTGTCAGTCTCCCTCGGACTGGGGCTCCATGCAAGATCTCACCTCGTGGAGTTTCAGTGATCATGAGAACGGTGAGGAATCAGCCCAGAACTACACAGGAGGATCTTGTCAATGATCTCAAGGCAGCTGGGACCATAGTCACCAAGAAAACAGTTGGTAACACACTACGCCGTGAAGGACTGAAATCCTGCAGCACCCGCAAGGTCCCCCTGCTCAAGAAAGCACATGTACAGGCCCATCTGAAGTTTGCCAATGATTCAGAGGAGAACTGGGTGATAGTGTTGTGGTCAGAGGAGATGGCCATCCCCACCGTCAAACATGGAGGTGGAAACATTATGCTTTGGGGGTGTTTTTACGCTAAGGGGACAGGACAACTGCACCGCTTCAAAGGGACCCAAAACACACGGCCAAGGCAACAAAGGAGTGGGCCAAGAAGAAGCACATTAAGGTCTTGGAGTGGCCTAGCCAGTCTCCAGACCTTAATCCCATAGAAAATCAGTGGAGGGAGCTGAAGGTTTGGGTTGCCAAACGTCAGCCTCGAAACCTTAATGACTTGGAGAGGATCTGCAAAGAGGAGTGGGACAAAATCCCTCCTGAGATGTGTGCAAACCTGGTGGCCAACTACAAGAAACGTCTGAACTCTGTGATTGCCAACAAGAGTTTTGCCACCAAGTACTAAGTCATGTTTTGCTAAGGGGTCAAATACTTATTTCACTCATTAAAATGCAAATCAATTTATAACTTTTTTGAAATGCGTCTTTCTGAATTTTATTGTTGTTATTCTGTCTCTCACTGTTCAAATAAACCTACCATTAAAATTATAGACTTTCTTTTCTGACATTTCATTGTCAGTGGGCAAACGTACAAAATCAGCAGGGGATCAAATATACGTTTTTCCCTCACTGTAGCAGCACCAAAACGAGAGAATGTGTGTTTAAAATGAAAAACATTAACATTCAAAGATTTTTTTTAAAGAAATGAACAAGGATCCATTAAATTGACCAAAAGTGTGTATAAAGACATTCATAATATTACAGCAAATTTTTATTTCAAATAAATGCTGGAAAAAGTATAGGGTATAATGTATTCAACAAAAATACTATAAAAACATTATTTAAGAAAATAATATAAAAATACAACAGAACTGTTTTCAGCATTCACAGTAATCAGCATATCAAAATGATTTCTGAAGGATCATGTGCCACTGAAGACTGCAGCTGAAATTCAGCTTTACCCTCACAGGAATAAATTACATTTCATATTCAAATAGAAAACAGTTATTTTAATTTGTAAGAAAATTTCACAATATTACTGTTTTACTGTATTTTTGATTAAATAAATGCAGTCATAGTGAGCATAAGTGGCTTTACATTAAATAAATCCTACCAACCCCAAACTTCTAAACAGTAGTGTATAAATACACTACATTACCCTTTGAAATTCATGCAGTATATAGTCAAGTACATACTGTATAGTGTAAGTAAACAGTGCATTGTACATGATTCGAGACACTTATGAGCTTATGAGATGGCTCAGCATTGTCCCCCAGTAATCCAATACTTCACTGTATGTCATGCGTGGGTTTAAAGAGCCTGATTGGAGATCAAAGGCAGATCTCTTCATATAAAGATGATTTATTTGCATCTCAGAGCATGTTTATCAGTGACTCATTAACTTAGCCAGAGCTTGAAAACAAGCCTAGAGCCTCTCGATGATTATATTTACCCTTGTTGATGCTGATTAGTCGTGTATTGCTGATTGCATTGAAGAGATGATTCAGAGCGTTGGATTGCTGGAGCTGGGCCCTTTGACAAAACAGCATGTTTTCAGAGCCATTATGGGAAGCCACCGATGAGAGTTGGGCCTCCTAGAGAGACTTGTGAAGGAGTGGGAGGAGAAAATTTGACACAGAGGAACATCAGGTGTCAGAGCAGTTCCCATAGGCCAGCAAAAGCACATCGTTCAGTGTAATGGCAGTCAGGAGTGTGTTTCGATGCTAAAAATAGACCTCCATCAGTGCGGTGAAGAGCTAAAGACCACTCAGCCTTGATGGCTCACATCATTTTGGAGTCATTTAGGGTGTGGTCTGTGCAATGGATTTTATAGCACATCCCCCGTGTTCACGCTTGTAAGCCATTTGCAGCTGTGTTCCAGATTAGGCTGTAGCCTTTTCACCTTCATCCATTACTTGCCCATTTTAAGCCTCTTAAGAGAAGTGCATGGATTCCCCCTCACTTACTGTACGTACCCCCAGTTAACCCCACTGAAGTCCCACAAAGGAGCAAACAGCTTCGCTCAGCGAAATTAAACTGCCAGAAAAACACAACCGAGCGCTCAAATCAGTTGATGTGCAGTTTTGATGGAGATGAGATCTTTTAATCGGCTTACAGTTTTTCAGTGATATTTTGGAGGCACCATATTCAAGCATTTTATTTTTTTAGATACTTAAATACTTGTCTTCAACAAGGACACATTAAATTGATCAAAGTGACAGTGAAGACATTAATCATGTTAAAAAAGATTCCTATTTCTAAGAAATGCTGTTCTTTGAACTTTCTATTTATCAAAAACTCCTGAAAATAAAAATGTATTAAGCAGCACAACTGTTAATAAGATGTCTCTTGAGCAGCAAATCAGCATATTAGAATGATTTTTGAAGGATCATGTGACCAGTGTTGGGGAGTAACTAGTTACATGTAACGGAATTATGTAATTTAATTACAAAATAAAAGTAATTGTAATCAGTTACAGTTACTGAGAAAAAATGTGTAATTAAATTACAGTTACTCATGAAAATGTTAAGGATTACAAAGGGGGTTACATCTGATTTTTTTCACACACACTCTCACATACAGATTTAATTGACTTCTTTCATAAATTGCAGTGACTGCTCTAAAATATGAAACACCAATGTTTCAGGAGTTTATAACATGCTTATCCGATAAATCTTATATTTCCTTTATGTATATGCTTTATTTTTTTAAGATTAACTCTTTTTTTTTCTAAGGCATTGTTAGATCCAGTGTTTCCTGTCATAGCTATGCAAAGATTTGATTTCAAAAACAGTATCATTGCTATTAAGGTATTTCTTGTTATAATTTTAAATCTGTATTTAACCTCAGCATGATTTTAAGGTAAGTCTGATTTTGTGGTGGCTGTGCTTCAAAGGGGACATTTTCCACAAGGTGGTATGATTCATTAGGGTCTTCTTGAAATGGTCTCAGTGGTTGTGTAAAACAACACCCTTTTACCTTGTTAAAAACAGCTCTGTTCACAGTGACTTGTTTCGGTGCATATCTCTTTACATGCTAATGAGCACTGCTCACTCCGCCCCTCTCTTCTGTGGAAATGATCCATCCTTGAGTTTTAACTTTTTTAACAAAACCTACCTTTAATTGTCCCTCATTCAGAATACAGTCTGGAGTAAAATGATTTGCGCAGCCAGGCATAAACGAATTTAGTGAATGTGAAGTGAAGTGACATGTGGCCAAGTATGGTGACCCATACTCGGAATTTGTGCTCTGCATTTAATCCATCCAAGTGCACACACAGCAGTGAACACACACACACACACACACACACACCGTAAACACACACCCAGAGCAGTGAGCAGCCATATTGCTGCGGCACCTGAGGAGCAGTTGGGGGTTCGGTGCCTTGCTCAAGGGTCTCACCTCAGTCATGGTACTGAAGGTGGAAGAGAGCGCTGGTTATTCACTACAAAATCAAAATGGCTTGATAATTGAGATTGTTTAGGTTTTTGGGAGATTAAAAAAAGGAGTGAATTTCTATCATTGTGGTTGTGTCCACAAACTGCTAAGACACATTTATATGCAAATGAAGATATTTTTCATCCAATGTCTCCTTTAAAATTAAAATATTATAATCTTAATTCAAGTGATGAAAGATTTCAGTAATCAGTGTTGAGTTCTACTGTAAGGTTAACCCTGCCTGGTTAACATGTTTGAAAATTATTAACAGTTGAAAACATTAGAAATTTAGAAAAGTAATCAAATGTAATCAGTTACATTACTTTAATAAAGTAATTGAAAAGTTACACTACTTATTACATTTTAAGTAGGGTAACTTGTAATCTGTAACCTATTACATTTCCAAAGTAACCTTCCCAACACTGCATGTGACACTGAAGACTGGAGTAATGAAGCTGAAAATTCAGCTTTGTCGTGAGTAAATAATATTTTAAAATACATTAAAATAGAAAAGTTATTTTAAGTTGTAATAATATTACTGTTTTACTGTATATTTTATGAAATCTTTTAAAAATATAAAAATTCTTAATGACCCCAAACTTTTAAATGATACTATATGAACTATTGTATGTAAATGTTCTATGATTTAACACAAAATAACATATTTTAAAATGAACATTAACCTAGATTAATAAATGCTTTAAATTAATTTTTAATTGTTAGACCATTATTTTAATATTAGATTATAAACGATAAATGGTGGATATTAAAATATTTTTAATTACAACTATTTTCATATAATGTCCAGTTCTGTTCATCAAACTCTTTTACTTCAAAAGAACAAGAACGATCCTGTTTTCCATGGCTGTTTGGAATTTGTAAATCAGACATTCAGTCTCTCTGAACACTGTGTAATTTGCCCACAGTGTGGTGTGAACTCAAGAGTCTGTCCTCTGTCGTAGATGCTGCTTTTCCCCGGCCAACCTCCTTCCCAGTCGGGCCGTTATTCTGTGTCCATGAGTGGAGAGCTGTCCATCTCTGATGTTCACTCTGAGGACTCCGGCTCCTATATCTGCCAGGCGATCAGTGTGGCAGGAAGTGTCCTCGCCAAGGCTCTGCTGGAAGTGGAAACTGGTGAGTATCTGGGATTACAGTTCATCCTACCCAGCAAATGGCATCTCTGGAGACAATTGTGAAGAAAACCCCTAGTATTAACAAACCACCTGAGCGTGAACACACACACAATGCACACGGCTCTTCAATTTGATGTGCGTTCCTTAAGTCATAAAGCTAGTTTTTAATTAATGGTGCTTGCTGAGGGATCACTAAAAGTGAAGTGTACTTGAACACACTTCATTTTAAAACTTTGCAGTATCTCCTTTTATAATAAACTAGTTGACTGTTCTACAAGCTCAAGGTTTTAGTGCAGTTCACAATCTTTTGTGCCAAGTGATTGCTTATGATCAGTGTTGGGCACGTTACTTTAAAAAAGTAATTAGTTACAGTTACTAGTTAATTCTCACAAATAGTAACTGAGATAGTAACTAAGTTGCATCATTATAAAAGTAACTAATTACCAGGGAAAGTAACTATTGCGTTACTTTTTTTTTTTTAAATGTTCAAATGTCAAATAACTTGGATGCCCCCAATATTAAATTTGTTAAATTAATGAAATGGACGCTAAGTAGAAAAAATTATTATTATAAAACATTGTACATTAATCTACACTATTTATCTACTGACACTTGCATCAGTCAGTCAAGCATTATAATATAATATTATGATAATTTAGCATTATATGATGATAGAACTTTAGTAATTAGAATAACCAAGTATGAATGCATATTTGTCATGTTGACTAAACTTTTAGTGTTTCATTTAGTGTTTCTATAAAAAAAAAAAAAGGCGGGGGGACTAAGGATCAATGAGCTGCTGGGTTCATGAATATTAATCATGTTGTCTGCGTTCGCTCGAATTGATTTGCTGAAATGAAAACAGGGATGGTAATAGGTGAGCCCCAGCCAATGAGATTGTCGTTTGCGCATTAGTTCCGCCCACTGCCAGAGAAAAAGCTGAAGAATTCCAAAGGAACTCCGTTATTTTGACAGGAAAATACAAGAAAGAATATCGTTTACATGTAGCGCGTCAATTCTGCATGTTATGAAAGACTCTCTTGCTCTGTATCTTTCTTTGCGAGTGTGAGACAAAGCGACGACTAGTCGTGCGCCTTCACACTAGAGTTTATGGTACGTCAAATACAGGTAGCCTACACTGCGCATCCATTCGGATGAATTGAAAAATAAAATTCTAATAAATTATAGTAACGCCGCATTTTATTGTCAGTAACGGTAACGGCGTTGTAACGGGGGAAACAGTAATTCGTTTGATTACTCATTACTGAAAAAAATAACGCCGTTAGTAACTCCGTTTATTTATAACGCTGTTATTCCCATCACTGCTTATGATCTGCTGTTAATATGAATATTTACCTTACGGCATTTATATTGTAATATGTTGAGAATTGTTGTAAGAGTATTGCTTCCTCCTCTTTTTTAACGAGTAACGTTACCTGGAAGGAGTAAAACATAGACACTTCAAAATAAAAGTCCTGGGGTTTTTTGGAGGGCATGTTTGTAATTGAAAGTCCTGCATTATGCATAAAATCTTTTTTCTGAATATTATTGGTATTGTGGTTACAAAATAAACCGTATCTGGTGTTTAATTAAATGTAAAACCCTTGTGACTTCTCTCTGGGCCGCCTTGTCACAGTAAGAAAAGATTCAGTATATAGATTTTATTAGTATCAACACAATAATCTTGTAATTGTTTTTCTTTAATATCATCATATCAGCAAATCCAATATGGATAGACTCTAGTTCATATGTATTGATGTCTTGAGTATTTTAACCCTGTTTTGCTGTTGAATATGTGCCGTAGCCAGTTTAATTAAGTAAGAATCTGAGAAACATGCTTTATTTTGAGATTGTATGGGTTTGTTTTGTATGCGGAATTCATTTTATTCCTGCAACTCTTAAAAAATTCCTTAAAAAGTCTTAAAATTCAGCAGATACCCTGAAATAACTAGTCTTAGTCAACCATCCTGACCCATCACCCCAATTCCACAATATCTTCATCTTTTGTGCCATTGTGTTCTCAAAGTGTGATTAACTCTGACTGCCAGTTGCACTTCCGTAGCCGTACAAGTAAGTCGGACTGATCTTTGGATGCCAGAAGCACTGTTAGACAACTGGACAGATGCAAACACACTCCTCACAAACACACTGTGCTGTTTATCCTCCAGGCCCATCAGATCTCGTCCCTCCAATTATCCGACAGGGCCCAGCCAACCAGACGCTCGCTTTAGGCTCCAGCGCCCTACTCCAGTGCCATGTGATGGGCAGCCCAATCCCCAGCGTCAGGTGGGAGAAGGACGGGCAAAGCGTTCTGAGCGATGACATTCACATAAGCCTAATGGAAAACGGCACTTTACACATCAGCGGCTTGAAGGTATTTGACAGACACTTCAGACAAAGATGTGAATTGTTTGCTTTGATTAGGGCTGTGAAAAGCGAAAGCTCCCCGGACAGAGAGCCTCTGAGAAAACATTTCAAACTAAGTGAGACGTTCACAAGCACACCTGAAATAATGGTGTCCACTTGAGCGTTTCTTACTCGAGGCAGGGTTTCCATCAGCGCATGCAAAACACATTTAGCCACGTAACGTTCATAAATCAATAACCAACAGATTTGATCACTCGGAGAATCTCTGCGTACATTTAGCTCAGATGTAATTACGCACACGAAATTACACTGATAAAGTGGAAGTGACACTAATCTGCAGTTTCCTTCCAAGTTTGGAGAAAAGAGTAAGATTTGATTTAATTGATTTTGGCATTCATTCATCAAGTAGGTTCAATGGAAAAATAGCTCAAGACTTAAAGCTCTGAGTGCAATACATCTAAACAACCAGCCAAATCTTTCATGTCATGATATAGTGTTTGACATAACAGATATATTAGCCTATCAAATAAGGATGGAGGACTGAAATATTTCATTTGCTAATATTACTCTGTGGAGCTCTCTTTTGAATGTTAAAGCAGCATCGTACATCTTATATCATAACATGATATATTAGAATCATGGTTGTGTGCCATCCACAATTCAATTCATGAATTATCAATATTAGTTGTGTTTAATATTACCGACATTTTATTTGATAAATTAACTTGAATTTTTATGGACCATAATTGAGCAATGCTTGATTTCCCAGAATGCACTAATTTAGTTTTCATTACACACAAAAAAAAGTTGATTTACAAAATAAATAAATAAATACATTTGAAAAAAGGACCCTTAGGAACATTATTGCATTTTTCCAATTTTTTTTTTTGTTTTTTTTTTTGTTTTGGCTGTTTAACTTAATGCAAACACCATACATTTTGCCAAAAATGTGTATTTTTATTTGAAATTTTAATATTTCACCCTCATGTCCTTTGTGTGTGTAGAAAAAGTAGTACCATTCACTTTATTATAGTTTATTTGTTTATGTTGTATTATGTTGTAATGAAATAAAATAGTAATCGTTATATTATATTATATTTTATATTTTAACAGTTTTTTTTAATACACATACACATGTGGAATAGTTCCAGAAACATTTTATGATATTAATTTTATTCGATATAATGCATTTTATTTGATAAATTCACTATAATTTTTATGGACCATAATGGAGCAATGCTTTATTTCCCAGAATGCACTAATTTAGTTTTTAAAAAATTAAATGTCTTTTATTTTATATTTATTGCAATGTATTTATTTTGTTATTAATTAATAAAAATGAAGTGCGTGTTGGGATACTATGCACTATAGTGTACAGGGTACATATATATATATATATATATATATATATATATCAGGGTATATGTAAGCATAATTACTTCAAATTAATGATATAATTATATTTAATCATAAACATTCTTGTGTTGAACATTAAAATTGCTCTGTTATGCAAATGTGTTCATTGCAATTCTGTAAATTTCTTTTTCTGCCATTCCAGTTGGAATTCTTGTAGCATCTGGTCAGGTCAATTTAAATTCATACTGAAAGGGCACCTGTTTTTAAATTCAGAAGTTTGACCCTAATATAGCATTCAAAAGACATTGTCGTTCAAAAGTTAGTTTAAGTAACTTGAGAAAAGCAGCTGTATATTGTACAGCTTTTCTTCGCTTCACATTTCAAGAACATTCCAATATGAATGCCATCTGTGGTACAAAGTCTGTATATCTTAATTGAGACGTTTGACAGATTTCACTGCGGTACGCAGAATACAAAACAGCCGTTGAGAATGTCAAAAGTGATCTTAGAGGAGCTCTAACAGTCACGACCTCAAACTAACCGAAAACAAATTGAAATGACTGATCGGTTGAAACAATACATTTGATCTGCATCATTTGGAGAGAAAGAGAAAAGCACACAACTACTTCAGAAGCATTGCATGCTCGCAATTATCTTCGTCGTCTTTCAGAGATGATTTTGTCTTCTCTGTTGCTAGGAGACTGACTCAGGGACGTACACCTGTGTCGCATCCAGTTCCACTGGTGAGACGAGTTGGAGTGGGACCGTGACAGTGAAAGGTAGCATACAAGCATTCTTCTCTGTAACACAGCTCTCTATAAGACTTTGAAAAGGCTGACACTTCAAGAAACATGGATGATTTCAATGTGCAGTCAAATGTCCTTGGACAAGAATGCACCCTTGACGCAGTCACATTTGACTCTTGTTTCTTGTGTTTAGCGACTGGAACATCGTCCGTCCCGCGGGTCTCGCAGTCCCTGCAGCTGCCTGGTCCTCCTCAGAAGCCCGTGGTGACAGATGTGACCTCAAATAGCGTCACTCTCACTTGGCAGCCCAACCCACATGAGGGCGGAGCTGCTGTCACTTCCTACATCATTGAGGCTTTCAGGTTTCTATCTTTATTAATGCTAAATTACTACTGTTTGAATAACTTTGCACCTTTTTACTTTCATTGAAAGGGTTGGTAACACTTTAAAATAAGGTTCCATTTAATAACATTAGTTAATTACATTAGTTAACATGAACTAACAGTGAAAAAATACTTCTGAAGCATTTATTAATCTTAGCTGATGTTAATTTCAGCATTTACTAATTCATAATTACACTCATAGGTTGTCTGTTAATATTATTTAAAAAGGGTTAGTTCACCCAAAAATGAAAATTGTCATTAATTACTTACCTTCATGTTGTTCCAAACCCGTAAGACCTTCGTTCATCTTCAGAACACAAATTAAGATATTTTTGATGAAATCCGAGAACTTTCTGACCCTCCATAGATGCAAAGAAAACAAACTTTATTCAACAGTTGTATACAAGCAGAGGAATGCACACGCATGCGTCGTGGTAATCTCATGAGCACGTGTTGAAGACTGACACGCAAGAGAAGAAATTGTTGAACAAAGTCATTATTTTTGTTTTCTCGTAGCTTCTTAACATTAAGGTTGAACCACTGATGTCACATGGACTATTTTAATGATGTCTTTACTATCTTTCTGGGCCTTGAACGTGTCAGTTGCATTGCTGTCTATGGAGGGTCAGAAAGCTCTCGGATTTCATCATAAATATATTAATTTGTATACCGAAGATGAACAAAGGTCTTATGGGTTTGGAATGACGCGAGGGTGCAATTAATGACGGAATTTTTATTTTTGGGTCAGCTATCCCTTTAATTGACCTGAGGTAACATGAACGAACAATGAACTGCTGTATTTTCATTAACTAATGTTAACAAAGATTAACAAATACAGGAACAAATGTCTTGGCTATAGTTAGTTAATATTAGTTAACTAATGGGAGTTTTTTGTAAAGTGTTACTGAAGGGTTTAAAGTGTATACATCAATATTCTTGTGCATCCTTGGGAACATTTTTGTATTTTTGATCATTTTGGCTGTTAATGCAAATTATTTTTGCCAAAAATGCGTATTTTTTATTGGAATTTTAATATTTCACCTTTGTGTCGTTTGTGTGTATAAATCCATAAAAGTGGTACTATACACTTTATTATCGGTTTAGTTTATGTTGTATTATGTTGTAGTTGTAGTTGTAGTTTAGTTGTTTATTTTTCTTCTACAAACTTCTCCTTATCTACCAAGAAGTCCTTGAAGAGTTGAAAGTTGAAGACTTCTGATTTATGGAAACAAGCATTTTGGAAGGTTTAAAAGTATAAACATACAGCTTTAATTTGAGTTAAAATGCTAACATTTTGCATGAATATGTGTGTGTAATTTGAGCTGTTATTTTACCTAAATCAGCCTTTTGAGGTGGCACTACTTTTCTAAGTGGATAAACATCTGGTTATGTGTTTTTCCTCAATATAAACAACCCCTCCTGGATCTTTATGCACATCATGAGAAAGTTACAAGGTTTACTCCAGTGCAGGGCTTTGCCCTATAGACTTCTATTGTAATGCATTACTATACACACTTTCAGTGTCAGAAATCCAATTTTCCATTAAGAGGCAATATTGGTCCCCTGGATTTGATTTTCAGGGGCATTTTTTTTTTCACATTTATGGGGTTGTGTTTATTTCTAACGATATAAAATCACGTTGTGTCATCATTTTATATCTTTTATAATTGGATTTTAGGGTGTCACCAATAAAACAAAATCAATATTTACTCATATTTTCTGTCATATTGTGTATAACTAGGCCTAGAATAAAATATTAAGAGCTATATCAGATGTTACAAACGAGAAAAACATGTTATGGAGCATTTCTCCTGTGTTTTAAAATTCAGTGGGATTATTTTTCGCCTGAGCCACTTTTAATTTCTGACCCTGTATGCATTACATATGATTTGTGCTTGTGTTTACACACTGAGGGCTGAGTTTTGTGGTAATCAAAAGCCTGTTACGGATGCTGTCGATACAGCTTAACTTGCATTGAGCCTGGAACATTCCTCTCCTGCAAAAGTTTGCACTTTATCTCGTATTGGGAAATGCATTCAGTCAGTTCCTGCATGGATTTAAAATCTCCAGCACTGCTACATACTAAAAAGAAATATATCAGGAAGGGGGTTCTACACCTTCTCCAGTGGCCTGATGGGTAGAGCGGGTGGCAGACGTTCTCATTATAGTGCCGGTTTTGTTAGAGACGTCATTCAGAGTGTCAGAGCGGATGGAAGTTTATGATAAAGTGAGAGTGAAGCATTGCTCTCTTGCAGGCTGGATGTTCCCTGGGGCTGCAGTTAGAATTCAGCAGAACTTGTCCCTCTGGGCTCTGTGGAGGTCAGATGAACAGAAGGCTCTATTATTGTCCCGCCAGGAGAGCAGCAGGGAGGGTGATGCAGGGAGGCCGAGAGTAGAGGCCAAGTCGTTATTTAGCTCTGCTCTGACACCTTGTTAAGAAGACGCTCGGATTTATAGTGCAGCTCGCTCTGTTGAGAGGTCACGGTCGTGCGCACAGTCCGAGAAGTCGACTGAGCAGACCTTATGTGCTCACGGTGCATGGAGACGAGGCCAGATCCTCTCCATTGTCCTTCACACCCTGCTCCGTGCTCATTTTTTCTCATTAACAAAGGCCAATGTGTCCAATTCAGCATGCTAGTGAAGCTTTTTTTATTCACACAAGACATTAGAGTCTGTTGGGGAGTAACAAACTTGCTATGAAGTTAACTACATTTTTCATTTGCATGACAATAGCTGTTTTTGAAAAACTGCAGGTTTTCTAGTAACATGCTATTTTTTCGACAGGTAGCAGTATGGCAAAATAGCAGGTGTTTGTATTCTGTACACAGCCACCTTACAACTGAGCAAGCTGAGGGAATAAATAAACAGTCTCTACTAGAACGTCTGTATCTCTCAAAGTCAGATTGATTTAGAGAGTCAGATAATTCATTTTAATGAACTGGTTCAAAAACAGTTTGAATTATTACTTGGTTAATTACTGCTATTTATCACTGTTATTCAGTTACATGTTGCCTATTTAGTGTTTAATAATAATAATAATAATACATTTATTTTATATAGCGCCTCTAAAAGTTGCTTTCTCAAAGTGCTGTACATAAAAGCTTACATAAAGGAAAACACAACAATAAAAACAATAAATTATAAATTCAACAAGAGATAAATAAAAAAAATACAACAGAAACCTAATCAAATAAAAACATTCCTAAAAAAGAATGTTTTGAGAGAGGTTTTAAAAACAGCTAAAGAATTAGCATCCTTAATGTCAGATGGGAGAGAATTCCACAGTTTTGGAGCATAAGTTGGGAATGCCCTGTCCCCCTAGATCGCAGCCGTGTTTTAGGAACAACTAAGAGACCATGCTGAGACGATGAGTAGGGCGTTAAAAGATCTGCCAAATACTGTGGAGTAAGACCATGCAGAGCCTTGTATGTAAGCATTAAAATTTTAAAATCTACACGATATTTAACAGGGAGCCAGTGTAACGTCTCCAAAACAGGAGTTATATGATCACCAGCCCTAGCCCCAGTTAAAATTCTAGCTGCTGAATTCTGCAAGTATTGCAATTTGTTAAGAGAAGATTTGGACACTCCAATAAGGAGAGCATTGCAATAATCAATTCGTGAGAAAACAAAAGAGTTAATAAAATTTTCAGCAACAGAAAAGGGCAACATAGGCCGAATACGTGCAATATTTCTAAGATAAAAAAAACGAGGTCTTTATCGTATTCTGTACAAAAGGCTCAAATGACAGGGTGGCATCAAAGATAACGCCAAGATTTTTTAATTTACTTTGTAGCTCTAGGGCAACACCATCATCTGACAGATCTATAGAAGCAGCATTTCGCAGTTGGTGAGGAGAGCCAAGAAGCATGACTTCAGTTTTAGAGCTATTCGGACACAAATAATTGTCAGACATCCACAACTTAATCTCAGAAATACAGTTGGAAAGATGAGAAACATCCACAAATTGACCAGGTTGAGAATGTATATAAATCTGAGTATCATCAGCATAGAAGTGATAGCTGAGGTTAAGGGATCTTAATATCTGACCAAAAGGATAGATATAAATGCTAAAAAAACAGGGGACCATGAACTGAGCCCTGTGGGACACCAGTACAAACGGGATCCACATCAGACCTGGAACCATCCATGAAAACAAACTGACTGCGACCCATAAAATATGACTGAAACCAATCTAGGGCAGTCCCAGATACACCAAAAACAGTTTCCAGTCGATTAAGTAAAACCATATAGTCAACAGTGTCGAAGGCTGAACTGAGATCAAGTAAGATGAGAATAGAGAGAGAGCCAGAATCAGAAGCTAACAGTAAACCATTGACTACTTTAACCAGGGCTGTTTCAGTACTATGCAACTTCCTGAACCCAGATTGAAGGGGCTCAAACAGATTATTGACCGTTAAATTATTGTGTAACTGAGACAAAACAACACCCTCTAAAATTTTTGCTATAAATGGAAGGTGTGAAATTGGACGAACGTTGCAGAGATTGTTCCAATCACTATTTTGCTTTTTTAATATAGGAGTGACAGCAGCAGTTTTAAATGCTGCCTGCACAACACCAGTGGACAAGGAGTCATTTATTATTGTAAGAACAGCAGGGCACAAGTAACCAAAACAGGATTTGAATAAATTAGAAGGCAAGGGATCAAGTATGCAAGTAGATGCTTTCATACGAGATACCTGTGCACAAAGAGACTCAGAAGTGACTAAGGAGAAATTAGAGAAGGGTGTACCGGAAAAACTTGGTAGATTTAACTTGGCCTAGAAGAATTAAGAATATCTTTTAACTAAAAAAATTAAGAAAATCATTGCATGACTGAACTGACGCAGTTAAAGTATTCACACTGTCTACTTTCAATAGACTGTTAATGATGTGAAAGAGCTGCCTAGGGTTATTATGATTATTGTCAATGGTCTGAGAAAAATATGAAGACCTCGCAGTATCAATTTCTGCTTTATACTGGCCCAAACATGATTTCCAAGCTTGATGAAAACCTGACAAGCCAGAGCCAAGCCATTTACGTTCCAGTTTGCAACATTCCACCTTCTTTGAACGCAAATGATCATTATACCAGGGAGCTGTATGTACGAAGGAGACATTTTGTGTTTAGTATGAATCTATGTAGTGTTAATGTTATACTATTGAAAACTGAATAATAGAATTATGTATCATATGAAATATCATATAAAATTTGGGTTCTGTAAGATTTTAATATTTTTGAAAGATGGCTCTTATGCTCAGCAAGGCTGCATTTACTTGAACAAAAATACAGTAAAAACAGTAAAATTGTTAAATATTATTACAATTTAAAATAGCTGTTTTCTATTTCAGTATATTTTGAATTGTAATTCATTCCTGTGATGGCAAAGCTGAATTTTCAGAAGTCATTACGTCAGTCTTCAGTGTCACATGATCTTTCAGAAATCATTCAAATATACTGATATGATGCCTAAGAAACATTACTATTATTATCAATGTTAAAAAACAGTTGTGCTGCTTAATATGTTTTGTGGAACCTCTATATGGAACAAGTCTATGATGAATAAAAAGTTCAAAACTACACCATTTATTTGAAATAGAAACCTTTTCTAACATAATAAATGTCATTGCTGTTATTTTTGAGAAATGTAATGCATCCTGCCTGAATAAAAGTATTAATTTTACTGACCCCAAACCAACCACATATATATCTGATACAGATCCCTTATATTTCTTCAGTGTCTTTGTTAATAGCTTTAATATAATATATTTAATTTATGAGTAGCTTGTGATTTGTGACAAGCTACAGTTTCAAAGTAGCTTCCCCAACACCGAACAGAATTACTAATATAACAATTATTTGAATATTCAAATGCGTATCCTCTGTTGTATAATTGAACCCTGTCATAATTCAAATAATGTATTTTCATGTCTATGGATGAGCATCGCACTGATTTTTTTCTGATGGATAAGGAATGTTATTAGGCATGACGCAAAGCGCAGCAATTCACAATGAATTAGTTCTTTTCTAAAAAGGCATCAGTAGCAAAGATAAATGTTAAATTATTACATTTATTAATAATGTAATATAGTAATATGGCTCATCAGCTTAACTGTAAGCTGCAACTTGACACATTAATATGGAATTCAGTTGATGTAAAGTCAGTGGCTTTGAAAGTCATTCATTTTGATTGTAAAGCTGGAGATGTGTTTTGTGAATTAATGTAGTGTTCATTTAATGTGTCTTATTCCAGTCAGTCAGTGGGCAGCACATGGCAGACTGTAGCTGATCTCGTGAGGCTAGAGAAGCACACAGTGTCTGGGCTTTACCCCAATACCGTGTACCTTTTCATCATCCGAGCGATCAACTCCTACGGCCTGAGTGACCCCAGCCCTATCTCAGAGCCAGTCCGAACACAAGGTTAGTGTAGGTTTGTTGTAGTGTGTGTGATGCTGTTTTTATGCTTTGTGCACATCAGCATAATTTTGTGTGTACATTTTCAGATGTTCCAGAAGGTCAGGGGAAAGACCAGGCACATGTGCAGATGGATTTAGGAGGGGTCAAGGTTCATCTGCAGACACCCAAAATCTTGAGCCCTACAAGTGTTAAAATCACATGGATTGTGAGTATATGATTTGATGTACATATGTAGACATGCATTTTCAGTGGGACGGTAAATGATGAGAAATAAGTAAATATCAGTACATTAGTACATAAATGATTTATTATCGGTATCTGACAAAATTACATGGCCATTCACAAGCTCTGAAACTCATGATACCATATGTATGTGTTGATATTTTTGCAGCTTGACCGGCATCCTCGCTATATTGAAGGTTACAGGCTGTATTACAGGCCTGTGGGGAGTGCGTGGATGATCCAGGACGTAAAAGCAGGCCCCCTACACACTGCTGTCCTAACAGAGCTATACAGTGGAAAAGAATACGAGTTTAAAATGAGACCGTATTACAATGAGTTTCAGGGGATTGACAGTGAAATAGCTGTGGTTCGCACTCCTGATGAAGGCAAGACTTGTTTTGATATTCAAATCGAGTCTTTAGCTTTTAGTTCGCATGACTTTCATTTTACCCTCAAACTTTTGCTGTAATGTTAATGTTTTGACATTTGCCCATCATATTTCTGCTTTTAGTGCTGAGCGGCCCTCCTCAGGGAGTCGGCGTGGTGCAGTTAAGTAACAGTTCAACCGTACGAGTGTCCTGGCAGCCTCCTCCCCCTGATGTACCAGAAGAGCTCATACAAGAGTACAGGGTGAGACCGGTGAAGCCTTTATATGGGGAGCCTTTCGGTGACCGCTAAGTAAAATAGTAATGGCTGAAGTCTGTTTCTGGGTTGTACAGGTGTGGTGTGTAGGAAACGAGTCTCAGCAGATGATCAACAGGAGTGTGGATGGGGATACGCTGTGGGTGCTGTTGGATGGGCTGTTGCCTGAGTCTATGTATCGCGTGCAGGTCGCAGCGGTGACAAGTGCAGGAGTGGGCGCTCATAGCCAACCTGTTTTCATCTTCCTGAGTGAGTACCGCCATCATTTCCACCCAGGAATATCTTAAACTATTAGCTCCTTTTTGAAACATGATAGCTGGTTTCTAATTGGTCTAAGTTGGTCAACAAACCAGTTACCAGGTGGTCATACTAGATGCCATGTAATGACCAGCTTGAACCAGTTGAAAAAAACAGCACTGACCAGATAATAATCAGCTGTGACCAATAACTTTTTTGGCCAACTAATAACTTGATCCAACTAACAACCAATTTAGACCTGCTAATAACCATCTTCACCAGCTATTAACTTGCTTGATCCAGCTAATAACCATCTTGGTCACCTAACAACCAGATTGAATCAGTTAAAAACCAGCAGTGACCAGCTAAAAACCAGCTTGGACTAATAACCATTTTGGCCAGCTAATGACTGGCTTGAGCCAACTAATAACCAGTTTAGACCTGCTAATAACCATTTTGGCTAGTTAATAACCAATGACCATCTTCATAAGCTATTAAAAGGTTTGACCCAGCTTGGAATAGCTAATAACCATCTTGGCCAGTTAATGACCAAATTGAACCAGTTAAAAACAGCTTTGAACAGCTAACAACTTGCTTGGACCATTCAGTGACCAGTTTGATTAGCTTGGCCAGCTAATGACCGCCTGATCCAACTAATAACCAGTTTAGACCTGCTAATAACCATTTTGGCTTGCTAACTACCTGCTTGGACAAGCCACTAACCATCTTTGCCAGCTATTTAAATGCTTGATCCAGCTAATAACTAGTTCAGACCAACTAATAACTATCTTGTCCAGCTAACGGCCAGATTGAACCAGCTAAAAAGCAACAGTGGCCAGCTAATAACCAGCTTGGACCAATAACCATTTTGGGCAGCTAATGACTGGCTTGATCCAACTAATAACCAGACCTGCTCATTTTGGCTAGCTAATAACCATCTTGGCCAGATAATGGTCAGATTGAACCTGCTAAAAACCAGCAGTGACCAGTTAATAACCAGCTTGGACCAATAACCATCTTGGCCAGTTAATGACTGGCTTGATCCAACTAATAACCAGTTTAGACCTGCTAATAACCATTTTGGCTAGTTAATAACCTGCTTGGACAAACTAATGACCATCTTCACCAGCTTTTGACAGGCTTGACCTATCTTATAACCAGCTTGGACTAGCTAATAAGCCAAAAACCAAATGCTTGATCTGGCTAATAACTAGTTTTGACTATCTAATAACAATCTTGGCCAGCTAATGGCCAGACTGAACAAGCGATAATTTTCTTTGACCAGCTTGTCCAGCTAATGAGCGGCTTGTTCCAGCTAATAACCAGCTAGACCAGCTATTAATCCTGCTACCATGTTTTGTGCTGTCCAAAACACAGCTGCCAGTTTAAGCTGGATTTGTCCGGCATGTTTATAAAAAATATTTACCACACACCTCTGATGGTGACATTTATCCCACCTAACAGATTCTTATCTCAGCATTTACTCGTATTTTATGTTAAGGAATCGAAAATGCTAAGGAATCAAAAATGTTAGGGATTTTCATGCTGTGTGTCAGTTGAAGATAAATGATGATGAAATATATTTTGATAAAATGTTTCCTGTATAAGACAAGAAGCATTTACTCTTCTGTCTCTTTTCCGTTTTCACATAATCGCTCTTATTCACTTTTTTCCATTTCCTCCTTATATCTTCTATCAGAAGTAGCAATAGATCAGTCGTTGTCAGTGGTGAAGGATGATATCGTCAGCCTATCCGAGCAGATCACAGGGGTGGTCCGTCAGCCAGCTTTCATCGCCGGGATTGGTGTATCATCCTGGATGGTTCTAATGGGTTTCAGTGCCTGGATCTACTGCAGACACAGGAGGAGGAAAGAACTTGGACACTATACTACTTCCTTTGCATATACGCCCGCAGGTAACCTTCTTACCATACTAGCACAAAACTAACAATGTGTGTCTCTAAATCATGTTGTCAGAAGAGCTTTTGGGATGAATTCTTTCTCATATTTTTTTCTTTAGTTGCTCTCTCTCGAGGTGATGGGTCGGATCTTATAAATGGAAGGTCTGTATCATAGGAGACTTTAAATTTACCCACGGTAGAACATGGAAAATGGTCAGGAAAAATTAAATAAAAAATGAACATTAAAATGACTATTATTAATTAATTTAATTACAAAAAAATTTAATATAATATTATCCCTTATAAAAAATTATATATAATGTAAAATAATTTATTTTAAATTAAATGATTTAATTTCCTTTACAGGCCATGTTTGTTGGAGTCACATTTGGGTAACTACCCTTGGCTGGCTGACTCGTGGCCTACCAGCAACTTCTCTCGAAATGGAAAAGACTCGGTCAACTGCTGTGCAGGCGGACTTGATTCCACAGATCAATACTACAACAGTAAGATCTCTGTCATGGGCGTTCCCCTACATTATGGTACTGTCACACTTACAAATCAAATCTCCTATAACTCATTAATCTGTTTTCCAGCTTCAGGATTATCAAATTATATGAGCCAGAATGGGAAGTACAGCCCGGCCTCTAATGAAGGCGCCATATACTGTACCATCAACCCAGCCGATGCAGATGGGCATGATGTGTGCAGCCTGTACTCTCAGGGTCCAGACCCATACACCAGCACTCCAGTCCTCTCCAAAACTGACCTCTACAGCATGGAGCAGGACCTGGATCAGTGGAGCCTTCAGTCCAGCCACAGTGGAGCAGAATATGCAAAGCTTCAGTACCCAAGAGGCGAAAATGGTAGGAGTGACATTGATTTCAATCATGAGGGTTAAGGATTGGTTCTTTAGGTCCTAGGCAGGAATTATGCAGACAGATTGGATCAACAAGTGCTGCAACAAATGCTGATGTCAATTTTATGCAGATGGACTTGAGTTTAGCCTTGTGACCGTTTCATGCTGTTTTACAGCCAAACTGATGAAGCAGAAGTCTCTAGGACAAACCACTTCACCAACTTGGTCTGATGTGATGTCCCTACATTCAGCACAAAACAAGGAAGTTCAAAACACAGACAAAAGACACAGGTAATAACCATTCTAAGGCAGAACATTTGTATATGTCCAGATAAGCATGGTAGTTTATGGTAAATGTACAAAAGAACTTGCTGTGATCATGATGCATGATCAACAAGCCATGGTAACGTCATTGAAATGGTTCGTATCTGAAAAACATGGTATTACCATGTTGCATGTCCAAAAACTGTGGTACAGTAAAAAAATATGATAATACTATGGTAAATGTCCACAAACCATGGCATCATGTCAAATGACCATGGTACTTAAACAAAAAGCCATTTTAATACCACAGTCCAAGCTCTTGGTACCATGTCAAAACATCAAAATACCATGGTACATACTGTATCTAAAAATCATGGTATTACCATGGTGCATGTCCAAAGCCATTGTACTGCGTGATAAAAACCATTGTAATGCCATGCTGCATGTCTAAAAACTGTTGTATAATTAAAAAAAAAAAAAACATGCTAATACTGTGGTAAATGTCAAATAATCATGGTACCATGTCAAAAGAACATGGTACTTGTTTAAAAACCAATGTTAATACCATGGTGTATGTCCAAAAATTTGTAGTACAATAACAAATTTAAAAAACATGATAAGACCACAGTAAATGTCCAACAACTATGATACCATGTGATAAAAGCATTGTAATACCATGGTAAATGTCTATGGACCATGGTACCATGTTAAAATATCATGTTAATACCATGGAAAATTTCCAACAACCATTGAACCATATCAGAAGACCATGGTACTTGTTTGAAAAGCCATGATAATACCATGGTGCATGTCCAAAAACTGTGGTACAATTTAAAATAAAACATGCTAATTCCATTGTAAATGTCAAATAACCATGATATAACCATGGTACTATGTTAAAATACCATGGTAATATCATAGTATATATCCAAAAACCATGGTACCATGTCAAAAGAACATTAATGTTATTAATACATACTGTACATGTTAATACTATGGTGTCCGAAATGTACCATTTGTATGTCTAAAAATTGTGGTACTGTACAATTAAAAAAAACATACTAATACCATGGTAAATGTCCATGTACCATGGTACCATTTTAAAATAGCATGTTAATACCATTGTAAATGTCCGACAACCATTGTACCATGTTAAAATACCATGGAATTTGTTAATATGACAGTACATGTCCAGAATCAAATGATACGACCATAGTACAAGTTCAAAATCTGTGGTAATACCATGTTACTGTCAGCCCATTTCTAGAAGATTTCATCAACGTATAAACCTGCTTTTCAGTAGTTGTCCTCTGACTTTTTTTCTTTTAAGTTCAGACACTTCTGGATATAAATCTCCTTCTCAGAAAAGTGACCCAATATGGAACCTGTGCAACATGGTAAAATGTAGTCTGGGTGATAAATTGAGGTCTTATCTAAACGTATTTGATGTTTCAGCTCAAAGTGACAGGGGCTAATGATGTTAGCGCTTAGAGCCAAGCCGTCCTGGCTGTTTGAGACGGGGCCGAGAGGCAGGTCGCCAGACGCGGCTTCTCAGAATGAACCTGAAAGAATAGCCACGGGTTGGAATGAAGCGGAACCACACATATCAACCTTTGTCCTCAATGCTTTCTTCCTTTCACATCATATTTTTATCACCACCCTCCATGGATGAAACTGCTTTGACAAATTTTTGATAAGCTTTTTTACAATGCTGTCTTTTGTACCCACATTGGATTCTCTTTTATAGTATTTTTTTTACTTTTTTCAAAGGACCGCAGTCTGATTTTATTTACCGCAGTCTTTTATCGTGTAATGAAATCGCTGCTAGATGCATCAGGGGTCCAGAGTCTTTTGATATGTGTTCTTTTTGTGTGTTTGTATGAAGTTTCTTTGTTCTTGCTTTGTTTTAAACCTAGTTTGTGTTTAATAGTGTACCGATATTTTAGGTTTAACTGGAATCCTAATGTTTACGTCTCAATAGCCTTGAGGAGGATGAAGAGTGGTGTCCTCCACTGCCTGAGCGATCTTATCTGATTGAGGGTCTGGAGGACGTAGCCATTCTGCCTTTGAGAGGAGAGGAAACCAACAGGGTCACGACCTATAGCCTGCAGTCCACAGCAACTCTCACACCCTCCCCCAGCGAGGAGCAGTACCCGCCAAACCTGCACCATCCAGACCTGCTGCCACGGTAAACACACACACACACACAAAGGCATCAGGGCTCGACATTAAAGGAATAGTTCACCTTCATGTTGTTAATGTTAATTGGGTTAAAAATGGTAAAACTCCTAAATATGGCCATTTTAATGCAAATAAGCATTTTTTATACAGTAGCCTATTTTGTGTGTGTGTGTGGAACAAACTGAAATTTAAGTTGTTACCTAACCATAGTTGATTTGACAGCTCAATATAATCAATGAATAATAATAGATAGATAGATAGATAGATAGATAGATAGACAGATGCTATTTTTCTATATAAATGCTAAGTTTCTATAAGGAAAAAAACATTTATCACGGTTTCCACAAAAATATTAAGCAGTGCAACTGTTTTCAACATTGATAATTTTTTTGTTGACCATCAAATCAGCATATTATTATGATTTGCAAAGAATCATGTGACACTAAAGACTGAATTAATGGCACCTAAAAATTCAGCTTTGAAATCACAAATTATTTCACATCTTTTCATATCTCTTCATATATTTTTAGCTTTTTTCTTTATTAAAACTGATTTTACTTTTTTCTTGCCATGACAATAGCTTTAGAATCTGACTTGGTGTAAAAGAAAAAAACAAACAAAAAACAAAATTCTCATGTGTCTATTCAACAGGAAAACACAGTGTGCACACAATACACAGTTTGCTCTTTCCAACCCAAATCTGTTAACCAAGACAGAGTCTCTAAATGGCAGCGTTCCCAACCACAGCGGTCCTTGGAGAGATATTGCTGAAATGGAGGAACTGTTCTCCAACAACACAGGCACGAGTAGGCCCTTCACCGCTGGAAAAATAACTGTTTTTATTACATTGCTGAAGATTATGTATGGAGAACATAATCTTTGTTTACTTTAATCTGCACTGCTATTAGGAGAATATACATCATTCACGTCCTCAATTCAGAAGCCCAGGCCTAAGAAGAAATCTCAAAAGGATGGCTTTGCGAGACGAGAAGTGTTGAAACCAGGGAGTAAGAATCCACATAGTTAATAAATTATTGATTGTAGTAATTAAAGCAGTTGCTCTTCTGTAATAATGGAGTGGAGAGATGATCATTCACACTTTTGGTTTGTGCGTGTCTGCAGACTTGCCTCCTCCACCTGAGCCCCCTCCTGTAACGGAGGACCCACTCAAGCACCTGAAAGACAACGGCGGGAGCAGGACGCCCCCACAACACAGAGAGAGAAGATCAGACCGCAGAACAGCTGCACAGTGGAGCACACAAGGTCAGACTTAAGGTGGAGCAAAAAACCTTAGCTAATAGAGATGCAAGTATCACTATTAGTACTAAAAATAAACCCCAAAATACCTTAGCATTCACATTGCAATGCAATAAAATAGGGTATGTAATTATTTTTTATTAAAAAAAAAAAAAAAGGTAAAACTCTTAAAATGGCTAGTTTTATGTAAATATTAAGCATTTAAAAACGTGTTCGTATAAAACATTATTTAAAATATATGTGTATATATATACACATATATAGATTATGAAATCTAAATGTTAAATCTAAATGCAAATGTTAAATCTTAAATTTATAAATAAATAGAAATGTTACATGTATATATAAAATATAAATGTTAATTGAATTTTTAAAAAATTATTTGTTACAAACTGCAAAATATGGCCATTTTTATGCAAAAGCTTTTAAAAAGTTTAAAGTTATGCATTTGTGTAAATGTTAAATCCTAAATATAACCATCTTAAATTTAGCAAATAACTATAAATGTTGTTCAAAAAATCTAAACATGTTAAATCTAATTGTAAATCTAAAACATAAATGTGTATAGCAATAAATATTCATGTTATAAATAAATTTTATAGTGTTATAAATAAAATACTTAAATATAACTATATATCAGTGTGGTAAAACAAGGGGGCAGTTTTTTTTAATTAAACGGGTTGAGAAAAATATGGCCGGTTTTAAACAATTATGCATTTGTGTACAAACAATACCTGAAAAATTTTGATTTAATTTTGATATTTATTTTGATATTAAATCCTCTATTTAAATTTAAATGTAAAATATAAATGTTTCAAATAAAATATAAATGTTAAACCTAAATGTAAACCTAAATTATACGTGTTAAATATAAAAAGTATTAATAATTAATGTATTAAATAAGTGTTAAATATAAATCTAGATCTTGACATTTATATAATTACAAATCAAAACCTCTGGGCTTTCTCGACATTGGACTAGTGTGACATTGAACACTTTAGCAATGCCCTGGCAACCATCCACAGCATCATCCATAGTAACGCACTAGTATCGTGACTGCAAGTTTTGCACCACTCTCATCTTCCTTATAAAACGTAGTTGTGATTGATATCAACAAAACAATCTGCACCTAAACTTCCTAGTAAAAATCACTTAGAGCACCTTGAAACAACCTGGCAACCACAAACAGCGTTAGCCATTGAACCACACATGGGCAAGCAGCGTCTCATATTCTAAATAAAATATAAAAATAAAATTCTGTGTGTTGTGCTTTTTGTTTCTCACTGTATATTTGACTGTTGTATATTTCACTGCACAGATGAAGATTTAATCCAGTATTTCAAAGCAAACCTGCTGTCCAGTGGTCAGATGTCCAGCCACTGTTCCCTCTCCAGAAGCTCTGCCTCTCAATCCTCTGCAACCTCGCGTTCCTTGGGGGCAGGAAGGAGGAGAAACGAGGTTAGATGAGTTTGTGTGGGACTGTGTATCTCGTCTGGTCACACATGGTCTGAATAAGTTCATTAGTCACTGGCCACGCGTGGGGCCTTGGAGCATTGCAGTAAATTAACAATCGATAAGCTCCAGGACACTGAGCGTGCAGAGCTGGAAGCACACTAAATGAATCAGGCAAATGATTACATTTCCACTTTTTTAAAGAACTGTGTTATCTCATGTGGTCTCCATGGTATTGATATTCCAATGAATATTAAAAATACAACTAATATGTTTGTTGGTTAGAGCTAAGTAGAATATTACTGCATGTTACTGCTTTAATGTGCCAGAACTAGATTGCTTGGCAACAAGATGATGATTTTATGTAATTTTGGGCTTGCTTATTTTCAGAACATGATATGAAGAGAGGAAGTTGCCCTGTTGTTCACCACTCTACATGCAACATACGCCATGCAGTGTATATGCCTCCACGCTCTGGTCCTTCACCTTTTTTTGTTCGTCATTTTTGTCTCTGTATTTTTTTAGAAACGTTTTTTAAATGATCCATTGTTGTCCTACCTCTGTATGTATATATTTTTACAATGTTTTTGTGTGAGGAAAAAGGCATGCCGGAAGGTGTGCGATTTTATTATTTATTATTATTATTTATTGTATTTATTAGTTTAAAAAGAAAATCAAATGTTTAAAAATATGTCAGAAAATTTTAGATGAACATGATGTTTGAATGTATCTGGCGCATACATGTACGCCTCAATGTCTACATGTAATAAAAAGGTGTTTCAACATTTTTGTGAAAAATATAGCAGATATTATCAGGCAGAGTCTATGTGAACAAACCATCCAATCATACATTAGTAAGCCTATAGAATACCAAATGTTTCTTGTTGTAAATCCACACTTTGACTGTCTCCTTACTATCCTGTGCTCACTGAAAGGTTTTTCATTTCTCCTGGAGAATGATTTATGCCATGTCAGACTGTTTTCCACTAATGCATCAATCATATGCAGTTTTACATGTTCGGATTGCATACAAAACACAATAAAACTCATGTTCTAAGACTTGTTTTACAGTACTGTTACTGATATGGATTTCTTCCTGTATTATTTTGTCAATAACTGTGCACTTGGGTATGGAATTCATGAAAATGCATCCGTTCATGACATGAGTGTGTATTAAAAATGCATCACAAATCACGTTTGCATGGCAGAATTTTGTGAGAGAAAAGCATGAGGGATCCAAGTAGGCCTAGGTAATCATGCAATGGGCGTATTTCAAGTTAACCATACGCCAGTAGGTGGCGACAAGCGAGTCATGAATCTTTCTTTCAACCGGTTTGTTCAAAAGCACTGATTTATTCATAAACAAAGCGTGACCATTTTCACAAGAGTCATTCAATGGTAAAATTGCATCCAATACTGAAAGTAACAAATTTTTATGAACTAGTCATTGAATCATAAGTGATTCATTCTGGAACAAAACAACGCAGGTTTTCCTCAGAGACAAAAAATTACAAAGTAACTCAATATTGTGTCTAAAAGGTAAGTTGTTTCTTTTATATTGAACTGGATAAACAACAGCACTCTTGGTCGTATGATTATGCTTAATTATCTTTATTTATCTCTCATTAAATCTAAATGGACTAATATTGATAGCCCGGTGCAGAGAGCCTCACCTGACCATCTGAAATTACTATTTACAAACGCCTACATCTTTTATTTAGATGCAAATTCTACAAGCCACTGATTGAATTCCTCTTTTCATAAATTGAATTTACTCCCTGAAATGGCTTAACTGCCGCAGAAATAATTTAAACCCTGAAAGACTGTTATTTTGGTGTTGCAGTTGCCAAAAGGTACCTTTAAGGACAAAACATATTTGCGTCTAATCAGCATCAGTGCACGAGCATCAACACAGCTGTCCAAAGCAGAAATGTGCATTTTCTGTCGCTTAGAAACAAGCGCAGACATAAAAATATGACACGTTTAATGAATACACCAGTCTGTTTTGAGCACATTAACTATGGCCTAGTTAAAGTAGGGTGGTTCAAGTCGGCAAGAGGTGAGGTGAATGTGAGTGTGTCTCACCTGAGACCTTCTTCTCAGGAGATGATTTTGAAATGTTAACAAACACTTTCTGACCTCTGCATTGGCTCTGAATATGACCCCACTCACCTCGTGCAGTCTAGTCACATTTGAAATCACACAGTAGGCAGCAAACAGGCACAGGCTTAATTAACTCACATGTGGTGTATTTAAAACCCTGTGGGCCCCTCTGGGTTTAAACGAGAAAGGAACATTTGAAAATGTATGCTAGTGTGAATGGGCCGTTGCTGGGATACGTGTGGGTAATGCTGGGTATTTCAGTTAAATATGGGTCAGTCTTGTCCCCACACTCATTTCATATGGTGTCACGTGTGTTAAGAGAGATGTCTGATGATTTCTCAAAGCATATCCCAGTGGTTCTTTGGGAAGGCAGATGTGTAAAACCTCTGCATTGATTGGTGGGGAGTAAAGCTCCATTAATGCAGCACTCAGAATTGATGAAGGGAGTCTATGGATTTTTACAAGCAACTTTGCAGGTTGAGTTTTTGGTAGCACAAGCATTTTGTTCGGATTGTATAGCAACCGGATCCCACGTTTGAGAGTTTGTGGAGGAGACTTAATCGAAGTTGTTGTTGTTTAATTTTTCTAAATAGATTTTAGCAATTTTAATTTACTTTTTTTTTAAAATGATTATATCATACTATATCGTCATGGTCCATGGAGGCAGCTTTTTGTTGTACTGTTAGAGTCTCCAGTGCCATATTATCATTTGTTGAGCGTGTTAGCAATTTTCAGGATGTATGAAAGATTCATAGGCTAATAATTCATAATTCAGTATTGTTAGACTGAGGTTTAACTTTAAGCTTTATCCTATTTTGGACATAGACCCCTCTTTCCCTATAGGTCATTTGAGCATTAGGATGGAGAATTAAGAAAATTGCAAAATAAAACAATAAGCAATGATCCAGCGATCTGTAATTTTACCTTTAATACTTAAGTACATAAAAAGTAAGCATTTACTCATGTATTATTTAAAACGAGTATGGGTCTAATACTGGCCTGATATTTCATGAGGGCCTCTGTACTGTACTTGATTTGTGTTCTTCGTCCACACTGTTTATGAGTGCAGTGGATTAGGGTTTTATATTGTAATTTTCATTCCACAATGACAAACTGAACCGGAGAGGGGCTGGTTGGCTCTAACTGTGAGTGCTTTTCTATTTCAATTAATGTGGATTAACTGAGCTACAGCAAGGCCTGTGCTGGATCATTGTCTAATGAGGAGAAATGACTGACAGAATGCATTATTTCACACATTTGTAAGTATGGGAAAATGTGCTCTAGAATGTGTAATGAACTTGCATCACAATATGAGATGCAAATGACTGTTACTTTTGATTTTCATTCAAATCTGAAAATACAGTTCCAATCACTGGCAGAAGTAATATTTAATAATTTTACAATTCTGGCTCTGAATTTGCTAGTCAGTATTGATAGACAAGTAAAATCTGTACATAAATCCAACACCATTTTAATATTTGTATGCATATACAGACTCATTAATATTGTTTAAAAGAATTACAATAAGCATGATATTCAGTAGCATTTATAAAATATATAAAGGCATATTCTTTGTTGTATGTATAATGTATAATATATTTAAATGTTTTTAAATATTTATTTATAATAATTTAATTTATATTATCATTGTACTAAAACAAAAATATTATATTATCATAAAATATTAATATTATCTTTAAAATATGATCTGTTAATGTACTGTTAAACCTAAAGAGAAGTGTTTTAGTTAATTCAGATATAGTGCTTTTCACAGTAAATATTGTTTACAACACCTAACAATGTGGATGAGTGATTAAAAACAAGGAACCATGAGAATCTGTCTTCACCTAGTGGTGGATCAGTGTTTTTGCACACTAAAAATGGTGTGGGTGTGACTGGTCAAGATCAGAGTTGACTGAGTTCAAACCAGATGGTCAGGACACAGCAACAAGTCTCACACTCCAGACCTCAAAGTATGTTATCATGAATAGTCAAAATAGAGAGTTTGAGAAAAACAGCAAACCAGCCCAAGCCTGTTTTACCTGGTTAAAGCTGGCTAAAATGTTTTTGACAGGTTTAGCATGGCCCAAATCACTATAAAATCAGCAAATATCACTTCTTGAGAGACCAAAAAAAAACAATTCAGACTGGTTTAAGTCATTTTTCAACAGGTATATTTCAGAAGTCTTCTAAAATCGAGGCCTTTATTTCACTACTTGCATATGCAGTGTTTGAGCTCATTTTTGCACTCTTGAAAAAGCACTGGGAGAAGATTGGAAACTCAATTGCTTGAAGCCATTGTTTCAGTTGTAAAATGGATTTAGACGAGCACAAATCTAATTAGCCAATTAGCTAGCCAGCAGCACAGATCCACAGTGATGTTTAGCCTAATGAATCCGGCACACTGCGTTGTTTGCCACGGTTCCCTCAGCGCTCTGAAATGAAGCGTGTGTCCCAAAATGAGCTTTTAGCACCTCAGAAGCCATTCAGACAGACACAGGAGGATTACAGAGACTGTGATCATTTAGCCATTGTTGCATCATTCCAAACTCAGCGCCTATGACGCAGAGGATGACGTCATGATGCATTACTTGCTATGCTGAGGGCATCTGCCTTGTACAATTTCACCCCTGGGAACAGAGAAAATGAAGCTTGTATAATTGAGGAGTGAGTTAATACTGCATCACAAACTCTTCAATTATACAAGCTCAGTTTTCTCTCTTGGACCCCATGAATCTAGTTTCTGTGTCCACAAATCATTAATTAAAAAGCCCTTTTTTCTGCCATTTCTTTCAAGCTGCAATTGTTCGGTTTGTGAAGTTTTTTTATTTGCTTATTATAACTAGTCATAGACAAAAAAAAAATAATAATAATCTTTTTAACAAAGCATGTACTTTTTTTGATGAGGTAGATCAAATTTAGTTTTCCTTCCCTAACAAACAAGTATGATTTTATTAAACAAAGAACAAAATAAAACAGGGAAAAAACAATGTATAAAGTACCATAACATTGCATAGGATCTTAATATACAAAAAAAAATGGAGACAACGTAAGTAATAAACAGAGTATTTAAAGAGGCCTAATAATAACCATCCTGTCCATTTCAAGCCAGACAGTGCAAAAAAGGACTTACCCTGACTCATTAATTATTATATTAATATATATATATATATATATGTGTGTGTGTGTGTGTGTGTATAGGGAATTATTTATTTATTCATTTGTTCAAATATAATAACTGTCTCATTTACATAAAATGCATTGTTGCATTAAAAAACATTGCAGGACATGCAATGTCTGCAGACACATATTTAAAAGTTTATCTTGATTTTACTTGGACACAGTGTTAATTTTTAACATTACACCAGTTACATATACTCTGCTTTTGTGGGACGAAAATTACGTAATGCTAATTGTTCGTGAAACAGAGCAAAATGCAGAAAAGCAAGAACAGCGGGTAAAATAAGTATTGAACACGTCACCATTTTTCTCAGTAAATATATTTCTAAAGGTTCTGTTGACATGAAATTTTCACCAGATGTCGGTAACAACCCAAGTAATCCATATATGCAAATAAAACAAAACAAATAAGTTCAGAAATGGAAGTTATGTGTAATAAAATGGAATGACACAGGGAAAAAGTATTGAACTACTGAAATGTATTTAATACTTTGTACAAAAGCCTTTGTTGGTAATGACAGCTTCAAGACGCCTCCTGTAGGAGAAACTAGTCACATGCATTGCTCAGGTGTGATTTTGGTCCATTCTTCCACACAGTCTTCAAATCTTGAAGGTTGTGTGGGCCTCTTCTATGAACTGATCTTTAGTTCTTATTTTCTATTGGATTCAAGCCATTCTAGCAGCTTTATTTTCTTTCTCTGAAACCAATTGAGAGTTTCCTTGGCTGTGTTTGGGATCATTGTCTTGCTGAAATGCCCACATTTGATCATCTTCATCATCCTGGTACTGTAGGTGTTGGGGACTGAACCAGCTAATATGAATTTCCACTGACTAGGGGCAAAAATTGCTTTCTAATAACTCATAGATTTCAGCTGGTGTCTTGGATTTCCATGCCTTTTTGCACCTCCCTTTCTTCATGTGTTCAATACTTTTTCTCTGTGTCATTTAATTTTATTACACAGAACTTAATTTCTGAACTTGTTTTATTTTCTTTGCATGTATGGATTACTTGGGTTGTTACCGACATCTGGTGAAAATTTCAAGTCAACAGCACCATTAGAAATATATTTACTGAGAAAAATGGTGATGTGTTCAATACTTATTTTACCCGCTGTATACTTCGAGGTACTCATGTGCACGTGCATATTTACATAGGAGAAAAAAAATGAAACAGTGGAATGCCAAAATAGGTTTTGAGCGAATGCCCTTCAAATAGAGGTCATTCATTGCTGTTTCATGTTTCTATGTGTTCTTTGGATGGAGGCCTATACTAGAATTTTAAATCCACCATAACAAATATATTTTCTAAGCGTAACATTCAGTGATGATGTTTTTTTGTAGTTCCACTCCAAGTTAGCATCACCCAGCTTCCCTTTACAAAATAACCCAACAGGAATTTCCCACTGGCTTTTGGATTTCTGCAGAAAATAAGCTCTGTGACCAACAAAAGCAGGCCAAAACCTGGAAATGGTAATTGATCATAAAGATTCTTAAACGTTTAGTTCATTGTGATAACCACAGACCTTGCTGCATGCATTTAACCAAAAACCCACTGACTTTGGGACAGTGGAACTGGAAGTGCTTAAATGTTAATTAGTTTCCAGGTTTTGGCCAACAAAAACATGTCATCCCTGCAGCATCCTATAAGTCTGAGGCCTTTACTACTCTCAGAGGAGGAGCGAGCCCATCTAATCTTTCAATCAACAGGCAGAGTATATAAGCAGCTGCTTACCTCTCTCCGGTCTCAGCTGCTCTAGCATCCCTCCACCTCCCCAATCTCCACCTTCTTCTTAGGTACCTTGCCCTTTGTAATCACCTCATATCATGTCCCTGGGGGTTTTATCAGAGCTCGAGTTGAAGCTGCTTCATTGAGCCACTCATTAGTGGAAGCCAAATAAGTTTACTCTATTTCCTAATGATTATATGGGCAAACGAACTCGTTAATTTAGTATAAGCACTATGCAGTGTTGGGAAGGTTACTATTTCAGTTACTTTATTAAAGTAATATAAATGATTAAATTTGATTACATGTTTGATTACTTTAATACATTTCAAGCAAATGTTAACTCTTAATCAGTTAATCAACTCTCAGACAGGTTGTAGCCTAAAGCTTTCAGTGGCAGTGTGGATTGATGTAATTGGCAGAAGTGGTGCACTGAAAACTCAACCAAGAGAGCCAATCAACAGCATCAGGATAGCATCGCTTTACTAAATGGCCTTTAAATGGCAGGAGGCATTGTGCACATCAAGGCAAAGCAACAGATGAATATTAGTCAACATATCCTAGCTTTTTACAAAAAATATTCAGATGCATCCCCTTTGTAATCATTAATATTTTCATAAGTAACTGTAACGGATTAGAGTTACATTTATTTTGTAATTAAATTAGTATGTTGAATATGGTGCAGGCCTCAGTGGAACTTGCGCCATAACTTCTGCATACCAGACTGAGCCAAAACATTTTTGATATGTAAATATTGCAGGACAGAAACGCTTGAAGACGGAAAACACAGAAGTATCCCTTGCAGAGACACTATGAAGAGTAGCAGTAAGATGGGTGAGTATTTAGAGAACTACAAGCACTACTATCAATTACCAGAGCAGGAACCCCACATATCAAGACAGATCAGATATCCTCATATTCCCTCTGACACTTGGCCATGGATGCACATAGAAAGAGTGTCAAGTGTTGCTTTCTCTCTTAATCCTATTAATGGTAAAAAGTCTCCCTCTGCTGGTTGTAAAATCAACTAGAAACCTTTTAACCCCAAAAGCTGCTTTTGGCTGTAACAGCACCACTTTCATTATACAGCTCTCTAATCCTTTAATAAATACAAAGATAAACATAACCAAACCTTCACCAACTCTCCTGGAAAATATCTTAATCATTCGAGGGTAAATGGCACATTTACAAAGTTCCAGCTGCTATTATGTTCAATGTCCTGAAGAGGATTGATGTTTTATTAGTTCCTGTGGGCAGATTAGCTCTATTTTTATCTGTTCATTACTTTCTATTTTCAGTCTAGTGCATTACTTTAATGTGAAGGCTCTAGGTGGCATCTAATGTCTAAGTAGACATGGAGCTTTCAGGGGAGATCCTTAACCTTTCGTGGTTTAATACTCCACTAAAATGAAGCTTTTAAAATAAAGGCCCAGCAGGAGAAATGTTGTAAAGTGAATGGATAAATAATAACTGTGTAGTGCTTAGTGGAAAAAAGTACATTTTTGGATGTTTTATGTCATTTTGTATATTTAAAATCATATATTTCATATATTCTTGCTGTAAAATAAATTAAAAGTATATAAATGATTGAAATGTCTCCTTGAATTAACAGAACGGGGAAAAAAACACGACAAATATTATAATGAAAAACAAGAATTAGAAATGTTTGTACATTTTCCTGAAAAACTGCTTGTCATTTTGCTGTTAACTTTTCTATGATGCTTCTATATTGTCAATTGAAAGTACTTTGTCATCAGTATTAGTGAAACTAGTGCTAAAAAGTTTTGTATTTTCAGCAGATTCTCTTAAGCACTCATGTGGCCTCTCTGATTGGCTGACAGCTCTATTGTTGGTCTCCGCTCTCCACCCAGCTCCTGTGCCCTCACAAAAAATAACTGCCAATAGCTCATGGAAATCTGCCTGCCTTGGCATAATTGAGCTTCACACTATTCAGTCTGATAAAAAAAATTGGGGGGAAAAAGAGGTAGGTTATTTTATTTTTATTTTTCGTATTGTATGTTGATTTGTTGTTGTGAATTGAGTTTTTAAATCCCTTCACACTTTACAAAAGGTGATTTTAGGCCATCAATCACATTTGCCTAGTCACAGCTGATGTGATAAGGTTTAGATGCTGTACATTTGTGTGAAAATAATGTTCACAAACTCATTTATCTTTAATTATACAAGATCATTCAAAAAAGACATTAAAAACCATTCATTAGAAATGATTTAGCTAGTATGATTAAAAAAGAACCAAAAGAATTTTGATTTTAGCTTGTTCAGAATTTTTTTTTAAACAGTTGCACAGATTTATTTTGAATTTGATTGAAATTTAACTTCATTTTAATTTAACTTAAGCTCTGCCTTTTATTATGGTAAACTGATGATAAACACTGTTGTTGTTCACTGAAATTAAAAGTTGTTTCCATTAATTAAAATAAAGCTGAAAGAAAATGTAAATGCTAGATGAGAAACTTTAAAAAGTAAATAAATAAATTAAAAAAAATTTTAATTATAATTAATAAAAATGATAAAAGCACTAAAATTAGCACTAACTAAAATTAAAATGAAAACTGAAAATATAAAAAATATAAAGATAATGCTATAATCATATTTAATAATAATTTAATACATTCATGCTTGCTACAGTTTTTTAATTAATCTGTAATTAAAGTATGTTTACATATGTTTAGAAAAATATTTTGAATTAATTTGAGTATTTTGTCAGTGTGTCTGTAGGTGCAAGATGTACAGCTTTATGGGAGGTGGATTGTTTTGTGCAGGAGTGGGAAATATACTCCTGGTGATCTCTACTGCCACTGATTACTGGATGCAGTACCGCCAGTCCGGCAGTTACATGCATCAGGGCCTGTGGCGCTACTGCGTACCTGGAAAATGCATGACACACACAGACAGCATCGGTGAGACATCATGGACACAAAATATATACATTAGAAAATTGTACAAAAATCAACTAATCTCTGGTTCCATTTGAACAGCATATTGGGATGCCACCCGGGCCTTCATGATCCTGTCCATCTTAGCTTGTTTCTTTGGCATCATCATCGGTGTCATGGCTTTCATCAATTACTCCTCCTTTAACGCTTTTGACAAAACCTTTGCTGCGGGAATTCTCTATTTCATTTCATGTAAGAATGTCAATGCATCCAATACTAAAAATAACATTAAGAAGTTGAATTATTCCTATATATCTAAATTGACTATATGTGAAGTCATTGTTTATTTGCGTTTTACATTCTAGGCTTCTTTGTGCTGCTGGCTATGGCTGTCTACACTGGGATGACAGTCAACTACTTTGGAAAACGATATGGGAACTGGCGGTTCTCGTGGTCGTACATAATGGGTTGGGTTTCTGTGGTGCTCACTTTCTTTTCAGGTACACTTTATGTTTATATTCTGTCATGAATATAGGCCTACACAAAGTTAAGTTTTATCAACAGAGTATGCAGTTAGTTACTACAGAGTAAAATGCATATAAAAGTGCACCAGAATATTCAGAATATTCTTGTACACAAAAAAAAAAAAAAAACTTCATTCAACAATTTCTTCTCTTCTTCATGAAGACTGACAGTGAAGAGAAGAAATTGTTGAATAAAGTCACTATTTTTGTTTTCTTTGCACACAAAAAGTATTCTCGTAGCTTCATAAAATTAAGGTTGAACCACTGGTGCCACATGGACCATTTTAACGATGTCCTTACTACCGTTCTGGGCTTTGAATGTGTCAGTTGCATTGCTGTCTATGCAGGGTCAGAAATCTCTCGGATTTCATCAAAAATATCTTCATTTGTTCCGAAGATGAACAGGTGTTCTAAATGGGTGAACTGTCCCTTTAAATGTTACATCCTGACAACATGGTCATGACAAGATTAGTAAAGTTGTTGCTAATGTAGTAGTTATTAACATTCCTTGTCTTTCTCTTGCAGGGATCTTCTATATGTGTGCTTACCGGATGTATGAACCGAGAGGTCCCATGTCACGCTGATGCTTCTCATCTTAGATCTACTATTTGATCCATTCAGTCTGAATGTGAACCATCCCTTCATTTTAGACCTATCATTTATTGTTTATTTTAAAATCACATAACACAAACTAATAAATTACTTATACAGTACTATTTCAGTACAAATTTGTTTATTTTCTATGTGTATTTCCTATACAAACTAATATGATGTTCAGATCTGGGCTGCGTTTCCCAAAAGCATCGAAAGTTGATCGTAGCTCCATTGGTGGCAATGGGTCTGCGATGTACTTTGGCTTACGATGCTTTTGGGAAACGCAGCCCAGGTTGGTACCAAAATATAAGACTATATATGTTTAGAAGAAAACAACATTTAGAAAAACTTGCTTTTATGGTGAAATTTAGATTTAAGTTCTTGTAGAATTTCATCTGCATTTAAGCAGTTTCCAGAATATACAAAAGTTTGGGATCAGTATGATTTTAATTTTAAATAAGCTTCTTATGCTCACTAAGGCTGTATTAATAATGTTGTGTAGTATTATTACAATTTAAAAGTGTTTATTTATTTATTACGTCAAAGTTGAATTTTCAGCAGCCATTATCATATCTTCAGTGTCGTGTGATCTTTCAGAAATCCTTCTAATATGCAATAAACATTCCTTAATATTTTCAATGTTAGGGAACTATGATACATTTATTTCAGGATTCTTTGATAAATAGAAAGTAGAAACGACCAGCATTTATTTGCAATAAATCTTTTGTAACTATATAAATGTTTTACTGTCACTTTTGATCAATTTAAAACATCTCGCTGAACAAAAGTATTAATTTCTTTTAAATCAAAATCTTACTGACCTCAAACTTTTGAACAGTAGGGAGAATTTAATCAGTTTAAAAGGTCGACTTTATTTTAGACTTTTTATTTAAGGAAGAACCAAAACCACACAGCATTCACTTTGTGAACAGCAAATACTTTATTGTCAGTGTTCGACGCACCAGAATGTGATGCATATGCAGCATTTTTAACATATGTTTAACATGAGAACAAAAACATGCCGCTCAAAACAGCTACAAAGCAAACTGGTAACATTTAAGTACAAGTACTTACTCATGAGTTATACCTCAACTCACAACTGATCAAAAATAAATCTTTGACGAACATGCAAAAGAGAAAGCATACTTATTAAAGTGCTCCAAAACTACACAGTAGGTGCTCCAAACAGTGAGAAACTTTCTCAGAATAATTTAATCAACTTCTTCAATGGTTGGTCCAGAGGATCCACTTCCACCAGGGGCACCTCCAGCTCCTGGAAAGGCTCCAGGCATTCCTTCTGGCATCCCACCAGCGCTCTGGTACAGCTTGGTGATGATAGGGTTGCACACCTTCTCTAGTTCCTTCTGCTGATGCTCAAACTCGTCCTTCTCAGCTGTCTGTACAGAAATGACAAGAGGAATTGAGTACTATGGATGCACAAAGATGACTGGACATCTCAAACACAAAAGCTGAGAACCATACCTGGTTTTTGTCCAGCCAGCTTATGACTTCATTGCACTTGTCAAGGATCTTCTGCTTGTCCTCATCACTAATCTTGCCCTTGAGTTTCTCATCTTCAACTGTGGACTTCATGTTGAAGGAGTAGGACTCAAGGCCGTTCTTGGCAGCAACCTTATCTCTTTGGACATCATCCTCAGCCTTGTACTTCTCAGCTTCCTGGACCATGCGCTCAATGTCCTCCTTGCTTAGACGTCCTAGAAAAGTTAGGACCATTGATTAGGACTTCAGTTTCCAATGATAAAAGACACTCAGGAGATCAAGAGTTATGTTACCTTTGTCATTGGTGATGGTGATCTTGTTCTCCTTGCCGGTGCTCTTGTCTACAGCGGAGACATTCATTATGCCATTGGCATCAATGTCAAAGGTTACTTCAATCTGGGGGACGCCACGTGGAGCAGGAGGGATGCCCGTCAGCTCAAACTTTCCCAGCAAGTTATTGTCCTTAGTCATTGCTCTTTCACCCTCATACACCTACAGTAGAGGAATGCCTTAAACGTGAAACTTTGCCAGAAACCGTGGACAAACAAAAAAACTAAAAGAAACATCTTCTCACCTGAATGAGGACACCAGGCTGGTTGTCGGAGTACGTGGTAAAGGTCTGTGTTTGTTTGGTTGGGATGGTAGTGTTACGTTTGATCAGGATGGTCATAACGCCACCAGCAGTCTCAATTCCCAAGGACAGAGGAGTAACGTCCAGGAGCAACAGGTCTTGGACATTCTCAGACTTGTCTCCAGACAAAATGGCTGCCTGGACAGCTATAAAAAAGGAAATAAGTCTCTAATAGGACATTTATTCAAAATAATCTCAATTTTCATTACCTGCTCCATATGCGACAGCCTCATCCGGATTGATGCTCTTGTTCAGTTCCTTCCCATTGAAGAAGTCCTGTAGAAGCTTTTGGATCTTTGGGATACGGGTGGATCCTCCAACAAGGACAATATCGTGAACCTGAGACTTGTCCAGTTTAGCATCACGGAGGGATTTCTCGACCGGATCCAACGTGCCACGGAAGAGATCGGCGTTGAGCTCTTCAAAACGAGCCCTGGTGATTGAAGTGTAGAAATCAATTCCCTCATAAAGAGAGTCGATTTCGATGCTGGCCTGAGTGCTGGAGGACAAAGTGCGTTTTGCCCGCTCGCACGCTGTGCGCAGCCGACGGACGGCCCTCTTGTTGTCACTAATGTCCTTTTTGTACTTGCGCTTGAACTCCGAGATGAAATGGTTGACCATGCGACTGTCAAAGTCTTCTCCGCCAAGGTGAGTGTCTCCAGCTGTAGACTTGACCTCAAAGATGCCATCCTCAATTGTAAGAATGGACACATCAAAAGTGCCACCACCAAGATCGAAGATCAGGACGTTTCTCTCAGAGCCAACCTGGTACCAGACAAATAAATCAGTTGTATTCAACAATTACTGCTTTAATATTGTTGTAAAGTAAAAGTAGCACTCTTACTTTCTTGTCCAGACCATATGCAATGGCAGCAGCAGTCGGCTCATTGATAATTCGTAGAACATTGAGGCCAGAGATAGTCCCAGCATCCTTTGTGGCCTGGCGCTGAGAGTCATTGAAGTAAGCAGGTACCGTAATAACAGCATTCGTGATAGTCTGTGAACACAGATTCACGAAGTGCAACAGTTGATTCTTTTTACAGAAGTCATCCTCTTAATCAGAAAGCACTTGTTCCTTACAAATGTTTAAGATGTGTTTTTCAAACAGGCCTCTTTCATGCTCTAATAAACTGCCGCGTGTCAATGTTGACAGGTTAGACATGTCAACATCTTTAGACATACAGCAACAAGGCAACAATGATTTCTCAGCACCATTATAGCAAATACAGGCATTGTGTTTGACAGAAACCTACCTTTCCAAGGTATGCCTCAGCAATTTCCTTCATCTTTATAAGCACCATGGAAGAAATCTCCTCTGGGTAAAAGTTCTTGGTCTCCCCTTTGTATTCAACTTGAACTTTGGGGCGTGAGCTGTCATTTATAACAGTGAACGGCCAATGCTTCATGTCTGACTGCACAACAGAGTCATCAAACCTCCGTCCAATGAGCCTTTTTGCATCTAGAGAAACAAAAATGCCAACAAACTCAGAACATGTGCTATTTAACAATTCATAAATAAGCCAATAAATGTTTGTATATGGCCAAAATTCATACTATTTTGCTTAAATTAAGACTAAAAACTACTGTTTAGCTACAGTTCGACATCAGATCATTTATGAACAATATGAAAACCTGATTTTCACTTGGAGATTTGCTAAAGATTACACTTAACAGTATTATTAAATGATTTGTGTGTTTAATATTAACTGATTGAGTGAGCGTAATATAAATGTAAAGCTACGGGAAATGAGCATGCACAAATATCCAGTATTGGTTGATACAGATACATTTTTAAAAATCTCAAAATTATATCATGCATAAATCCTCTTACCAAAGACTGTATTGGTGGGGTTCATTGCTACTTGATTTTTGGCAGCATCTCCAATCAGCCTCTCTGTGTCTGTGAATGCTACATAACTTGGTGTGGTCCTGTTACCCTGGTCATTGGCAATTATCTCAACTTTGCCATGCTGAAAGACCCCCACGCAAGAGTAGGTGGTCCCCAGATCAATGCCAACTGCTGGTCCCTTTGACATGGTTTCTGCTGGCAGCAGACACACATGGCAGTGGTTAATATTCATTATGAAATACTTTAAGCATTCAACCCAAGACTCCCAAATAAGGGATGTATGTTTGTTTGATATCCTATTCATAGCTCAATTCTTTGTTTACATTATATTGGTGTTTACACAAAAGCTTTACTGGCACACTAGACATCAGATGATCCTTGGCCTACCACAGAGTGGATCAGCTGTCATTGTGTTAAAAGATGCTACTTCAAACAGAGCTGGGGAAAGCACATCACAACAGCTTTATCATTCCTTAGGTTTCTGTAGTGATTGTGTTTATAAATCAAAATCATGACAAAAAAAAAGTCCTCATTTGACTTTTTTCTGTGGAAAATAAAAGATGTCAGAAAGAATGACAGCCCCAATCTGTCACTTTCACGTCCTTTTGAGTAAAACAACAAAATATTCGTTTTGAGTGAACTATCCCTTTAAGATAATTGACTGTCTCTGAGGGAAAGTTATGGTTCAGATTCCTATCGTTTGCACCAGACTATTATGCAACATTTGTGATCTCCGTATGCATTCCTGAATTGGAAAAACTGGGAGTGTCTTATGGAATCATCTGCTGCTAGAACATTCCATAAACCCCAATCAAGCACTCGCACAACATTTCGAAAACGCTCAAATTGCATGCATTATTAACGTTCTAGAACATTCCATATGATCGCTGGTTCAGAATGCAGATCGAATTCAGGAAAATATTTAAAAATAACATTTTAAAGAAAATCTAAACTCTTTAACTTAAAATGCATAATAACAATAGTCATCATAATGCTCACCAGAAACGCTGTGTGTCTGTCAATCACCTGTGGTGCTGCAGCTCGAGACGCTCGCGATATCTGCAGCAGAAGGCAGAAGTGTGCGGCTGAAATGCGCTTCAAGACTCTTCCTGAGAACAGTCCAGAACATGAAACCAGCGCAGCAGCCAATCACGTCTCACGGCCGCTGGAGCGCTCAGAGATGGAGAACGCCAGCCGAGTTCCGCCTATTATTACACAGCAGAATGTTTCTAAACGAAGGAAAATATCGGTCCATTGAGTTCCAGAACATTCCCAGATCATTTAGAGTACTTTTTTGCACTAATCAGGTATCCAGTCAAATGGATGGTCATGGCTGTGTCAGTGAATATCGATTACAATAAGCATAAAATAAACAGGACTGAAGTAGTTTCATGAATGTGAACGATGAAAAATATACAATTTAACAAAATAAGAAATTAACCTACAGAAATAATTTCTAACGCTAGTGACTGGTAGATAAACCCGAGAAAATCCCACATAGTTCCCTCTAGCGGCCATTTTGCTCGAGTGGCGTCTTCATTTCGTATTTCTAATACCAGACGACGGTCGGGACAAAATCCCTGGAGTTAGAAACCTCTTTATTATAATAATATCCTTATAAGTAGAACGAAACGCTTTTCTTAAACTAAGGGATTTGTTACATTAAGCTTTAAGTTACTGACACGGGATAGCGCTGTTGTTATGGTTACCTCCTCAGGTCAGCTCGATTTCTGTTCGCGAGTGGTGCAGTTTTCTAACTTTTGTGTTCACTGAAACATTATAAAACGTATATAATGTATTAAAAATAATACATAAACTTGAGAACCCAGGCTTTTTGGTTTACTGGTGTTTTCTAACACTGCTATCTGTGCCACGTCCCTTTAAATGATGTCAGAAGGAAACCCTCAGGTATCTATCTATCTATCTATCCATCCATGCATTCTCTATTATAAATCAATGCTGTCATCTCGAAGTTTCGGATGAATTTAATGCGTTTTTTAAAATTATAATATAAATTATATATATATATAGCCTATATATATATAGACCTATTAATAAATATGGTAATTGTTGTCACATATTACCTGTATTCACCCTTATAGGATATTTGTATTTATTTATTCTATACTTCTGCTAAATTAGATATTTAGCTTTGGTTATTACAGATTTTCTCTGTCGCTTTGATGCATTTCTTGAATCATCCTAAATATTTGCAAAGAAGTATGTCCTTGTGTCATTGTTCACAAACAAGATAGTCAAAATGCTCAGTCATGTTGTCAGTATAATAGTGCACTCTGTTACAGTTTTTCTCAGTTGCTTTGGTGCATTTCTCAGATCAGAAATTAAATTTTCAAAACTACTTCAATATCTAGTCACTTGTGCACATCATAAAAGCAGTTTCTCATTCTTTTGAACAAATTGCGATTGCTTTGGTACATTCATGCAACTGATTATGTACATATGTCTTGGTTTCCTACATTTTCAGTTACTAATATCATGTTGCTCAAAATGTGTTATATAGTTCTCCATGCTATAGTCTTACCTCTGAAAACATCTAGTCATTAGTTCATTGTATAAGTCATTAAATGCAAAATTGTTGATCTAGTTGTCATAAACTGTCAAATATATTTTCTATGCATTTCTATTAGATTTTTTGTAAATTTGCCATGAATTGTGCAAGTGAATCTTGACTTTCACTAATGAAGAGAATGTAGATCAACCAATGATAAATTCTCTGAAATAGCTCAAAGGTGCATCTCATGAATCTTCGATTGGAAAGCATATATAGACAGAGGACAACACAAGAGTTACAAATTCTGGCAGTGGATGAACATCCTGTAAACGATCAGGGTCAACATCAGGTTATACTGACAACATGACTAAGCATTTTGACTATCTTGTTAGTGAACAATGACACAAGGACTTTTCAGTCTGATGGCACTCATATGTTCATTGACAATAAATACTTACTTTTGAGAGATGAACTAAAGATTTTGAGTAAGTTACAGGCTTTTGCAGGAAATCCATTGTGTGGTGCTGTTTGTACAAATTGTTTTGAGAAATGCACATACTTCTTTGCAAATATTAAGGATGATTCGTGAAATGCACCACAGCGACTGAGAAAAACTGTAGTATTATCTGATGTAAACTATGGAAACAGTTTGGATGACAGTTACTGTACTGAAATGCAGAAGGCTGTGCTTCTTATGTATGCCATATATCCATTTCAAAAGTACAAATTTACACATTACTGGATATTGATTGAAAGAGACTGTTTCGAAATGTTTGAATTATTGAGGATATGGTCGATCTCCCAATATTTAGCTGCACCCTTCAGCCATTGTAAAGCCATGATTGACAACGTGGTCCACAATAGTGGCCTTTATTTCATATGAAATGCGCCTCTGTCCTTGGCCTCTTCCTCTGTTTCGCCTCTGTATCCTTCCACCATGCGTCCTTACTCCTCTTCTTCCTCTCGGCTGTTGACCCTGATCGTTTTCTGGATGTTCATCCACTGCCAGAATTTGTAACTCTTGTGTTGTCCTCTGTCTATATATGCTTTCCAATTGAAGATTCATGAGATGCACCTTTGAGCTATTTCAGAGAATTTATCATTGGTTGATCTACATTCTCTTCATTAGTGAAAGTCAAGATTCACTTGCACAATTCATGGCAAATTTACAAGAAAAAGTCTAATAGAAATGTGTAGAAAATATGTTTGACAGTTTATGACAACTAGATCAACCATTTTGCATTTAATGACTTATATGATGAACTAATGACTAGATGTTTTCAGAGGTAAGACTATAGCAAAGATGAACAAGTTCTCTAGGTGAATGCATACCTTGAGTCTAGGGGTCAATCAACTAAAAACCAAGTAAAAAATCTTGGGGTGATTCTGGAGACAGACCTTAGTTTTAGTAGTCATGTCAAAGCAGTAACTAAATCAGCATACTATCATCTCAAAAACATTGCAAGAATTAGATATTTTGTTTCCAGTCAAGACTTGGAGAAACTTGTTCATGCATTTATCACCAGCAGGGTGGATTATTGTAATGGTCTCCTCACCGGCCTTCTAAAGAAGACCATTAGACAGCTGCAGCTCATCCAGAACGCTGCTGCCAGGATTCTGACTAGAACCAGAAAATCTGAGCATATCACACGAGTCCTCAGGTCCTTACACTGGCTTCCAGTTACATTTAGGATTGATTTTAAAGTACTTTTACTTGTTTATAATTCACTCAATGGCCTAGGACCTAAATACATTGCAGATATGCTCACTGAATATAAACCTAACAGACCACTCAGATCATTAGGATCGAGTCAGTTAGAAATACCAAGGGTTCACACAAAACAAGGCGAGTCCACTTTTAGCTATTATGCCGCCTGCAGTTGGAACCAGCTTCCAGAAGAGATCAGATGTGCTAAAACATTAGCCACTTTTAAATCCAGACTCAAAACTCATCTGTTTAGCTGTGCATTTGTTGAATGAGCACTGTGCTACGTCCGAACTGATTGCACTATGTATAATCATTCTCAAATTCTTTTTTAAATCAATTTTTAAATCACTTTGTTTTTATTGTTGTGATTATTATTATTTCTAATTCCTTGTTATTATTATTTTTTAATGACTATTTCACTTCCTTTTATGTAAAGCACTTTGAATTACCACTGTGTTTGAAATGTGCTATATAAATAAACTTGCCTTGCCTATAGCACAGAGAACTATATAATACATTTTGAGCAACATGATATTAGCAACTGAAACCGCAGACAAATGTACATAATCAGTTGCATGAATGAACCAAAGCAATCGCAATTTGTTCAAAAGAATGAGAAACTGCTTTTATGATGTGCACAAGTGACTAGATATTGAAGTAGTTTTGAAAATTTCATTTCTGATCTGAGAAATGCACCAAAGCGACTGTAATGCCTCTGCAGTATAGCTGCGCTGTGAATCTGCCTCATCAACAAGTGGCCACAAGGTGGCATAGTCATGAAAACCCCTGTCAGTCAGAGAGCTGTCACAGTTGTCAATAGTGTACTGTACATGATGTTAGTAAGACATTAAGTCCACATACACTGAAAACAATCCGTGACAGTAGAAACTGAATGTCCGATAAATAAGATGCAGGTATTGTATAGAGGGTGTGATGAGTTGAGCCTTAACAGAAAGCACAGCAGAAGCTGGACACACCCTTGAGCTCCAGACAAAGCAAAGCAGTTGATCATTTCAAATCCTCTGGGATGTGATATCTTCAACAAAGGGAGTTCAATCAGAAAATAGAGGAATGTCATTCTATAGTTTTATTCACAATAGCTTTTTGTACCTGACCTGGATAAAGCTAAAGGGCAGACAAGCATGCAGTCATGATGACCCAGTCATAAAAGTTTAAAATCACAATAAACATTACATTCACTGAATTCTCACAGGTTAACCAAACCTATGGAAAAAAAACAATTCTGGAAATGAATTATTAGTTAATTTTCCAACATGACTGAAATACTCATTATGTATATTTATTAAGAAACATTAAATATAAATGTAAGATTAAGAATTGTTGAATACCAAAAGTGGCATACTGACCATTTTGAAGAAACTCTTTGAGAATCATAGTTATTGCTCTGTCTTACAAGAGTAATTCCCTTCTTTTTTTTCTTTTGTATGTATATGTTTGGTTTGACCTGTATTGAAAAGGTGCTTGGTTTCATCGAGGGAATGTCCTGTATGTGGTTGCTGTTCTAAGAAAACAACAGTGGGTACCTTTTTGTTGAAATAAGTGTTTAACTATGACTAGTGTTAGTGCCAATATTCATAAAAAGAAATTCTATCTCTCCTTGTTAAGTGACCAACACCTTTCTTTAACACCCTACCTGGCGACAAAGATTATATAACTCTGTTAAAGCATATTGGGAAACACACAAAAATAAAAAATAAAAAAGTGAGGACAGTTGACATACTATTCATACTACACTTTTAAAAATACTGTCTCTTATATCAAATCAATTTTTTTTTTTTTTTTTTGTCATTATTTACTCTTCCTGTCGTTCCAAACCTGTATGACTTATTTTTTCTGTGGGAACACAAAAGAAGATATTTTGAAACATGTTGGTAATAAAACAGTTCCTTTGTATAGACAAAAAAAAACAAAAAAAAAACACGTCTTACACATTTCTCAATATAATTTATTTTCAATTTCACAGAAAAAAAGAAAGTCATACAGGTTTGGGTGAAAAAATAATGATAGAATTTTCAATTTTGGGTGAAATATGCAGCAAATAATTATATAAATAAATTTATACTAAATTAAAACTAAATTATGTTTAATTATTTTATTATGAATAAGAATTCTACTTGGTCAAACATTAAAACTGAAATAAATTAGTAAAAATTATACATTTGATTATTGTACATAATACATACAATATATAATAAATACATTATGTATTACAAATACATAACCCTACAATGGTATTGTAAATTTGTATTATTGAACTGTTGAATGATTTGCTCGGCCCGATTGAATAGGATGAATTGAAATCTTAAGACCTTAATGAGGAAAGAGGCCTGACATACTTTTATTTCCACGAGCCAGTTTTAGGTGTGGTTCTAGGAACTATCTGTTCAATCAACAATATTGATGACAAAATTGTTTTGTAAAACTTAGTTACCAGATCTGAATAGATATCAGTGGGGAGATCGCTGAGAGTCTCATGTTGCTGTCTTTTGTCATGTTTTTTCTCACACCCTTCTCATCTGTATAAATACCCAATCTGGAAAAATCTGCAAGAAAGGAAGGAGAAGTTACTCATCAGAAGTTTATAGATCCAAAAGGTAACGTTTCTTTCACTCTCTAAAATGATCTGATATAACATTTTTATTATTTAAAAAACAGACTTTTTTTGTCTTAAAGTATATTCATATTAGATGAAAAAAGTCTGAAAGGAGTGTTTGCTTCATTGGTTTGTATTTTCTAATGGTTTGTCTTTTCTAGTTTGCCTCAGGATGATCAGAATAGTCCAGCTATTGTGTCTTTCTGGCCTTCTTCTACAGTGTGAAGGTCAGGGTCTCCAGTCATGCCTCACTCACCCCACGTACAGACCGGCAGGTTAGTGCTTTCACTGTTTTCTTAATCAGATGTGTCTCATTTTCCAGGAAAAATTATACATTCACTTGAGAAGCAAAACTGCAGAAGATATAAAGATGTATTAGACAACACATTTTGTTATTTGTAACTTTTTGTTTAATGTTCTAACAACACTGGCAAAAAAAGTCAGCCAGTGAAGAAAAATAATGTTAGAAAGGGATAAATTCTCATTTTAGAAAAATGAATGATCTTTTCTTAAACATTTTATCTTACAAAATTAAAATTATCTTAGTTTTGCTTCACAAATACATGTATCTTGTTTAAAGGATAATTTTGACATTTTTACTAGAAAACAAAAGACATAAAAACTGGTTAAAAAATGCATTGATATGAGTCAAATTAATGCAGGAGCACCTTGAGTAACAGAATATTCCTATATCTTTCAGAAAACGCCGACATGACAGTGATGTGTGGAACCAATCATATGTTTTTAAAAGTTTTCATTTGTCCAATGTATTTCGGGGGATACAACGAATCACTAATGGCGCTCAATGCTAAGTTTAACATCCCAGCCTGCCGTGGAGTAGCGGACTGGACTGTCAATCCTCCCGTATTGCTGTTCAACTTCTCAATCTCTCAGGAGACTCTCACACTTTGTGGCAACAATATGAACGTAAGAGCTTTTCACTTTAAAGCAATCAACTTTTAAACTTTTCATCCTAGTGATTTCCATAATCACGTTTGTTGGTTAGATTACAAGTCAAGTGGGATCAGGAGTATTCTCAGACTTCTCTCAGATCCAGTCTGTTAATGTCTCTGGATTAATCAATTCCTGGGATCCCAGCACCAGCACTATCACTTACAGGCAACAACTGATGTACCAGTTTTCATGTCTGTATCCACTGCAGTATTTAGTCAACAACACTGAGCTCAGCGTGTGAGTATAAATGCCAAGAATGTGTTTCTCCGTTGAGGTTTCTGTACTGAAACTTGCATGACAAAGAGTATTTTTGTGCCAACAGTTCAGGAGTGAGTCTAGCAGTAAAGGACAACAATGGCACCTTCGTCAGTACTCTAAGCATGGGTCTTTACACTGTAAGGATATTTTCATTAAATAACACTTACTCAGTTAATCAGTGACATTCTTGACATCCTCTCTTTATTTTGAACGTTGTTTTTAGACTGCCAACTATACTACCAAACTCCAGATACCAGGATCTGGGCTGCAGTTGAAAACTCGCATATATGTGCAGGTCAAGGCAACAAATCTCACAAACAAGTAAGAATTCAACTCTCCAGTGTTATGGTATATAATATTTAAAATTTGCTTTTATTTTCAGTTTTCAGTTGAATTGTATTTTAAGTATGTGCTTGTGTCAGTTTTTCATTTCTATTTAGCTCAATTTATACTTCAATTTAAATGTATTTATTTCAGTTAGTTGCCAAGGCAACAAGTATTTATATTTTTTAAGCTTTATTTCAAGCAATCATTATTTCAATAGTCTTGGTTTTAGTTTTAATTCAAATTGAAATGAACACTGCTGATTATACATTTATAGATCAAATTATTGATGTTATCGTCTATTGTAAGGTTCAATGTGTTGCTGGACCGTTGCTATGCCACAACAAGCCCGTATCCAACCAGCAGCACCTCTTATGATCTTTTTATTGGGTGAGTCATTCATAAAAAGCAGACTGAAAGAGAGTAGTTGAGAAGACGCTTTAATTCTCTTGTGAGAATCACATCTATTGTTGTTTTTAGGTGTAATCGTGATGCCCAGACAAAGATTGATTGGAACGGGTTATCCCAGGAAGCTCACTTCTCCTTTGAGGCCTTCCGCTTTTTGGAACACAAAAACCTGACCATCTCCACTTTCTACCTGCATTGTGCTACCCGACTCTGTGAGAACTCCACTTGTGCCTCCTTGCTTCCGGTAACTAATCGTGCTTATCTGATGACAGAATTTCATTTGTTTACTTTATTTTAGATTCGTTTTAGTTTGGCTCAACTCAGGGTTATGTGTGGATGTGTGGATTTCATCAGACCTTTTTTTTGGATGTGTTTTCGTAGAAATGCGTTACGAAAAGAGAAGCACGGTCTCCGGAGAACAACTCTACTAATGTTGCCACTGTCTCCTCAGGACCAATCAGAACTAGAGTTGACAACGGTACAAAGAATTATATCGTAGTTATATAAAAAATAACTAAAGTTTCTGATTTGTACTGATTTCAAATTCTCTTCCACTTCTTCCTCAGGTGGCCTTTTGCCCGCTAGATGTAAGAATTCACTCATTTTATTGAACTCATTAAGAACCTTATCTAAATAGTTCTATTAATATTTTGTAATTATGATGTGATTAATATTGATTTATCTTCCTATGTGTATCTAGTTACCTCATCAGCATCCATCCCTCAGCTGACTTATGTTGGTGTAGCCACTGGCTTGCTGAGCTTCTTTCTATTTGACTGGCTGTCTACATCAGGACTTGCACAGTGATCTACCTTGGGATTCTGGAATTCCTTATCACTTGACTCAAAACAATGTTTCTTAGAAGATATCTCACCTGTTACATAAATGTGAGAAAATATATCATTTGTCAGTTATTAGCACCTCAATTTTAATGTGGTAAATAGACTGTTGTTTTGCGATTTTTATTTTCTTTTGTTCTATGTTCTATGATCTTCTATGAGAGCAAGAAAAAAGAAACATATTCAATATGTAGTTTACATATTTTGTTCTTTTGAAAAGACTATAATGCATGTAACACTGCTTTGGGGGGAAATGTATGCACTATGAATGTAACAATTTAAGGTTTAAACTTGAATAAAAATATTAGAACCTGTCTTTGTCCCCCAGGATTTTCTCTCATCCGGGTTATCAGTCAATGTGAGGATTTCATTCATTATAATGTTCAGTTAAATATTTGTTCACATAACATCAAACACAGGTGCATAAAAGTATATTACCATTTAAGACTCTCACAAAATAAACATGCATATGACTGACTGTATGCTACATCAGTTTCCCTTCCGCTCTCGTTCTGTATTCCACTTCGCTACAAAACCCATTTTTATTGGTTAAAAGTTGATGATTTGTAATGTTTATAATGGTATTTGTGGAAACCATTAGAATTTCTGTAATGTTTTCCAGCAGTTTTTGAGTTAAATTGTAGAATTCTGAAAACAGAATTAGACTTTAGCTTTCTGAAACTATACTACATAAAACATATAACTACACTACATGAAGCAAAACAAAAACAGCAGACGGGCTGAATGAGGACGCAAATTCTCTCTCTGACAGCAGGTGGCACTTATGGAACAGCAGCGCTGCGCTCATAACCCTGCAAACATGCTCCTGCGGGGCCCATGCTGGCTTTTTGCAGGCACAGTGGACTAGGTCCAGCTCACACCAAACCTAAACAGGCCCAGTGCGGGCTTGCCCAGGCGAGGCCCACAGCTTTAGGCTCACCGTGGGCCAACCCGTTCGGGCCCAGAGCAACTTTTGTACCTTTGGGCCCATGCAGGTTTTTGTGTAGGCAGCCCTGTAATGCAACTAGGAGAATACAAACAACATTGACTGGCCATTCTTTAGCCAGTTTGTTGTTGATTAATAGTGCGGGCTCTGTGTGGGCCTAGTGAGGGCTTCCTGGGGGCTAAGTGAGGGCTGCCCATGCAGGGCCAGCACTAAGGGGCCAACGTTTTGCCGCTGGGGGCCCTTAGGCTGGCCCTAAGTGTAAAGGGCCACCGCAGGCTTGTTTGCAAGGAATGCTACTTTAATATGCAAGATGAAAAGGAAATACCATCTAAACTTTTCTGAAGACAAGTCAGTTCTCTTCAGAGATACATTAATATAAACCCCTCCGCCAACAGTATCGCAATTTTTTTTTATTGTGACCCCATGTATAAAGAAGCGTTAAGAAAAAAAAACAATGCATGGCCTCTACGGCTTCCGTAGTAAACACCAGCTTCTCGCTAAAGACGAAATCATGCAACTTCACATTCATGCACTGTTGCGTGAAAATATAAGTTATTACACAAGAAAACTATTTCTGATTCAGAGATTGGCATATCACATAGATTAAACAGGTATGCCAATACTTTTTCAATAATTAGCCTACTGCATGCATTTAATCAGAACAATGTAGCCTCATGCAAATAAAAACATTGTTTGTTGTCTAGTTTATAGTTTATTGTTAAACTGTTAAGTCTTTGATTAATAAAAGTTTAATGGATACATTTATATTCTGGCTTTGTAACGGGGAAAAAACAAACAAACCGCACATTTGTCTTAAGGTGATTCTGATTGCAGGTACATTTGGTGTCCAAAGTCACTATTTTTGTCTGCTTTTTTCAAATGGTTGTTTTTAATCATTTTAATAATTTTTTACTCATTATGGATCACAAGATTACAGACCATAACAATATAATACTTTCTGTAAAAGTGTCTTACAACACTGAAAATCATTTCTTGTTGTTCAAATTAGTATTTTTTATTTTTTTTTGGCATCATGTATCATTGTTTAAACAAAATATTTTATTTTACTTTTTTGTAATATTTCATTTATCATCATTAATATGCTATTTTCCTAATTCTAGAACATTAAATTGTTTAAAAATGACATTTCTTATAAAAATGTGTCCATAAATCTTGCATCAACTCTGTTACTGTACCATACATTGCTTTTAAATTATCTCCCACAACTATGTAAGATACAGGAAATGATGTCACTTTGGTGTGTTCTCTCTGAGAAAGTCTTTTAATCTAAAAAGTTATGTTAATGTTCTGTTCAACTCTGTTATCAACAATGGTGACAGTATGTAACAGATGTCAGTTCTGTTACTTTACAGTTCTTGGGTCAACTCTGTTTATGAACTATTTTCACCAAAAATAATGAAATTGATGTTGATGTATTTTTGCACCCTTATACTATTTCATATACTATTATATTATATATATATATATATTATATATACTTTTTTTTACTGGAAATTGTATATAATAAATTTGTAGATGGAAAAATATTTGCTCTAAGGGGATGGTTCTGTGAAGACCATTGAATGAAGAACAATACCTAATTTGTCTGTAACAGAGTTAACAAATAATACCATAAAGAAATTTTTTTTTTTTTTTTTTTGCACCGAATTATTAAAATGGGATATGTTTTCAATAAAACTGAATTCACACTCCTTTCTTACGATATCAGACAGTTGATGTAATTTATCACAGGCATCCAAATATTATGGGACTGGGGACTACAATTGCTACTCATCTTTATGAGCTAACATTAATATATTTTAAGTTTCCATTTCCAATTTTTTTTTCTTTGTTTAAAATGTGAATAGCACATTTTGACTTTATACGTCTTGATGGTATTTGAGAATGTGGGTCAAGAGGGCAGACATTTAGATGTCACAATTTTGTGCATCCGTTTATGCAATCTGTGAATCTCAGGGCAAAATCTTTCTCTCCCAAAGGAGCATGTTCTTTTTTTTCCTGAAAGAGTGTGTGGAACTTAATCCAGTCCTTTGAGACAGGAGAGAGTATGTGCCAGCTACACAGTGTACACATGTTGCTCAGACAGCTCTGCTCCTCTCTTCAGTCTCACCAGAGCTCTTGTTCTGCGAGCGTGACCCGGTCTCACCTCCTCCTTTCAGAGCCTTGGCTCTTCGCACCAGATCTCAACAGTGGTTCATTGTATTTGTATGCATTGTCAGAATGGCATTGTCATGTAATACAAAGTCCAGTACAGCACTGTCATTGGCTTAAAAACAGTTGTATCCAGAATTGAGAAGCCAACAGATTTTAAAATTGAGTCCTGTGCTAATTTCTTTGGTAGTCAGATGTTAATTTGTGTATTCTGTGCATGATAATAGTGTAGTATATACTCATACTAGGGTAAAATTTGTCACCACATACAAATTCCTTTGATATAGCAAGATAAAAAAATTACAAAAATTCAGCATGGTGAACCAACTTTCTGTTTATTCATTTGCTTTTGGCATGTTAATTAGGAGTATCCTGCATTATTTTGCTTGTGGTACAGTATGCCTTTGAGCTATGATGTTAGTACAGGCGTATTTGACAAATAAAGCAGTCACCCACTTTGCACATTTTTGGCAACAAATCTGTTCCCCCCACACAGTTTGTTACAATACACACATTCTGTGTTTCCCTCCTTTCCTGGTTTAATCATTTTTTACTTTTGTCGAGGCTTTGGATTTTAGCTTTTTACCCTCAAATAGTATTCTTAAACGTATTCAGCATTGATTTAACAACCTATTTTGAAGTCTTGAACATATACTACAGTTTATAAGGTCTTTGGACTCAAAATATATGTGATGTTTTAAGGCATTCCCATTAGCTATATAAATCTGTAACCTCTTAAAAATAGATTACATTAGAAAAAAAACACCTGAACATCCACCTTTAGACATTGCTTATAACTTGCATTTTGAAATCGGTAAATGATCTCATGTAAAACGTTATTGGCTCAATAAGTTCAATCTGATCTCTGTTCAATCCTACTGAACACAGGAGTCAAGACAATAAATAAATCCAGCTAGAGAATATCTGTATATCTGGAAACAGAACTCATGTCGATGTCAGGTCTAATCGGGGCCAAAACGCGACAAAAACCTAATCTATTATACTATAAATCATAACAAATGCAAGATATTATATATGGAAAAATATTATTTGAAAGATGTGATTTTATAAATGTCCCTGCAATCTCATTTCCATGTGTTTTTGGCTGCTGTTACCATCCTCAGTGGTAACATGCCCTCCACCCATTCATTGGGAGATTCCATCATTCTCCTCCATAAAGCGACTTCCTCTGCTGTAGAGTCCATCCAGTCCACCTGTACTCCGTAACTCTTGCCTGTACACAAAATGAGCTTTTGTGTTAATATGTATTTACTATGTGTTTATGGTTATAGATCTCAGAACCCACAAACATGCAACATTGGACTGCACCTGTGCCCATGCCGAGTCTCAGGCCTCCGAGCAGGTGATTGGCTAGTCGGTCACGGTCCCAAACAGTAAGCTCCACACAAGCCTCTTTCAGGTCCTCTGCCCTGAAGCCATCATACACCATAGTGTGGTTAAAAATGGGGTTGACTGTTCTCTTCAGCACCCGAGTCTTCTGACGGCTCTTTTTGCTGGTGTCTGGGAGTACAAAGCTGTGCAAGGAATTAAACAAACCATTATTTAGTAGGACACTAAAGATGTTTTCAAGAAAAATAGCTATAATGCCATGCAATAACAATATAATAGAATTGTTTTATTATTATTGTTATTACCATTTTACATATGGGTCAATAGTTGGACTTCTGATAAGAGGGAGATTCTTGCAGTCTTTGACCCAGATATGCACCTCACCAGAGCCAGGAATGTTCTTTGCTGGATTAAAAAAAGAAACATTAGCACTAATCATTTGACAAAACTTTGACATTTGACTTTTTCTGTGACATAATGTGCTGTCTTTCATTATAAGAGTTTTGTGTAGAAAACATTTTCACTCAGAAATTACATAGAAATAACAAGTAAACCATTGAATTAAAGGTGAAATGAAGAAGAATTTTCTTGTAAAATGTACACCAATAATCTTTACTTACAACTTTGAAAAATCATTTTTTACAGTGTGTGAATGTGAATTATTGTGAATAGTAAATGATTGTAAAGGGTGGAGCCTTACAATGCGAAATCTGAGGCAGGAAACGTATGGCCAGCCTCATCTGTCCTCTCAAGTCAGATGGCTGGAGGCTGTTTGTGGTCTGAGAGAACAGATTCTGGAATCAGAACAAAACCGCTTAAAGGCATAATTCAGCCCAAAATAAAAATTCTGCCATTATTTAAAGCTAGGGTAGGCAAATTTCTCCAGTTTTTTGTTATACTGGTTGAAAGTCTCTTCTTATATGTGACCCTGGACCACAAAACCAGTCTTAAGTCACTGGGGTATATTTGTAGCAATAGCCAAAAATACATTGTATGGGTCAAAATGATTGATTTTTCTTTTATGCCAAAAATCATTAGGACATTAATTAAAGATCATGTTCCAAGAAGACATTTTGTAAATTTCCTACTGTAAATATATCAAAACTTATTTTTTGATTAGTAACATGCATTGCTAAGAACTTAATTTGGACAACTTTAAAGGCGATTTTCTCAATATGTTTTTTCTCAATGTTTTTTTTTTTCTCAATATGATGTTTTTGGACCCTCAGATTCAAGATTTTCAAATAGTTGTATCTCGGCCAAATATTGTCCTATCATAACAAACAAAAATGTTGGTTTTGTAGTCCAGGGTCACATATACACCTTCTTATTTAGACCACTTTAATTATTGATTGCTATCAGGTTGTGGAAAGATTTTCAACAGTCAGAATTGGGGCAGAAGTGATGTGAAAAAGGGGCGTGTGCAAAGGTTGTTTGAAAACATGCTTTACTTTTGTATTTCCACTAGATGACACTAGTAGCACAGAAACTGCATACTCCAGCATACTCTCAATTTGTGCACAGATTTTGATCCCAATTTGCAGTCTGGAGAAGTCAATGCATTTTTAGTGTATGATGGGCACAAGCTTTTTTTGTTTAGCTTCAGGTTCATTCCATCAAGTGAGCGGATATCAAACATGTTTGATATTTTGATTTTAGGACACAGGTTTTCATTTGTCATATGCAACAAGGCAGATGTTTCTGTGTTCGGAATAATTTGAAAGTCTGCACTAGTAAACCAAAAAATGAATCGGTAAAAAAAAAAATATTTACCTATTGGTTCATGCATTTGTGTATGAAGTATTTTAACTTTGAAAATGCTGTATATCATCAGTGCGATGTAAGAGAAATGATCAACAAATTCATACTATACCCTTGGTTTAAGAGGTAAAAGTTTCCACTCTGGGTCATTAAAATTCCAAGAGGACAGGTCAAGCTCAATCTCACCCAGGAAACTGTTACGACCAAATGTGTCATTGTGCCATGCTGAAAGGTTGAGAACCTGGGATGTCAGGTACTCCATTCGAACTCTGTACTGTATGCATTAAATAATAAAATGAACAAAGATTATTAGGCATGCATATAGCATATATAATGCATATAGGGGAGGCTGGGGCCTGCATTTCCCCCATTATAGCCTGGAACACACCCAATAGTGGGGCATGTTGTCACAATGGAATCTGCCATCAAACAGTCTATTATAGACATTTCAGCTTGGTATGAATAGTAAAACAATTACGAAACATTATGCAATTAATGCAACAAAGTGAAATGTAATGTGCAAATGTATAAATTATTACAAATATTGTAATTTTTTTTAATGAATGTAATATTTTCTAATTTAATTAATATTGTAATTACTAAATGCGTAACATTTAAATGCATGAAAAATGCGACAACTGGCCCAGACTTGTTTTATCAGTGATGTTCTTACCCTAAGAATCTCATTGTATGTAGGATTCAGTGTTTTCTTCTTCACAGCAGTTTTTCTTTTTCCCAAATTGGCAGGATCAGGAATGAGGTAACTCTTAACATACCTAAACAAAGAACAAGTTCTCCACGGAGAAAAATTTTCTATTTCAAGGAGAAAGGGTGGGTGGTACTGAGATCGCAATCTTACGGGTCAGATCGATTCCTCTTGGTGTCCACTGCTGCCAGATTCTGGCACTGAACAACAAAGATGTGGAACTCCCGCAACTTGTGCACATAGTTTAGTGAAAACTGGATGCTTCCTTGGACGTCAACACTGCTGTAGTCGCTATTGTACACACTCACAACACTGCCGCTAACCTGAGGATGATGAAAATACAGTATTGAATAATTCCCAGTACACCAATGTGCTTAAGTGGTTAGTTCACCCAAAAGTGAAAATTCTGTCATTAATTACTGACACTCATGTTGTTTTAAACCCGTAAGAACTTAGTTAATCTAAAAAATTAAGATAAATTTGATCAAATCCGAGAGACCCTGCATAGACAGCAACACAACTACTACGTTCAATGCCCAGAAAAGTAATAAATACATTGTTAAAATAGTCCATGTGACATCAGTGGTTCAACCTTAATTTTATGAAGCTATGAGAATACTTTCTGTGCGCAATAAAACCAAAAAAAAAAAACTTTATACAACAATTTCTTCTCTTCCGTGTCAATCTCCACCTCAGTTAATGACAGTACCACGATGCATGTGAGTGTATTCCACAGCACATCCGGGTTCTACATCAGAACGCCAACTCCTGCGTCAGCAGCACCACACGCTGTGACGGAAGAGAAGAAATTGTTGAATAAAGTCATTATTTTTGTTTTCTTTATGCACAAAAAGTATTCTCGTATCTTCATAAAATTAAGGTTGAACCACTGATGCCACATGGACTATTTTAACAATGGCTTTACTAACTTTCTGGGCCTTGAACGTGTCAGTTGTGTTGCTGCCTATGCAGGGTCAGAAAGCTCTCGGATTTCATTAAAAATATCTTAATTTGTGTTCCGAAGATGAATGAAGATCTTACTGGTTTGGAACGTCATGAGGGTGAGTAATTAATGACAGTTTTCATTTTTGGGTGAACTATCCCTTTAACGTCAAATTAAATTGGACCCTATTTACATTTTAAGCAAATATTTTGGGTCTTATTGTGAGCAATTCATCAGCATACTTAAGCAAATCATGTTTATCTTCATAATCTGATTAGAATAAAGTCCTGCACTGCTTTTTTCTCATAGAACTTTCTGTTTAATTTGGATTACGGTGGTCTGGTTACAAAAGTAAAATGGGTTGTGAATGACTTAAAGAAAATAACAAATCATATCTGAGGTAAGTGGGATAATTGACAGGTTCTGTTTCCATAAGTGTATAGAGTATATGCTATATTATATGCATGTTCTTGGTAAATAGTTATGAACATACAGATGACAGGGAGGTGGATCCAGAGTAGTTGCTGAGGTCAGTGAATTGTCTGTTATTCCACTGTGGTACACCGCTGCGAGAACTGCTCTCGGAGTCACTTTCCCCTCCATCACTCTAAAAAGACAGACACTTTGAGCACCACAACTTTTTTGTGACCTGACCTTTTATCTTAGATAAAAACAACAAATGAACCAACTTCTTTTTCCAGGAATGAGGGCACTGATTTGCTGAGTTGCTTCAGGTGCACTGGGTCTGATATGGCAAAGGAAGTTTGGACAAGTGTGCTAGAGTCTTAAACAAGACATCAGGAGTGAGATTCAGAGCAAATGCCAATGTCATATGATGTCAAAAAATGAGTGCATATAAAACATATCAAGAAGTTAAGCTCAAAACTTGCCATCATAGTTGCTCTGCATGTAGTCATTTGTTTGTTTTTGGTCTTGTCCTTAAGGAAAAGATCACAATGACAAAACAAAAGAAAAAGTAGAACAGATTCTGTTGGCATCTGTACTTTCCATTTAGAGCCAAACAATAAGGTGTACTGGAAGAAGCATTGTGCTGCTACTGCATGATAAGTAAACTCTGAAAGGAAGAGCTAAATCTGGATATAGTGCTTTTAGCTGAAAAACGAATAATAAACTGTATATAAATTATAGTCGGATGCAGTTTAAAAAATGTTTGACATGATAGAGAGGATTGATGCTTACTAGGAAGAGTGCTGATGTCTTCCATGCTTTTATGGTACACTGGTCTAGATGAAGCACGTCTCAAAGCTTTCTGAATGGCACTTTCATTTTCACCTGGAAGATTTAACAGTGTAAGTTTAATCCCATAGAGGTATAAAGAATGAATTCAAGAAGCAAGAAGAATGTTGCTGGTGTTTTGTTCCCTTTTCTTTTATTATTGTGTAATGTGAGGACTAACTATTTGACACTTGAAAGGGAAGCTGTGAGAAATTCTAATTCAACGCAGATTTAATTACATTTAATTTGTAAATAGTTTAAGACTGGGGTAATTTAGTCCTTTTTAAATCATGGTAATAATTCTCTAATGACTGCACACACATTTCATGCTTATACTTGTGGTTAAACACTTTTTCTAAATCACTAAACCTAAGTATTAAACTTTGGCATGTAGTTTGTCCTTCAAATTGTGATCTGATAAAAAGAGGCGTATTATTACTTTTCTAAACAATCAGATTTACGATTCACACCTGGCAGTTGATGAAACTGAAAAACTGAAAGTGTTCCTGTAGCTCAAACAATAGAGCATACTAATAACAAAGGTCATGGTTTCAGTTTCCAGGGAATACATGTATTTACAAGATGTATAGCTTAAATGCAGTGAAAGTAACACTGGATAAAAGATCTACCGAATGTAAAAGTGAAATGCATGAAAAATATCTCATAAATTTACATGTGTACACTTTTGTCTAATATTGGAATCCAATTGTTCCAGATGAAGGGCATCCTTGGTTAAAAAAAGAAAAGTCTGTGAAACCTGTACAGTATAGTAAGAGACAAAGCTTCAAACTCACGGTTTAAATTACACTTAGTGGCATTTCCATCAGTTTGTGTGGTTGAGTGGCGTCCCAGGCTCCCTCTCCTGGTTTGTAGGTCGGGGGAACCCTGTACTGGAGTACTGGTTTTCACAGGGGAACATTTACAGCTGCGGTGTGTCTCTGGAGATGATGTAAATGAAGTGCAGATAAAATCGTCAACCTGCTCTGCAACTGGAGGTGGAGTGTACATACTTCTGTCCTCTGTGATGCCAAGGTAATGCTGGTAGTCCCGTGGAATGAAGGATCTAGCAAGAGGTTGAGAGTCAGAATCCTCTGAGGTACGTGACGAACTTCTCTGAGTGTTCTTGTCTCTGTCTCTCCAAGAGATTTCTGGGGATGTTTTTGGCAGGGTATAGCTAGCTTCCTGTGTTTTCCTGGACTGTGTGATGTTAGTTTCTGGTGCCTTTTTAACCTGTTGCAGATTGGGGCCCTGGAACTTCTTGGACTGAGGATTTAAGTCCTGGCTTTGCTCCTCAACCGCAGTGTTCACAGAAAACATGCTAGCGGCACGCCGCATGGCATTTGCTTTTCCGTTTAGACTGCCTTTGCTATTTCTTCTACCGTGTTTAGGTTGTGACTCTTGAACAACCTGATGTTTAAGTACCATTGTGACTTCTGAAGAGGCCTGAGAGCCTTTCTGTTGCTGAAGAGAATGAGACACTCCATGGGAGGTTGATTCGCCTGAGATCATGTGCGACTGATCGGTTTTTGATCCAGATTCTTGTCTTGACATAATCCTCTTCTTTGAGGGAGACTGGAATACTCTGGTTTTGGCTGTTGAGGATGTTTTGTTATTCTGGCTTTCATTTCCAAAGTCTTTGAAATTGGCTCTTTCATCTTGGCTGTGTGGACTTAAGGATCTCTGATTTCCACTTTCAAGAACTGGCGACCTTTGCCCAGATTTTGTAGGTGATCCTCCCCAGAAGTCACGGAGGTTCTTGAACTGTAAAGTGCTCATACCATCCATCATAACTGGCTTATCCTTCCGTAGTGGATGCACCGGGAAATTGGGAAACAGTCTACCTCTGGCAGAAGTACTGTCCTCAACATCATCATCATAATCATCATACTCAGTACCTATTGTTCTGAGATCAAACTCAGATTTTGTAAATCTTTGGTTCAGTCGAGCAGTAGTAGTCAATCTGTTTTGAGCTGCTGCTGATGTTCTAGATTCTTTCTCCCAGAAGGACTTGAGTTGCTTGATCCTCTCTGCCATGTTCTCTTGCTGAGAATTCTGCTTAACAAAAGGCACTTGATTTGTCCTTGGTGCGGTTCTTGATTTTGCCTCCAATTCTTTTGGAGGAGTGTGATCTGCATCACTGCTGTTGATGCTAATGGTGCCTCTGCTATCACCATTTTGACCCACTAGCAAGGGTCCACTGTCAAGTGATGGCGAAGATGATTTTAAATGTGGAACATCGTTCTCTAAGGGAGAGCTTGCATGTATTTGGTCAGTGTTCTGATTAGCATATATCAATGGTGGTTTTGATTCATCTGTAAAAATGGGTACTTGAGGTTTAAAGGTGGTGTTACCACTTCCAACATGCTCAAGGTCTAAATCTTCTCCAACTCTCTCTTGTTTCTGATGTCCTGAAAATGTTACTTCCAAGCTCTGCTCACTTCTCTGTTGTTCCTCTACACCTTCAGTTGGCTTTCTGCTAATATCACTAGGGATGAAGTGTTCATTTTTAGCAGGTGTGCTAGATTTGCCGATCAAAATCTTTGGACCAATGTTTTCTTTCTCCCAGAATGATCTCAAATTGGCAATCTTTGGTCGCTGATTCTCTTCAGCACCTGTTATTTCTTTTGGCTGATTTTGAGTCTGCTTGATATCAGTGTTTTCACGTTTGACTTTAGTCTCTTCCTCTCTCTTGATTTTGTTCTCATTTAGACTAACTTTCCCACCTACAGAAATATTCACCTCTGGGATCTCTGGAGGCATATTGTTTGTAGTAAGAGCAGAGTCAATAGAAGGTTTTTTAATGAGAGGTTCTTTATAAGAAGCAGATTCATATCCTCTCTGTTCTTTTGGAGAATTCTGGGAAGGCTCATCAACACTCTGTTCCTTTCCCCAATCTGTCTGTTCTAGAAATATTGTATTGACTTCTGATGGAACCTCTTCACTTTGGCGTGGTATGATTAAGTACACATTATCTCTTGGCTTGGCTCTCTGATCAATGTCATCTTCAAAGTCTATGTCATCGATCTTGGTGTCGTCCTCCATGTCTTGGACATTGCTCTCTACATCAAGCCTATCACTGCTGTCTGAGCTTCTGCTAAACCACTCAAGAACTTTGGCAATGGAATCTCCTTGTTCATCGGTAGGTGTGGGAATATGTTCATCTGTCATGACTTCCATTTTGGTATCTTCTTGTTTTGAGTTATTAGTCTTTCGTTTTATATTGAAGACAAGGGGGCTGCTGTCAGTCTCACAGTCAGTAGAGGCATCTGTCTTGTTGAATGTATCTGTTATGTTGAGGGATCTGGGAAATTGTTGATCTGTAAGACAAACAGTGTAGCATTGAATGGCCAGAGCAGAATCTAGACGACACTATTGTAAGCAGTAATTTAATTCAACTAAATAAAAATTTAAGATTATTTAACCCAAATATGAAAATCATGTCATCATTTACTAACCTGCATGTCATTCCAAACCCATATGACTCTCTTTCTTCTGCAGAACACAGCAGTAGATGCACAAAGGAGAAAATGTAATGAATATCCAATTGCGTGAATTTTCAATATAGGTGGCAGTACCTTGTAAGTTGGTGTGCTGAAGCAGAAGAAGGGTGAACATTTCCATCACCTACTGGACTGGTTTGTGAAGAGCTGGACAAGTTTACAATTGCTTGAATATCAGGTTGTTTTTCACCAAAACTGATTGGAGCACTTGGGAAATGATCGGCAAGCTAAATATTTATTTTGCTGACACATTGGGTGCTTTAAGCACTAAAGTGAGACCCAGTGTACTGCCATTATTTTTCAGTTCACCCAAAATTTAACTGGATGCTTGTTAAATTATCTCCTTTGTGATCGGCAGAAGTCAGTCAGTCGTACAGGTTTGAAATGACATGATGATAGGTAAATAACATAATTCTCATTTTTGGGTGAATTTCTCCTTTAACAAATTTTGAACATTTCTAAAAAATCATACCAACAGCAGTTTTCTTCATATTTTCTTCAGTTCCTATCGTTTCTGATTTCGGATTCAGACTCATATGATTTTCCACATTCCCAGATTTGTGCATTGTAGATTGAGGGACAGTGATCTCATCCAGTGGCTTTTCAGAGTTGTCAGTCAACGTGAACATTGCATTCTCACGAGGAAGGTTAATTTCACCAGAAATATTTTGGCCCTCTAATTCCATACTTGAAGTCTGAGGAAGGCAACTATTTGTTTCTCTTCTTTGTTTTACAAGTTCTTCCACTTTTTTGCCATCATCTGCTCTTGTGATAGAGTTCAGACTTAGACGTGGTTTTATTTTTGGCTTTTCTTGTAAGCCTTGTGGAGGGTTTATCAGTTGCGATGAAGCTCTAACTGGTAAGCGTGACTTTGGCAACTTCGGTGGTGAAGGAGAGCTAAACTGCTCTTTGTTTTCAGTTTTGCTACCTGATTCTTCTGTACTACCCAGAGAAAGTCTAGATTCTTCAAGATCCTTTTCTTGACTGCTGTTTTTCCGAACATAGCTCAGGGATACTACTGGTTGTCTCAGTTGGCTCTTGAGAGCAGGCTCATTGGAGCTATGTTTGGGGATATTTCTTGGTGGTGGAGACCTGATACCTGAGCCTGCTGTAGTAGACACACCCTGGCTGGACACAGAGCTGGTGCTGTCTGAGACAGAGCTCTGTGGTTTGTTGATTTTGGTCCTCTTCTTTGGCACAGGCTTTTGACCAGGAGCTTTGTTGTGTGGGGTGTTAAAGACCTCACTATTAACTTCACCATGACTTGCTTCCTGATGTTTTACTGCAAATGTGAGACTTGTAAGCATGGGAGAACACAAAACTACAAAATTCTTAAAAGTTCTGAGCACAAATGAACATTATACAACAAGTTGCCACATAAACCTTGTGAATCAGAGCCTCTGTCTAATGATTTCCTGAGTCCAGGTCCTGATGTAAAGTGGATATCAGTTTCCTCAAAATCAAGCTCTACTGGAACACTGTTAAACGGGTTGTGCCTTGGCTGGAACCAGGTAAAGAGACAAAGTTAACAATGAAGAAATACATTGATTATTGATGCCATATTTATTTACTTGTCCTTTAGCAATGAACTTCACTCAAAATTACCACACTAGAGTGACCTAGACTTAGAAGGGGTAATATCATGGATTTTTATAAAGTAATTTTATTTATTTCCTTATCCTGTAGTGTTACTGAAGATATGAATTTTAGATAAAATTCATGACTATTTTCCACCTTCTCTCTGATAGATTGAAATAACCCATTTTTTATATCTCTACACCTAACACCCTGGTTGCATGTGACATGAGAAACAGCTGTGTTTACTCACAAGCTGCAATATACTCAACTGTTTGCTCTGCCCCATCCTTCAGTAACAGCCTCTTTGCAAAGCCTGTGTTAAATTGTGGCAATATCCTCCTTAGTTCCTGTCAGTCTCATGTTAATCTTGAGTACTTACAGCATAATCTTGAGTACCTATTGCATCCTTCATATCGCTGAAGAGTCTTTTAGTTTTATCAGATTTATAAAAGACAGATACTGTACAGCTGTACCACTTCTCTCCGAAAACAGTCAAGGTCCTTGAGGTGTGCTGTGGGCGGAGCTAAAGACTCAAGAGCACGCAAAGCTTTTCCGTAGCGATCGTCTGCAAGCTGCGACATCAACATAAAACAGGAACAAAACTTGATTGACTTAAGTTGGCTAAAAATCAGATCGAGCCATATACTCTGGTTGCTGTGTGCGTGCACTCTTCCTGCAGAAGTGCCTACACAAGGAAATCCACTCTTTATAACGTCATACAGGGCCATAATCGAAAAAAGCTTTCTGAAACTTATACGAACCCTGAAGGAGTGTCTTTGGCGCAGAAATACTCCGTCATACGTCAACTCGATTTTTTGAGACTTTGCCAAAGAATTGGATTCTCATGCTAAACATGACCAATGTAAATAAGTCAGAATGTATGAAATAGCAGTAGACACCCTCTTTAATGTATTCATTTGACAGCCATGAAAGTCATGAAAGTTCAGTAGGTACCATTTTCCCACATTCTTAATAAATGGTCTATTTGGACTGGAGAGGATGTTTAGAATTTTTTTAATTCCTTATGATATGACCCCTTTAAGTGTTTTTCCCAAAAAATATACAGTAATGGTGAAGGCAGTTGACCCTGATATGTCTGTATAGTTTAATGAGCACTTACATACCTTGGATGGCGATCTCATGCCTATGTTTAGTTTTTCTTGCTGGACCTCTAACGTTTCACCATTTTCCCTAATTTTAAAACAAATAACAATTTAATTTTTAGCAATTTTTCATAGAAAAACAAAAGAAAAGTCCAGCTAATTTGGACTAAAGTTCTACAAAACATCCTGCAATGACCAGGATCAATTAAACCTTCACAGGCAGAGTACTTTAAAAAGACAGCATGCAAACTCCTCTGTTGACCCTTGTCGAGTCATAAAGATCTTGAAATCATAAGGTATCCACACCTGTAAAGCACACAAAGCGTCTGGGAGGGGTGGAGGTTGCACACACAGTGCAAACCAAAGGGTTCTGGCATGTGTGAACAGTTATTACTCTTCTTGTTCCAGATAAGTTGATAAATACAGAGCTACTAGATGAGATGAAGAATGTGTGTCTAAATATTCAGTGTAGGATTATGCCAAGCGCACTGAACCATTGATGTCTGTGCTTTAGTACATGAACATTTAGCATTACCTCTCCTTTAGCGGCTCTGAGGACTCAGTAGTTTGTGTTACTTTAGGCGACGTCATGATGCCATCACTATCCTTTCGGCTGATGCTTCTGGATCTGCCGCCCCATGACTTGGTTAAATACTCTATGAATGAGGATAGTGAGATGTTTAATGCTGTTTGATATGCTTGCTAGCAAAGCATTTAATCAAGTTGCATGTGTGAACTGTAGGCGTTTTGGTCTCACCAACAACTGAGGGTTTCCTTTGCTTCATCGATGCCATGATGACTTCAGAGCCGTGAATCCTGTCCTGGTGTCTCTGTGACTTTGCTTCGTAGAACCATTCCCCTGACATAAATTTGCGTTTGTCTTCCTCTGGGACAGCTTTCTGTAGCTGTCTGGGAATCAGATGAGAGGTTCAACTTGGGTGAGAAAAATTAAAATCATCAACAGTTCCCAGCAACATTCATCTAACCTAATATAGTCTCACCTCCGCATGGTCCTTTGGACAAATACCATGCATTCCACAGGCCACAAATTAGTTTACTCCATAAGCCATCAAGGACAGCACAGCACAGCACTTATCACGTCCTCTGTTGTTTGCTCACAAAATGTTGAATTCTTTTTATGTACAAATGTGTCAGGCAGTTCTTTGAGTGCTTGGGTCATAAACTGAGCTTTCCAAATGTCGATATCTCATTGCACTTTTTTATTACGTTACACAGCTCTCCTGTATGACAGCCTCTTAAATAAATAGCATTCCTTATGACCAAAGAGTCGGGACAAACTCTTCCTTCATTGACTTATACACAAAACTGTCTTCATTACTGACTCTGTTTGCTTTGCAAATACTAAATCTCTCATAATGGCTGCTGCTTAGGTACTATCAATGTTCCCAGTAGCTGTACCCTGTTAAGTAATTCAGACACTAATGATAAGGAGTTTTATTGAATGATTCAAGAAAAACAGCTCAAGAGGTCAAAATGAATAATTATACTATGACTTGTTTAAGAGGTGGTTAATGTTAAATGCTACAAATAGCTAAAATTTCAAAACAACCATAATAAAGACATTGTGAGTATTTGCAGTGATTCAAAATTGTTTGATTAAAATCATGTGTTTGGAAACAACCATTGGAACACATCTTCGCTTTTGAAGGAGGGGAAACTATGTTGGTCATGTGAAAAGGCCAAGACAATTATTCCACAAGGGTAGACTTAATCCTTTTAGAAGGTTGAGTACAGTTGAGGCCAGATTTTGCATTCTTCCTTTCATGTAGACTACCAGTCTCCATTCAAAGCATTAAACACGAGAACAAATAGTTTGCTAGTGCAATGGCGTTCATGTGAGTGAACCCCTCAGTGTTTGTTTTTGGGTTAATGCCCTGTTTTTTCATGTTGTATTATGTTATATGTCATTATATGCATATGCAAAAGTTTGTAGTTGGTAAGATTTTATTTATTATTATTTATTATCTTATGCTCATAAAGAGAATAAAAAGAATTATTTGGTCAAAAATACAGAAAACTGTATTATTGTGAAATATTATTACAATTTAAAAAAAGAAAAACCTTTCTATCGTAATATATTTGAAAATATGATTTAATCCTGTGATGGCAAAGCTGAATTTTCAGCATCATTACTCCAGTCTTCAGTGTCACATGATCCTTCAGAAATCATTCTAATATGCTAATTTGATGATCAAAAAAAATTCTTAGTATTATCAATGTTGAAAACAGTTGTGCTGCTTAGTATTTTTGCAAAAAAACTGATTCAGTTTTTCAGGATTTTTTGCTGGATAGAAATTGCATTATCAATTGTTGCATTATAAATGTCTTTACTGTCACTTTTGATCAATTTAGTATTAATTATTAACCACCAACATTTGAAGAGTAATGTATATTTTAAGTTAATTTGTATGTGAACGTACAAGGGAAAATGTATTTCAGATTTACTAATATTTTATTCACCTTTTAGCTTTTTACAGTTTATTTCACTTTAATTTTTCAGAGTCAAAATATTTTTAAGATGTGTTTTTACACATTTTAAAAAATATATGAATATTCAGTGTAATCCCTCAGTTGATGCCATAAAATGCCATTTATAATAATTATAGAAAAATTCAACTTAAAATTGATTTACAAAAACAAAATTGCATATCACACTGCTGCCACTTTTTGAGATCAGCTATGATTTACATTAAAAGAGGGGGTCGTTGAGCCTACAAATAAAAGTTTGATTATGCTGGTTAAGCAATCTTACTTGATTCGTTCCTCCTCTGCTTTCTTCAACTCGGAATCCCTCTTTAAAACTGTCAAGATCATCTCCTGCTCCTCCTCGGTCAGGTGGCTCAGGTCTATCATGATGACCACTGTTCTTCTCACAGTTGGGGACTCTAGTACTGAGACTCACAGAGTCCACACTGCTATCTGTTGTTCTTCCTGAATCACCTTCATTTCATTATGCGCAATTATGGCTCCTGAAATCAGCACACCAAAACATCCGAGATTCTTTATTAGTCTCATTCACATCAGATCAGGCTTTTCTATGAAAATACAATAATTAGAGTATTATTCAGTCATTTATTTAATGGAAAGGACAGATGTAACCCAATTTGCATGCTGAATTTGATGTAATTTGGAATGAAATGTGATTCTAAATAAGTGCACAATGAAGTTGAGTGAGAGCCTGTTTAGAGAACGCTGAGATTAGACAAAACATGTGACGGCACTGTCAGTTGACCATGAGAAGGGGCAGACCTTTACATTGAGCACATTTAAAACAAATGATGAACTTTTCCATTGAACATAAATTGCATAATGCTGATCCTATTTAAAAGTCATGTCAGATAATGGCTTTCATATGTTCTATTAACATTATTGGTTTATTTCTATGCACAGAAAAATAAGAACACGCTTGAATTCATTTGTTAAAAAAATTTCCTTCCATGATCATATGACCATATTTAATGCTTAAGACACCAGCGTGTCACGTTAACTGTGCAAATATTTGAAAACAGCTCACTGAAACACTATTTACTCTGGGTTACACCTGGATCAAAACAAGTCTCAAAGAAATGACAAAGGCAGCCTAATACATAACATTATACAAACAACAAGCGAACAATAAAATAACATTGAAATGTTAATGCTTTACATTAGTGAGGAGCTTAGTAAGGAATGGAAATACCGTACATATTCTCTTATGAGATTCTGACTCAAATCTGAAATTATGAATGTGTTTGGTATGATTAAACAAAACAAACCATGTATCAAGAGCATATGAGTAACGAATTTAACATGCTGATTGATCTGCAGATGCTGTAATGTCGCATCCTGAATCCTGTTTCTTGTCCAAATGTCTTTTGACTTATCAAAGGAGGCTTTCATTAGGCTGGGTTCAATTGAATAAGTTCTTAGTAAACAAACAGCGTTTTATGAAATGCACTATATTTACATATCAACTTTAAATTGCACTTTTTAATAAACAGGAAAAGTAACAATAAATTAATGTTGTATTTTTTCCTGGATATGTAATATAATTGAAGCATCTTAATTGGAGCTTCGGGAGTCCATCTGTTGATGTTTTAGACATGTAATTGAATTTTAAAAACAGGATAATGTGGTGTATCCCTGTCTGCAGTGCTGTCTGGGGATTCATGTGCTCTTTTTCTATTCTGTTTTCTCTTAAATTCATTGTTCCTCCATATTTCATTTATATTTAAAAGGCATAAATGCATTGCATTCATCAGTGATACATAGCCTACACAAACTCACGAGCAGGGAAGGCAAGAACCTGTCACAACTACTTTTCTTCACATTACAATCATTTCGAAACTCAAAACCAACCGGAGATTAGTAACCACGTTTTATAAATACAGCGTAAATACAGCTTTATATGAATTATGTCAGTCTATCGATCACAACACTTTATTTTTCATGTAACGTTAGTTTACTCGAAACCGAACACAGTGACAACCTTGAAGAATAAAGTATTTCATTAAACCTTAGAGGCTCGTGTATATATTCTGTAGTGGCAAAACAATCTTCACAAACATAACGACAGGTACGTGTCGATATGAAAGGTTTCAGCTCACCTTGTTTCCGTGGCAGAACCTCTGGAGCGCCTCTCCGACGCTCAGCACAGAACATCTTCACTGTATGAGCGACGCGTCTCTCGGGGTTGGACGGAGTCTTGACGTCGGCTTCCAGTCGACCAATCAAAGACGGCGTTTGAGCGGTCAACGCGACGCGCCAAGATAGAACGCTCCAATCGGAAGTATACGGCGTGCGTATTTCACGCGAGCGTTAAGGCATTAAAGTTGTTTCCTAAAGAATGCAAATGAACAGTATAATGAAGGCCCCATACGCAAACATTTAAATAGTTTATATTTCACACGGTCTGTCTTTTTACATGCGTTTTAAATGTGTTGTATTTGTTTTTTACATTTATGTACGAGAATTGTAATGAATTCTAGTCTACTTGGGCCAGGAGTCGTTCTCATAATTTACAAACCCACTGAATACATCTTAAAACTTATCTGCATAATGATATTAATACGTTATTTGTGATTAGTAATTCAGTCAGCCAGGGTCTGTGCACTGCAAAACAACAACATTATTTCATAAGTCTTCCGTTTTTTTTCTGTACTGCTGTTATGGTTTAGGTCCTAATTTGATTAGTGAATGCTGATACACAACAGCACAGGGACTTTTGATTTCATCACTTAGCTTGTCTGTTTTTGTTCCAGACACTCTGTGCGTCAATGATGGGGACTTTTCAGTGTTTCTGTAGGTTAAATACACCAGTAGGTGGCGACAAATTACTGTGCTTATGAGCGAATCATTGAATCATTTACCGAATCAGTTTGTTCAAAACAGATTCAGGAACACAACATGTCTGTGTGTATGTTACTTAATTTCCTGGTACGTTCAAGGAAAATAAATATACAAATGTAGTCTTTCTGATTCCTCAAGTTTATATTAGAACAGGTTTAACCTGGTTTATGTTTAACAAGTAGGAGCAAGATTTTAACAGTATAAGAGTCAAGTGAGTACAAACTCTCAAATCTATCAAACATTTTTATACCTCCGTTAAGCTTCAGAGTATTGAATCTATGACTTGAGTGAACTGTGTTTACAGGTTCCTATTGGTACACCTATGTTTAGGTGTATTTGAAAGTCATAAAGACTAGTACATGATTAACCATCATGTCAAGCTGAAAAAACTAATGCATGATCATAAAACAAACATACACAAGATTTGTGGAAGCTGCACTTTATTTGAAAAAGAAAGAGTTCACTAATTGTTCTTACATCTTTTAAATACATAAACAAAACAAACAAACAAACAAAAAAAAAGATCCGTGAGGACAACACAGAAATTATTCAGTAAAACTTAGGTCAGTTCTGATTTGATTGAATTGCTTTCATATTTCAAACCATCCTTAGCCAACCCCCTGGACAAACTGCCTACATGATTATATGTATATATACATAAAAGCACCGATCAACAGTGCTCGAACCGTCTCCCAGTCAGCGTTTCTCATATTTTACACTACAAATTTACAGTGATATCAATAACCCTGTCCGTGACCAATAGCTAGAGGAGCGTCCAGCTCCCGTTCAGTATTCCTGGACTTTTAGAGAGCAGGGTGCCTAACTTGACGAGAAGTCTGAAACATGAGGGCAACTCTTAACATTCAGATCAGGGGCAGCCAGATCTTTACGGTCCGTGTGAAAATGATGGCATGCCATGCATAATGCAGAACACCTCCCTTCCCAAGTGCAACACCTCACAGTCACGGAGGAAGTGCTTTTCTACTCCGACAAATATCTCATTGCAAAACCCCTAAGCACAGTATCGACTAAACAGTATAACAAACCATTCACTAATGATTACCCTCCCAATAGCCTTGGGCTGCAAACATTTCATCTACGGGAAGTTGTTCTAGACATAAAACTTAGAGAATAGTTAGTGCTCTATCATTTAGCTTACAGGTGTATTTTTCACATAATATCTATTTTAAAAGTCTAAACCTTCATTATACAATCCAACACCCATGAATAATGTTGAATTCTTATTTATATTTTCCCCCGATGTACATCGTAAACTCTCCTGTTTTATTTTTTAGGCATTAATTATAAATAAATACAAACGACACGCAAGAAAGGTCTACCGGTGAATACAATTAAAGTCAAAACTAAAAGATAAAGTGTAAAACAAAGTTACTGTTACTATTTCATAACACGTACTATATCAGATGCTGAGTTATACTCCGATTTAGGTCGGCGTTCGCCACAAGACCTCTCATCAGATTCTCCTGGTCGAAGGAAAAAAACAATCTAGCTGGAAAATCAAACTATAGCTTCTCAGAACACAAAATATCCAAGTCTTTCAATGCCCTTACCTACCTTAACAGATTATAAAATGTATGAGGAATCCCTTTATGGGTTGAACAGCAGCATCACTTGACATCTTAAACAAATTACGAAATGATTGCAGTATGCTCCCAGTCTTTCAACACACTTGGTTTACATCTTTGACGTCGAGTATGTTGTGGGATCGGTCCTCTGAAGAGCATCCCAGCACAGAGGACAGAGCTGAATGGTTTGACATCAGGGAGCAACTTCATTTTGTGTTACATAAACTGCATCTGGAAGAAGAGACAATTACAATTAAGAAGATGCTTTAAACAACAGTGTGTGTTAAGTCTACAAGAAACGGTGTTCGTGACCCATGTCGCTTCCATAATGCGATACATTTATGAATGAAACCTGGAACTGGGAACTGATTGGATAGTGAAGAGTCTCTGTATGATAGGTTGGAGGAGAGGGTTTGATGTCAACCAAAAAGGAGAAACGTTTTAGAGGTGTTACAGAAAGTTGCAGGGTTTCCAGTTTGGGGTTACCGGATAAGTAAAATCATTTTATACAGACTATACTCACAGAAAATGAAAAAGTGATGAAATATCTTGAAATATCTGTGCATGACTAGAAAAAATATATTCCATATAGAAATCTCCATGACTTCAAAATATATTATCAGGACTGAATATCAGTTTTAAAGGTGAATTCAGTCATTTGTTCTTACTGTTATTTGTCATATAATTAAATAAATTGTTGAAAAATGAAATGAAATGTTTAATATACACTTGAAATTAAACATATTAAGAAAGAATAGTGTCAGTTTTATTTATTTATATTTAATTGTAAGATTTAAAACACTTTTAAAAAGTGATGATTTTATATCTGTTTAACTAGAAAAAAATTATATTCCCTATAGAAATATATCATCACATATATATATTCAGGCATAATTATCACATTTTTAAAGGTGAACTCAGTAATTTTCCCCACACTTGTTGTTGTTGTTATTATTATTATTATTATTAATTCATTAATTATTAATTAATAGTAGCATGAAATATGTTTAAAATAATGTACACTAAGGAATATGTTTTAAGAAAGTAAACTGTCAATTTTGTTAATAAAATAATTTTAACATTTAAAAAATAAAATAAATTAACTATACACATATATGTGTGTGTGCAGTCTATTTGTACAGTCTACATCTAGCAAGAGGCACGAGATGAAACTGACTATGAGTGCATGCAAGACCATCGGTGAGCACAAACACATGCGGTACCTAGACAAAAGACGAAGCTCTACAAGAAATCCTTGAGAGAGAGCTGTGCAAAGGGGTCTTGTCCTGGGGCTCTGAGAGGACTCTGACTGGAAGGGCTAGAGGCAGCGGAGGGCTAATGCAGAGAATAACACAGAGAGAGAAAGGAAAGAGCTTGGAGTGACAGGGAGAAGCACATGTGGAGGAGGAGAGGAATGATCTGCAGTTTGGGAGGGAGTTCTCTGTCTTCATGGCCCATCAGAACACAATGGACCATGATTATAAGGAGGGTTAATAGAAAGCTACATTCATCACAAGAACAACGTAACGTACATGAAAGGTTAGAGAGATTGTATGGGCTGTACCTGTGCGCTGGACACTGATCCGAACGGATTGGATGGCCTCATGACCGGCTGTGTGTACATCATTGTGGGCTGGGTCATCATGCTCATAGAGGGCAACTGTGGAGGCTACAAAAATCACAACCAACCTCAATTCTGGCAGCTGGTTTCACAGCAGGGTTATTATAGTTAAATGAAACCAAAGCCATAGATAATAAACATTGACTGAATTAAAATGAACCAGGAAAAAAAAAATGTAAACCTTTTATTTCAGCTCATTTTCATTTAATTTAACTCAATACTAAAATAACAAACTGAAACTGAAATTAAAATGAGTAAAAACTATATCGCATTTAAAAAAATAATAATAATTACAAAAACGCAATGATAATTGTAACGATAACTGAAAACAGAAAATTCAAAGTTATAAAAAAAATAATAAAATTACTAACCATGCCATATCCCATCATTCCTGTAGGTGTTGTAGCAGGGAAAGCCATTATGGATGGTGGCTATAAAACAAAGAAAGACTACTAAGAACACTAAGTTCATATGTGATTCATTTCACTATATTTGCTCTGTTCCAAAAACCTTAAGACACCTTGTTTTAGCAAAATCCCAGAATGCACTTCAGTGAGCTCAGTTAATAAATGGCAGGCAAGGCAGAAAAAATGTCAGTTATGATTTAAACATTTTAATGTAATGCAAATATATTACTTTAATCAATGTTTGTGTGCTGTATATTTAAGTATTGAACTGTTAGCTAATTTCAAATGCTTCTGAAATAATTTGTTCAGTTCTAAATTGATCACTTAAAGGGATAGTTCACCCAAAAATGAAAATTTTGTCATTAGTTATTAACCCGCATGTTGTTCCAAACCCGTTAGACCTTTGCTCATCTTCAGAACACAAATTAAGATATTTCTGATGAAATCCGAGAGATTTCTGAATCTGCATAGACAGCAAAGTAACTACCATGTTCAAGGCCCAGAAAGGTAGTAAGGACATTATTAAAATAGTCCATGTGACATCAGTGTCTAGGGGAGTCAATACTAATTATAAAAAGCCAGAGCCATTCTGCAGATTTTGTTGAGTCAGAGTTGACAATTTTGCAGAAAATCGCATAGTTTATGATGGGCACAGACTCTTCAGACTGAATCTCAGCAAATTTCAAACATGTTTGATAGTTTGAGATTATTTTAGAACACATTGTTTGCATTTATCACTTGTCTCCTAGCAATGAGGCACTCATTTAGTGAATAATGCCCAGTTTTCTCTGTAACCATTTACAAGGTTGGCAAGTGTGTGATGCCTAGTGTTTTTAAAAGTCATGTAATGTATTCCAGCCTTAAGAGGTAAGGATGCTTCCCTAGAAGGTAGCTGCTTATGTACACAGCTCACTTGGTTTTGGAACAGAGCAATTTTATCAAAAGAAAGTACAGCTATACCATAGAGACAGGGTTCCATGTAGTAGATGGAGCAGTTTTGGGTTGCCAGTTCATTCCACCAGTTAATCTTTTCTCTCCTGGCTGGTTCCAATGGATATCACTGCGAAAATAGTTGACTAATATTAACACCAAATCAGAAAATGAAAAATGTACATACTGAGCACATTAAAGGGCAAAATTCTTACTTTTTAGTGGTACCGTTTCCAATGCCCAGATCTATAGTGAGAAAATATATATTTTATGAAGACTTTAAAGAGGTACATTTAACAAATTTTGAAAATCAGGGGCCGTTCACAAGAGAACATGTTGCTTTTCCATTGTTTCTCTATGTAAGCATGCACTAAATAGACATCACTGACAATTACGCTTGGATTTTTTGCAGCATCTACTTGATCCAGACCTGACATAACTGGCCTGAATATCACGTTTATACATGCAAAAATGCATTCTTTGTGAAATGGCCCCTAACAATGTATAATATCTTCCTTTTAGCATCATATTCTGAAAAAACACAAATTATGCAACTTCTGAATAACTGACACTTACTTCCAACAAGGTTGGCCAAGGAAGAATCCAGGTCGTCTGACACCAGTTTCTCTGGGAGCTGATTGGAGGACTGATTTGAACCGGCCACAGTGGGTTTTAAAATCCCTGCTGTGGCATTTACAAATAAGTCAGGTGAGTATATTTATATAGCATATTTGATACACAATGGTGATTCAGTGTGCTTTGCATAAGCATAATAAAGCAAATAAGAAACATACAGACACAAAAGCCAAGTTTAAAATCACTTAATGCTGTCAGTTCAGAAACTTCTGATTACGTGTTGATGTGTTTTCATTTGATTTTACCTAAAATGCCTTACCATCTGTATCCAGGCTATTAGACGAGGCAGCTTTAGTACCAAAAACAGACTCAAAGTCAACACGCAGCTCCCCTGAGCTCTGTGGAGGAGGGATTTGTGAAGCTCCGTATCCTTCAAAAGGTACAAAAAGCCATTTAAACCTTCTTACAGAAGTCACAATATAGACTAGGACACCGTCTGAAGAATACACAAGTTGAAACAATGCCAAATTTAAGTTCAATTGCTGCCAATACGTGGACTAGAGTCCATGGTCACAAGTTAGTGGAGGGTAAACTACAGTCATGCACAAGACATCCTGAAAAACTACAAGGGATAGTTCACCAAAATGCAAAACGAACTGAACGAGTATTCTGGCTGTTGAGCTCCAAAAAGCATAAAACACAATGAGGGTGAGTAAATGATGACAGTATTGTAATTTTTTGGGTAAACTATCCCTTTAAGGATCTGATTTTGAATGGTGTTATATTATGTTAGATCAGACAGCATTAGAGACGAAGGGAAACATATATCACAAAGGGGTGCAGCACCACACAAGGCAACCTCCAGCCACAGGCTCCCTACCTCTGAATAGGCCTGCTACAGTGGAGGGCTCAGACTGGAAGGGAGAGGGGTTTGGGAGATGCTGGACCATAGACGGCTGACCGAACGAGTCTGACAGGCAGGCGGGGAGAAGGAGAAACAACACGGCAAGCGTTACAGACATAAAAGACATCTGAGATTCAGAGTGGATTAGTAAAGAGCGTATTTAAACAGCAGTATTAAGACAGCCAGAAGGCAAACAGCATCCAGCAGGGATCATCACAGGTTAGTCCCTGTACACTGCTTCAGTGCTCCTATGTTTCCAGACAGAGGGGAAACATAGGTGGGATGGTTTGCATCATGGTACCTGAGATTAAGTGCTCTATCCGCACAGTGCGTTTGTAATTGGTTGATACAGATGAACTTGAATCAATAAAGGGATTGTACTGATCTATGGTGGAAAAGGAAAAACAATCATTCACTTATAGCTTTATAGTTTAACTACTAAACCTTTACAAAGCAAAGATAGACTGGTGTGAAAACTGGAATGAAATGCGTGATTTTCTGACAAACTTTTGTTGTAGAACGCTTCAGAATGTTTCATAAATAATATATGTTTGATTAGTTGCTGTCAAATTATTAAAATATTTATTTGTCAGTTTTTAAATGCCAGGTTCCACTCATTGTTTATATTTCACTTGCTGACCTTTGGTAATTATTAAAATTGCATCTTACAAAGTCTTTAAGAAGAGCATTAAATATTTTTCATTTTTAATATTTCAGTAATCACACGTGTTAACGCATTACCTTTGATAGCCCTACTTTTATATATTGCCCTTAAAAGTCTGGGTCCCTTTATTTTTATTTTTATAAAAGAAAGGAATACTTTTATTCAGCAAGGATATGTGGCAGTAAATATATTTATAATGTTTAAAAATCTATTTCAGAAAATGCTGTTCTTTTGTACTTCCTGTTCATCAAAACTACTTCAAATAAAAATATTTTCAGCATCAAATTAGCATATTAGAATGATTTCTGAAGGATCATGTGACACTGAAGACTGGTGTAATTATGCTGAAAATTCAGCTTTCCATCACAGGAATAAATTACATTTTAAAATATATTAAAATAGAAAACAGTTCTCTTAAATTGTAATAATATTTCACAATATTACTGTATTTTTGATCACATAAATGCAACCCTGAGGAGAATGAGACTTTCAAAACATTAAAATATTCTTACAGACCCCAAACTTTTGAATGGTGGTGTATATCTTTGTTCTTCAAATTTGGATATTATCATAAATATGTTGGAAGTTGGGCAAAATAATCTATTCAGAATGTAGTTATATCATCTTGTTTATTTGTATTTCTTTACACCCAGTTAACATGCATTTTTCCAGTTGTTTTGGTCTCACACTACCTACAACCGCTTTAATTTTAGCTTTAAATCAAGATAAAAACGGTAATTAATGAAACAGCCCCACTATAACAAAGCCAAAACAAAGCTCTATGGGTACAAACATTATTTGAGGGTTATCTATAGTACTGCCACATAACCTCCATTTAGTCTCCAATTACAGACTGCATTCTTACTCAGATGCCGAGCTCAACTGTAAGAACGATGTGACCGAACTTAATCAGAGGATTCCTGATTTGACACAACGGGATACACTGTGCATGCGAAACAACGAAGGACTTTCAACGACCAGAAAAACTCAAACTAATAAAACACTTTGGATGGGTGGATGGGTGGGTTGGAATAAAGAAACTAAAGCGTGTTTACCACCAAAAATCTCATGACCTGACGTCCTAGAGGAGAAACTAACACCATCTGATGACATAACGGGTAGATGAGCACCATCAACAACAACTTTGGTTAGGAAAGGGTTTAGGTTTGGAATGGAGTCATCTACAGCTTCAGAAGAAGAGAAAGGATCTGAGCAGGCAAAAGGAGAAAGAGAAAGAGTCGAATAGGAGGACATTAGAACGAGACTCAAGTTAACACAGAGAAGGCTACAGCATGCTGAATCTCTGAGACGGTCACACGCAAAGGGTCTCACCTCCCCATGCCGTGGCCACAGAGGCTCCGGGCTGCATGCTTGACTGAAAGTTAGTCTGCAAGTCGAAGAGGTCGCTCTCCATCTTCAGGGCACTGAGGATCAGAAAACAAAACAAAAATGTCTTAATCCTCAACCGATTTAAAGGGATAGTTCACCCATAAATGAAAATTACCCCATGATTTACTCACCCTCAAGCCATCCTAGGTGTATATGACTTTCTTCTTTCAGACGAATACAGTCAGTTATATTAAAAAATATCCTGGCTCTTCCAAGCTTTATAATGGCAGTGAATGAGGGTTGAGATTTTCAAGCCCAAAAAAGTGCATTCATCCATCATAAAAAGTGCTCCACGTTTTTAATAAAGGCCTTCTAAAGTGAAGCGATGTGTTTGTGTAAAGAAATATCCATATTTAAAACTTTACAAACTGTAATCTCTATCTTCTGCTAACTGTCGTACGCACGTTCACGAGAGAGTGGTGTTCCAGCGGATGACGTTGGATACAGGGATTGAAATTAACTTTTTCACTCACCAGCCAGACTTTTTAAGTTACCGGCCATTCATAACCTCTACTAGCCAAAAATAAATAAATAAACATAAATAAACCAACAGCTTGAGGCTGTCTACACTGGACGTGACAAAGATATAATTTGCAAATAATTGTGTGTCAGTACTAAGGGTGTGCGATATTGACAAAAAAAAAATATTTTCTGGGACTTTATCGATAAAGATCATTAGACGATATTTTGCTGAGTGTGTTATTGTGTTGATATCTTAAGGACTACTGTGAACAGCTGACTCCTATAGTTTTTGATATTCTTCATATTCTGTGTTGTGGTCAGTTCACAGCAGTGATAGAAATGTATCTTTTCCAATAAGTTAAAATAGATTTTACCCTTTTATGGGCATTTTTACCTTTATAAAGCCATTTTTTCTAAAAGTGTGCATCATCTTTTGAGTCAAATTCTTACATTTAATCAATCAATTATAATAATAATACATTTAGGCCGTTACTAAACAAATGAAAAACAAACGCATAAATAAAGTTTTGATATTTTAAACATGAAATGTTGAATACTGATATTTAAAATTATTTTAAAAATGAAAATATACTTTAAATGTAAAATTAAAACCGGCAATAGGTGGCAGCAAGTCACTGTTAATAAGTGAGTCGTTGCGATTGAACCGAATCATTTAAAAGGTTGATTCATTCAGGAACGAAACACTGTCAAGTTGCTCAGAGACGTAAAACAGTGCTTTGGCTGTGTTTAGAATGTTTTTTTGTTGGCGAAATTGAGCAAAAACAGGCAATATGGTGTCTAAAACATAAGACTCTTGATATTAACTTTTTGTTTATTGAGCTGTTGTATAAAATCAATATCACATTAGTAACCATGCTGATTCTTTAAAGGAAATAGGCTCATTCTCCAACTCCCCCAGAGTTAATAAGTTGAGTTTTACCGTTTTTGAATCCATTCAGCCGATCTCTGGGTCTGGCGATAGCACTTTTAGCATAGCTTAGCATATATCATTGAATCCGATTAGACCAGTAGCATCGCGTTCAAAAATGACCGAAGAGTTTCGATATTTGTCCTCTTTAAAACTTGACTCTTCTGTAGTTATATCGTGTACTAAGACCGGCGGAAAATGAAAAGTTGCGATTTTCTAGGCTGATATATAGGTAACTAGTTATAATATAGCTGGGGACTACTTTCAGGCGCTGCGTAATATCACTGCGCCTGCTGCGGCCATGGTACGGCAGCAAAGTTCCTTGATTATTACGCCGGAATGAGAGTATAGTTGCTAGCCAAATCGGCCTAGAAAATCGCAACTTTTCATTTTCCGCCGGTCTTACTACACGATATAACTACAGAAGAGTCAAGTTTTAAATAGGACAAATATCGAAACTCTTTGGTCATTTTTGAACGCGATGCTACTGGTCTAATCGGATTCAATGATCTATGCTAAGCTATGCTAAAAGTGCTATCGCCAGACCCAGAGATCGGCTGAATGGATTCAAAAACGGTAAAACTCAACTTATTAACTCTGGGGGAGTTGGAGAATGAGCCTATTTCCAAAAAAAGTGGAGTGTTCCTTTAAGAAAAAACGGCACTCTTTATGTGATATTGATTAACTATATGAATGGATATAAATACTGTATATACATTTTCTGCCCCCTTGAATTATGTGATCATTCTTAATGCATATTAATAGACTGAATCATGCAGTGAAAGAACGCACTCTAAATGCACATGCGCACTAAGTTAGTCTAACCAGACTTCATCACGTAGTCGCGTATGAGTGCACTCTTGTAGGTGTGCTTTGTTTGGTTTTTGCAATATACTCAATAATGTCATGATGTCTCACGAGTTCAGTTTTTGCGCTAAACCTGCGCAGATTTGGCTTGCATGAACTTCCCCAAGAAATTAATGGGTGAACATAACTTACGAAAAGTAACCTGCCAAATTGGCTATTGATTTGACGATGTTACCCACCACAGCTGATTTTTACCTGCATTTGGCGGGTTGGCGGGTGTTAATTTCAAACCCTGGTTGGATGTATGCGTAACGTAAGCTCCGGTGATTAATGACGAACGAGGAAGCGCAGAGGAGAGAGCAAAACACAACACCAGTCATGAATTAGAAGTACAAAACGAGGATTTGTAAAGAAAAATGTTGGAGGATTTCAATAAAAGCCAAGAGGAGACTGGTTTTCCTTTGCTCAAAACAAAACAAAACTCACAAGACTAGCATATTCTGACTGGAGCTTACACTTGCCTACGTCCTACGTCATCTGCTGGACGCCACTCTCTCGTGAACGTGCATACCACAGTTAGCAGAAGATAGAGATTACGGTTCAGAAAGTTTTAATTATGGACATTTGTCTTACAAAAATGCATTGATTCACTTCAGAAGGCCTATATTAACCCCCCGGAGCCATGTGGAGCACTTTTTATGATGGATGAATGCACTTTTTTGGGTTTCAAAATCTCAACCACCATTCACTGCCATTCATACAGCTTGGAAGAGCCAGGACAGTTTTTAATATAACTCCAATTGTAATCGTCTGAAAGAAAAAAAGGCATATACACCTAGGATGGCTCGAGATGTCACACTGTGAAGAGATTTGATTGGCTAACCCATTGGAGCAGCTGGGAGTGGAGAACAGGTCGATGGCAGGAGCTGTGCTGATGCATGCTGCTGTGGTGGAGACTGGAGAAGTGTCGGTCGTGGCAAACGAAGGCCTCTTGGAGAGCTCCTTCAGCCTCTGTTCCTGTTTACAAAAAGCCAAGAAACCTTTTAGACAGGAAGGAGCCGTCTGATTGGCATGGAGAATAACCTACCAACCACTTTTCATTCATTAGTGTGATGTTTTGAGGATAAATTTGAAATGTGATACCAAGCTCATTCATATAATTGTTTTAACATTGATCTGCCTTAAAGAAACCTGCTAAATATTAATCAAAGATTCAATCTTAGCAAATTCTGTCAGTCTGGCCACTTTTCCTATCATTCATCCCAGAACCAGAAGTGTGAATTAAAGCAGCAGCAAGTTGTTCACAAAGTTTTCTGATTAATAAACCTGTGCACTCGGACTTATGGAAGTACCCAGCCAATCACATAAGACGTTTTCACCAACTCTTGCCAATATTGTGTGCAATATATGCATTATATAGTGTAGGAATGGTTTATGAGCTTCAGACACATATAGAAAAGACACCTATCATTAATCTAACACACAAAATATTGTCCTCGAAGGCCACATACACACTGGAAAGCTTAAGGAGTGACAACTGTATTTAAACATATAAGAGACTCCCCAAACTTACAGTTTTGTGTGTGTACAGAAATCGCAATGAGTGACACCATTGTAAACACGGAAATGTTTTGCCATCTTGTGCATTTGGTATCTGCTATTTTTGATCAAAGTAATATTACAGTGACCAAAGACTTGTTACATTCTGTGATTTTAACTAAACCACTGTCGACAGATGTGCTGTTTTATGTCTTGCTTTGCAGAGCACACTCTTGAAGTGTTGCCAAGTCCACTTGTCCACATTATAGGCAAGGCTTATTAATCATCTATGGCCTTGTTGTTTGGGCTCGGCTCATAAAGCAATCCAGTTTATGGAGTGAATACATTAGGCAGGTGCAGGACACTATATTTTTGTATGTATCTTACTTTCAAGATAACACGTTTGGATTCAAGTGTATTATGGGCTTGTTATTATTTGCTGTATTTTTTTTTATATAACAAGACCTGGCAACACTAATGTGTCAAATCACACCTGGTTTACAGTGATTTTTTGCACCACTCATACAGAAGGGAGACACATCTCTGATAAGCGTTTACATACATCATTAACAACAAGTTGTTCGTTTCAGCACACACGGTGTAGAATTTCTGTACGTTTTTCACTAGCTGCATTTTTTCTGAATTTACTGAATTCACACACACACACACACACACACACACACACACAAATGTACAATGCAGAAGTATATAGAGTATTGTCCAAATGTGTGCACATACAACTAGAAAACAGGAAATCTATAATGAACCAAAGAAAAATAAGCAAAAATGAACAGAAAATACTGGAAATCCTTTCCTCTGGTGGGTGAAATCATTTTTGATGTGTGTCCTGTTATGTACCTTTAGAGCTTTCAATCGCGCCTGCTCCTCCTCCAGAGCTGCCTGCTTTTCCCTTTCATCCACTTTGGTGAAAGACATGCCAGTGTTGGCCAGAGATGACACAGCATTGGAGAGTGTGCTTGCCCTACAAAAGTCGGAGAGAGATAAATTGGGCTTCTGTGAGTACCAAATAGAAATTTACACCTAGAGTATACAGAACTCTTGTCATATTTGTCAAGCGCAAGCTCTTCTAATTTAGAATACATCAATACCTGTCAACATAATGCATCTGTTAGAACTCATTAATTTGTATTCAGCTCTGAATGTGACACATGAATGGCCCACCTGCTGGCGGCAGTGGAGTCCTTCACCTTCTTTCCTTCTAATGAAGCCAAGTGTTGCTCCAGGGCATCCAGAAGACTGCTTGGGGCCTGAGGGAATGCACAAACATTTACTCAGGAATACAGCACTGACTGCATCAAGCCTCCAATGAAAAGGCAATAAATAGCTTATTGGCAATAAGAATTAAACAGTGCAGAGGAGTGCAGAGAAGAGTCAGAAAAGTACTTACACACACGGTAAACTGAAGGTGGACAGAAGGTGGAAAGATAAAGGGAAATACAGAATATAAAGGTGGTCTTGGTCAGACATATAATGCATGAGTTTCAAATCTGCTCTTATATAAGACTATGATGGAATTTGCATTGGATTATAATGTGTCCATGTTTAACATTTGCCATTATGACTTAGATGTTAATGTATATACTAAACGTTTCTCACTCCCAAGGTGTCAAATACTACTGCTTGGGTAAAAGCCCAACATTATTATTATTATAATCATGAACCCATACTCTCAGGAATATATTCATCATCTGAAATGTGTTTGTGCTGTAATTGTACTCTACTCCAAATTTTTAAAACAGTATACAGATTTTATTTAAATTAAATTTACACATGACACAAAATGGCTCCAACAGCTGTATCTGAGTGAGAACCTCTTGCATATTCTGTCAATATACTTGTCATAACTGTGGAAGTCATGATTCTATTATCTCTATTAGTGTAATTATTATTCTGAAATCTCCACTGAGCCCATAACACCTTTATTTGCTGTAGACAGGGAAAAGTTAAGACAGAAAAGCTGAGAAATCTTTAGTGACATGCGCATCCTAATGACCTGCATGCATCTTTAAGTCAGAAATGCATTTGTGCAAAGTAACGGAAGAGAGAAAGCAGAACAGTTTCAGAAAATACTCAGGCTAGTTAATAATGCAGAACGAGTGCAGGTGTTAAAGTCAGAATAAAAGTGTAGTCTTACCTGAGACAGGTCAGGTATGTCCCCGCGGTCTATTCCCACCTGCTGTGAGGTGTGGAGAACAAATATGTTACATAGCGCTCTTTTAATGAAGTCCCTTGCTAACCAGAACAACACATGAGAATCTCACCTCTGCCACTTTGAGGAACTCTGAAATCCGGGTCATTCGAGTGAGGAATTTCTTGTAAATGTCCAAACCCTCTTTGCACTGGACTTTTTTCATATCAAAATACTTTTCTGTAAGAGGTAGATGAATAAGTATGCATTACTAATCAGCACTATGCTGTTATCTACATGTGTAGATTATATCTGCATGTAGTATAGATTATAGACTACACTACAGCAATGGTTTAAAGTTAAAATGACTTGATTAGTTTGTTGCTTACAAACACGCAGCTTTTTGCTTCACAAAACGTTAATTGATGGGCTGCAGTGGTGTGGATTACTTGTGGATTACTGTGTTGTTTTTATCAGCTGTTTGGACGCAGAGGATCTATTGGTGAGCAAGTGATATAATGCTAAATTTCTCCAAATCTGTTTTGATTTGGCCTGAGGGTGAGTAGATTTTCATCAAAATTTCATTTTTGGGTGAACTACTCAAATCTGTAATGTACATCTTTCATATAAAAGTGAAGAGTGTATTTATACTAGTGCTGTCAAACGATTAATTGTGATTAATCACATCCAAAATAAAGGTTTTTGTGTACATAATGTGTGTTTACTGTGTATATTTATTATGTATATTTAAATACAAACACATGCATGTATAAAAATATGTAGTTTATATATTAAATATATTTATAGAAATATAAGAATAAATATTTTCAAAACATATACTGTATGTGTGTGTATTTATGTATACATCATAAATATACACAGTTCACACAGACATATTATGTCAACAAAATCTTTTATTTTGGATGCGATTAATCGCGATTACTCATTTGACAGCACTATTTTAGAGAGTATTTTGTTTATTTATTTAGAATTGAGATGAAACCATCCTGAAAGACCTACCCAGTAAGTTTATTATCCCTTCATTGTAAGCTGCAAAAAGTCGGATGGAGTCTTTGAAGAGAAGCATGAAGGCTGCATTGATAACCCCATTGGTAAGTTCATTGGCATTGACCTGGACAAACAAAAAAGAAAAAACATATTTTTAAATATATGCAACACAAACGCTTTGCTTCTACATAGTATATTATTCATTGCATATATTCATTCATAAGTCATTTTTATCAATGAACATGCATGTATATAGATCAACCATCAGTTTACATTGAAGTCAAGAAGGGCATCCATCTGGTTCTGTATAATGGGGATGGTTTTAAGAAGCTTCTCTGTGTTCATGGTTCTCATCACTCCATCCACCCTTAAGGAAAAGATTTTAAAATATAGGTCAAATGACATTAGGGGGATCAGTGCATGGAGGTTTAGTGGATGATCCAGCGCAATGACTTCAAGCACTTAATGCAAGTACTTCAAACCTAGTGCTGCACAAATCCCCCTCAAATGATTTAGAACAAAAATTACAGCTAAGGCTAAAAAAAACAAAACAACTTTGTATCGAGTGAAAAATTTGCTGGTCAAATGAATCACTGTTTGAGTTACATAATGCACTTAATGTAAAATTCAGCACACCAGAGAAAGCAGGAACTAGACACTACCTTTAGATTCAAAATCATTTTATAAAATGTATAAAAAATATCCTACCCACGCTTTACTTTCGTGAAGTCAAATGCCACCTGTCGATATGAAACCGCTTTCTCATTCAGATATCGACTATACCTCCGAATGAATGTTGACATATCATAACCTAGGGAGACACCAATAAATATCACAGTTAATAAATAAAGTATTTTATTTAGAATAAATGTTCAGGAGTAGTTGCTAAGAATCACAAAGGAAGTGTGCTACAATCAGGAAAAGGGAATTTGAAATGTTAAATTAAAACTGTTAAAAAGTGAATGTTATAAATATTATTATAAAACAAATTACATAAATTAAAAAAGAAAATAATTTTATTATAACATCATATAAAATGCCGTAAAATAAATGCTTAATTTACAACAATTTAAATAATGCATCCAAAGAGGAGCACGAAAGAAAAATGAAATCTCCGTAGAGCCTGAAACAAATAGTTCAATACTGTACCTTGTAGGCCACTTTTGTCCAGGAAATTACTGAGGTTGAATAATGTGTTCCTGGAGGCCAAGTACTGAATAAATCGCTGTAACCAAAATAATAAAAAAAGGTTTAATGCATAGAATTATTTGATGATCTTTATTAGCGCATGGACAAAAAATATGAAAAAGTGGACAGGTCTCCCAGTCACGCACCTCGTTCCCGTATACCATGAGGTGATGTGTTGTGATTAGAGACTTAAAGACCACCACCCAGCTGGTGTTGGTGGTCCTCTCGAACAAAGAGTCTGCCAGCTGAGGAATGTTCACATTCATCTCATTGGTACAGTGTATCAGGTCTACAATAGAAACAGAGATTTCCATTAACTACTGACATTAATAACTTGGTGAACAGGCAACAGAGCGCACTGGTATAGAGCTTAAAATGTAATAAATCAAAGGATTACCATGCATTTGTAACATAAAACAAAACAAAAATAATAGTACTCTGTGGAGAGAGCCCACATATATAAGCTTTTCTACATATAAAATGTGTTTTATTCTGGATTATGTAACAGGAATTGCACAGCCCACTACTAACTCTGCTGGTGGACTTTCTAGATGAAATGTTTACTGCCCTTCTGCTAATATGCTTTAGGGGAGTGAAACAGTTGTGGTGTAGTGGTCACATAGACAGTGATGTAGTGCAGTTTCAGATGAGCTGCTACTATCTGAATGAATGAGGTTGACTTCAGTCGTGTGGTTGGTTGATTGGTTTGGTGTAAGGCAGCTGCCTCCAGAACACTGCCAACTTTGATTCATCCAGTTATGTCACTCCTACTCTGAGAAACAAAGCCCTCGCCACAAAAGATGTCAACGGAAATGTTCAGAATCAGATCTTATCTGTTCTACAGCTATAGCAAAAGCAGTTCATCTTTTTTTTGGTAAAAAGATCCATAAGTAACCATAATTTATGTGACGTATTATAACTTGAAGGGTTGGTTCAACCCAAAAACTGTAAAAGCTGTATAACTTCTGTGGAACGTAAAAGAAGATATTTCAGTGTGTGTGTGTGTGTGTGTGTGTGTGTTTTGTCCAGTGGAAGTCAATAGGCACCAAAGCTGTTTGGTTACTAACATTCTTCAAAGCAGTGTTACTTTTTAAATGCTATTATAGTTTTTATTAATATTTTTTTTTTTTTTTTTAATTAATATTTTGAATTCATTTTTAATTTTCTGTTTCCGTTTTAATTTTATTTAAAGTTGCAGTAATTTTGCTGTTTGTCATTTTATTTGGTTTTTATATATATATATATATATATATATCTACACTACTAGTCAACGGTTTTTGAACAGTAAGATTTTTAATGTTTTTTAAAGAATTCTCTTCTGCTCACCAAGCCTGCATTCATTCGATTCAAAATACAGCAAAAAAGGTAATTATTCGAAATATTTTTACTATTTAAAATAACTGTTTTCTATTTGAATATATTTTAAAGTGTCATTTATTCCTGTGATTTCAATGCTGATTTTTTTTTAGCATAATTACTCCAGTCACATGATCCTTCAGAAATCATTCTAGTATTCTGATTTGCTGCTCAAAAAACACATTACTATTATTATGTTGAAAACAACTGAGTAGAATTTTTTTCAGGTTTCAATGATGAATAGAAAGTTTAGAAGAACAGCATTTATCTGAAATAGATATCTTTTGTATCAATATAAATGTCTTTATCATCACTTTTGATCAATTTAAAGCATCCTTGCTAAATAAAAGTATTAATTTCTATAATTTCTTTCCCCAAAAAAATACACTGACTCCAAGTTTTTGAATGGTTTATTAGTGTATAAAGTTACAAAAGCTTTTTATTTCAGATAAATGCTCATCTTTGGATCTTTCTACTCAAAGAATCCTGAAAAAATGTACTCAACTTATTTAGATGTTCATGATAATAATAAAAAATATTTCTTGAACAGCAAATCAGCATATTAGAATGATTTCTGAAGGATCATGTGACATTTAAGACTGGAGTAATGATCACAGCTTTGATCACATAAATTACATTTTTAAAATATATTTAAATAGAAAGCAGTTATTTTAAATAGTAAAATAATATTTCACAATATTACTGCTTTTGCTGTATTTTGGATCAAATAAATGCAAGCTTGGTGAGCAAAAGAGAATTCTTTAAAAAACATTAAAAATCTTACTGTTAAAAAACCTTTGACTGATAGTAGTGTATATGTATTTTATTTATTTTTATTTCAGTTTTAGTTATTTTAATACATCAAGTTCGCCTTTATGATCTAAGTTTTAGTTAACCATAATAACCTTCCTTTAAAATATATTCTTTTATGTTCCACAGAGGAAAGACACTCATAGGGGTTCGGAATGACATGAGGGCAAGTAAATGATGGCAGAATTTTAATTTTTGGCTAAACTATCCCTTTAACACTAAAATTGTTAAAGGGATAGTTCACAAAAAATGAAAATTCTGTCATACCCTCATGCCATTCTAAACCCGTAAGACCTTCGTTCATCTTCAGAACACAAATTAAGATATTTTTGTTGAAATCCGAGAACTTTCTGACCCTGCATAGACGCAACTGACACGTTCAAGGCCCAGAAAAGTAGTAAAGACATCGTTAAAATAGTCCATGTGACATCAGTGGTTCAACTGTAATGTTATGACGCTACGAGAATACTTTTTGTACGCAAAGAAAACAAAAATAAAGACTTTATTCAACAACTATTTTTAAAAAAATGAATTCGCATCGAACACTAACACTGAAGAGAAGAAGTCGTAGAGTAAATTCATTATGTTTGTTTTCTTTGCATACAATAATATTCTCGTAGCTTCATAAAATTACGGTTGAACCACTGACGTCACATGGACTATTTTAACGATGTCCTTAGTACCTTTCTGTGCCTTGAACGTGTCAGTTGCGTTGCTGTCTATGGAGGTTCAGAAAGCTCTCGGATTTCATCAAAAATATATTAATATGTATACTGAAGATGAATGAAGGTATTACATCTTTGGAACGACCTGACGGTGAGTAATTAATGACAGAATTTGCATATCCCTTTAAGTTTACTTACATTGGAGTAAAATCCAATGAAATTGAATTATTCTGCATGAAAGGTGCATATAATCCTAAGGATGCAGAGAACAATTTCCACATTTTCCTTTTTTAATATTCCAACTACAGTCCTTCAAACATGTCATAGCTTGTCTTATAACACTGTAAGAACTAAATGAGAGAGTAGTCAGGCCTGGCTGAGACAGACGTAAATAGAGATCTATTCTCAAGCACAGACTGGCACTAGACCAGCACTTCTTAAAGAAGGTGCACAGCATTGACTGCCATCACCTGCCAGCTTGTCGCCAAACGAATATGAGAATCGAATACACCCGAAACACCTTCCTTACAATAACCCCTGCACACCAGCCTGAGAAAAACAATAGCACTGATTTATTTCTGCCCAATGAGCATTATAAGGAATTAATATTTAACCAGAATTTACCAGCTGAGGAGGTCCACATGAGGTCATAAACTGTATTAAAACAGATTTGGGCACTATAAAAGCATTATGGGATCAAACTTAAGGACAATCCCATCATTCTTGCTTATATAAATATCGCAGTATTGCACGTGCACAGTCCTGCTTCAACACAGTTGAAAGTAATGCATGTCAGTTTGTCATAAATGGTCTGTGTTTCAATATCATTACACAGGAGTCTGTCTCTAAGCACATTAGCTTAGCACAACCAGGGCCTGCCCATTGTACAATAGCCTAAAATCGTAGCCATAACAATCAAAGCGACAGATGTACACACGTTCATCATCGCAATTCACATTAAACACTCAGCTGATAATACTTACAGTCCAAATGTTTCTTTTTAGGGCCCATTATTTCGTGAGTTGTAGCCTTGCACACTGTTTTGGATACGGCTGATCCAGTAACGCTATGCTGAGCAGCAGTTATCCTGTCTGTAATGCTCTGCCCAGACATCTTCAAAGCTTTCCAACGATCGACAATCAAATAATACGTATGAATATTGAAATTCAGGCTGCTGCTAAATAGCGTTCACAGTTCCTGGTCGACTTCCTGCCGTACGATACGAGAATACGGGGAGACAAAGATTGCTCGGACAAGGCAGATGGGAAGCCTTGCACACAGTTATCCGCTGCGCGAGACGAAGATGAATCCACAAATGATGTTAGCGAATATCTGGCGCGGAATTGTTACATTGTTACGGGTTTCACTCGCGCGTCGTAAAGGCTCGTGACTCATCTCTCGTGTCCCCGACACTAATCCCGCCGTTCAGCCGCCGCCTGTTTTATTTCTGTAAACCCGCAGGATTGAAGAGCAGCGAAGGCATTCAGTGAAATGGCGGGCCTGTGCTGTTCCATGAGAGCTGGAGGAATATAGGACACTGGCCGCTGATGCTGCTGATCCTGGATCAGGCAGACGCCTTCTCCATTACAAATGCGCTTGGAATAAAGGGACGATCAAGAATATACTCGGATATTTTTCCGCGTGTTTAATTTTTTGATTAGATAGATTTAGATTTTATTATCTTGACATTAAATATATATATTATTATAAATCTATAGTAGTGACCGAATGCTTAGATAGCAATTAAATAAACGCAACAGTTATATATTCCTGATTTTTCAAGTGACTGGTCCTCTGCACAATTTTGTATTAATTTTTTTAATTTTTTAAGAAACATGACATTTTCGGAGTTGAAGGCAGTCCTTTCAGGTGTGTTTCTAATATAGCGTGTTAATGGGGAGTAACTAATACATGTAACTAAATCACGTAATTTAATTACAAAATAATTGTAATCAGTTACAGTTACTGAGAAAAAAAAAGAGTAATTAAATTACAGTTACTTATGAAAATGTATAACGATTTCTGATTTTGTTCATACACCCACATAGGCTACAGATTAACTGATTTATTTCCCAAATTGCATTGACTGCTCTAAAATATAAGACACCAATGTTTCAGGCGTTTAGGACACAGAATAGGACGCATGCTTATTCGATAACTGTTTTATTTACTGTTTAGGTTTATGCATATGCTTTTTTTTTTTTCCAAGGCATTGTAGATACCAGTGTTTCCTTTGATTTCAAAAACAGTATCATAACTATAAACTATTTCTTGTTATGGTTTTAAATCTGTATTTAACCTCAGAATGATCTCAGAGTAAGTCTTATTTTGTGGTGGCTGTGCTTTAAAATTAAATTATTATAATCTTAATTCAAGTGATGAAGGATTTTGAAAATCACTCTAATCAGTGGTTAACCCTGCCTAGTTTACACGTTTGACAATTATTAACAGTTGAAAACATTAGAAATTTCGGCAAGTAATCAAAAAGTAGCCTAATCAAATGTAATCAGTTACATTACTTTAGTAAAGTAATTGAAATGGTTACACTACTTATTACATTTTAGATAGGGTAACTTGTAATCTGTACATTTCCAATAACATTCCCAACACTGAGGATATATGCTCTTGGCATTTATAAACGGTTCAACACCATCAAATCTAGAAAAGATGTGTCAAATAATCATTATATATTGACAAATCTAGCCTATAATCATGTCGTAACTCATAGGATGTGAAATATGAAAAAGGACTTATGTATTTTTCACATACTTTTTACACACGTGTGTACAGGTTTATATGGTTTATGAGGACACAAATGTGTATAATGACATAGGTATTACAACGTGAACATGGTTTATGAGAACACTTCTCGTGTCTTGTGTAAACCAAATGACTAAAAAATACAAAAGAATTACTTTATTCTTTTTTTGTATTTTTTATTTAATTCTTTTTATTTAGTCTTTTTTGTTTAAATGCAAAAAGTTTTCTGTGAAGGGTATGGGTTAGAGTTAGGGGATAGAAAATACAGTTTGTACAGTGTGTGTGTGTGTGTGTGTGTGTGTGATTTTCCTTTAAAGATACATAGGCCTTGTTTCATAGTAAGTAATGTCCACAGACCCTCAGTACACCATGGGTCAAACGTTTGGAATAATTACGATTTTTTTAATATTGTTGAATAAAGTTTCTTATGCTCGCCAAGCCATATATTTGACAAATGAAATAAATATTTCACAATATTACTGTTTTTATTTTATTTAAGAAATTAAAAATTTATTTTAAATAGAAGTTGTTCCTAACAAACCGGTATGACTTTCTTTCTTCAGTGGAACATAAAAGATATTCTGAAGAAGGGTGATTATTTTAAGGATTAGTATTTTAAAGTTAATTATTTTAAGTTAATCAATACTTTACAGTTACAGACATTTATAACGTTTATAACAAAAATGTATGTTTCAAATAAATGCTGTTCTTTCAAACTTTCTGTTCATCAAAGTATCCTGAAAGAACATGCATCACAGTTCCCATAAAATTAAGTTTTCAACATTGATAATAAGAGAAAATATTTCTTGAGCATCAAATCAGCATACAGTATTAGAAGGATTTCTGAAGGGTCATGTTACACTGAAGACTGGATGCTGAAAATTCAGCTTTGCCATCACTGGAATGAATTTGAATATATATTTTTAAAAAACAGCCTATTTTAAATTGAATTAATACTTCACAATATTACTGTTTTTACTGTATTTAAAAATAAAATACATAAAATACATGCAGCCTTGGTGAGCATAAGAGACCACTTTCAAAAACATTTTAAAAAATCTTGTTTATGGTCTGTGATTTTAATAGTGGGGGATAATGTAATTATAAAAGTTGACAAATTAAAGTGAAAAAAAATCCCTTAAAAGCTCTTAAAAATAAAGGTGCTTCAAAAGGTTCTTCACAGCAATGCCATATAAGAACCATTTTTGGTTCCAAAGAACCATTCAGTCAAAGGTTCTTTAAAGAACCATCTCTTTCTTACCTTTTTATAATCTGGAGAACCTTCTTTCGCCACAAAGAACCTTTTGTGAAACAGAAAGGTTCTTCAGATGTTAAAGGTTCTTTATGGAACCATTTAGACAAAAAAGTTATTCTATGGAATCGTGAAGCACCTTTATTTTTAAGAGTAAATGTTACAAAGAATCTTTTTTAAAGATTACATTTAAAGAGGAGGGACTTCATGAAGTTTGATGAAATAAATGCACCTGAATCAAATACTGAAACAGTTGATCTTATGAACACTAATTCAGAACAAATCTGAACAATAGTTTAGAAAGTATTTGTTATAGTGGCTTGCATGTAAGTATGGAAGCCCGTTTCCGCCATAAAAAAAAAAAAAGAAAAAAAAAAGAAAAGGTTATTGCGAGGGGGGGGAGACTGATATGTTCTCAGAATTGCGAGTTTATATCTCAGAATTATGACTTTTTAACTCGCAATTGCGAGTTTATATCACACAATTCTGAGGGAAAAAGTCAGAATTGCGAGTTTGTATCACGCAGTTATAAGGAAAAAAGTCAGAATTGTGAGATAAAAAGTCGCAATAACCTTTTTTATTTTTTATTCAGTGGCGGAAACGTGCTTCCATATGTATGGGCTATATGTAAGAAGCAGTATGAATGTAGAAGTTAATGGCAATGACACAAGTCAAGTCATCACGCTCATGCGCCACCTGATATGAACACTAGAGGGCGCAGTCGAAACAATATGCCGACGGCACGGAGATGCGCCTGTGATTCTGCATTTCAACAGCATATTCTCTCCCTTTCATGTGGGAGATAAAACATACTTATGTTTAATGAATAATTAGATTAAAACATCTAGATCTAATGAATGTTTTTTTAATTATTTAAATGACTAAACCAATGCGATTTAATCATGTAGCCCAAGGAACAACAAAACTCTCTTCTTTACTGTTCTTATTTTCTTTACCTCTGAGCATCAACTGGTGAAAGCACTTAATGAATTAATTTCAATTAATGTAATTAAATAAATTTACATTAATATCATTCTGATTTCTCTTAAATTTAATTTATGAAAACTGCTTAAATTTACACATGCTTTTCCCCTCTTATTGAAAAATATTATGTTTTCTTTATATAGCCTAAGCAGCTTAACAAAAGAAAATTTTCTTTTGCTTTAGAAAATAAAACATAATAACATGTAGGAGGGTCCAACATCAGTAAGCTTGTATTTGGATAACAACCTTGTCCCCTGAAATGTTAGCTGACATTTTTGTCCTCCTTTGAAACTGTAGTCACATTTCAAAGGTTTTATTATTCATACAAACAAAACATGTATGTTGAAAGTCCCGTACTATCAAGTGTTTCGGATAGATTTCACTCGGTGAGCTGGGCTATTCACTATATATTTGTCAGTAATAAAAACAAGTATAGTAAAACAAAATAAATGAATCAGTAATCTATTTTCTTGATTTGATAGTGGCATAGATTTAAAGGCATTTGTGTGAAAAATTGATAACGGTATAATAATAAGCATTGTTTTCATGATCATTCTAATCATCGTGCCATTCCATGCAATGAATCAAATTAGATGATGCTTATGTCTGTATATGCGGCTGATCTGACTGTAATATAAACACATCTGAGGAAAACTATATGGGACACTGTAAAAAGTGATAAGTTGACTTAACTTAAAAAAATTGAGGAAACCTGTTGCCTTAAAATTATTAAGTAAGTGATATTTCTTTTTAAAAAGTTAAGTGAACTTGACAATTCACTTCACTTATTTTTTTAATTATCATTTACTTAAAAATTGTAAGGCAACGGGTTTCCTCAATTTTTAAGTTAAGTCAACTTATCACTTTTTACAGTGTGCTATATGCTTACATTTGATATCTGTGTAATTGTTACTCTAGAATTAAGGGCTTAACTCTGCAAATGGTGATTGCATTATAAACTGTTCCTCAATATAGGAACATAGAAGAACCATTTTTGGTTCCACAAAGAACCATTCAGTCAAAGGTTCTTTAAAGAACCATCTCTTCATTGCCTTTTTATAATCTGAAGAACCTAAAGAATCTTTTGTGAAACAGAAAGGTTCTTCAGATGTCAAAGGTTCTTTATGGAACCATTTAGACAAAAAAAAAAAAAGGTTCCTCTATGAGTCTATGGCATGGTGAAGCACCTTTATTTTTAAGAGTGTATGAGAATATACTGTCCTCGCAGCTCTGACCCCAGCAGCTGCTCTCAGTACAGTGATCACTAAAAACAATTGAATGTCATGTAATCCGTCAGTATGAATCAGAACACATGGTCACCTGACAGTACATCTGGGTCGTTTCATGGGTGGGTGTTGTGAAGTACAGTACATGGTTTTGCTTTCAGGATTTATTCTGTATTCATTTCAGGAGAAGGGGGCCATTTGATCCCATTTGGTCTGAATAGTAGCCCTGTCCAAAGTTCAGCATATTTGATTTCAACACAGCCTACACTGTTAGACATTTCAAAGGGTTTTTACAGTAACTTACTGTAATTACAATTTACAGTAGCAAACTGTATTTGATTTATCAGTATACTACTGTAATTCATTCATTTTAATATAGATTTCATTAGATTTTATAATTTTTATATAGAATTCATTTTATTTTTACTCTACATAGGTACTACTGGCATTCAATTAAAACAGACACAATAATTACAAAATATCAAATTCTTTATTTAAAACATTGCATGTATAACACATAAAAATACAGTCTTCCAACTCTGGAACAGTGCAACTTCACCATTTCTCCTGTCTTAGGATGTTTTGCAGTGCATTTTGTTGTGATTTATCCTCACAAAGAATCTTTAGGCAACAGAAACAAAACAGGGAAAAAAGACAAACAGCCAAAGAATACATAGCGGTCTGCAAAACCCAGGTGCTGCTCCAAAACGTAGCCACCATCTTTGCTCACCATCCACTTTGACAGAAATGTCTTCTCTGAAAAACAAGTAGAAGAAATAGCACACTTTTAAAAGGCAAACCTCATACAGAATACACAAATCTCTCAAAAACATAGTTGTTCTCTTACCATGAATTATCAGTCTCGGGGTGGCTGGCATGTCCATGTCTTTCTTGATGCTTCATTGCAGTTGCCTTTAAAACATAAATACAAAAAAAAATGCAGTAAACCTTAAATTCCATTAAAAACTATAACAAACTAATTCTAAAACTAGAAAGGCAGCTAGCCATGAAACTTAACTTAGCTAACATTGGATTTTATTTTCTCAGGCTACTGGCCAACATTAACTACTAACACCTGAACTAAATTTCACATTAGTTAACCTAATGTTAATATAAGATAAACGTTGCTCGTTAAGAACTATTTTAATTCGGTAACTTAATTCAATAAGCTGACAAAAGTCGTTTGAAACGACGGCGCAGTTTACCATGGTAAAGTTCTGTAACCATCATGTTGACGAGTAAATGTTACTAACCTTAGGTAAACTGGTGTGCAAAAATCTGACACAAACACGCAGACAAACGTACATATATTTTTACCTTGCTTGCTGGTCTTTTTCGCTCGTAAAGTGCATCGACACAGCGTAGATGTTTTCCGGAGCTCTTCCACTCTGGCGGGGTCATCCCCGGGAAAAACCTGCGGCGCTGCCCGCTGCTTCCGTGTCTTTCTCGGACGCGAGTGGCGCGGCGAGGCGCGACTCGATAAAAAACAATATAGAACCCATTATATATATTATCTTCAGTGGATGCGGACAGTAATGTGATGCCCCGGTATATTTCTGATGTACAGATCAGTGGCGTGCACAAGGGGGCAGGGGCTCGAGCCCTGCCCTTTGAGGTCCGACGGTAAAGTGCCCTTAAGGTCCGGTGATTAAGGTCTGCAATTTCTGCCGAGGGTTGAGCTGTTCGATATGACGATTTTTGATCGTGGACTATAAAAATGTCTCCACGATCTGCTTTTTTGAAGAAATATCGTAGTATCGTACTTCGGCGCGCATTCTATCAGCTGCAGTTCTGGCGCCGCTGTCTCTATATACTGTACAACGCCACATACATTCACATCAGTGTTAACTCAGCAGTAGAGTTACTCTCACGGGACACTGCACTTATTCGCAGTCACCAAAAGTACATTATTTGCATCTGCTTCAAAGACTTACTGGTTAAACGTTTCACTCGTGTTCTGTTCTGACGAGCGCCTTTTCTGAGCACATACACCCAAAGCGCGTGCTCTAAAAAGCCCGTCAAACAGCGCCTGATTACTGAACTAAGTTATGTTTTGTGCTAATACTGTCAAAACACACAAGGTTTATGTATAGACTCAGTTGGTTATGTCTAAAATGAAGGTAAACAGCTGAGAGAAACGCATGCGTGCCTGTATATTAGATGCGTGCAGGTCTTAAAGGGACAGTACTAAACATGCTACCGACTGTCATTAAAGGGATAGTTATTAAAATTGTAATTCTGTCATTATTTACTCACTCACATGTTGTCCCAAACCTGTATTAATTTATTTCTTGTGCTGAACACAAAAGAAGATATTTTGAAGAATGTGGCTAACCAAACAGTTGCTGGTTCACATTGACTTTAACAGTGTGAAAAAAATACTATGGAAGTCACTGTAGACCAGCAACTGTTTGGTTTTCCACATTCTTCAAAATAGCATTTATTTTCAGCAGAAGAAACTCGTTCAGGTTTAAAACAACTTTTGAGTGAGTAAATGAAGGTATAAAAATCAAACACTAGTCTATTTTAATTTTGGGGTGAATTATTCCTTTAATGTTAATAAAACACCAAACACAAAGAGAAAAATCACTCACTACTCTTGACTGAAAAACTTTAATACAGTTGCTTTAATAGGAATCAATCTATATAGTGTTTTATTTTTATATTTGTTCATTCAATTTCTTGAATGCTCCTGCTAAATACACCTATTGTAGACTACAATAAAACACTGTTTATTTTATTTGTATATTATGTGTATTTGTAATGTGTATCTTTGCTCTCATTTTTTAATAACAAAGATAAAATAATGACAACAATTTTTATCTTCACCCACTTTGGCCTAAATATCCGCCATACTTTTTTATATTTTGTTACCTTGAAAGGCTTTGTCTTTATAATAGGGAAATTAGTCTGGCTGTACTGCTCAAACAACTTGCAAAATAGAAAATCCAACATGACAAAGAATTGTGATAATATTGTGAATCGTGATATTTAGAAAAAAAAAATTGTGATATTTTTGCCATATCGCCCACCCCTAGCTGAGGGGGACCAAACCCATACAACCCCCAAACACACATTTTGCCCCTGCCCCTCCGGAGGTCTGTGCACGCCACTGGTACAGATGTACTCCAAGCGCTCGCGCTGTTTCTGATACGAAGTACAAACGGATTTTCCAATCATTAGAAGCGATGTAACACATCAGTAGTCAGTCCCAAGCTGCTGCGGCGTTGTAGACACGGTGCAGGGCAAATTGTGTCAGTCCAAATGTAAGAAATGAGGAAAATAAAACGACCTCAGTATAATGGCGCCAAAGAGACCGTTACAGTAGTATACAGCAATTTTAAAAAATACAGTAAGTCTCTGTATGTGGGGTCTGACGTCACAGAAAATTACCGTGATGCAAAGGGTATTACAGTTATTTACTGTAAAGGGAATTTTCAGTATTATACTGGGTGATATACAGTAAATAACTGTGGAAATTACAGAAATGTCTAACAGTGTAATAAGAGCAAGATTCTTCAAAGGTAGAAACCATTTGATCCTTTTTGTGACCATTAGCATCCCAACAAATTCAATGTTGTTTATGACTCATAATTAGAGTATACCAGTAAAAAGTTTTTTTATGTTTTCTAAAGAATTCTCTTCTGATCATCAAGCCTGCATTTATTTGATCCAAAATACTGCAAAGGTAGTAATACTGTGAAATATTTGTACTATTTAAAATAACTTATTTTTATTTTAAAATATTTTAAAATGTAATTTATTCCTGAGATCAAAGCTAAAATTTCAGCATCATTACTCCAGTCACATGATCTTTCAGAAATCATTTGAAATTTGCTGTTCAATAAACATTTATTATTATTATTATTATTATCAATATTTAAAACAGTTGAGCACATTTTTTTCAGGATTCTTTGATGAATAAAAAGATGCAAAGATCAGAATTTATCTGAAATAAAAAGCTTTTGTAACATTATACACTATACCATTCAAAAGCTTGCAGTCAGTATAATTATTTTTATTTTATTTATTTATTTTGGGCAAAGAAATTATAGAAATTAATACTTTTATTTAGCAAGGATGCTTTAAATTTATCAAAAGTGATGATAAAGAAATGTAAATGTTACAAAAGATTTCTATTTCAGATAAATGCTGTTCTTCTGAACTTTCTATTCATCAAAGAAACCTGAAAAAATTCAAATGTTTTTTTGAGCAGCAAATCAGAATGATTTCTGAAGGATCATGTGACTGGAGTACTGATGCTAAAAATTCAGCTCTGAAATCATAGGAACAAATTACATTTTAAAATGTATTCAAATAGAAAACAGTTATTTTAAATAGTAAAAATATTTCAAAACTGTATTATTTTGCTGTACTTTGAATCAAATAAATGCAGGCTTGGCGAACAGAAAAGACTTCTTAAAAAACATCTTATACTGTTCAAAAACGTTTAACTGGTAGTATATAACATTTTACCAACCTGTGTAATGTAAGCAATAATGCATAAAAGTTTGGGTTCTGTAAGAGTTTGTTTGTTTTTCTGAAAGAAATGAATGCTTTTATTCAGCAAGGACGCATTAAATGAATCAAAAGTTAACAGTAAAGACCTTTATAAATGTTAAAACAGATTTCTATTTAATAACGTATAGTTTCCACAAAAATATTGATAATATGTTTCATGAGCACTAAATCAGCATATTAGACTGATTCATGCTTTAAAAAAAAGTAGTTATTACTGCATATTAACACTTCTTATTTATGAAATATAAACTGATTAAATCAGCATATTAAACATGGCAATTATTATCTATTAGCTTTACTATTTAATGTCAAAACTGGGCAGTTTGCGATCTTCACTGAGTGGATCACTGAGCGTTTCTGGTTGAGATAAGCGCTGCGCGAGGAACCGGGAGGCCACAGTAACAATAGCAGCACACTCACTATCAACCCCGATGGACCGACAGAGAGAATAGGCCCTTTAGTCACTTCAGCTGCTGATGAAAACATAATTCCTGCCTTCAGTCCCACATTGAGCTCAGACATTATTGAGCGATGACAGAGGCAGATCAAGCCATGAGGAGACGAGTGGGAAATCGTAAAAGCTGCTCATGTTTCTAGCTCCATTAAAAAAGATTTGTTCAGCGCATTGAGATTGTGATGGATTTTCCCATGTTGTCCAGGACAGCTCTTTTTGTTTAAGACGTCTGATAATGGCTCATTGTTTTGTCCGCGGTAGAGGCCCGTGGTGCGGGCGGCCCTGTGGAGATGCCAGGCTGCCCATTCACTCAGTGGTGGAGGGCCGAGACACATGGAGCACAGCTCACCTGCATCAGGGGACTGAGGTAGGAGACTCAGACTCATGTTAAGTCAAAAATGTTATACTGTTATACTGTTATACATTTTTTGAAATTTGATTTTTTTTTAAATGGCAAAAATGTGTGTTCTCCTTGCTTTCCAGGTGTTGAAATGGAGTGGATATGTGTTCCTCTTGTGCTTTTCTGTGGGATTCATTTAGCTTTTACACAGTTCAACGGATTCAACTGTGATCCAAACTACCACAGCAGATTCCTGGTAAGAAAGGCCTAATAAACAATAATACATTACAGTTCAAAAGTCAGTTAGATTTGGGTTTGTTTGTTTGTTTTGAAATAAATTAATACTCCATTCAGCAAAGACACATTAAATGAATCAAAAGTTAACAGTAAAGACCTTTATAAATGTTAAAACAGATTTCTATTTAATAACGTATAGTTTCCACAAAAATATTGATAATATGTTTCATGAGCACTAAATCAGCATATTAGACTGATTCATGCTTTAAAAAAGTAGTTATTACTGCATATTAACACTTCTTATTTATGAAATATAAACTGATTAAATCAGCATATTAAACATGGCAATTATTATCTATTAGCTTTACTATTTAATGTCAAAACTGGGCAGTTTGCGATCTTCACTGAGTGGATCACTGAGCGTTTCTGGTTGAGATAAGCGCTGCGCGAGGAACCGGGAGGCCACAGTAACAATAGCAGCACACTCACTATCAACCCCGATGGACCGACAGAGAGAATAGGCCCTTTAGTCACTTCAGCTGCTGATGAAAACATAATTCCTGCCTTCAGTCCCACATTGAGCTCAGACATTATTGAGCGATGACAGAGGCAGATCAAGCCATGAGGAGACGAGTGGGAAATCGTAAAAGCTGCTCATGTTTCTAGCTCCATTAAAAAAGATTTGTTCAGCGCATTGAGATTGTGATGGATTTTCCCATGTTGTCCAGGACAGCTCTTTTTGTTTAAGACGTCTGATAATGGCTCATTGTTTTGTCCGCGGTAGAGGCCCGTGGTGCGGCGGCCCTGTGGAGATGCCAGGCTGCCCATTCACTCAGTGGTGGAGGGCCGAGACACATGGAGCACAGCTCACCTGCATCAGGGGACTGAGGTAGGAGACTCAGACTCATGTTAAGTCAAAAATGTTATACTGTTATACTGTTATACATTTTTTGAAATTTGATTTTTTTTTAAATGGCAAAAATGTGTGTTCTCCTTGCTTTCCAGGTGTTGAAATGGAGTGGATATGTGTTCCTCTTGTGCTTTTCTGTGGGATTCATTTAGCTTTTACACAGTTCAACGGATTCAACTGTGATCCAAACTACCACAGCAGATTCCCTGGTAAGAAAGGCCTAATAAACAATAATACATTACAGTTCAAAAGTCAGTTAGATTTGGGTTTGTTTGTTTGTTTTGAAATAAATTAATACTCCATTCAGCAAAGACACATTAAATCGATCAAAAATGATAGTAAATACACTTATAATGTTAAAACAAATTCTATTTCAAATAAATGCTTCTTTTCAAAAAGAAAAATGTATATGCTTAAATTTGACATTTTTACAAATAATTAAATAATTTTTAATTCATAAAAATATTTACAAGAAAATCTGCATATTTGAAAGATTTCTGAAAGATCATGTGACACTGAAGACTGGTGTTATGATGCTGAACAAATTCAATTTTAAAATATATTAAAATAAAAATACAAATCTATTTAAAATTGCAATGATATTTCACAATATTACTGACTTTTATTATTGTTGTTGTTGTTGTTGTAATTATTATTATTATTAAGTTTAATGTATTTTTGATTACAATCAGCCTTCATGAGCATAAGAGACTTCTTTCAAAAACATAAAAAATTCTACCATCCCCAGTCTTTTGAACAGAATAAATCAATTTTTAATAATTAATAATTTATTATTTTTAAAATGCTTATTTTTCTGTAAAAAAAATGTAACTATATAAGATAATGAAAATATTATTAAGAAATTTTAGAATATTGAATATTGAAAAATTTATAACAAGTAAAAGTTTCAAAGTAAATGAGCAAGTAGTATTTCCAGCTCCAAAAGAGCAAATATTCTTGCTTGTGGAGTTTATGGAGCTCAAGTTCTCCTATCATTAAAGAAAAAGGGGGACGAACCAAATACTAAAACATTCTGAAATTCATAATAATATTTCAGTTCAGCTTTGCACTTACATAGTCACACTGATAATGTCATTTGTAATGGAAAATGTGTAAAAAATAAAATAAAATAAAAAAATGCTAAATTGAAGCATTTCCTTTATTTGACTTTTGGACTGTATTTTATTGTAAGCCCATGTTTAGTAAAGAATGTTGTCTCCAATTGAAACACATATTATGAGGGTTTCATTTACTTCTATAATTTTTTTTCCTCAAGGTGAGAGAGATATCAGTGTATACTGTGGCGTTCAGACAATCACACTAAAGATTAACCTCTGTCCTGTGCTGTACTCTGGATACACTGATGCTGACTTGGCACTGAACAGTCGTCATGGAGACTCCCAATGCCGAGGCTTCATAAACAACAATACTTTCCCCACAGCTGTGCTCTTCAGTATCAGCCTGAGCACACTGGAGGCCTGCGGTAACATGCTGGAGGTGAGAGATGCATTCACTTACACACAAGTACTATGGTATAGTTTTACATTCAGTACTATTGAACTGTCTATGTGAACTTGCACCAGCTTCACGTTTTGCACTGTTTGTGTTAAAGGAATAGTTCACCCCAAAATTACAGTTTGCTGTACTCCCAGGCTATCCAAGTTGTGGATGAGTTTGCTTTTTCACTGGAACAGATGTGGAGAAATTTAGCATTACATCACTTGCTCATCAATAGATCCTCTGCAGTGAATGGGTGCCGTCAGAATGAGAGTCCAAACATCTGATAAAAACATTACCACAAGTAATCCACACAACACTAATCCATCAATTAATGTCTTGTGAAGTGAAAAGCTGTGTGTTTGTGATAAACAAGTCCATAATTATGATATTTTTAACTTTGAACCATTGCTTCCATGGCTAAAATAGCAATCCATAATTTATAATTAGTGAAAAAGTCTATTCGCTTTTGTCCTCTCACGTCGAAATCTACAGACATGCATTTGTGGATTATTGTGATGTTTTTATCAGATGTTTGGACTCTCATTCTGACGGCACCCATTCACTGCAGAGGATCCATTTAATGAGCAAGTGATGTAATTCTACATTTCCCTAAATCTGTTGCAATGAGCAAACAAACTCTTCCACACCTTGAATGGCCTGAGTAAATTTTCATTTTTGGGTGAACTATTATTCCATTACGTAACGTAACTGATATGTAATCCTAAATAACAAATTTGGTTATATGAGTTTTAAAAACTTTTCTATTTCTCTAATCAGGTTTCTACATCTCAAGGCTTTAATGCCTATGGGAACATCTCCATGGTACAGATGGGTAATATATCAGGCTACATTGACACCCCAGATCCTCCAACTGTTATCAGCTACCTGCCAGGTCTGGTGTATAAATTCAGCTGTAGTTATCCTCTGGAGTACCTGCTCAACAACAGCCAGCTGGCAGCGTGAGTCTGTTTTCTGACGTAACAACCTACTTCTACAACTACAACTCTGCATTTATCAGAATAATCAATCCTTTGCTCATATGTTCTGCTGTGAATATACAGCCATAATATCTTGTTTTAATCTCATTCTTCTTTACCAGCTCATCTGCTGCAATATCAGTGAAAGACAACAACGGCACTTTCCTGAGCACTCTCAGTCTAGTGCTTTACAATGTGAGTGATCTCTGTAGTTCATAAAATAAAAATGCATTTTAAAGTATGGATGTGCAGCAATACAAAATGTTTCATACATTTTCTGCACCAAGTTTTTGTTACATGTAATTTACAAAGTTAGTAAATTAGGTTACACTTTATTTTTAGGTGTCATTGTTACCGTGTAATTATATATTTAAGTACTGAGTAATATTAATGAACTATATGTGCACTGTAAAAAGTGATAAGTTGACTTAACTTCTTAACTTAAATATTTTAAGGCAAAGGGTTTCCTCAATTTTTTTAAGTAAATGATCATTTAAAAAATAAGTTAAGTGAATTGTCAAGTTCACTTAACTTTTTTTATTTATTTATTTTTATTATTATTTACGTAATAATTTTAACGTAACGGGTTTCCTCAATTTTTTTAAGTTAAGTCAACTTATCACTTTTTACAGTGTACTTACTATATGGTTAGGTTTAGGATTAGGGTTTTCCTTAGGGTTACTTGCATGTATGTATGCATACTTTCTTGTTATTATAATAGTAAGTGCATGTAATGTGTAACAAGGACACCTTAAAATAAAGTGTTAAAAATTTGCAACTAACTATACATAAAAATGTATATTTTATGAATATTGTTTATCATGTTTAAATGTTAATGGTTGTATACTTACAATTTAATTACATTTAAATTCATTATTATTATTATTAGATATTTGTTTGAGAAATGAATTAACTTAGAATTACAAATTAAATTTGACTTATTTGGATTGTAAATAATTTATTTTTACGATCTGTTATTATCAGTTTCATATTGTGGATGTGTACAAAAATGTGTATGTAGTTCTCAAAGTTAAATTAAAATGTAAAAATGGCATGTTGCAATGAAGAATGACTTAGCCCACCATACAATATCAAATTTTCTTTGTTTCATATTTTACAGGACTCAACCTTCAGTCAGCTGATCTCTATACCAATGTCCGGCCTGTCCTTGAAAACTCGTGTGTTTGCTGCAGTTAGGGCTACAAATCTGGACAAGAGGTATATTGTACAGAGAAAAATTTTTTTTTATTTATTCTAAACTCATTTTAAATTCATTAATAGTATAAGCTCATTACTAGTTGTGGGTAAATACTTTTTTGAGGCCTTGTTAACTAAGCCCCTGTTGTTGTTTTTTGGAGATTAGAGATTTGATTCCCATTAATAGCAGAAATGACTGTGTTTTCCCCACAGGTGGAACGTTCTGATGGATCACTGTTACGCCACCCCCTCTGGGAACCCTAATGATGGGATACGCTACAACCTTTTCTTTGGGTAATTTAGTATTTTCTGAAATTATGTGCACATTAACTCGGTGAGTCCTCATTACCTGCTCAACTATACAATGCACAAAGGCCTTTTAGAGGAAATCTTTTGTGTGTGTGAGTGTATGTGTGTGCACAGTTGTGTTTGGGTATGACTGAAGATAATCAGTTTATCTGTAGATTTCAGCAGATTTCAGGTTTAAAGAGGCTTTATTTTTGTGGGGGTTTAAATAGGTGCTACAAGGATCCACAGACAACTGTATTTGAGAACGGAAAAAGTCAAATGGGCCGCTTTGCGTTTGAAGTTTTCCGTTTTGTGAAACATAAGAACCAGAAGACATCCACAGTGTTTCTGCACTGTATTACAAAGCTGTGTCGAGTAGATGACTGCGCAATACTAATGCCGGTAAACAGTCATAATGCTGAAGTATTTCATGGTTCATAATGTATTTTACGTGTAGCAACTGAACAAGAACACTGACTGTAATATCATTCATGGCAGATCTGTGGAAAACGCAGGAGGAGAGACACTGTGGAGGAACATGTCGTAACAGGTTCATCCTCAGGGGATGCCGTCATAACCGCAGGGCCCATAATCACTAGGAGCGGTGAGAGCCATCCTCAGCTTTATAGTCTGTTTAATTCAATTTATTTAATTTCTTTCACAAGTTGTCGCACAGAGTTTTGGTTGTTAAGTAAACTGAATTATTAACAGTATAAAAGTAAAATCTACTAAATCTTATGACATTGTATTGAATAAAATGAATGAGTAAACCTAATTAAAACATTTCACATTACAAATGTGATGTGGTGACCCTAAAAATAACATTTATCGTATTTAACATATTTACAAAATAAAACATCATTAAAATAAACAATAATTATCGTTCAAAAGTAAGAAGGGGTCTGTAATTTTTTTGAAAGAACTGTCTTATGTTAACCAAGCCTGCATTTATTTGATCAAAAGTACAAATAAATAAATAAATCTTTTGTGGCATTACAAATGTCTTTACTGTCAATTTTATCAGTTTAATGCAGAAAAGTATACATTTCTTAAAAAAAAAAAAAAAAACCTTAAATAGTCATATTTCAAACACGTTTTAATTTCTGTGAGACAACATCACCTTAAAATATAATATGTTTATAAAATATATGTTTTGAAAAACAAGAGATGCAGTCAATCTCACGGGCCTCAACATTTGGCACACAAAGTATGATAATGGTAACAATCAATGGATTATCTTTCTAAACATGACAGCAAAATCAATAACAACATGGTGTAAAAGCAAACAGTAAAACCAGGCAAACCTGTGCACGCTGGGAACACCAGCATTGTAATGTTAAGTAGATTTTATATATTTGTTATACCTTTGAAATTGACTTTTATTTTGTACGATTTTTATTAGTACAAATGTGGAATTTGCTTAAAGCTTGAGATGCAATTGATGTAGTTCAATGTAGAAAGTGTTAAACCATGAAACCATTTACCACAAAAACCTTGCTTGTTTTCTGCAGATGAATCTCCAACCAACAACTCACAACTTGGTAAGATATTTCTTTAAGTAGCCTGCTAAATGTTTTTCATTAGTAGACCCCCCACCCCACCGTGTCCTTTCTGTGAGACATCAAGCTCTGTTTTCACTGTGCAACAATGAACACCAGTGTCAAGTTCTGCAAATGAGATCCATGAAAACTGTGGTACGCATTTACAGAACTTGTCTGATTTTGACCGCTATCCCTCTCAACCCCATTCACCCCCACAAACCTCTGGTGACCCCCACTCACCCCCACTCTCCCCTCTCTGTGCCCCTGCAGTGAGCGGATCCTCCCAGCATCTGAATGCTGTAACCAGTGCCTTGATATCGGGTGTGGTTGTGCTGGGAGTGACGAGTCTGGGCCTCTTCATCCTCTCCCTCAGGCTGCTCAGGAAGCCCAGCCCTTCTAGTCTGACAGGGGTCTGGAACCCCAGCTTCAGATGACCATGACGTCCAAATCCAGAGTGCACTGAAATACGTCAAACAATATTTGGTCACTGCTCTCGCATGTCACAAAATTGCCATTGGTTGGCTTTGTCAAACGAGTTTTCTCTTATGAATTTAATAGTGTCTTTTAAAATACCTCAGTTTGTTTTCCGTATCAGGGTCTGTGATCCTATATGTCTTGAAGTGCAGAGCACAAATTAAATGTAGAGTGTTCACATTTAGATTGCAGATTATTTGCTTTATGAATTATTGTTGATCTGTGCAATGAGTAGAATAAGTGATGAAAAAAATTAGACAGAGGTCTTCCTAGTTGGCAGCAACAGATTAGATCGAATACCGCAGAAAAACTGCCCAATTAATATTGATTTTTAATACAGTTTTTGTTTATTTTTTACAAATGGAGGGACAAATCACAGTTGTTTTCAATGGTAATAAACAGCTTGACGCAGTCACTGTTAACCTAGACAATTTTTTTAATTGGTTTTTAATTTGCATGATATAGTTTAAAATATAAATGAAATATTTTTAGATGCACATTTATGGTGTTATTAAATTGATGTGCCATTATAATCTTTTTTAAATTCAAATTGTAAATATGTACAACCTGTTGTTTTTCCCAAACAGATTTTGTCAGCTGCACATAATGGACATTTTTAAAGTGTTTTAATATAAAAATGAATTCAAACCGATGTCTCATTTCAGTATACTCAGTATACTTATTGCTCACAGATAATTTTCAACATATCTAAAATCACACTCTAACAATCTTTATTCAGCCACAAGAAATGACATCGAAAATACAACACAGACACAAACCACTCATCTAATTCTCACAGTGCCACTGTAGATCTCCACAATCTGCATCCTTTCTCTACATAATCCCAGATTACTGCACGGAGCCAAAAACTAGAAAAATCTGATGCAGTGATTGTTTATCTCCCTTTCGTTTCTTATGTGTGTGTAAAAAGTCCACCGCATTGTTTTGCTAAGATATTTAACTGAACACGTCATGGCCAGCATCATATTATAATGAGGTCTATAACATTTTTCATGGTTTTGTGTCCTTGTCAATAGAGGAAGGCCAACACCCTACACTGATTTGACCCTAATTAGAAAAAGTGTTGTCCTTCCCAGGTAGCTCAGCTGACAGGTTCATGTTACAATTCCATTGGTGTAAATTTTCTGTGAAGTGGTACCTCATTTTCACAGATTTCACATCATTAGCAGGAGATAAGAAGCAAGGAAGAATCCAAAACTTACTATTCGAACCTTACTATTTGAAAAGCTTCAGAATTATTAAAGTGTTGTTACTCCCAAAGGGATAGTTCACCCAAAAAATAATTTGCCATCATTTACTCATCCTCATGTCCTTCCAAACCTGAATAACTTTCTTTCTTCTTCTGTTTTTGAACATTTAATGAAAGTCAGTGGTTGTTTTAGATGCCATTGCAGACATTTTTCAAAATATCTTCTTTCATGTTCCACAATGAACCCCTTCAGCATAACCTTTTGACAATCATTATCACAACCATCAAATAGGTGTGTACAAACCGTGTGATTTCATGCAGTGACCATCAAGATTTAAAGCTAACAAACTTTCTAAAAGGCATGGAAGGTCAGACCGATAGACTTTTAGGTTCAAAGAGAAGATGGGACCTCCCATATATTGTGTACTTCTTCAATAGAGTTTGTACTTAGTTTATTAAATTACACGTTAATATCTTTCAGGATGTACAAGATGACAAAGACAGTGGTCATTGTTTATGATCTACCTTTAAAGGTGATGTGTAAAGTTTCAAGGTTTGCCTCAAGGTAATGGTACCTTATCCACAAAAGTGAATTGTTCTTGAGAACTCAAGCAACCATACTGAATGGCAAATGACCTTGTTTTGGCCCAATCCTGCGGAAGTACCTGAGAACTAACTTCTCCTACACACGTACATATATAAATAACAGACTGAAGCCTGTCAGAGTTAATCCAGCAGTGACTTTGAGAAGATAGAGGATCTTTAACAGCAAGGATAACTTTGAGATTTTCTCTGGGGTGCTGAGACTCATTCAACAGTCATTTTTGGACATTGATGAAGAGCAGATAGCTGACATGGTTCTCCTCAGCCTCTTGATTTTAGGTGCTCTGGTTAAAGGCCACCTGGCTCTTAGTGCTAATGAGTGTGGGAATTCCTTCAGGCGTCCAGGTAGGCCTACTGTCCTGCATGGTTTTGTCTCCAGTAATTATTGTAACTGCTTTTAAAACTAAAATAATTCATCAGTTTAATAGGAAAGACTTCAGGGAGCTTTTCTTTTGCCTTGCAGCGTACACCGACATCGCAGTGTATTGCGGGACCCAGTCTATAAATTTGGCCATCCAGGTTTGCCCGGTCATTTACACCGGATATAATGAGAGTCTGTTGATTCTGAATCAAATGGCAAACGATCCGTTGTGTCGCGGAACGCTGGATGCGACTGTCAGTCCTCCGGTCTTGCGCTTCAGCTTCCCGCTAAGACAGTTAGACGCCTGCGGCAGCATCTTCCGCGTGAGTATTACTGCATCTTACACTATATTCACACTGATCAAATATTCTCTAATATGCTCTCTGGTGAGTTGAATAGGCCAGCAAACTAGCGAGGTTACCAACAGGGGTCAGTGTTATTCATACGCACTGACAGCGTCGTTGACAAGTATTCAAAACGCCAAAAAAACAAAACAAAAGATGATTAGTTCCCCATTTTCCCTGTATTTTGTAACCTCTCTCTGCAAGTCTAATTCATTTCATTGTCTTAATTTGTAGACCACCAGCGCTCCAGGGAAAGGGATCTTCTCGGACTTCTCTAACATCCAGACGGTGAACATCAGCGGGGTGGTCAGATCTTTTGACCCCACAATAGGAACAGTGACCTACAACGCCGAGCTGAGTTATTTTTACTCCTGTGCATATCCACTCGAGTACCTGGTCAACAATACACAAGTTGATGTGTAAGCTCTTTTAACTCTCTTAATAGATGAATTCTGCTGAAATAGCTTAATAAAAAGTCTTAAACCAGCCTAAGCTGGTCGCAGCTATAGTCTCCCAGTTTTCAGTTTTGGACTGGCCCAATTCTGGCTAACCGTTTTTAAACAACAAGGATGCGTTGAAAACGGTTTTAAAAGATTCCTATTTCAAATAGATGCTTTTCTTTTAAACGTTCTAGTCATCAAAGAATCCTGAATGGAAAAATGTATCACGATTTCCACAACAATATTAAACTGTTTAAACTGTTTTCTCTGATGGTAATAATAACAATAAACGTTTCTTGAGCACTAAATCAGTGTATTTGAATGATTTCTGAAGGATCACTGAAGACTAGAGTAATGGTGCTGAAAATTCAGCTTTGCCAACAAAGGAATAATAAATTACGTTTTAAAATATATTTAATTAGAAAACAATCATTTTAATATGCAATAATGTTTCAAAATGTCCCCATTAGATAAATGCAGCTTTGGTGAGCATAAGAGACTTTTTTTTTTTTTTTTTTAATTAACAAAACAGTAGTTTGAACAGCAGTGTGAAGTATGCATCTTGTTGACTGAGTAGTGAATAATTATTTTCAAGGGCTCTAACTATGTATAACTTGTAATCTCTAACCTTTACCTCCCTCTTCAGGTCATCCTCCTCTATTGCAGTGATTGACAACAATGGTAGCTTCATCAGCACTTTAAGCATGCAGCTCTTCAAAGTAAATAAAGGAAAAAGTTTCTAAAAATCTAGCTATGCTATGTCATATTGTGTCCATATATAATTGTGTGTGTATATTCATATATAATTGTGTGTCTAGGATGTAAACTACACAACTCCACTCGTTATCCCAGCCATTGGTATTGAGCTCAGAACCAGAGTCTACGTGCAAGTCATTGCAGCAAACTTGACTTCACAGTGAGTGACATTTGCTGATGTTTCTTCCGAGGTATACCTTCATTAGTTAGTGTAGAAATTGACTGATTCTGTCCTCCTCCTCTACAGGTATCATGTTCTGCTGGATCGATGCTATGCCTCCATCTCAGCCTTACCTGCAAATTCAACCTTTTTCAACCTCTTTGTCCCGTAAGTCTAAAAAAGGGAGGTTTTGAAATGTCAGGGAATTTTGAGAGAAGCCATGGAAATTAATTGGTTGTCTAATTTATTTTATATATGCTATATTTATAATAAATCTTATAAATCAAAAATGTAACAAAAAATGAATTATTTTAAAGAAAATGTCATCAATTAGGGAATTTTGAGAGAAGTCATGTTAAAAATAACTTTTACTTATTTATTATATTATACATACATATTTATATTAAATTAATATTTACATTTATATTATACTTATATATATATATATATATATAATTAATAATTAATATAATTAATCTAATATAATTTTAAAAATTAAGAATATATCGGAATAAGAAATGTTGTTTTTGAGTCTCTAAAAACTCATGAACAAAGCCATGGAAATTCATTGCTCGTCTAATTTATTTTATCTAGACTATATTTATAATAAATCTTATAAATCAATAATATAACACAAAATTAATTATTTTAAAGAAAATGTAATCAATTAGGGAATTTTGAGAGAAGTCATGTTAAAAATAACTTTTATAATATAATTTATTTTATATTTTACTTATTTATTATATTATACTTATATATATATATATATATATATTATACATATATACTTATATATATTTTATATTAAATTAATAATTCATATAATTAATCTAATATAATAAAAAAAAAGAATATATCGGAATACGAAATGTTGTTTTTGAGACTCTACAAGATTATTTTTAAAACTCACAAACAAAGCCATGGAAATTCATTGGTCGTCTAATTTATTTTATACTATATTTACAATAAATATTATAAATCGATAATATAACAAAAAATATATATATATTTTAAAGAATATTTCATCAATTAGAAATTGTTCTTTTATTGTTTTTTAGTCTTTTTATTGGTTATTAGTTATTAGTTTGTTTGTTTTTTATTAGAATTATTTTATAAACTCAACAAAGCCACAAAGCCATGGAAATTCATTGGTCATACTTAAAAATACTCCTTCTCTCCTTTTCTTAAAGGTGCTCACGGGATCAGTTGACCACCATGTTGGAGAATGGAAACAGTCAGAAGGCTCGCTTTAGCTTCCCGGCCTTCCGCTTTGTCGAGCAGCAGAACCAGACCATTTCCAACTACTACCTCCACTGCATTACCAGGCTTTGTGAAACCAGCACCTGCGCCCAGTTCAAGGTACCACACGTTCTTCAAACCGGCCTATCAGACTACAAGAATTGGGGTCTTAACTAAATCTAGATCAGATAAATGTGTCCTGATTTATTGTTTAACCCTCATCCATTTTCACTGATCAGCAATGCAACAGAAGGAGGAGACGGGAAATACAGACAACCACAATTAAAGATGGCCTCTCAGACACCACCCTCATCACCTCAGGACCTATTAGGACTAAAGCTGAAACCCGTATGGCTCTCTTCCACCTCACTGTCCTTGTCATAATAGATAATACTAATCGAAAGTTATTTCAATACGCATAAATGTAGCTAAATAATAACTGCATATTGTTCTTTCTTTCAGCTCTCGCCACTAAGGAAGAAGGTAAGCCTCCCTCATCAATGTGATTAGTTTACAGAAGAAAACCTGAAAATTTGGTAATAACATGCTGTCTCTTGTATTCCTGTACAGGCTTGAGCAGCGCACAGAAGGACAGTGGTAATGGGGCGTCTGTAGGACTGAGCATCGCTCTGGCCGTCCTCGTCATTGTGGGCACCGTTGCTGCCCTCATGGCCGTGTCGTTTTATCGCAAACTCAGGATGCTGCGTTAATTGTCCCGTGATCCCAGAGCTCTTTTTGTGTAGGACCAATACAACAGCACTGGTGGAGGTGGGAACTGGGGATCCATATTATTAATATCTGACTTTTTAAATTAAAAAGCTTTGTCGGCATAGCAGACAACACGATTGTCATTTGAAATGCAAATATTGCAACCAAAAAAATGTTTTTGAATATATAATAACTTATATTATAAGGCACAAATGTTTAAATGTGCAACATTTTATTTTAAAGCAAACATGTACAGAGTGCATTTGGTGTGAGAAAGAGGATTACAAAGGGAGCGATGCTTGTGTATCAACAGTGGTTTTAAAAGGATATTTGTGTAGATAAAACATTTTATCCAAGTTGTGCTACATTAAAGCAAGATTCAAGGCTTTAGGATTGACAGCTTTGAAAGAACAGGTGAAAGAAACATTTCATAAAGTTATTACAGCTGCATGAAGAGCCTTGCTTTGATTTAGCAAACTTGAATCTGAGAAGGAGTTTCATTTTGGAAAAAGGATTATACGAATGCTTATTTTATTTCAGATGTTCCAGCATATGCAATATATTACAAATTCAGACAGTTGTCTTGTGAAACATGTTTGTTTTTATTTTTTGAGTTTGTACTTTTATTGCATGCAATGTCATTAACAGGTTAATAAAGGCTTGTAGGATTGTGAGAACAGTCTTGATTTCCTCTCCTGTTAAAACGCAGTCACCACTAGAGGGAGCCGATCACCATTGTTTGAAAAAACACATTGGCTAGAATAATGTTTTAGTCTTCTTGCAAAAGTGTTTCTTTATGGTTGTCTTAAAGTTAATTTTACAAAGCACTGTTTAGCAGATAGCAGATTTATATATATATATATATATATATATATATATATATATATATATATATATATATGTGACCCTGGACCACAAAACCAGTCTTAAGTCGCTGGGGTATATTTGTAGCAATAGCCAAAAATACACTGCATGGGTCAAAATTATAGATTTTTCTTTTATGCCAAAAATCATTAGGATATTAAGTAAAGATCATATTCCATGAAGATATTTTGTAAATTTACTACTGTAAATATATCAAAACGTCATTTTTGATTAGTAATATGCATTGCTAAGAATACATTTGGACAACTTTAAAGGCGATTTTCTCAATATTTAGATTTTTTTGCACCCTCAGATTCCACATTTTCAAATAGTTATATCTCAGCCAAATATTGTCCGATCCTAACAAACCATACATCAATGAAAAGCTTATTTATTCAGCTTTCAGATGATGTATAAATCTCAATTTCGGAAAATTGACACTTAAGACTGGTTTTGTGGTCCAGAGTCACATATACAAAAGTTACAAGTTATTCGTTATTCAATAGTATTTGTATTCTCCTATCTTTATTTTGGATGCATTATTTTACAACGTGGAACAAAGGATGCCAACTTGTACGCAATTGGGGGACATCGCGGAGCAAAGAAACAAGAACACTGTACAAAAAAAAAAAGTTGTTTCAACTTAAAATAATTTGTTACCCCGCTGACTTAAAATTTTTAGTTTATTCAGCTAAAATATTCCAGTTGTCCCTTAAATTAACATCAAGTAACTTAAAATTTCAAGTTGACTAAACTATAAAAATTTAAGTCAGCGCGGTAACAAATTATTTTAAGTTGAAACAACTTTTTTTTTTTTACAGTGAAGAAGCGGATCCGACAGACAAGATGAGGCCTACTATTATTACTCCCTGTCGCCAGAAGAATTTTTTTGTGAATGTGACAGACTTAATAAGTAGCCTACAGTAAACTATTTGCATTACAAACTAATGTTTTTATGCTTACGAGTTACGACAATGCATTAAAATAATATGGTAAGAAATTCAAATACCAGTTACAACAATAAACAACTGGAAACACCTGAAGCCTCGCACATTCACAGTTTGGCCACGCCTGCCTTATGTTTTTTTATTAAAGGGATAGTTCACCCAAAAATGAAAATTCTGTCATTAATTACTCACCCTCATGTCTCCAAACCCGTAAAACCTTCGTTCATCAAATTAAGGTATTTTTGATGGAATCTGAGACCTGTCTGACCCTCCATAAACAGCAAGGGTCCCAACACGATCAAGGCTCAGAAACGTAGCAAGGAGATTGTTAAAATAATCCATGTGACATCAGGGGTTCAACCGTAATTTTACGAAGCTACGAGAATACTTTTTGTGAGCAAAAGAAAAAAAAACTACTTTATTCAAATTCATCTCCTCTGTGTCACCCTAGCGCTAATTTGGAGAATATCTGCTGGGCAGAAACTGCGTACACTCTTCTGTGTTAGCTGCATACCGCATGCGCTGTTTTCGTTCAGATCAAAGCATAAATATACGTAGAAGACGTATCCGCGTGGTGTGGCTGACACAGAAGAGCGTACGCAGTTTGCGTTCAGTGGATATTCTCCAAAATGGCGCTACGCTGATGTAGAGGAGACGAATTTGAATAAAGATGGTACTTTTTTTTTGCATGCAAAAAGTATTCTCGTAGCTTCGTAAAATTACGGTTGAGAATTGTAGTAGGCTAACTAAAGCTAAAACACTTATAATTTATTAATTTATTATTATAGAATTACATAATACAAAATCTTAAATGTATAGGTGTTGGCTATAGGCAGTGTTTAGATAAACTGTGCTAGGGTGTGCCAAAACAATTATGGTAAAGCCTCAGATTATGTGTGCACATCTTGAGTAACAAAACTAAAAACTCTGCATCTTGTTTCGGTTCTTATTACAAATATGACCATATGTATTCAACTGGAAAATGCTTTGGCAATTTCCTTTACAGATTATTGTGTTAGCGAGGAGTGTTGTTTGATAATTGATGCCTGTGTAAGCATATAGCTCTTGTTTCAGATGAAAGCACATTAGTCATATTCTCATAACTGGAGGTGCTTTCGTATGTCCTGCAGTGTTGTACCAGTACACAAATAGTATACCAACTCTCTATTCACTCTGAATAAACAGGTAAATTAGCCTAATGCTTGTTCATACAACACATCCCCTCAAATGAATTCACATTTAAGATATATTAGAGTGATATTAAGGATGCCTTGCTGTAATGTCAGAGCCACTGCAAATTAAAAATTTACATGGTGCTAAGTAGGTCATGATAAATGCATAGAAAAATGACTTTCATTATATGGTGATGAGGATATTAATACAATATGAGGAGGGACAGTGGGATATGAGAAGTAAATATGCCAGTCCTCCAGTGGGTAAATCTCTAATTGTGTGTGAGTGAGGTTGTCATCAGAAGCATTACCTGAGAAATGTTCTCGTCTGGTGAGATGAGGCCGGGCAGAGGATCTTCAGAGGATACGGGTGTGACCTTATTAGTTAGAAAGAACGATGACTTCATTTCAATTGCAACGCAATGTGCTAATTGCAATGGCTAAAAGTCATATGCGAGCGGTGATTTATTGTGTCATAATGGAATTCTCTATGATGCAATTTCATGTAATGTTAAATTGCATGGCAGGGTTAAGCTAATTAATGGAGAAGATATATTTAAAATAGACAAGTAGTGTCATTTTGGGAGATGGAGTTAGCAAGAAATTACCAGACAGGAAAGGAATCATGAAACATTGATGCACTGTACCATATCCAGACAGATGGGCCTATCTGCCGCTGTCTGTCTCTGGAGACTGTGGGTAAAACATTAACAGTGAATGAAACACTCAGTCTATTAGATACTGTGCAATATTGCTATGATGTTGGGTTAACCTTTTTTTTTTTTTTTTTTTTGGCAAAATAATGGCAATTGTTTTTTTCTGAGTATGAGGAAATGAGAAAATCAGCTGCTGGAAAATTAACTCATATTTTTAACCAAACAAAACAAGGGCCAAATCCCCAGACGAAGCACTCCAGGCATTTTGTTGTTGTCATGACAGAACATATATTTGATCATTTTTAAAAATGTTGTAATATTGTGAAATATATTTACAATTTAATAAAAAAATGTTTACTATTTTAATGTTTTATGAGTATAAGTAGTAGTATAATTTCTGCAATTGTAATTTTTGTGTAAACACATTTATGTGCCTTTGAGCAGCATATGTGTAAAAATTTACCTTTTCATGGAGAAAGACCTTTTAAAGCATTAAAAATGCACCACAGGTTTTTTATTTTTTATTTTGATGGCTAGGTTACTAATGCAACTTCTTTTTTAAATATTGCAATTACATTCAGATATTGCAAAACAACTGTGAAGAAGAAATGTACAAGGCTGTCTAGGAAAAACTGGTTTTGTTCAAGGAGTTGTGTAACTCTATAGACACTCACAGGCAGCTTGAAACATGAAATCATGTTTATCGTCAATGTAGAAATTGGTATTTACAGTTATGAATTACACAGGAAATGCCACCCAGACTTTTTGGCAATCAGACCATTTTTTTGGACACCATCAGGGTGTAGTTTCACCAGGACAAACTGCACCAGTGGAATGCAGTGCCATTTACACCCTCTGACCCAGATGTACAGGAGAGTCCAGGGCTGAAGCGCCAGACCGTGCCAGCAGTAGGGGATGGGACGGTTGAGTGCGTCCTATAGCAGACCCCCTGCTGAGCGCAGACCAGCCCCGGACACACGTCTCCCGACCTGCTCCAGCTGTAGAGGAGCAGCACATCTTTCATAATTCATTACAGAGAACCGAGACACAATGCAGCAGCCTGCAGCCTGTGCTATGATGTAAAAAGTGTTGCATTATGCATAGGATATGTTATGTTCTCTGCTTCAGACCGAGCGAAGGTCTGGCCTCTGAATCACTGAGTGATTGGGAAAGAGGGCAAATGTCAATTTGTATTGTGGTGACCCAGATGATTTGTGAAAATGCTCCTCACACATAACCCGCCAGGTCAGCATGAATCTGTCACCACACTGAATTCTAAACAAGGATGGACACGGGATTTAACCAATTGGATAAAACTAAAAAACTCTTGTTGTGTTGGAGAAAATAAATAAAAATGTCATCATTTACTTCATGTTGTTCTAAACTTTGACTTTGAAGGAATAGTTCACCCAAAAAAATAAAATTCCTTTCTTAACAGATTTGGATAAATTTATCATTACATCACTTGCTCACCATCCTCTTGCAGTGAATGGGTGCCGTCAGAATTCAGCTTTTCGCTTCATAAGACGTTAATTGATAGATTGGAATCGTGTGGATTATTGTGATGTTTTTATCAGCTGTTTAAACTCTCATTCTGACGGCACCCATTCACTGCAAAGGATCCACTGGTGAGAAAAGTGAGTACATTTTCAGCAAATTTTCATTTTGTAGTGAACTAATCCTTCAATTTTTATAGGCAAAAACAAGTTAGAGATGCATTACAGCTGAAAATGTGTTAATTTCATAATTGAAGAACTCTGCAGCATGCTATTCTCTTACTGTAAAGCTGCTTTGAAACAACCTGCATTGCGATATACAGTAAATACACTTGACTTGGAATGACATGAGGGTGAATAAATAATGACAGACTGTTCATTTCTGAACAAATCTAGAGTTACATAGAACTGCCTTCAGGCAAATGTGGCCTACATCCGGTTGACTCTTCTTTTTACTGGAACATCACAATTTTTTGTACATTAAATTAGTCACAATGCTCAAACGAATACATATTTCTAAGCAGTAACTCATGCAGTCATTGTGAGTCACTCAATACAAGTCTTACCGGTTCACAAAGCGGCTTAGACACTCTTTTATTGTGAAGACTGAAGGGATCTGAGCACTTTGAGTCAGAGACAACCACTTCATTAAAGTTTTATAGCCTCAAGAGATGCAAAGACATTTCAGTTCAGAATACAAACACCAGTATTGTCCTGGGTATTCAGTAAGAATATGTGCTCCATATTACTGAGTTTCTTTCAGACGCTGTAGGTTTACTCCTGTTTGTTGTCACAAAGGTTTGGATACATATACATTCTGCAAGAGGAAATTGTCTGTCTACATGGACATATGAAAGCTGATGTTTGTAAGGGACACTGTTAGCGGGAAAGACGGGGAGGGGTGTTTCGTGACTGACAAGTGACAATTGTGATGATGTCTGGGCAGATCTTTGGCTGCGGATGTGTTTGGGGTTTGGACATTTGGAGCGGTTTGACCCCGTTTGGAATGCGACCATGTCTGAAAAATGCAAAGCCCCGGTTTTTGTCTGAAAAGCTGCCGGAGGGCTTGTGAAATTCTGTCAATGGCAGTCAACAGGATCTCAAACAGACTTTCATAGTTCCACAACAGAGACCTGCAAAGATTTACAAACCCAACAGGATGAAACATGCTCAGCAGAACCAACATCTGCATCTTCCTTTAATCTTTACAACATTTTTCATGCTGTGTTTCCTAAGTTGTATGCAGTGTTATTACTCTTTTATATTTTTATTAATATTGTATATACACTGTAAAAAAAATTCTACCGTAAAAAATACGGTAACAACATTTTAGGTTTTACGGTTTTAAATTAAATTTACAGTTAAATACCGTAATTTCATTATCTGATATAATGTTAATATACAAACCTATTGAAGTACTGAAATCTGTTTTTTACCTTTGAAATACACTGATAAACACCAAATGCAGGTGATGATGAGAAAGTCACATGATCAACCAAATCCCATCACAAGCAGCTTTTAAATAATAACATATATAGAAGGTGCACAGTGTCATTCACACAAGCTTTAAACACCAACATGGTGAGACTCATTAAACTGAAACGTCAGTTTACGGTTTTCCCTGTAAATTTTACAGGAACTTACCGTTAACCATTTAACATGTTTTTACTGTAGCATTTTCACAGTTTTTTTACCATTAAAATCACGGTAATTTTTTACAGTGTACATAATATTAATATTTCATTATAATAATACAATATGTTGAATAAGCTTTTATTTTTATATTTTCAGGTTTCATTTTGATTTAAATATAGCTTTAATTTATTTTTATTTTAGTTTTACTTGAACCTATTTCAGTTATTTCAGGCAACACTTCTAATTTATCATTTCAGTTTTTCATCCAATATATTTATAATCTTTTAAAAATTTTATTTCAGCTTCATTTCCCAAAACAATTTTAATAGTTTTAGTTAACAGTAACACTTAATCACTGTATATTGTACATCCTCAGATCCTCCACAGTCTCTGCTCTGCTCAGTTTCTGTGTCACTGCAATTTAAAGCATAAAGCAAATTCCAGCATTATCATAAAAAGTAAAAATTTAGCCATTAACTTCTTATCATTTTTGATATTTTTTTGACTTTGTTCTGCATCTTACTAATTGAATGGGAGGAAACTCATAGCATTCATATTTTCTAAGGAATTCTTAAACCTCCCACCATGACTAAATCCATGCCATTAAACAGGAACAACATGCTCTTTGACAAGTAGCTTCTTTGCTTCCTCTGTAGATGCTCATTTCATTTGTGTGATGACTAAAGCTACTTAATAATGCATTTCAGACCTTTTTATCTTGGTTTTCAGTGCTTTGCATTTATTGTAAAAGCATGTGGGATAATGGGTATTGCAGCCTGTCAATTAATCCCAATAGTAATAGTGTTTTCTGCTTGTTTTTATTAGCTTAGCCACACCCCGTTATCTAAGCATTGTCGTATGAACCTCTAAATGGTTAAAGATGGTTAAATATTTCATTACAAAGTAATATAACTGATACTGAGGTTCTCATATCTAGACCTTTGTGATCAGTGTGCTTGTCGTCTCTGTTGTCTTGGTTTCTGTCACTAAAAAAAGTGGTGCTAATCAAAGAAAAACGACAACAACGACACCCTCCAACTGAGACTGCTTTGCATTATTGTTTATTTGGGCCTTGGTCTGTTTTTTGTCAGATATCTTGATCTCGGTTTCAGATATTAGGTCTTTGTCTGGACGTCTGGTCTTGGTTTGACAGACTCCAGGATTCCAGTTATCAGGAAACCAGAGCATCTGAAATCTCTCGCATGCTTTGATGCACAACGAAAGTGATAAACATTATCCAGAGTAAATGTGTGGGATGAAGGAGACTGATATGTCATCAGAGTGTTTCATTAGAATGATTCAAAAAAGGGCTTTAGTGGCTCTGGAGATTGTTATGAAATGAATCTGGGTTTTTAAAAAAGGATCAAATTGTGCAGAGATACAGCGCTCCCCTCACACAATGCCTTTGAGGTTTTCTCACAAAATCTGGCTTTAAAAAAAGATAACCTTTTACCTTCAGCTTGGTTTGGATGTGGAGAAGCAGTTAGCTGCAAGCATTCATTCAGGTGTCTCTGCTGCTAAACAGGGTTTCAGAGAAGTACAGTCTAACATTGTATTTGGGTTGTTCAAATGAAATAGACTGTTTAGACTAACAAGCATCACAATGTTCACAAAACACATCTGTGTGAATGTTGAGAGTACTTGAGAGCAATTAACTACCACACATGTTCGGTGAGGCAAAGATGAGTGATTTTAGCACATGTTAGGGCAGCAATGTTCACCTCAAAGTAGGCAAAACTAAAATAACACTAAATCATCTCAACAAACTTTGATGTTTTTTTAATTGTTTGTGAGCGCCCAGCATGCATTGTGGCATGAATAAATTATACAGTTACTGTTTGAGAATAAATGTTTTACTTCTTTCTGTTTATTTTATGCTTTTATTGTTGTTTTTGTCATCACTGTTAGTTTTTTGGTTGTTGATGTTCACTGCTCATATTTCGTACTTTATTTACTTTCCTTATGGGTTATTTTAAATTCTGTTAAAGATAAATGTAAGTTGCTTATGTTGCATGTCAATTCGCTGAATTGCTGTTGAGTTTTGCATTTAGCATTTAGCACTGAACATGCAAATCCAAGAAATAAGGACAATTGAGAAATCTCAATGTATTGTGTTGCCTTTTTATTTTATTTTATTTTTTCACGTTTCATTTTGTAAGGGCCTGTGAAGTCATTTTTATTTTCTGCAGGATGATGTAACAATAAAGTAGCGTCATTTATATTTTATAACACAAAGTTAAACATTTTACTCATGTAAACTCATGCTGACAAGAATGTAGCCATTTTATTTTATTACAACATAAAAGGTGGGTAGTGTGAAATATAATATCCTACATCTTCTTCAGTTTAAGGTTAATATTACGACTAGTCAAGATTGTATGTTGTCTTCATAGTATCAGAACATCAAAGAAATCAAAGCTTCTCTACATGTGGTCTGCCTTTTACATCCTTTTAGAACTTATCAAATATTTACATGCCCATACCATCATAATCCTCTCATAAAAGGCTCTCATATATTACCTCACCACAAAAAAAAACTAAACAATAAAAACACAAATTCTGTGCCATTTAGCATTTCACAAAAGAAGTGCAAGCTGTTTTATCTTACATTATATCATTCAACCTTTTTTTAAATGCAAAATAAATGACCGAAAAGGAAAGCACTGCATTATTGTAGTGCAAGTGGAGGTTCAATAAAAAGCCCTTCTTCACTGAAAATGTTATAAAGGCACAGTTTGATATGCTACAATCTATATAACAGAGAAGAAAGGGGAAAAGGGAACCCTGGGGAAAAGTGGGGCTATAAACTCACATATAGAGCATGAGAAAGTGGGGGCTTTCAGCTGACGCTTTGTGTTAATGGACGCTTTGCATTTGCCGGGTCATGCTAAAGCTCTCACAAATTGTGAGATGGTCTCCAACCATTACAGACCACAAATTGATTGATTCCTGTAAGCATCAGGAAGCTTAAATTACTTAAGTTACTGAAAAGGACACACAATTACTGGCCCTCCTTCACCTTCCTTATGAGTTCTAAAGTCAATACTGTATAATTCACATGCTTTCCCAAATGGTGGTTCAGACACATTAATGTATTTGCTTTAGATAACTTCACTCAAGTTATGAAGCAATGAACAGTCCGACCCGATTGTTCCAGTTTGATTTTCCTCCTTCCTCATTAACACGCCAAAATATTTTGTAAGCAATATGTTGAAAAATGGCATTGCTAAAAGGAGCATGCGCACATGGGTGATACCTTGTTATTCAAAGCCTGAGGCTGAGAGTCGTTCTCGCTGGGACTCTTTCTGAAAAACACAGAAACTGGAAGACGGCCCAAGGCTGTGGGCTCTAATCCTTGAGATGTGCGCATCACCTGGACCAGATCTTGTGCTAGATCAGTCCCTCAGAGCTCTCACAGCACAACAGCAAGAAATAAAAACAGTTCAATTCAACAGCTTATTGCACAAAAAGTCATTTCATAAAACTGCCTCATGAACCTCTCATTTTTCCTTTCTTTGAAATAATGTGATTATTTTAAGCACTCCAAATCTCCAAACCACATCAAAACAAGGAGAGAAAAAAAGAACCAAAACTCCCTGCCCCAAAGAAAGATGGGTAAGTAACCTTTATTCTGACTCTTTTTTTGTTTTGTTTTAACATGTCTCTGCCTCAAAGGGTGAACGATTATCTGACCATAAAGGCCCTGTGAAAATGATCTGTTTCACTTTTTCAGGGCCTGTGAGGTCATTTTCATTTTCTGCAGGATGATGTAATGATCACGTCCTGGTTACACCTGAATAGTGTCACAAAAACAACAAGCTCTTAACAGGGTTTTGAAGGTCTGATTTAAGTAAATAAATAAATCAATAAAATAATTTCTACACATTAATTATTTGAGTTCCTTTTCATTTGACAGAGGACATCTTAAAATTAGCAATTTAATAAAAATACAATTATTAAAATTTAAAATAAAATATAAATGCATAAAATAAAAAATAAAATCTTTGTTTGCAATATAAATTCTTAAATAAAATAAAATAGTCTTGGCAACACTGTGCTATTAAAAACAAATGTAAAAGACCAAGCCAATCTTCTATGTTCTCACTGCCAAGCACAGTCAGATGAACTAATGAAGCATTCATGCATTTGAGTTTGTCTATTGACTGACACTGAGCAGGTCATGAAGGGCATCCACACCTCCCACAGATCTGTAGATTACGTCAGGGTCAAAGTGTCATCCTCCACTCTCAGCCCCCTCCCTCCAATGCATTCAATATAATGAGGCTCTGCTGCTTAGAGACTCTCATTCACACTCGGCGGAACGGTTGAATGTCCTTTGAGCATATTGGAGGAGAGCATCCCTCTCTCTCACTTTTAATTGCAGACGAACTTATTTGAAGCTCACACATTTTTTTCGGCATCTAATTGGTGTTGGTTTGTACTAATTTGAAGCAAACGCTCCTCATCAGCTTCATTTCCCCCTATCTGAGGTGTCACCCACTGTTTAGGACTTTGTTTGTCTAATGCAAAATTTCATGGCTTTGTTCATTTGCTTCAGGCAAATCTTTACCTCACAGAGTTCATGTTCGCAAACTATGCTTTTGACACCAAAATGTAACTTTAATATCAGATGAATGCATGCAATAAACAAAAACAATCAGTTGCATAATTATATCTTTTAGTAAGGGGACTATTTCTATATTAACAATAAAACTAACCACCAAAACACCTAAGGATGTTAATGAAATACTGTGCCCTGTTTATGAACTCTCTCTGAGCTGTCATAGGCTCTCCTTTGAGAGCGAATCGTCATGGTTTGCCTTTGTTCTTCATGCATTCAGTCTCGTATCTATCAGGCGGGCCATTAGGAGGTGTGAGGAAGTACAATACAAACCGAATGAGATGAGGGAACACCCCACCCCTGAGCCCACCTGCCACTGAGCTGAGTGTGTGTGTGTGTGACGGGGGATTTCAGCTAACATTGGGGCAATAAAATGCAAAAGAGGAGAAAAAAAAGTGGCTTGGTGGCTAACAGGGAGGAGGGATAGATAATGGAGGGAGAAAGAAAGAAAGAAAGAAAGAAAGAAAGAAAGAAAGAAAGAGAAAGATGCAAATGATTTACGTCTCTTTGTGTACCAGGTTCACTAGATTTGATCAGGCTTTAAAAGAGATTCTCTTAAAGGCTCTTTCATTTCCAGTTTAACCTGTTTGACTGATTTTATGTTTTGCACAGGATTTGATTAATTAAATAACATGAGCATATAGCTAACATGATTAGTTCTATACTATTGCAGCCTTAGGCACACAAAACTGTGAGGTGTAAAAAGCATGTCAAGCAAGACATGTAAAGCCATTGGAAATTATGTAGTGCTTGTTGGCTTGTCACCTACAAAGCAATAAATAACACCTAATAAGGAATGTTCTCAGAATCTTGACTTGTTATGAACAAACGTTCAGAGTTACCTGGTCTTTAATGTTATAATAATGTAAAATGATCATAATGTAATGTTCTCTTAAAAAAAAAAAAAAAAAAAAAAACACCTTTAAAAAGATTTTAAAAACTTTAGAGAACATATAATGGTTTTCAGAACTTAATAGGATCTTTAGCAAAACATTTGAAACATTTCTGGTAACAGCTGGATACTGACTGCTTTAACAAATAAAACTAGTAGCTAGTATTGCTTAAAAATCCTTAGACTAGTGGTTTTCAACTATTCTAGCTCCAAGGTTTCCATTGTTTGAGCCAATATTCAAATTTATTCAGTCAGTTTGAAAAATTGCTGGGTGTGGAAAGAAAATTGCAGTAGTTGGATGGCAAATCATGTTTACATGTTTTAGGCCAACAATTTGGGAAATTATATTGCGATTTTAGTGTTTTAATTAGGTTAAATAATGTTGCAGCCACATTGTAAGTTTTTCATCTTGTAAGACTTTCTGACAAAGTCCTAAGCATTTAGTTTTCCAAGGTGAATTTCAAAGCCATGTTGTCTTCCAGGACAAACAAATCAAACATTACGAAAACGATACTGTATACAGTAAATTAGAACCGCAGAAGATTACAGATAAGATAAAGGATGTGTTATCAAATGTTTTCTAGTAGGTTAAATTAGTTTAGACTCACAGTGCAGGGGAGGGGCTTGAGGACAGACCTATAACCGCCCTCCAGGGCTTCAACAGATGTAACACGTGGGGAACAACCTCAAAGTTTGAATTTACTGACGCATGCTGCGTGTTGCACTTTCCAGAACATTATCCAGCAAGGACGCGATAACGGAAGGATATTATTTCTCGAGATTGAGAGACCCAGACTGCCGAAAGATGAACCGAATCGCCCTTTTAACGTGTCTGCTCACCGTATCACTGATGAATCAAGGTAACAGAAAATTAATTTTTAGATTTTTAGAACGTTTGTTATTTTAGAATGTCTCTTCTGACATTTACAATGCAATGAAAGAACTGAGCAGTGCTACTTTTAAGATTTGAGAATGTTCAAACATGTTAAGAAATTACATATCAAGTCTTTTAATGAGAAAACGCGCGCGGAATTCTTTTCAAAGCCTTTAATTTGATGCAGTTATGATATGCTATCTTTATCAGAAGCAAAATATCAATTAACGACAGTTTTATCCGTATAAAAGTTAACATTTATTTCCAGAAACGCTCTCTTTGTCCCCGCCCCCTCCTCCTTTTACTACCTTTTACTTGCACCTGTTTCGCTAGTGAAAAAAAAAAAATGATATTATGCTGTACATGTTCAACCTTGATGCTTTGGTTGTTAAAAGTCGTTAATAATCAATTTGAGCCTGTATCTTCGTGCTTCTGGGTCTATATTTTATGTGTGTCTCTGTGAGGTGATTGAAATGGGGCGCTGGTTTTCATAGTGTTTTAAGTGCATCAGTAGCATATTCAGGTAATGAAATAAAGGACACAAAAGCCCGGCTGGTAAACATAGGTTATTGTAAGGCACCAGCCCGTCTGTCAATGCAACTTTAAAGAGACTTATTCACCTTTTGGGCTGGAAGGCCAAAATCATAATGATAGTGTGTGATGTGCTGAAAGATTGTGGTCTTGGAAGTCAAAATTAAACGTGTTGTGATTTGTGACCGTCTTGTTTTGTCCTTAGCTGTGAGAAACAAAGAGTATATTTCTTTAAACCAGTAGTGGACAAGTTTGATTTTACTAAATAAAATTAAAAATTATATATTTGAATATATTTAAACTTTTTATTACTGTTCAATGCAGCTAGTTTACTATGATTCTAATGAGTCAAAATTGACATATGGTTATCCTGTGATATGTAACTTCCTTAGTAGGTCATGTTGTTTCATTTACGCCTGTAAATGTTTGTCTTCTAGATTGGCTTCAGAGCCAAACTGAGTTTACAACTAGTAGTTTAGTGCGGCATCTGTTTTTTGTTCTCTCTCCTCACCCCTCCCCCAAAACACACCATCTGCAATGTCACACCCGTATTACTAGTTTAGCTGGTGGGTTTCTTTCAGTTTGCTGCAAAAAATCACCCCTTTCCCCCTGAGAAGTCTGCATTTCAGTTGATGACCATTGTTTTGATTACAAATTTTGCTGTAAATGCTGGTCTGAGTTTAGATTTATTGAAACCCTCGCCATGCGACCTCACTTTTTTTTTGGCTTTTGTATTGGAGAAGTAATTTGCATATTGTCATCATTGTGAAATGTGCCACTGCTTGTTCCCTCTTTCATAGGAATACGTTTGATGAGACTCAAAGTTTTACTCTAATTCACAAATCTGGCTTGTAATCATGATTGGCTAATGGTGTTGCTCACCGAGTAAATTTTATTCATGTTTTAGATATGAGACAATCTTTTATTCAAAGGGGAGTCATCCACTTAGTTACCTGTCTGCCCTGTTGTACCATCCAAATCCATTTTATAGTCCCATTATAAAAGAAAGTAAATATAGCTCAACAAAAGACTGTTTGCTTAGATTAGAGGAGCCGCTTTCGATTCATATGACTCAGACATTTATTAATGTGCTTCCCTCAGTGAAAGTACTACTGTGGAAATAGAAATGCTATTGTCGTCCTCTAGCTTGTACTCTTCTCTTCTTTACCACAGAAGCACCTCTTTTTTTTCACAGTGGCCTTCATAGGAACCAGTTTATCTGTCATCAGGCAGGACAAGAGAGCAATTGTCTGGTCTAAAGAAGGGAGACACATTGTTTTACAACAGGATAGGCGTGTGTGTGCTTAGCAGTGGCACTCTTGACTTGCAGAAATGCATCCATTGAGATGCATGAAGTCCCCCATGGCTCTCTGTAACCTCCAGTGCACTTGCTTGGATCCACCCTGCGTTTCGGGACAAAAAGTCAGGTTGTTTTGCTCTTGTTATTCGGCTTCTCCAAGACCTCCTCTGGACCCCTGCTGACTATATTGTTCAGCAGGTTTTCTTTAACTAATGCATGTACGATTGCGACATCTCCCACGGACTCTTCTCCATTTGCAATGAAATTCAACTGTATACTCCCCACCGAGAAGCTGTTATCTCGCCCAACTCCTTTACATGCCCTTCAGTTGAAAAAGACTTTGGGTTACCATATGAATTACTGCAGCGCATACTTCAGTTCCCATCATGCATTTCAAAAGCACCACTGAGACTGAAGTTTTCAATTGTATGTATCGCAAGAGATGTGTGTCAACCACGTTGAGGTTGACGACGTGACTGCATTTGATTTGCAAATACTCCTGCCTCTGTCTGCTGTCTTCTTCAACCTGGAAAACTTCTAATATTTTGAATTCGACTAATTTTATTAGAGAACTTTTTGCAGTGCTTTGTTTTTATAGTAGCAGCTGAGAGGAAGCATCTGTACTGTATATGTTCAATTGAAAGCTCTTAATCCTGCACTGTTTGCGCCAGGACTCAGGAAATGAAACCGGCCATTACAATAAAGCCACCGCCGCCGCCGCAGCCTCCCCCCCCCCTTTCTCTTTCTTTATCTCGGGTAAGGTGAGGCCAGAGGCAGAATTCTAAATCATATTTACTCCTCCTGCCCCTTCACTTCTGCTTGTTTCCTCATGTGTCACATTTCTTTCTAAAGAACCCCCTTTAGGCTTAACCTGAAGGATTATTGCAGTTGTATTGAGATGTTGTTTTTATTTTCCATTGCACAATGCAGAAGTGCTCTGATCATCAGTGGTTTTAGCCACATGTTCCACATTGATTTTGGTTGCATTTCTCATCAGTGATGTTTGTGTTAAAAGGAACTGCATCTGTGCTGATTAATCGATCAACCTCTTGTTTGATTCTTTGAAAAAAGTCAGATCAAGTTGTGCTACCGTTGTAAAATTCCAGAAATGTTATGAAGCGCCCAGAGGAGAACAAACACAGGTTTTCAGAGCTGCTTCAAACAAGCAGACGTGGGTGCTATGTTGAGCAGCAGAAGAATGCAGGTCAAAGTACTTTTTATTAAACCATGATATCATATACGTGACCTTGTGGTTCATCACAGTGTGGGTCTCATTTTGTCTCCCTTAGCTGGATACTTTTGAAGGTAGGTCTTCAGCAACAAGAATTACCTCGAAGTTCATACCACACATGCAGACGTCCTGTGCATTGAGTTGTTTATTTTAGTCTATAGCTGTCTCTTTAGATTCTGTCACCAGAATTTGACATCCTTTATTATACAAAGACTTCAAAACAAGTTATGACAGAGGTCTTGTAGAAACACAGTAGGGTATTTCTGTAGCATGTTGGTGCAGCGAAAATAGAGATTGTGTGCATTGAGGTATTCATTTGTTTCTGTTTGCAATGATCGCCTGGCCTTAATTTATGGCCCTTGTGATCTGTGAGATTGCATTTCACTAGATTTGTACCCATTTGTTATTAAGTGGACGTTTTGTCATTTCAGCATTATAAGTCTATTTATCAGATAAAAAAACAGTAAATTGTCACAAGCAGGAGTACGTTTCTACTGCATATCAGCGTGAGCATCAGTTGATGCCAAGAAGCCATTAAGATTTAAAACCATGTTTTAGTTTCCCGCCCAAACCCCTTTAAAGTCAACATATTTACTTTCTTATCTACACATTCCTGGTCTTATTGTGAGTGATTTGGTGCACGTTGTTCCAAAGAAAAAGTCTGTTTGCATTTTATAATCTTGTATAACTAACTTGCTTCACCCTCTGAAATGACTTCATATATCTGGTGAAGTCACAGATGGATGAGCGGCTGAATATATTGATCAGATCATGTGCAGCAGAATCAAATTAATCCTAAATCAGAGCAGAATCTGAAAAATCATGAATCCGACAGAACAGAATCTGATTAATCCTAATCTGAGCAGAATCTGATAAAATCAATCAGATTTCAAAAGTAAACGGGATGCAATTTGCGCTGAATTTAAAAACAAACATCTTCCAGTTCAAAAGTCAGTTGTTTAATGACCCCCACTATAATGTGACATGGGATAACACATGCTGATAGTAAAAAAAAAGGTTGGCGCTTTGATTGTTTCTTTGGAAATGTTTCCTTTTCTCTGCACTTCTGTCTCTTTCCCATAATCCTTTGACATCGTAACTTTGAAGTTGGCTTTAGAAAAGGAGAATAAACTTATCTTTAGTTTTCTTTCTTTTGTGGGAACTTTGATGTTGTCTGCTTTGAGCTGGCAAGCCTGCGCAAGTCATAGCGAACCACAACCGCACCTGTCCCAGATGTCTGTGCTCTCTGTCAACATGAGAGCCATACCTGGTGGCTGTCCAAAATGGCAAAGATCTCCAGTGTTGTTAACATCAGCATGCTTTAACTTTGAGGAGCATCCGAGTTTAATTAGGTTATTGTGGCTTCCACTTCCTGGGTATGCGGGTCAGTTAAAGTTATACGTTTACGATAATGAAGTCTTTTCCTTGCCAGCAGCTAATAGGATCATATCCTCTCTAATATACAAGAGGAAAAAAATCTGCTCTGGAAGTTCATCAACAAATACCTTTCTTCCATTTCAAGTAATGGTTTAAAATGTCACTTTTATGAAGTTTCTTCAAAGTCTGCAGCATATCAATTTAATTTAAGCTCTTTTCTAGGTAGTTTTCTGCAGATGTAGGCCCCTAGGCTGTAGGGATCATGAAGCAGGAGACAGTTAAGGGCCCTCGTGACCTTTTTTACAGACCTGGCCAGTCCCTGAACTACACAGGAATGTGAAACGGATCTGCTCTTTTGTATCGCAGCATCACAGTGGAGAAAAAAAAGAGACAACCGGCTCATTAGTAGTGACAAACTATCATGTCAGAGAGTTTTAAACCAAACATAATTCATGAGAGTTAATCACTCCGATAGAAAAGGCCTTGAGCTCGTACTCCCTAAGTTCCGCTGTCTATTTTTTGTTTCGCTTCCTGCAGAGGGGAGTTAACCACTGCATGGTACACACCCACCAGCCATGCTTTCTGAAATCAATATTTGCTCTGCTTTTGTTTACACAGCCAAAGGTGGTCTGTATACGGGGCTGAATTGTTATGGGCCCTCTAACAACGTGGGAGGCAGCCCTTTCAGAGCCCAGCCCGGAGAAAGAGCTTATTTAACTCCCAATACAAGCTCGCTGACCTCTGTGTTTTGGCACCAAATTTGATTGGTATCTCAGTGGCTGCAAGCAAACACTGATGTTATGAACGCAAGGGGCCCTGCAGGATCCTGTGGAATGCAAATGCCTGGAGCCCCGAGGCATCTGGGAGCAAGGAGACTAGTTTTGGAAGAGATAAAGGCACCGTCTCTGTCTATGCAAAAATATGAGACACCTCGCTGTCTGGTAAAATGCTTTGAGAATATATGTTCAACAGAACTACTTTGATGTTAGGAATGTTGTTAATCAAAGGCCACACGAAGCTTCTGAGTCTAATTGCTTGAACATGAATTGGGAAGATCTAAAGTCAAGACTCTTTGACTGCCACAACATGCTCATTAGTTTTACATTGTAAAGTGTCTGTTAATTTTACACAGTGTATCATGCATATCTAACTACGTTTATGCCTCGGTTAACTGATAACCTGGATGAATTTAACGACTTGCTGCAACAGTTGACCTAAATTTCTTAATTGTTAGCAGGTTGTAACTCATAACATGCGTTATGCAATCAAGTCAATGATGTGACACTTTCTTATTTGTGCCATCTAATAATTTGTTCAAAAACTACATGAATGCAGTTCACATATACATTGACACCTCTTTTATGATGAGCATGTTATAATATCTCAATTTAAAATTCATTTAAACATTTTTGGGGGCATGAAGTTTTAATGCCATAATTTGTAGTAATTAGTAGTAAAATTAAAGCAGTTTAACTGCTTACTGATTATTAATATTTGAAAGAAATATGCAGAAAAAACTAAACATGAATTATCAGATAATTTGACCTTTTTATGAGAAGCCAGTGTTAATTCTGATTGTAAAATGTCATGTGGTGCAACTTAATGATTTTTATGAACTAATAATTTTATATTTTAAATAATGCTTTTACTTTACTTTTACAAATGATTTGATTGTGTCTTTACATGTATTCAAGGTCTAAGGAAAATGTTGGTATTTTTACTTGGTGGTTAAACCACATGACATCTTAGTGGTTACACCACATGAGTTTTTTTTTTTTTTGAGAGCTATTGAAAGATTTTTCCTTTTCTTTATTATTATGGACACTTATAGACTTCTATTCTGCAGCAGCAGCAGAATGAACAGTCTGTCATAACCTTCAGCTAGTAAATTGCTTTTGGGGTTAATGGACCTCCACAGAAGCTGCTTGACTGTATTTTGTTAATAGTTCTCTATTTAGTTTAATAGCTGCTCACGAATAGGGGGCTGTGGGTGAATCCTCTGGGCCAGTATTGAATCTGCTATGATCTGCTGTCACACACAGACATTCTTTAAGGTCCCCGGGGGCCCCTGCAATCAAATACATAATTTAGAACTTAATGGATGTGATTTCTGAGTGCACTTATCACTTATGAGTCCAACCTGCTTGATGAGTTTTGTTTTGAGAGCAATTTCAGGCCCATCGTAGACATAATTTATGGCATTTTCAAGGAAGCCTAATGGCCCTTGCATGTTGGAGTGAGTAAAGGAGGACATTTGGTGTAATAAGGCAGGCTCCAAATCAATTCCTAGGATGTCTCTGTTTCCGGGATATTCACCATGCTGGTGGACTGTCCTTATCGGACAGTCACTTACCTGACTCATGCTCAGGTTAATGGTTTGCGAACATCCTCTCAGTTTGTGAGAGCCATTTTGAACCTATTTACTCCTTTGAGCCTTCTGTGGCATTCAGTTTGTCTGCTAAAAAAAAGTTGTTGAAATTTGAATATTTCTTTATAAATTATAAGGTAAACCATCAGATATAATGTAAGGTTCATAAGTCTGAAGCCACTATTAAATTTGTTGCAATTTAATGATTTTCTTCCTCATATTAAAAATTTTTCACATTTAGCTATAGGCCGATTTTTTTTTTTTTTTTTTTTTTTTAATTATAGATTCTTCCCTAAAAATTATATTTTCAGCAGAACAATCTCAATTTCAGATTTACATTTATTTTTATTTTAACATTATCAAAATCCTAAAACTTTTACAGGTTTAAATTAGATTTTAATTTATCAGTTGTCAATGTGGTGGTCTCAGCCCAACAAAAGACCGTCAGCACCGTTTCACTTGAGAGCATTGCACTCAGAGTGTGAAAACACTTGAAAGCCCTGTAGTCCATATGCTTTTAGCAAATGATCTGGCTGCAGGCTGTAGGACATGATTTTCCATCAAGAGTGTTTAAAGTAGAGAGGTTTAACAACAGGTGCATGAAGAAGCTTCTGCAGCAGCACCTGTTCATGAAACAAAAAGAGTAGAGGCATGAGGGGGTTGGGAGGGCAGTGTCATTTGTTTACTTCACCTGGTGCTGGTTTGGAAGCTCTGAGGGCTCTCTGACACTCGATCCTTTTCTTTTAGTATGTCAGCCGGCGTCCGTTTGCTTCTTTGATACTACTAATGCTCCAGTGTCACCAGCAAGATGTTATAAATCATGTGAAAAACAGGCAGCTGCTAGACAGAAATCATATGGGGTAGCTCATCAGGCTCTAGTTATATTCTGAAGGGGTTTATTTTTTGGTGTTCATGGCAACTTGCGGTACATTTTCACTCAAAAAATGGCTGCTCGCCAAATAAACAAACAAAAAAATGGGTGTTTTGTTTTTGAGTTTAAACTTATGTTGTGGGGGAGTGGTACAAGTGTTACCACATACAGCAGCAAAATTTTAGTGCAAAAATACTTAAATTATACAAAAACTTTTTCAATCAGATCTGTCTTCTAAATGAAGGTTATTAATGTTATTGTGACTGATTCATCCATGTCGTTTGTTTTTTTTAAAAATGGACTAAAAAGTCATTTAGTCCATTTAATCCTAGCCCCTATGTTTCATGTTATGATTCATCATGACCGCAAGCACAGAATGTTTTTTACAAGTTTTCCCAAGAATACTTGTAATAATGATTCGTGTTGTTGGCATGTTAACTTAACTTCCAAAATAACAGTCCAAGTGATCTGAAGAGGATTAGTAGTATATCAGTTATTAGCATTCTTTGCTCTTGTATGTTTTCCTTTTTGTAAACATGGCCAGGAACTGAGTCCAGTTTTATGACTGGTCCGTACAGGTAAAGGGCTATTAGCAGGACCACGCTTCACTGAGCAATGAGACAGAAATGTATCTTAGCACAACAATAAAGCTAATACCTGTGTGGTCACAGGCTGCAGTGAGCTTTGGCTATGAGTACATTCTGTTCTCTCCCAGTGGGCTCATCTGACCCTTAATGAACCGGTACATGGAGAACTGTTTTTTTGTTTGTTTTTTTTTTTTAGCATGCGTTTTGTTTTTCTGGACACGAGATGGAAGATTACCTATGAAGAAACACAAGTTGCTACAGATTAATTTGGGGTTTACGAACAAACTAAAAAAGAGAAATAAAATTTTTGTACTTGTCAGTGATGATTACAAATATTTTTTGTTAATTTGAAATAAAGCTGATGTAAAATCTGATAAGTAGTGAAATCCCTAAACTAAAACTGAAATAAAATGAAAGATAAATAGTAATATTAAAGAATCTAATAAAAATTGACACGCTCGTAAAATTACTAAAACTTAGAAATGAAATCTGAAAATATAACAGCTACTTCAAAATATGATTAAATACTATAATAGTATATTAATACCGTATTGACCCGAATATAAGATGACCCTGATTATAAGACGACCCAACTTTTGTACCTTTTGGAAAAAGGCTTTTTGAAAACCAAGTCCTTTTTTTTTTTTTTTTTTTTTTTTTTGTCTCTCTCTGTATTATATTTTTCCTATTAAATTTATTTTTTTTGAAAGTATGGTAAATACTGGTAAAATGTACCAACAATGACATTGAAAACTTTTTGATACACCATAAAAATAACAGGTAGCCCATCTGAATTATATAACATTTAGGCTATCCATCTCATAGTAGCCTACCAAAAGTTTATTACGGTAGTAAAATTATCACTTTTTGGAGAATTTTCTCATACAGAATGCTAGAATAGCTCTATAATAATCATTGGTAGCAGTGCCAACTAATTCTTTTGCTGCTTATGGTATGTTAATCCCCCATTAAACATGTCACAACCGCCACAGATTTCAGTTTTTTTTTTTTTTTTTTTTTTTTTAAATCCGAAATAAGTTGGTTCAGTCAAGAATTAAATTTAAAAAAAAATAATAATTTTATACTTTTGGGTGGAATTTTGTTGAAAGTGTGGTTTTTGTGTCTCAATCTTATCTTGTACCACTATCAGTTGACAGTTATTCGTCCCAACTGTTGTGACACAACCAGTTTAACTGGCTTTGGTGTTTGTCTAGAAATTGGATTCAGAGCCTTTTTCCAATTTGAATATTTAGTTTCAGGTGAAGGTCATGTCAAATTCATGTGTAATAAAAAACCAATGAATCCTGATTGAAATCATGAAAATCATTTGTCCATCAATTGCGGTTTAATTTCGTAGCTTTGGCATCAAAAATGAGAATGGCACAGAAAACGGTACCTTTTTTTTCTCCCTAAAAGCACCTATTAAAAATTTTAGATTAATAGTGTATGAAAGTGTTCAAGCTTTATTACCTGTCTGTATCATTAAATTGTATCACACATACTACATTTCGTCTACTATTTAGTGACTGTTTGTCAGTGAAGTACAGACCCTTGTCTTTCAACAAACATGAGCGCTTTGGAATTTGAATATCAAATGAGCCTGCAAATCAGCCAGGCAAAATTGATGATTCAAATAATAGTAAAATATTGAGGGCCAGAATAAAAAGCTACTCCAAACACCCTCTTAAGTTTCAATCAAAAAATGCAAAAATCAAACCTATAACAATATGATGAGAATGCGAGTGTACTGATGTTTACTTCAGGCTTTGTCTGCTTACTAGTGTTGTCACGGTACCAATACCAGTGAAAATCCACGGTTTTGCTAATTAAAAAACACACAATTTTTATTTATAAAGTTAAACAAAAATAAACTGTACAAAAATCACAAAAATTAAGTTTAATGCTTATTTAAAATAGTTTCAAGTTTTTCCACAAGTAATAAAAGTATGTAAAAAAAAAAAAAAAAAAGTAAACAAGTTTCACCCAAAGGTTTTTGTCATATTTCTGCTGCCGCTGAAAAACAGCTGTAAACTGTTGTCTTTTTTTATGGTATGCTGGTATGCTTCATGTGCTTCCTCAGCCTGCAGCTGTAAAAGGTAAAATATTATACTTATGTAAAGCAATGGGCTGAGTCTGACCAAATGCAACATTAGATCATTGACTCCAGTTAAAATATAACTTTTCAGTAAATAACAAACCTCAGCTTTTATAATAAATTTAGAAAAGATTACACATTTTAAGACAAGTGTATATCAAATAGATGAAAACTGTAGTATTAAAAACACTTCACAATAAGATTACATTTGTTAGATAACATGACCTATCAATAAACAATAGTTATAGCAATTATTCTTCTTGGGGTTTAATTTCAAAATTTACTAATACATAAAATCAAAAGTTCAATCTGTTAATTATATAATGCACAATGAACAAACGTGACTTTAAGTGTTTGTATTAAATAACATTCACAAACATTAATTAATGTTGTAAAAATATATTCACTCACTGTAAAATGTTAGATAATAATAACATGAAGTCATGTCAATGAATGGTATCTTATTATAAGGTCTATACAGGAGATAAAATTTGACTGTAGTTTCATTTAATCCAAACTATATTTAATTTTAAAACCTGCTAGTTATCCAGCCAAACAACTAACTAGCTAAAAAAAAAAAGCCCAGAACTGCTTTTCTGATGGACTGATATGAGATAAACACTGTTAACCATTTGTACATTCTCTAACACACACATTTTAGATTCACTATTCATTTAAAAGCCTCTGGTGTGTAAAAATAGTAACTACCAACATGTCCTCCTGTTGTTTTTTTTTGTTGTTGTTTTTTTACCCTAATAAAAGTTATAGGAGCATTAAATAGTTAGAGAAACTGCTTTCTAATGCTCATTATATTAGCGTTAGCGTGCTTATGCTAATGATAAACATTGTCGTTATAACAGAGTTAATTTCAATCCGACATTCAAATTAAAATATGGAATAATATTCATAACAGAAGATCTAAATATTACATTTTAAATTGAAACTTGCCTGCTTGAACTCTTTAATTTGATCTGGGTGTCGGTCTTGGTGTAAATTGTTGTTAGTTTGATGCATTTCCTCCTTTTGATGTCGCCGCGTCTCAGTGTTTTTATGAAGAGAGCGCATCTGCCGGGTACTCTGTACCACCGGTACTTAAAAAAAAAACCTGGTAATGTTACCGTGACACTTTCATTTTTTTTTTTTGGTACCGAATTATCGGGTCTTTTGACAACACTACTGCTTACCATGTATCTCGCATTACCTTTACAGGATGTTTTCACAAATGCACTGTATTTACAGTCATGTCTTTTATTGTGCGTTTTAGTGAGTGGTTTGGAAACTGTCACCGGCAAGTATGGAGACACCATTGAAATCCCATGCAACAATGGACGTGTCGGGGAAGCAGAAGTCACATTTGTTAAATGGAAATATGTAAGTTTGAGGTTCACTCATTTTCTGTCATTTCAAAGTTGCGGTGTTATTTTTCCAGATCCTTAAAAAATTGCAACTATTTCCGAACAGGTTTCCTCAATACTACTGCCACTTCACCCACTGCTATTGTTCAGACAAACTGCTCCAATTCTTAGCTAAATTTAAAAGCACTAAAGAGCCACAGTGTTTATGTCAGCATATGAATGGTGTACTTGTACCATTCTCTGTTAAACATTCTTTTTTTGCTCACCAGGACAAAGATGGAAACATACTGGTGAAAAATCGGGATCAGAATGCCACTGTTTCCAACGATGTGAACTACAAGAACAGAGTCAGTATTAAAAAAGATTTCAGCCTCGTCATCACACAAGTGGCCATGGCCGATCAGAGAACCTTCACCTGCATGGTGGTGCAGAAAGAAGACATTCTAGAATATTCTGTTCAACTGGCCATTTACAGTGAGTATCATACACAGTAGCACTGACCAAAAATCTAGAATGTTTTAATATTTATAAAGACAATTCTAATAACTGTACTTAAACTCTTACTTTTTCCTATTTAATACTGTAAAGCTACTTTGACACAATCTGTATTGTTAAAAGCGCTATATAAATAAAGGTGACTTGACAGAATAATTATATTGGATGCATTTATGAACTACTTTGTTCAACAAATTTTCCTCTGTTTTCAGAGGTTCCATCACAACCTCAGATTACAAACCTAACGACTGTGATGGCAATCGGCAAACTAACAACGGTAGGTTGTGTAATTAAGTCCACATATTACAAAACAGTTTATTTATGGTTTATATATCACATACACACAAATAGGAAAACGGTATGAAATATTATTTGTAGTGAATACAGCATTAAAAACTCAATTATAATAAATTAACTTCTTACAGTCTGAACTATATATGATGAAATGCAGTGCTTTGGAATTCCTCTTAATTTTTGCATTAATCATCTATTTTCATAACTATTTATTGTTTTAAATTTTTTTTTTTTTCTCATCAGTTGGCGCAGTGTCATTCTGAAGGTGCCAATCCAGCTGCCAACATCACATGGTTCAAGAATAAAGCTCCTCTTGTGGCTGATGGGACAGGTAGAGTGAAATATGGTGGAAATTAGCTATTCACCCAAATAGATGACTTACTCGCCCTCATTTAATTTCAAACCTGTATGGCACAAAAAAGAGAACATTTGAAGACTGTTTTCAATGTTCTTTTCCATGAAATTACAATAAATGGTAATGAAGCTTTAAAATTTCCAAAAAGATGAAAAGGCTCCTTATTAATATCATAAAAGTGGTTCAGATGTTCTCCATCTGTGTTCCAATGAGGAAAAAAGTCATATTCAAAGAGCTCTTTATTCTTTGGTACTGTATTTTGTAATGGTTTTTCTTTTTTTTTTTTGTTGATCACAGCCATTAAAATCACCACAAATGTGGCTGTTGATAAAGAGACAGGGCTGTCCACGACAACTTCTACTCTGGAGTATACAGCAGTGAAGGGAGACATTGATGCCAAGTTCAGCTGTCAGGTTCAACACATCAAGTCTGCTAACATGGATTCCTCACCTCTTGTCTTCACTGTGAACTGTAAGTGTTTCTTATACTGCCTATACAAAGTCTTTGGATAATATTATTCCTATTTTGTACATTTTAGCAAGTTTTTAATCTTAACGCTTCTACTTCCATCCGTAATTGATTTCCAAACAATGTCATTGAGAGCAAATGCATTCAAAACTGAAGTGGTTAATGGTCTAATGTTGAGCATAATTCACAGGATTATTCAGAATAACTCTCTTTCCATCTGAAGTAGCCATGAGAGAGAGGCCTTATCAGAATCAAATGGCTCGTTGAATTTCGTCCAAATAAGATATGTAATTTGCTCTTGCTGGAGCAGGGCGTTTAGATGTTGAATAGGGTTTTGTCTTGTTGTGTTATAGTGAAGGTACTAGCCCCACTGCTAACTCTCAAAAGCATTTCTCACCACGAGAGCGCACTCAAAGCCTCAACTCTTGAGCTGAAGGGCCTCTTCTGGCTCATAAGGAGCTTTTCTGAAGTGCCCTTATCTGCATAGGCTCTGGCAGGGCTTCTCTGTGCTGCCCTCCTTGTTTTACACTCACCCTCTCTCCACAGACCCTACCGAGAAGGTTAGTCTCCAAGTGGTGTCCCAGGGTCCTTTTAAGGAAGGAGACAATGTGACCCTCAAATGCACAGCAGATGGAAACCCTCCACCCTCTAGCTACAACTTCTACATCAACGTAAGTCTGCTGTGCAACTCACTTTGCTCTCCGTTCCTTTAGCATAAGTCAGAAAATTGAAGGCTGCTTTTCTACTTAAACCACCTATTTTTTTTTTTATCTGTAGGGAGAGAAAAAGACTGTGGACTCCAGCACATACACCTTGACCAGCGTCACCCGGGAGAACACTGCAGAATACAAATGCTCACTAGTGGACAATGAGGATATCGCGGCTTCTGTACCCATCACAGTTGAATGTAAGGAAATACTTCAGATGCAGTCTGATGTCTGACCTCTTCTGGATTGACTAACATCTCTTTTTCTTTCCTCAAAGATCTTGATGTGGTTCTTAGCAGCACTGGTAAAATTGTTAAGAAACTTGGTGAGAGCCTTGAGATGACTGTAGATGTTAAAGCTTCAGGAGCAACACAAACTTCTTGGAAGAAGGTAGAAAATGAATGCTTCATCCCATTCAAGTAAATTTCTAGTTATTAAAATGCTGAAACTCTCTTTTAGGGCAATGCCAAGCTGAATAGCCTGCCCAAGTTTGACAAGTTGACGTACTCGGACTCTGGCGTCTATGAGTGTGTTGTTTCCATGGCTAGCCTCAAAAAAACACAAACATTTGAATTAGTAGTTGAAGGTGAGTTTGCAGTGTTCTTCGTATGTGATTTATTGAAGTTGAACTGTTTTTACGGTTGAGCACAAGTCCAAAGGACCAGACCATTGTAAATTAGAGAAATGCTTTAGGAAAAGGTTTTGTTTTTGATAGCTAATTGCATAAGTGTTTTTGCAGATTCTCCAATCATTAAGAACCTGATCAAGGAGCGTGGTGAGGGCATGACCAAGGTCCTGAAATGTGCGGCTGAAGGCTTTCCAAAACCCACAGTACAGTGGAATGTCAATGGCTCAAATGTAAGTCTGAACGATCTCGCACCTGTCATTCCTATGAAGATTTTCCAGTGCCTTTTTTTAATGTTTTATATGCTCAAGGCTGCATTTATTTGATTTAAAAATACAGTGAAAACAGTAATATTGTGAAATACATTTTTACAATTTAAAATTACATTTTTAAAAATTCCAAAACAGAAAACAGTTATTTATTCCTGGGATGCAAAGCTGAATTTTAAGCAGTCATTACACCAGTGTCATCTATCAGAAATCACTTTAGTATGGTGATTTAGTGCTCAAGAAACTTTTCTTATCATCAGTGTTGAAAACAGTTGTGCTGCTTCATATTTTTGTAGAAACTGATACATTTTTGTCATTGCCACATTTGATCAAAGCAATGCATCCTTGCTGAATTTTTCCCCAAAAAAAAGTACTGACCACACACTTTTGAGTACTAGTGTTTATTTTGGTTGGTTTTCAAATGATTATTTTTTTTACCATGTTTTAGAATGAGACGGATCACCTAATACACCACAAAATACACATTACAGAATTAATCAAATCCATGCCAATGCTGCTAATACCTAATGACTTTCTGAAGGAGGACGAGGATGATGATGATATCACTAGGGAGCTGGCTTGTGTTCGTTAAAGGGACTTTAAGACTAAATGGATATAAAGTGAAAGTTCTTACCAATGAAAATGATATTCCCAAGAAAGTGTTTTGTTTGGAAAAAAATACAGAAACACCTGGAATATTTCTTAATAAACTGCCTGTTTTCATGTTTCATGTTTGCCAGGTGTTCGTGTTTTTCAGTGAATATCACCAGGGGACAAGGCAAAATGGCTTTTTTTTTCTTTTTTCTTTTTTTTTTAAATGGAGTGGAATTATTTATGTTCTCTTGTGAATTGTAATGCTGGGACAAAAGAGAACTAACATGATTTACTTCTTAAAATTAAGTATTTTTATATATTAACCAAATGTATTACCAAAGGACTTTCTTTGGATTTCTAAGTTTTTATTTTTATTTAACTAAAACCTGAAACTGAGCCTTCCATTAAGCTTTTCTGAGCATCGGGGCTCTTTTTCAATTCACTTTCCAGGGTTTATTGCCAGTTTCAATAGTAAAACAACCTGAAAGGGTAAAACTCTTCATGTCGAACAAGCCAGCAGCACATTTGAGCTGATAAAAGATGTTCTCACAGTGACAACATGCATGTAGGTTGTTAAACAAAGCAGTTATAGTACCCATATCATTAAGCACTAGGATGAGGTCACTATTCAAACACATAAGATGACTGGTGTTCCTGAGTGGGTGTGTACAGAGGAAGCCATTTAATAATGATGAGGCTTTTTACTTGCATCCTGTATCATGTGGTTTTGTATTGGTACAAATTGAGCTGTCAGAAGTGCATTACCTCATTGCCTGTGTCTCTTTGTCTAAGCACTTGCCTCTGTAAAAGAGAATCTATTTGTGCACAGAGCAATAGCGCTCTCTAGTGGTGCTCATGATCCTTTACAAAAAAAAGCTTGTACTCAGTATATGGTTGTTTTGCTACATTATAATAGCCATGAATACAGTGGTAATGTTCAAGTCTGATGTCATTTAATGGATGTTACATGCTGTAATTGCAGGTTGAGAGTGCTTATGAGCATGGCAAAGTCACATACAGCCTCACTATCGTTCCAAAGGGCAATCTCACGGTGTCCTGCACGGTCTCTAATGTCTTGGGCTCTGACATTAAGAGCATTAATGTGTCCACACGTAAGTGTAACTTTTTTTTTTTTTTTCCTCTCTCTTATCTGACTTTGGAACCCTCATGCATCACAAGATTTTTTTGTTTTTGTTTAGAAGTTAAAATCATTCAGACAAAACTGTTAAGGAACAAAATATTTGTAATTGCAAATGTGCTTGGCATCTGAAAAGACTAAATCTGTTGTTTATCAAATTCAAGTCTATCCCTCAAAAATCATGTTTATTTGTTTTAAACTTTTGCTTTGCATCAAAAATAAAAATGGTAACACTTTACAATAAGGTCCTGTTAGTTAATGCATTAACTAAAATAAACCAAGGACTCATTTATTTGTAACAGTATTTACTGGTCTTTATGATTATGTAATGTTAGCTCAGATTCATTAAATAATGTAAAATAATAATAAAAACAGATACTTTTTAATTTTAGAAATGTTAAAGTTAAGATTAATAAGTGCTTTATTGTTCATTGTTAGTTCATGTAAACTGTTAAATGAAATCTAAATTGTTAGTATAATAACTATAATACAGTAGCTTTTATGTGTTGGCCTTAAAATGTAAAATGTAACTTTTTTTAAGTAGGTAATAAGTATAGGTTTTGTCTAAGTGATTTGGTTGACATTAACTTCTAAGCGTGGATAATATAACATCACCACATAAAAACACTTGTATCTTTATTTGAGCTCACCTTTCCTTCTCTTCTTCTGTTCTGTTTGTCGGGATGCTGGTCTGTTCTCTGACTAACACATGCTTTCACTTTACATGAAATCTTTTGGCTAACCCGGAACAAATGTGTTTAATTATAAAACCAACCACAACTGTAAGCCTTTGGATTCCTGTATTTATATGCATTGCTGTTTCATATTAGGTTATTTGAGAAAAAGAAAGAATTAACATGCAAATGTTTATGAATCAGTTTTATTAGAATATATGTACACATTTTTATATATACATCCATATATATGATTCCTCCATTTCTGTATGCAATGGGCTTTTCATTCCATGAGAATTCAAAGCAAATGGAACTTAATATGATTTTATATCTGATTACAGTTGTTGAGGACGTGACAATGGACAAACAAGGTAAGACTCTGAGTTATCTACAATCAGGTCTGGTCTTTACGCAGCTTTGCATTACACAGGAAGAGAGCATATGCCAAAACTCAGTGCCTTAAGTCAGAAATTTAATGAATGCTTTCTGTGTGTACACTAGAAAACACTAAAACAAAGGTGCTGAGATGCCCAGCATCCTGACAAATATTGTAATAGGCCTTCAGGGTCTTGTTTGCTTTTGTTTAGTTATTGAATGGTTTAAGTTCTCATCCATTTGTCCATCTTCCCCTTGTCACCAGTTGTCTATGTCCTATTCTGAACATTTTCTCTCTGTGTTTCTTACGCAGATCAGAAAGATGAGTACAGTGACCAGATGAAACTGGCTGTTGGCATAGTTGTTGGTCTGATGCTGGCGGTTCTCGTGATAGGACTGGCCTTCTGGCTGTATATGAAGAAATTCAGGTACTGACATATCCAGTGAAGACATTACCATTCGTCACATTTGCACTATGCTTATATAATTCAGATTTGTTCAAAGTGGAATATTATGTAACACTTAATCTGGATGTAGGCAAGGATCCTGGAAAACTGGAGAAAAGGAAGATGGATCTGCAGAAGAGAGTAAGAAGCTGGAGGAGAATCAAAGCCAAAAAGCTGATGTGTAATGTCAAAGGAGCCATTCAGGGTGAGTCAAGATTTCTGAAACTAGCTTTATTAATGTGAATATTACTATTTTTCTTGGTGGTAGTAGTAGTAATATATATGTGTCTGTACATTTTTATAGACATTCAGGTGATTGATTGAATTATTTTTGCATTTATGTATGTTGTCTCTCCTTAGGATTAATTTGAATGCAATCCCTTTTTCCACAAGAGGAGTGAAACATTGGTGAAATCTGTGAAAAAATGATCAGAAGCTGTAATGGAGGACCCGAGTAGCTGTGTCAGTTACATCTCCACCATCGTCTGTAATGTGTCTGTGCCTCCCCTATGCTGGGGATTTAATTATGTATGTTGTAAAGTATGTGAATCTTTTGCATTTGAATATCAAGCCTGTTCAGAAACCTTTGTCTGTAAAGTGTTCATTCATAATGTTGGATTTCATGTTTGAAGCTCTACTGTGTTTGGTTTTATTTTTATGTCCCAGCTGTTTAGTTGATGCAAATTTGTGTTTGCAGTTTCACATTAGAAACACTGAGGCCTTTAGTATCTGTATGAGACCTTTCCTTTAGATTAACATGTAGTACCTAATCTGTGGCATGATATGAAGCATGATATTCACGCTTATACTGAGCACTTGGCTAGTTTTCAGGTCTTAACAAGTCAGTAAGCAAAATTACATCCCAATATTATACGTGTTGGGATTTAGAAGACCAATATTTAGACCTTATATGCATTTTAATAAAAACTAAGACCTGCAATTTGAAGTTAAAATGTCTAAACAGGACAACTGACATGATTTGTAATTTCTGAAAGTAAGATAATGAGGGGACCGATGCTTGTTTAATGAAAACCATGCCCTTTGCTTGGATTGTTTACCATTTAAAATCAGCTCTCAATGTATACTGACACTATTTTCTCAGATTATCGCCCGTTTCTGTGTGTTCTTTGATGTTTCATTGTTTTGTCGCAAAATTGTATGTGATCTGGTTTAAGCATTACATGTAAATATGGTACACTTTTTATTGTTTTTATGTTCTATTTATATTGTTGAGGTTTAGCTAAATGCCAGTGTTTTGACATTACGTGAGCTAGTTTTAGTAAGTTTTCCTGAAAATATACCTCTGTCGCTGTTGAATGGTACAGTACAATTGATGGTATTTACTTGCAGATTTTAAATTCAAGCTTTCAGTTTAATGCATAGTGGTTGCTGCGTTTCCACAATTCAGTGCATATTACCTGCATTTAATCCACTGTCAAGACCAAAGAGGTTGAATGTGGCCATGCAAGTATTGTACATACATTGTTTTGTACTCTTAGTTCAAATAAAGTGTACTTTTTTTTTTTTGGAAAGAATTATTTTATTTTTTTGTATGCTCAGTTATTGCTGTGATTTTACACTGCATGTTTTTGAAAAGTTGCTTATGCTCACCAAAGCTGCATTTATTTAATCAAAAATGCTGTACAAATAAGAATATTGTGAAATATTGTTTCAGTTTAAAATAACTGTTTTCTATTTTAAAATGTTATTTATTCCTGCGACGCAAAGCTGAATTTAACAGCCATTATACGTGTCTTAAGTGACACATGATCCTTCAAAATGAATTCTAATCTGATTTGGTTCTTAAATTTATTATCCATTTTGAACACTGTTTTTGCGGTTTCATATTTTGATAAAAAAAATTTTCAGGATTTTAAGATAAATAGAAAGTTAAAAAGTACAGCATTTATTTTAAAGAAAAAATGTTTTGTAACATTGTCTTTATTGTAACTTTTGATTCAATGTTTGTCCAGTAATTTCACCACAAGTACAAATTTTACAGCATTATGACTGCTCACATTACATCAACATTTCCCAAAGCAAGTAACTTTAAAAAGGAACCGTTTCATTTATTTTAAAAGTAAAATGACAAAATTATCATTGATGATGTATTTAAATAATGTAAAAATTGGCCAATAGAAAATATTCCTTAAATTCTGTAAAGGTTTTTAATGTCAAACCATTCATGATTGTGTTCATCCACAAATGTAGATGTCTTTGGAAATATTAGAAGTAGTGTAAATATTAATTATTTTGATAATACTTTATTTATAATAAAATATTAAATTCCCTGCAAATATTTATTGTACAGTGTTACAAAATTCATAATTTCTCTTTAAAAATAAAAGGCAAAAATGGAAAGAGCTACTTGGTTGAACAAGTATTAGAATTTTTAGGGGAACCTTAAAAGAACTGTTCCATGCCCTCAGGAACAGACAAATCCCATAATAACGACCCCAAAAGCATTGGAGATAATCCAAATCCAAACTCATCTGAAAAGTTAAGGCACTTTGACATTGTCATAAACATGATTTGACGGCTCACAGTAAACAAGCTGGCAAAGGACAAGAAATTTAGTTCACTGTAAACTATACTGTTACTTTACCACATAAATTCAAGAATGGTAGGAATGTATTCAAATTGTTACCTCCTCCAGCTCTTTTTATTCCTCAGTGCAGCTGTTGCTGTCCATGGTGCTGCAATGGCCAACTACAGATTCACATACTGCAACTGTTATGCAGGTTTAATAAAAACAAAATCAACACAAATATTACATTAATATCACAATCCAGCACTTTTTTTCAGACAATCAAATGGCTGTAAAAATAAGCCTGGCAAAAGGTACATAAGCACACAAGAAATCACATTAACCTGAGAAAGTTAGATTGTAATCCTACATAACGTTTTAATGAACTTTTAATATCATAAAGCCAGATAAAACTGACAAACGCAACACAATCACGATAAGCTTGCAGTGTCCTCTGGTGTTTTAAAACATGACTTATCCTAAACCTTATATCATTTGTTATACATTTTTACTTAGCACATGCAACATGTTTTACCTAAAACAAACGTGTTTATACATTATTATCGAGTAAGCATAGCATTTTGCATAATATAGTTAATTGTCCACAAACTACGCGTAAGCTGTCAATAATTAGCAAAAAACAGCCCAGTGTTGTTTAAAATAGTTCAGCGTTTTGCAAAATGCTTAAATGATTGTTTGTTTAAAGTTTCTTTGACAGTTTTACTTGATTGACACGGCGTGCAGCAACCTTTACTGTTCCCCCCTTCGAATCGTCATTTGAACATCCGGGTACTCGTCTTCTTGATTGACAGTTGCCATAGCAACAGCCCAGGCTGTCGCCATTTTGTCAGTTGCTTTATTAATCTTTCAAATGTTTTCGCTTCCCGCCGGAATAATGCAGTCACGCGCTCGTAACAGTGACAGTTTTAGAAAGGCTTCGCCAACCGCTTCGGACTGAAAACGACACCGGGACAAAGAATCGGAATGTCAGGAATATATTTGTTGGGCTAGTAGTCCGTGTCTCGGGTCCTCCGGGCCGGTCCGCTGCGCAGGTTTGGAACGCGCGCCATTTTGTGAAAACTGACAGAAAAAGCTTAACGGTTTTTGTTCACCTTTTCACGTAGCGCTTTCTAGAATATCTGCATGTCGTTGGTTTTTTGTGACTAATTTTGCTTTTGAAAACAATTCATTTGCGTCTCCGCCTCTACAGAAGCGAATAATCTCGGATGTGCGTTTCTGAGCGCTAGCTGGTTAGCCGCGTTCGTTAAAGTCACTGAGAAAGAGCGCTAACTAGCCGCTAGCCATCACTTCACCACTTACAAACCATGATTAATACACAAATGAGATCTGACATGGGCAAAAACGCATTGGAAAGACGCCGTTTTACCTGTCAATCGAAATAGGAAGGCATTTAGCCCCGTCTGGCTCAATACATTAGGGGTGTCTCATCGGAAGCAGCGTAGAGAAACTGGATCAGTCGCCTCACTTTACTGGATCTGGGACTTTAAATGAAGATCACACCATCAAAGGTGAGTATTTGAGATTTGTAGAGGTCTAAGTGAATCTTGTGGCCTTTGTAGGTTTGTTTACAAACCGCTTGTTTGGTTGCAGCTACAGGCTAGGTTGATTTGGCCTAGATGGCTAGCCGATTAATAACTTTCCTCGCGTTAGTTAGCGATCTTTGTTCATGCACCAGATAGCTCATCCGATCATCAGCGTCTGCTTTTACACTCCCCAAGCCCCAGCAGCGAGCATTTGTGCAGGTTTTAGGACAGTCTGTTAGTCGTTTATCAGGTAACCCCGTGTAGCTTCGCTAGGTCAGACTGCCGGAGCAAATGTGTGTGAATGTGGGGTTTGCTCAGCCTACGATTTTATATATACCCTCAGAAAGTCTGCCAGCTGGTGATTACAGAAGTGTATCATCACATCACTCCGATGGGAGTGTTTGGCTGGTAACGCTGGTGGTGGAGGTGATGATGATGATGATGAAGCCCCATGACTAGCGTGTTGTCAGTTAGCCATCAGGCTGGTTTCCTGTCGGGGGAGGGGGGCTGACATTAGCCAGCGATGTGATGCCTAACCATAGTTATCCAGCAAACATTGCTCAGTCATGTAGTACGGGTTTAGACTTTAGCGTGACGATGGAGACGTTAAACGAGTCCGATCGAGCCCGATGAATGGCTAAGCCAGCTAGAGAGGTAAGGTCCGCTTTGCCTGTGACTATCACTCAGTTTAACTCTGGTTAGTTTGCTCAGTGTTAAAGGGTTTTTATCAAGTTATTTATAGTGAACGTGAAGGAATGGATGGTACGCTGCTCAGATTTGTATTTGGTAGTCTGTGAAGAAATGCTTTCGTCTTATTCAGTTGAATAATGGTCTCTGACCAGGTAAATACAGGACAGGTTGTAAGATTCCCCCTCAGTGTCACCTGAAGGTTCAGCTTTGGTGATGTTATATACATAATAAAAGTACAGCTCATACAGATGCATTGTGCATAGAGAAATGTCTCTTAAATAGGGTCATGGTTTGTTGCTTCTGTTTCTCTGAGGTAAACTTTATTCTGAAAGTTCATAGGTAGATCTATATCAGATGCCATCTTTTTTGTCTATCACTTCCTCCCACAGCAGTCTAGAAGTGTGATTGACAGTGGTCCTAGTTTAACAGGGGGTTTTTGTTTTTCTTTCCTGTGATGAAGTTTATTCGTTGTTTTGCACAAACCTTATTTCAGTCACACTAGAAGAATAAGTCGCATGCGTTTAGCTGGATATGCAGGAATGGGCCTACATGCACAAAAGGACCAGGATCTGTACTGTCGCGTACACTTTTCTCTTTACACTCCATGCGCAGTCCAGTATCCCTTTTCTTTCTATCTTATTGACATTGTTTTGGAGTTTCAGTGGTGCTGAAATCCAGCTGATCTGCTGTAGTGTTATTCCTGGGCTTGTTTTTTTAATTAGCTGTTTAGAAATTAGTCATAACATTTAGATTAATTATAACTTATGTAACTTATGGAAATTTTAATGGGGGGAAATGCTATTTTTGTCAACACTTGAGTATGTTTGGTTAAATTAGACAAAGTTCTGTAGTAATTGTGAACTTAGGCTTACTTGTAGAAATAGGAATTCAGTGTTACCCAAGTAAATACAAATGCACGCTTTACATGCTCAGTTTTGAGACGAGTTGTAATTTCTGTAAATTGTTCCTCTTTCATTGTGATGTTTGTTCATCAAAGTTTATTTGCAGCCCTTCTATTCATGTAGGACTCTTAAGGAAAGTTAGAAATGTGGGAGGATAAGTTAGTTAACACTTATTGTAAGTGAATCAAACATTTTACAGCTAATTAAGATGAAATTAAATTATATTGGAAATCATACATCCAGGTTAGCTGTTTGCATCTCTTGTTTTGAAGCAGAAACTGTTGTGCAGTTATGCACGTCTTACTATGTTGATTCCTGTGGTGGTACTTGTCAAATTCAGTACTTGTCACTGTGTAAAATGATGGTTAAAGTTGAACATTGCTGCATTTAGTCACTTTGACATTGGTTTGAAGTGGGATATCTAGTGGGTAGCAAAAAACCATCAAGCTGTTTTCTTTTTTGTGGCTTAGTCATAACTTGGGTGAAGTTTGTCTCTGTTTGTTCTATCTACTTTTTTGTTCTTGTGCTCCACACCAAATAAGTGGAATAATTTCTGGGACATGTAACACATTTTAGCTTTGTATTTTGAGAAGGTGTCACTGGCCATCTTAAAAGTCATAAATTACAGGGAGCTGACCCACTATTACACTATAAGTAAGGACCAGTTGTGTTACAGAGCTTTATTATAAATTGGAAAATGTTTGATGGAAAGCCGTAATTGTTCTTGTTTCATGTGCATTCAACATGTTTGGCATTGTTGTGAGAAGGTCATTTAATGATCACAGTCCCTGACTGTACAGTAGTCAAGGGAATTTATTGTATGTTTGATGTTTACCTGGCCTGCCAATAGCCAGACATGCCATGGAATAGAATTAATTGAAAAGGATCAATTAAATGTCAAAAGCTCCTGAGGGTAATTTATTATTATTTGGTTATTACAAAACATATATCACTAGTTTTTGCTAGTGTTGTTAAAAACAAGTCTTATAATTAATTTATTCATATTATTTTTACTTGATTTCATCCCTTGAAACAGATCAGTAAACAGAAAAAAACAAATATATCGTATTTCTTGTTGTTTTTTGTAGTTTAGTCAGATTCAGAAATAAAATGTCAATCTGAGAAGGACTCGTGTAAAATCTGAGTGACACTGAATGGTGAAATGCGCCTCAGAGGGTTATATTTAATGTTTATATTTGCAAAGCCTTGTTGACATATTTTATATGTTACCAACTTTATCATTTTTAATACAGGTCTATAAATTCGTATTTCTGCTTTAAGTTATAAAGGCTGCTTATAAATCACAAAAAAACAGAACTAGATATGCAGTAAGAGCATCTTCTGTGGTGCAGAATGTAATGTTTCTGTTTGTACTGTGACATACATCAGTTTCTCTCTTGGTGAACTGCATGCAGTCCTTGACAACATGAATCATCAAGCCCATGTTGAGAAATATGCCTTAGCAGAACAGTTAAAAAATACAAGCAACTCTGATATTTTACTGTACCTTTTTAAAAAATATAGAATCAATTTAAAATGTTTATGTTGGTAAATTAGTGTAAAAATGCTATTATTTCATAGGCTTTTGTCCTGAAAATCATTTTAAATGGTTGTGTTTGAGGCTGTAGAAGTGTTTCCATCCTCTGATATTTTGTGGATCACATGAATTCTTTGCCCTGCCTTAGTTAGGTCAGCTGAATCATTCTCTGCTCCTACACCACGAGTGGGGTCTGAGCTGCTATTTTGCTGTCAGGCTCCAATGTGGTGGATGCTTCATCTAAGTGTGCCAAAGTTCAATTTTATTTCTTGTTTATTTCTTGTTTTCTTATTGGAAAATGGGAGCAGCTCTGCCCTGGCAACAAAAGTAGGCTATTTGCATACTCTTCTGTGATTGGCTTGAACATTGATGGGCTTGCCAAATCACACTGTATCTTCTTGGTGATAGGCTATGCTAATTAGGTGCTGTTGCTGGGATTCTGAATAGTGGTGGGATTCTGTGTGGCTGTGGTGCATTGTGTTGCCTGGCAAGAGATGCTGATATATGAGCAAGCTTCTTATAATTATCACAATTTACAGCTTAAAAAAGGACAGATTTCTGACCGAAGATTTTTGTACTTGACATGAAATTTGCACTGTAGTCTTTTCTCTTTTTATTTAGAAATTGAGAAGAGATCTTTTTTTTTTTTTTTTTTTTTTTCATTTCTGTAGTTATGTTAAATGATATTGTCTTTTTTTAATTACTATGCTTTAATTGTTAGTGCCTTTATTTTTTTTCTGCCATTCCTCTTCCTCTTACAGGGATGTGTTTTGCTATATTCCGATAAACAAGATTAATAAATTCATTGATTTATTTATTTTTTTTGTACATATGTATATATTCTCTTTCTATCCTATTGTGTTTTAGTTCTAGTGCTACAAGCCTATGCTTCATTTTTGTTACATAAAAATCTCAGAGATGGCTTTGCTCTCCTAAACCAGAGAAAAAAGGATAGTCTTAATAACCTGAAAGAGGTTTGCGGTTCAAAGGATCACAGGGAGAGAGGAGAATTTTGTTCTAACACACACTAATTTAGCTTAAATTTCCTCTAGGGGGAGAGACCTCAGCATGCAAACCCTCGTCTGTCCGGCTTGCACCCTCTCTTTCTTTCCATGCTGCTGGTCTTCAGATGGCTGCTCCCATGCCTCATTCGCACCAGCAGTACAGTGACTGTCACCAGCAGAGTACAGATCAGTCTGTCACTGTACTGCCATACAGTGATCAGACACAAGCACTCACTGCCAGCCAGGTACTGGATGCTCCGCTCCTGTTTATGCACTTAGTGTTTTTGCATTGTGAATAAACATGGATGAGTTATTGCACTTTGTGAAATGAATACTTCCTGTTACTTTTCGCTTATCCTTTGGATTATTTTACCTCTTAGTCAAAAAGTATGTGAATTTGTTAAATTAAAAATGTGTCACCTAGTAAATACACGTGTTTCCCCTTCTTTTATTGCAGAGGCACATGCCCCAGTGCTTTCGTGACCCCACTTTAGCTCCTTTAAGGAAGCTCTCCATAGACCTGATCAAAACCTACAAACACATCAATGAGGTAAAAATGTCTTCATTTTATTGCTATTTTCATATCTATATTACTTTCCTTGCCATAGTACAGCATAAAATAAAGCTAAAGAATAGTTAAGAACAAAATTATGATACTAGATCATAAGTAGTCGTACCTCTGAAAAGTCTTTTAGGAAGTTTTCACACTAAGTTAAGAGTGCAACAATGCTCAAGGATTTTTGAATTGAGACTAATGCGGTGAAGCTTACTTGCTCTCCTTTGTATAGGTGTATTATGCAAAAAAGAAACGACGGCATCAACAGGGTCAAGGTGAGGACTCCAGCCACAAGAAAGAAAGGAAAGTCTTCAATGATGGCTACGATGATGAGAACTATGACTACATTGTCAAGAATGGGGAAAAATGGATGGACCGCTATGAAATTGACTCTTTAATTGGAAAAGGGTCATTTGGCCAGGTATAATGTCTTGAGTTTTCTTCAGTTGTTTAAGATTTATTTTTGAAAGGGGAAAAAATAAAATGATAAATGTTAGAAAATTGGGATATTATCAGCATTTTACCTGATAAAATAGAGGCTAAATTATTGTTTTGAACTTTGAAAGCAAGATCCATGGCTGGCAAAATGATGCATGGTGTAATTGCCATTTCAAAGTAGTTTCAAGATCTTATAAGCAAACAAAAGTATTGTCTTATATGAATGTAATTGGCACTTTTTTAGGTTGTAAAAGCTTACGATCGAGCTGAGCAAGAGTGGGTAGCAATTAAGATTATCAAGAACAAGAAAGCCTTTCTGAATCAAGCTCAAATTGAAGTACGGCTTCTCGAGCTCATGAACAAACATGACACAGAGATGAAATACTATATAGGTAAGCAGCCTGTTCAATTCTGTGATATCATTTCAAAATCTTTGCATACAGTGCATTCCTTCAATTTTAAATATAAAAATCGAAATGCATTTCTTTTCTCAGTACACTTGAAACGGCACTTCATGTTCCGGAATCATCTTTGCTTAGTATTTGAAATGTTGTCATACAACCTGTATGACTTGTTACGGAATACGAACTTCAGAGGTGTCTCTTTGAATCTGACACGGAAGTTTGCCCAGCAGTTGTGTACAGCACTACTGTTTCTCGCTACACCTGAGCTCAGCATCATCCACTGTGACCTAAAGCCAGAGAACATCCTGCTATGTAACCCCAAGAGAAGTGCCATCAAAATAGTGGACTTTGGGAGCTCCTGCCAACTGGGACAAAGGGTATTATGAACTGACTTATTTACTGAACATGAGGAAAGTGTGGAGATTTGTTACAGAATGCTTCAAGTAATTGATTGTGTATTCGTCCTCCTCCCATCAGATATATCAGTACATCCAGAGTCGATTCTACCGCTCCCCTGAAGTGTTATTGGGAATGCCGTATGACTTGGCCATAGACATGTGGTCTCTGGGATGTATTCTGGTGGAAATGCATACAGGAGAGCCTCTATTTAGTGGAGCCAATGAGGTAATGAGCTGTATGAGTTGGTATTAATATTATTAATGATGATGATTGTTATTATAACTAATGTTTCCCGTGTCCTTAAACACCATGAATACAAGTTTTATGAGTAACTACTACATTGATATGTGGGAATGAATCCCCTAAATTATTGTTTAATTTGTACAGAATACAGGAGTTAGATTCTACATAACTAAAACTGAATGTTATAGTAAAAAAACATAGATAAAACAAATGGTCACACTTTATTTAAGGTCCAATTCTCGCCAGTTCTTTCTGCTTATTTATAGTTAGTAAGATAGTTGTTAAGTTTAGGTGTTGGGTAGGATTAGGGATGTAGATGGTCATGTAGAATATGTGCTTTATAAGTACTAATAAACAGCTAATATATTATTAATAAGCATGCCAATAAGCAACTAGGTAATAGTGAGAATTGGTCCCTATACTAAATGTGTTGCTTAACAAACTTATTCTTCAATCGAAACCCTATCAGGTGGACCAAATGAACAAAATTGTTGAAGTACTTGGGATCCCACCCAATCACATTATGGACCTAGCACCAAAAGCCAGGAAGTTCTTTGAGAAGTTGTCAGATGGGACATGGAGTATTAAGAAGACCAAAGATGGAAAAAGGGTACGTGTTACTGATATTTTACTATCGTGGGATTTTTGTTTTTATGCAGCTTTTGTGGGAATGCTTGTTATTGTTGCTAGAACGTCTTTCTACTTTTCTGTGAGCAGTACAAACCTCCGGCATCTCGAAAGCTCCATGCTATCTTGGGAGTGGAATGTGGTGGACCAGGCGGTCGTCGGGCAGGAGAATCTGGCCACGCAGTAGCTGACTACTTGAAGTTCAAGGACCTCATTCTCAGAATGCTGGACTATGACCCCAAGACGCGAATTCAGCCCTACTATGCTCTCCAGCACAGTTTCTTCAAGAAGACGACGGATGAAGGAACCAATACAAGCAGTAGTGTGTCAACAAGTCCTGCACTTGAGCAGTCGCAGTCATCAGGGACCACTTCTAGTACATCCTCAAGCTCAGGTTCTACTACGATTTCATCTGTTCTGGTCTCTAAGCTCTTGGTTGAAACTGACTTGATAGTAATGTGTTTAAAAAAGCTTAAACGCTTAAAGCTTAACGTAGTTCATTTCCTCTGCTTCAGGAGGATCGTCTGGAACAAGCACCAGTGGCAGAGCAAGATCCGATCCAACTCATCACCATCGGCACAGCAGCGGGCATTTCGGCACAGCCATGCCAGCCATAGACTGTGACAACCTTTGCCCTCAGGTGAGCCCGCCTGGTTGATCTTGTCAAGTAGTTAAAGCAAAGTCCCTTTCAAGGAAAGTCTGTTCACTCGGCCGCCATATTTGCAACGCCTCCGGGCAGCTCAAACAAAACCAAGTCATCTACATGACTGGGGGAATCCTGAAATCTCAAAAATGGCTCGCTGAACTAGCGATTAAATTACATATTACAAATCAGCAACAAAATCAGACACAAACTGCCCCATGAATGTTGTTTCTTATGCTCAAATAGCATTTAAAAACCCTTTTTTTTTCAGGCTAGACCAGCCAATGCGCATGTGTAGCTCCAACGCGCTTATGACTGTGCATGCGCATCGACTGGTCCAGCCTCAGGTTTCTATGGGAACCGAACCGCAATGACTATACCAATCAACGATTGGCTCTTTCATTTAGAAGGTGGTACTATCCCGCCATATTGCGCGTTGCACTTTCTCCCATTCATAAGTATAGGAGTGAACCGTCTTTGTATTTCTATAGTCTTTGGTTAAAGCAATTCAAAGTTAGGCCTTTATGGCTGAACAATGTTTTTCCTTATTTGTGCAGGCGAGACAGCCTTATCATCCACCAGTAGTATGGCCTGGAATCGTAGGACCAGAACCTGTCACTGTAGAGACTCATCCAGTCCAGGAAACCACTTTTCATGTGCCTCCCCAGCATCCCAAGGCATTGCACCCCCATCACCACCATCATCACCATGGACAGGTCATAGCAACGCGACCACGGCCGCGACTCTACAACTCGCCCACCAACAGCGCCTCCACCCAGGATTCCATGGAGGTGGTGCATGGTCATCTGTCCATGACATCCCTGTCTTCCTCGGCATCCTCTTCCTCCACATCTTCCTCTTCCACAGGAAACCAAGGCAACCAGGCTTACCAGCTCCGCCAGCTTCCTGCCAACACCCTGGACTTTAGCCAAAACGGAAGTATAAGTATGAGTATGGGTTTGGGTGCCTTCTCAAATCCTCGCCAAGAGACTGGTATGGCTGGACATCCCACGTACCCTGTTGCCACAAACACAGGAACTGGTCACTTTATAGCAGAGGGACACCTGGGCATGAGACAAGGCATTGATAGGGAAGATTCTCCGATGACTGGAGTCTGTGTTCAGCAGAGCTCGATGGCCAGCTCGTGACTTTAGCTGAAATGGGTTTGTTTTTCTGTGTGAATTTTATTTTTGTTTTTTGTTTTGTTCCGTTTTTTTTTTTTTTTTTTATGGTGGTGTTTTCATTTCATTTTCTCCTGTTTTTTCAAAAGGTGCATAGAGAATAAAAGCTGCTCACTTCTGAGGGGAGATATCACTGAACCGCTACAAATTGAAGAGTATTTAAAAAGTATATATGTATTTCCATCATTTTTACGTTGTCGATTTCTAGATAAGTTAATAATACTGCAAATAACCATAGTGAAACTGAGACACCCATCTGCCAATTCACTCACCTGCATACAGTACTTATTTACCATCTGTTACACCGGAAACTAGGAGATTTGTTTTTATTTGTCCCTTTTTTTGTTCAATACAGTGAGCATTTCAGAGCTGTGAGCTGTCGTACAGCTTTTTATATGTAAAGCAATGCAAAACATTTGTTTAGTTCAAACAAGTGAAACATTGGACATTATAATTTGGCTGGTCGTTCTTTTATTTACCCTTTAAGTGAAACTTCTCTAAAGAGCTGTGTGTTTAAACCTGTAGCGTGTCAAGGAAGCAGTACTTGCAGTGATATTTCGTGTTGTCGGTATCGTGTAACTCTTCGAGAGGGGGCACATAGCTGCGGAGCTCCGGTGGCGAGCGCTGGCCTAGCGGCGAGGAGGAGCTGGTGTTAGACAGACAGGTGCAGTACTCTTCAGGCCTGGAGTCCTCCAGACCGGACGGCTTCGACTACGTACAGCAGCTGAGGAGCGACGAGGGGGGACAGATCCCGATCCAGGTGGATCTGGGGCTGTTGTCGAGAACCCTTTGGCCTTATGACTTTTGGACCTTGACTGAAAAGGAGCTGGACTTTATCATTAAATAGAGATGATGGCTATCCTCTATTTTTAACATTTAAAGAGTCCTTAATTGGTTAGGGAAGGTGAATGAGAGTGGTTATTCAGAGGCCTTTATTTAGCAAAGATTTCTCATTTAAGGGACTCCAAATTGCAGGGTCTTGCTCAAACGTCCCTAACATGACTTCCTAAAATTGCCGAAGTGGGATTTCACATAGAAGGTATTCATTCCCATTAATTGGCTTTTTTTCCTTTTTTTTCCCCCCTCTTTATTTCCCGTCAAGCATGTGGTTCCCATTGAAAAACATCTGCATAAATTTGCCTCTTTGTGTTGAACACAGAAGATATGTAATGAGATTTATGTGACTGCCTTTTTTCTCCTCTTGAATTATGCTGTGAATTTTACACATTACTTTTTCTTCTTTATTACCATCTTTCTTTCTTTCTTTCTTTCTTTTGATATACCAAAGCAGTTGTTTTTTATAGCACTAGGTGTCTGTAAGAAATAATGTAGCAGTTCACCACTTCAGCCCAAGGTTCATCAAAGTCCATTTTAGTCTGTATACTCTCTCAAACTGGAACTTTTGCTGAACTTCATGTTTTAATGGTAACAAAAACTGAAATTGGTTTAATATATGGATAAACCTCCCCGATTTGTTACCTTTTTCATTTGTTTTTCCTGTCAAAGGGAGGGAAGGGACACTGACGGTTACTCTGCAGGCTACAGAGTAGCTGAGAGATCACAAATTATTCTGAGGAGAGAAAAGTGTTTTGTTTTGTATTTACCTGGTCTATCAGTCAGTGATGCTGCCTTTTATACCTAATTTGATGAACATGCTAATTTCTACCTTTTTAAATCTAAGTGGCTACTTAAATTTATTTATTCAGGCAGTCTACTGTAGCTACTGTGACCTCTGAGTCTGAGTTGAATTTGTTATCAAGTGATGGTTGGATGTTTGCCTCAGATGTGCTTATTCAAAGGGAAACTAGAGGAGACGCGCTGCCACACAGACACTGGGCACATGCATGTTGGTCTGAAGAGGATAAGTGTTTATAATCACTATTCAGTCACGTTAAGGATAGCTGTGCTCACTCGAGGTTGTGAGCCCCCACCTCCCCACCTAGCTTCTCACTTTAGGTCTCGATTCTTCAAAGGAACCCTGTTTGCTGCTGCTCTCGATCTAGCAGTTCTTCACAGACAGTGGGACACTATCCTGCCAGAAAGTGCGTGGTGTTCACATTTGCAGATTTTCCTTTCGCAAAGACATCACTTTCAGCCAGAATCATGTTTGGTATAACTACAAATCTCACAACGGCTAGTGGTAATCGGAAAAACAAAGGTTTACCTGAATGTTAGCTTGATTTCAAAATGTTGTTTATATATATCTATATCTCTATATATAACAGCATTCGAGTGCAGTTTGCTGACGTTGACACAAACATTCCAAAAATTCAAAATCTAAAAATTACAGAAACTTTTAAAGAGTGCACCTGTTTCAGCTGTCACTAAATGAGACCTGATTTAGTGCAGTTTTCATGAAATGCAGCCCCTTTTTAATAGTTGAAATAGAATTTATGTATATATTTATATTTTTTTAAATAAAGGAAGTATAGAACTCACTACATTGCTCCTGCTGGTATGTCAATTAAATTGCCATGTGTTTGCTTACCTGTTTATTTTATTTTATTTTTAACCCTTTTTGTCTTTCTTGGTCATTGGGCCAAAATTGCTTTTAGTCAGAGGCATTTGCCATCTCCAGGACAACATTAAAGGTAGGGCTTATAACTTGTACTGAAAGAATCTTTTCACAGGGTATGACGCATGTATGTCCACACTTTTTCTAATGCTCATGGTTTGCTAGGTCTGTTTCTCCCCCTTTCTCTTAAATGCATTATAGGTAAATGTCACTGATACACAAGATCATGGATTTTAATTCAACATTCTTCTGCCTTTTGGATTGATTTTATTCTTTCTTTTCAGATTTTCTTGACCCTTTTCATGCAACATGCACTATATAATTGAACAGCATGGGGAAAGGATAAGTGTCCACAGATTGTAAGATCTAGTCAAGACTTTGCTGTGTATATGAAAATGCCCTTTGTATTATATTCAAACAGTCTTATGTATGATATATAAAAAATAACTTAATTGACGCGTTCTTGGCTTTTTTCTTCTTTTATTCCCTGGTTTGTTGCTTCAAACACTACATCGGTCTGATTTAGAGGACTGTCTTAACCAGTAAGGTTAGTTCTTACAAGAATTTGTTAAATTAGTTTTTTTTGTAGATTATCGAATAATACATATAAATGAATAAAAGGTTCCCTTAAGTAAATCTACGAAAACTTCGTATTGATTAAAGGATCAGCATTAAACCGTGGTAATACACATGATAATAGTTTATGAGGCGGTATTTTCGCTATACAGTGCGCGGCTCGTTGGTCTAGGGGTATGATTCTCGCTTCGGGTGCGAGAGGTCCCGGGTTCAAATCCCGGACGAGCCCAAACTTTTCTTTATAGAATATCTACAGAATTTCTACACTTACAACTCGCATCGTTCCATGTAAATCTTCCGTGCTGAATTCTGGATACAATATATACAAATACACACTGATTACTTGGTATACGAAAAATGTATTTAATACGCAAGCAACGAGCACTGCTCATTTTCTATAGTTCTAAGGTAAAACTCAGTAATCTGTGATTTTAACGTTTAATATGATCATATGCTTTAACGACTCTACGCGTGTTATATAGCTGTTTGACTAGTTTTTATTAATTGGAATCTGGAATCGGTTCTTTCGAACAGTTCGTTTCAAAGAATCGGTTCAGATGCAGTGATTCTTTACGTCATGACGTAGTAATGAAATAGCGCGGTCCTGACACCCGGCATATTTAAAGAGCCTTTTTGACAGCTCATTTTTTAAAATAAAACTGGAGTATTTAAATTCTAACAACATATGCTACATTGCTGTTTTGAAGACCATGATTAGCGTCGTAGGCGTCTCTAAATACAATCTTGCATAATACCAGTGTATACTGTTCTCGTCGAACACACATTGCCATACCCGGTAACATTATGTTTTGTCAAATGTAGATAAAATGTGGGATAATTTATGGAGAAAATAAATTTACCCGGAGACAAAAGCATCACAAATGGTCTGAAACCTGCGCAGAGACACCCATGTTGCTACTGCCAACATGTCTGATGCCACAAAAATATTAAAACTAATTTGTGCAGATTGCAGAACGCTGAACGTTGGGATCTGAGAGGAGTTTTTTTTAGGAGCTGAAAATTGTCCGGTCTCTGCTGCCATCTACAGGATTCACGACTTAAATGTGTGCAAAGAGAGAGGAACTAGACAGGTGTCAGTGTTCAGTGCTAATGTGCTAACTTCAGATACAGTTTACTGATTCCTTTGTGCATTTACATTAAAGGAAGCAATGGATTTTGTTTTGTTTTCTTAAATATTGAAAATGGCTTATTGACTTAACATGATAACATGGAAATACAAACTACGCCACTCAAATGACTATTTCATGTCCATATATTTATTCATTTGGTATGAGGCTGTGTAAATCTGCATTATGTAGACTTCAACTGTGCTATCGAATGAGCTCACTAAATAATTATAATCAAAAATTTGACCTAAAACTAACTGAAATGATTACTTTGTGACTGTATGTTTCTGTTTACTACAGTAAAGCTGCATTAAAACAATCTATTATTATTTTTATTCCTATGATATTGCTATAAAGCAATATAAACAATGTGTAGTCATTATTTTTGTGAAAAACATTCACATCTGATTAAAAGAGTTTTAAACGGACTATTTAACACATTGTAACATAAACTGTTAAAAAAGACAATAAATAAGTAAATAAATAAATAAAAATCCCTGAAAATTCTTTATCTACAAAAGGGTCATTATGTGTTTCAAACAAAAGACAGAACTAGATACAAGAAACATTTAAAATGAATAGTTAATACTTTATAATACATATTTCAACTCAAAGTAAATGCAGATCCTCCAAATATTAGCGCACATATATATTTAATCCACAACTTTATAGTATATTGATATGCCGCATGCAAACAATAAGTACAAGCTGTTCACTCGAGAACCGTTTGGAATGAATCAGTTTTTGTGAACCGGTTCGACCGAATCATTGAAAAGATCCGACTCAAAGGAACGAGTCGTTAATCGCAACTGCTTTCAGTATGGCTGATGCATTGTGGGATTGAAACGAATTGCATTGTGGGTTGGCACGCCATCAATACTACTGTTTCATACTTGCGCGCCTTGTTCATTTTTGCAGTGTTGCAATGATTGTATTAGTGACACCCTAACTAATAAGAGTGTCTAGAGAGCTTTTGAACATTAAATGCACAATGCCAAATTTTTGTGCCGCTCCGAACTGTACCAGGAAAAGCACCCAGTCCGATTTAGCTTTCTTTAGGTTTCCAAGGGATCCAGAGAGGTATGACTTTTTTTTACAGCTTCAAAACATTATCACTGTCGTTTTGTGTTAATTAAACATGAAGACTGATATGAAAGTAATGCTTCCTGAGGAAGGTAAACCAAATTTGCACCTGCAAATCAGTGATGCTTTCTCAGACAGCTGAAGTGTAGTTAGTTAGTGCATGTTGACATAATATAACAAGGCTTCTCATATTTATACGTTTGAATTTCTGTGAAAAAAATTGTTAACATTAGTTTAGTGCTTGTAACAGTGAAGATAGTGTGGAGTAAACAGTTCATGTGCCTCTGCTCTTTAGCTGAACCTTTTTGTATTAGTATAGATTAAGATATCCTTGTTGATATTTGTTGTAAGTGTACTCGAGAATAATTTAATATGCTTGTATTTTATATTAGTCATTATACTTTAGTGCTTTGTTGCAGGTGTTGAATAATTCTAGACACTTCTAACCTGTTAGAATTTCATTATACAAAAATATCTCGTTAATCAAACTCTAGTGTTTAAATTGAAAAGAAAAATACCATAATATAGCTTCTACAGTAGTTTTCATCAACAAAACATTTGTGTATGAGTGTCAAACTCAGCAGTGTTCAATGTTTTTTTTTTTCGTTTGTTGCTCAGTTTTCTTGCCTGAACCAGTGAAAAAGTGTTTTCTACAAAAAATGTTATGCAAGAAATGAGTCATTGTGTATTTCTTATAACTTTATTTGTACAGATGTAGGTTGTGGGTGGAGAACTGTCGCCGGGCAGATCTGGAAGAGAAAACTCCCGATCAGCTGAACAAGCACTACCGACTGTGTGCGAAGCACTTTGAACCAGCCATGATATGCAAAACTGTAATGTTTTAAGAATTACAAGCATTTAACATTACTCGTAGTACAGGAACCTTTATGTTTTATCATATTATCTAAATAGTTAAAGTTGAATGGGTTTTTTTGTTACTGTGTTTTTCAGAGCCCTTACAGGACAGTATTGAGGGACACTGCTATCCCCACGATTTTTGATTTAACCAGCCACCTCGGCAATCCTCACAGCAGACATCGCAAACGCATCAAAGTTCTGGTAGAATACTTGTTTTCCCCATTCTCATTGAATTTCCTGCATTTGTTTTGAAACTGCATAATAACTTTTTTTTTTTTTGTCTGCAAAGTATCATATTACATATCGTTAGTGATAAGTTAAAACATTTAAAGGGATGGTTCACTCAAAAATTTTAATTCTGTCATTAATTACTCCCCCTCACCTTCGTTCATCTTCGGGACACAAATTAACATATTTATGATGAAATCCGAGAGCTTTCTGACCCTGCATAGACAACAACGCAACTGACACGTTCAAGGCCCAGAAACGTAGTAAGGACATTATTAAAATAGTCCATGTGATATCAGAGGTTCCTCATTAATTTTATGAAGCTACGAGAATACTTTTTGTGCACAAAAATAACATCTTCATTCAACAAAGCATTTCATCAAAAATATCTTGATTTGTGTTCTGAAGATAAACAAAGGTCTTATGGGTTTAGGACAACATGATGAGGGTGAGTAAAGGCCCGTTCACACCAAGCACGATAAAGATATAGTTCTAAAAATAGTTCTCAATATTAAAGACACAGAGAAACAATATCGTTGGAATCACTTTCAGAACTCTCTTTTTCCAGCTGATGAACGATACAAACATTGACAGCCAATCAGAATCGATCCTGCTATAACAAGCTCGAGAATTTAAAGCGACAGACACGCGTGCGCTTAGAATAAACAGATGATATCGTTTGCTGGTGTGGACGCTAATATCGTTATCTTTGTAGTTATCATTCTTGGTGTGAATGGGGCTTAATTAATGACTAAATTTTCATTTTTGGGTGAACTATCCTTTTAACACTATAAATCAGGACATAATTTAAATAGTGACACTTTACATTCCTGTTTTCCTCAGACAGATGAAGAGGTTCAGAAAATCAAAGAAAGACGATGTAAGTAAGATATAGTTGATTATTACACATCCTCCGTAGAATATTTGATTCTGATTGGTCAGCTGCAACATTTAGCAGTCAGTTCTTTTTTAATATTTGCTGTTGCCTATGGCGGCGCTGTATGTCACTCTGCTCATCTGGGTAATTGAAATTGATTAAACTGATATCTTAACCGATTCAAATTTGAATGTTTGTCTCTGTTTCTTTAGTGGAGTCTTCAATTGAACAACTACTCTCGAAAAAAGACTGCGACGCTCAGGATGACAGCGAGAACACTGACGACGTCCCTCAGCTGACGCCCGAGCAAAAAGACCTGAGAGAGTTCCTACGGTCTTCCTTTGAAGTCATGGTTTTGATAGGAAGGCAAAACTTTCCTTTCAGTTGCAACGCAAGAGAAGATGAGATGCGCTCTGAGGAGGAAAGGTTCTTAACTACAGGTAACTTTCAAGCACTAATTGAGAACCGTATCAACGCGGGTGATGAATTTCTTCGGAGGAGATTCGAGACGGCGGCTGTTAATGAAGAATATTGTTCGGCCATCCAGCAGAGGCAGCTTCTGGAGGTCTGCGAGAGATGCGTGCGTGAGGAGATCCTTCAGCAAGTCCGAGAATGTCGCTTCTTTTCCATCGTCACTGGGGAGTTAGTGGAGTTCCCAGAAGGAGAGCACCTGCCTGTATTCCTGCGCTTTGTTGACCAAGCCAACACTCTTAGAGAAGAGTTCATAGAGTTCCTCTCGTTTGAAGGAGAGGAGGTCGCTGTCGCTGAGAGGTTGGAGTCTCAGTTGACAAAAGGATGGGGCTTGAGTATGGAGCACTGCAGAGGACAAGCGCATGCGGGATCTGGGATACTTGGCACCAAGATGAAAGTCATTGCTGCCCAGCTCAAGGAGAAATATCCCATGGCGGTGATCACACCAACTTCCACCTGTGCACTTAATGTTCATCTTGCTAATGGCATGCCATTGACTGGAGTGCAAGATGTGATGTCCATTCTGAAGAAGACGAATGCGTTTTTTAAAGCATCTCCGTTGCTGCAGAGCGAACTTGATAATGCTATCTCCATCCTGTGTCAGGGAAACATAGAAAAAGAGAGCATTCTCAAAGAGGGCTCTCGATCAACCTGGACAGATCTTCATAATGTGTTCGAGATGGCCGTCGATTTGATGGAGCCGCTTCTGCTGTGTATGGACAGCATACACGACAATGAGGATCTGAAGTGGAACGACCAAATCACCAGTGATGCTTACGCCATTTCTGAGGCCTTGGCGGACTTTGAGTTCATCGTGACCCTGGTTATTTTAAAGAACGCATTGTCTTTTACGAGAGCTTTTGGTAAGAACCTACAAGGAGAAACCATTGATGTGTTTTTCGCTGCCAACAGCCTGACAGCAGTACTGCATTCCTTGCACGAGGTTTTGGACAATTTGGAAGTATACCATGAATTCTGGTTTGAAGAGGCTGTCAGTTTGGCGACTGCAATGGAGATCCCGGTGAGAGTCCCGAGGTTGTTTCTTCGGAAGCAACAGGCGGTGGAGACCATGGAAATACAGGCGGAGTCGTTCTTTAAGGAGTATCTTACACTGCCGGTTATGGAGTACATCACGCAGGAGGTCAAGGAGATCTTCTCTGAGAATCATCTCAAGGCGCTCAAGTGCTTGTCTCTCGTCCCCGCGGTCATGGGACAAATGAGGTTCAATACCTCTGAGGAGACCCATGCGGACATTTACAGGAGCGATCTGCCCCATCCGGACACACTGCCTGCTGAACTGCATTGTTGGAGGATAAAATGGAAACACAGAGGAAAGGAAGTAAGCTTGCCGTGCACCATTCACGAAACCCTTCAGCACTCCGATGTGAAGTTCTTCCCTAATGTTAATGCGTTTTTGAAAATATTAGCCACGTTGCCGGTGCTGAAGCTTGATGGGAGTCATGGTGAAACCGCACAAAGACGTTTACAAGCTTACCTCATGGACACTGCGGTAAACCAAAGATGTAAGAATCTGGCTGTGCTGAACATCAATTATCATATAAAGACGGACCTGGAAGAAATGGTTCAGTGTTATTTAAAAACCTACCCAGAAGAATGTGAGAGTGATTAACAGGTAAAGCATAGACTCTCCAAGTTTCGACTGCAAAAATCTTTGAGCTGTAAGTTGTGTAATTGTTTTGCATAATACAGTGCCAAATGTTTATTTTCATGTGTCTTTTGCCCCTGAAGAAATATAGTACTATTTTTACATTTGTGAGGACCGTCAAAAAAATTCACCATGTTAGTATCTGCAATTTGCTGAGTGGTCTTGCATTTTGTATGCTTGACTTTTTTGACTTGACAAAAATGACTTTGAAAATCAGCCATTAAAGACACCTTTGCATTTGTATAAACTGATCCGAAGTGTAAATAAAATGAAAGTACTTTTGATGCCGTCTTTTATAATGGTGTAATTTTTTTCTAATGTCACAGGTATACACTACTGCAGCTATTTAGTGCTGTAAATTAATCGCATCCAAAATAAAAGTTTTTTTTTTTTACATAATATATGTATGTGTACTGTGTATATGTGTATATATAAATACACACACATACAGTATATATTTTGAAAATATTTACATGTATATACATTTATATATTTATATTCTTATATTTTATATTATATATAAATATATTTAATATATACATAACATTTTTCTTTAATATATACATGTATGTGTTTGTATTTATATATGCATAATAAATATACACAGCATACACCTATATTATGTAAACAAAATATTTGACAGCACTACTATGTATTTACTTGGTAGCTATAAAAAGATCCCGTTAGTTAACTTTAGATTATAATGCATTAAATAATAAGAAAAACAGTTGCTACAGTATTAATCTTTGTTAGCGTTATTTAATAAAAATACAACTCTTCATTATTAGTTATTGTTAGTTTAGGTCCATTCAATATAAATAGGTCCATAACATATTAACAGATGCATGTTTTAATTTTAATAATGCTTTAAACATTGAAATAAGCATAAATTAAGATTATTAAATATTTTTATGGTTAGTTCATGTAAACTAATGTATTTATCCAGTGTCAACAAATGAAACCTTAAGTGTTGCTATTTACTCCCTGGTAATGCATTTATTGCTATGAAAATGAAGAACTGAAACAGATTGGAACTTCATGCATCAATATTGGTGGTAATAATAGCAACAACCTGTTTAACCAGATTTGTTTTAGTCTTGCTCCAGTATATCCAACTTAACACCTTTTTGCATGAAAATACAAAACATGCACAGCCTCATGCAGACACATTCTGCCTTCTATTGTATTTTATTATATTTTTACGCAATGCAGTAACAAATGCAACCAAAATAGTTATATTGTGTGAGCACCATGGCTTTAGCAAGATCACTGTGCCAGTTTATTTCATGCATTGTCTTTAATTATGTTTAGTAAGTATTTGGTAAATGCAATAAACCCTTTAACAATGCAAATGCCAAATGTTTAATGTTTAAAATAAATTGAAAAGTGACTTTAAACATTATAGTGCATAAATAACATCTGTTGCTCTTTGTATTTTGAGTCAATTCCTCTTCAGTCCTCAAGAAGCAGCATTTGCATGTATTTTACTATAAAATCATGTCATTTTAAACTACTTTGGTGTCTGCAGATGGGTGGGTTTAATTATAATAAAAAGATTTATTAAAGAGGGCATACAAAACATTAAATCACCATCAGATATCTCGTATAGATTCAAGAAGGTTTGTATCCACGTATATGTGAATTTAAAGCACAAAAAAACTGGAAAATGTACACTGTTGCCATACTTTTCATCCAACTACTGATTAGAGGGACGAGTGGAAATTTGAGTACAACAGCAGGCCAAACAGACTGTGCCTGATATATTCTCTCATCCAAAAACTCCATTAGAAAGGCTTACATTAAGGATTCTGATAATCAGGGTTTTTTTTTTTCTTCTCACTTTTGGAATTTCGGATATGATATTTTAATTGGGGTAAGGCATTACTTTCCAGTTTGGCCATGCAATGTGGATGCAATGTCAGTTAGATGCAGAGCACTGGCAGCATCACCAGATACTGTATCTGCACTGAGCTAACTGTGCCCCACCCCATGGTATGGGTTACACACATGCAACACATGCTGCCATCACTGCAGGCACCACTAGATGGTATGTTGTACACATGTAAGAATGAAAAGAACAAAAGAAAAGTGGGTGTGGGTGTGTCCGATATTCACCCCAAATTTCAAAACCATTCACAGACGTGGAAGTGCAGTGAAACAAACTAGAGCATATATATTTATATATATATGTGTGTGTGTGTGTGTGTGTATGTATATATATATATATATATATATATATATATATATATTACATTGAGTATATATATTCATGGCCATAATTGTAACTTAAGAATCTACATCCAAAATTTGTTTAATTGTCCAATAACACCTAATAAAAAAGTTGCAAACAATACAATATCATAATTTTATAGTATGTAGGACATATTTTGTATATGCATTTGTATAAGGGTTTTTTCATCTTTTTTTTATATTTTTTACTTTGTGTCATTTAATAACTATTAATAAGAAGAATTTGTAATAATAATTGATTCCATATTTTGTAATAATCATTCAGTAGACCTAATTGTAGAGCACAGACTGTTGTCCCATTGGCATGTATGTGCTCATAATTTTATAAGAGAGTACATCTCAATAATACATCAATAATCAACGTTATATGGCAGTTGTATCTGTATTATGACATGTTTTGTAGGCCTAGTTGACAAATCTTTTTAGACCCTTAAATGTCATAAATGTTGGCTATGTAATTAGCCGGTTTTCAGATCAACAAGTCCCAGAATCATGTAGCCTAGCGTTTGCAGGCAGAAACAGTGAAGCAGTGGGTGGATGTGGATGTGTGTCAGTCTTGAAATGGTTAAACGAGCGGCGTCTCCACCCGATGCTGGCCAGACGCTGACGGCTGCAGGTGATAGTTCATCCGCAGACCACGAGCGTTTTCCGAGGAAACACAGGAACCGGCGCGGTGTCTAGTCATACAGCTGTCAATGAAGGTGTCTTTTCTATAAAGAAATCTTTCATTTACATTTGTAGCATTAGAGAAAACAAGCACATCGAAATTACTCTGCTGAGGGAAGTGCGCAAGCGCGTACGCTAAGATACAGGCAATTTCAACACTCTGGAAGGATTTCTCTCATCAGAAGGGACATTTAAAGGAAAGAGCATCGCTGTTCTGATTAAAAAACTAGATTTTATGCGTTGTGGTCCTCATTTCTGAATCGTTTCTCTTAAGATTCAAGCCTTCGCCTCGTCGTTATCGATCATGGCATGGCCCTGTATCACCAGGGCTTGCTGCATCAACCGCTTCTGGAGTGAGTTGGACAAAGGTGACATTGCAGTGCCTTTGGTTTTCACGAAGTACTCAGATGTGGCCGAGGTGCAACATCTGCACCCTCAGCCCAAGCCATTATTATCACAGAAGCCGGTCATTACAGAATCCCAGCCTGCCCATGGCGCTCACCAGGAGGCGTCGACCAGAGCGACTCACGCCGCCGCTGATGCCGCAGCATCTTCATCTCAAGACGGGTCGGGCGCTTCTGTGATGCGCGAGGATTTCAAAGCCTGGAGCGTGCGTCCGGAGCGAAGCTGCAAACCCAGAAACGAGTATCAACCATCAAAGACCCCTTTCAACAACGTGACTCAGTACCAGAAAGATTACAAACCGTGGCCCATTCCGAAAAAGGGAGATCATCCGTGGATTCCCAAAGCCACTCCTGCTGCACCCTGCAAGGCTGAGAGCAAGTTCTCCAAACAGGAGCAGGCCGCTGCTGAGGTTGAAACCGGTGTGGAAAAATGTGAGATTGAAGAAAAACAGCACGAAAAAGAGAGTAAAGAAAGGAGAAAGAAGGTAGACAAAAAAGAGCATGTGTCAGAGGGGATCAAAATGGAGCAAGATGTTCCAGTGGAGGGAAAGAGGAGGTCGGCTGCAGATGCTGTCAACAGGCAGATTAAGGAGGAAGTCACATCTGGAAGTTCATATAGGTAAATATATTACAAACCTGCTTCATTTTAATGCAGTTAATAACTTTGTCATTGTCAAGAAGTAGTCCTGCTCTAATTGCTTGTTAGTGACATAACATTTTTGCCATTTTAGAGATATTTATATTCTATAGGCTATATAAATCTATACAATGAAACCAGAACATCCTGGTAAACTTAGTTTATGTATATAAATAAAATAAAATACTGTATGTATATGTTTTCTTTAGTTTGTCGCAAAAACTCCCTGCAACATTCTGGGAAGTGTTATTTATTTATTTATGTATGTTGCAAAAAAGAACATAACATGTACATTCATCAGTTAGCAGCAATGTGTAATTTTTGTCTTTTCATTTCGGGAATTTTGTGTGCATCATTCTTTTGCGTTCATTTAATTGCATTACGTATCTGCATTATTTTATCAGCAACTTTATTTGTAATCCTGTTTTCTACATCGCCATTTAAAAAGTCAGTATATGCCCATTTCAGCTGTGTCATCGGTTCTTAAAACTCATAAAACCCATACATATTAGCAGACAAATATTTACCATGAAATTAAAAAATTGATAATGCACCCAAAACCTTGTTGGGGGCTTTAATTCTGTATAGTCTAGATTTGGGGGAAGCAAACTTAGAACCGGTCATAGAAAACCCTCATTGATTATCCACCAATCTGATTATTGGGTACTTTTATATTTTGAAATCAAGCTAAGATTCAGTATATCAGATCTCTGCAGCTAATGTATATCCTCTGAAACAAAAGATCGATGAACCTTATCTAAGCACAAGATAGAGGGAAAGATTTAGATCCAGTCTTTGAAAAATATCAAGTCACCATGCAGTGTAATTTCCTCTCTGTGGGTGTCTGCCCCAAAATATGTTGAGTCATTCTTGAGCTTTCAGATCATTTTGTGCGCACTCACTCTGCATAAAGCTGTAATACAACAGATGCACCTCAATGTCCCAATTAGTTTGCCCTGATTTCTTTACAAGGCGTCTGTTTTGGTTGAGTAATGTGCTGAATATTGACTTTATTCTCTTTAAATAGGTCAGAGCCTCAACATTAGATGCCATCTAAATAAAGCATATATTCCCACATGGTTGCTGATCTGTTTGTCAGGTTATTGGTTTTGGTCTTCAATGAACCACAAACCATTTTTGATTATATGTTTAATTATTTAAGCCTAAGATTAATTTACAAAATCTCTTTGTTTCTCTAGGACGGAGTTTAAGGCTTACAGAGATGTCAAACCAGTGAAACTCATCAAAGCAAAATCTCAGTACAAACTCCTAGTGGAGGAGAAGACCAGCCTGGAGACCAGTTACAGTGCCACCTTTAAAGGAGAGCAGGTCAAACCTCAGGCCACAGATAACAAGCTGTTGGATCGCCGTCGGATACGAAGCCTGTACAATGAACCAAGCAAAGAGTCCAGCAAGGTAGGATGCTTCCTCAGGTCACCGTTTTATGACCGATCACACCGTTCGCTGAGCTATATTGCCCTGTTTTATTAGCATGATGAAGAAATGAATCATTTCAGATATGAGGGTAATCATTAGAAACTTAATTAAACTGTAAGTAATGAAATTGTAATGCAAGAGTATGAATTGAAAAGAGTTTTGAAGTTAGAAAAAGTCTTAAAAGGACAGTTCATTCCATGCAGTGTTATTTTTATTTGTAAACGATTATAGTTATTTTCATGTTTTCAGATTTTAGTCTTAAGTAATTTTATGTGCTTGTCATTTTTATTAGTTTTTGTAAATATATATATATAAACTATATAGGAAAAATCAAATAAAACTATATAAAAGACTATAAAATAAAACTATATAAAACTACATTCCATGCAGTGTTATTTTAGTATTATTTGTAATCGATTATTGTTAGTTTTCATGTTTTCAGATTTTTTCAGAAGTTATTTTATGTGCTTGTCATTTTTATTCGTTTTTGTTAATATTTCTATTTCTGTTTTATTTTCATTTTGTTTCTGTTTTAGTTTTAGTAATTTTAGTACTTCAATCTAAACTTATTTTATTTCAGTTAGTTCCGACGCAGAATTTCATCTAATATTTTTCTTTTATTTCGTTTCAGCTTTATTTTAATTCATGAAAAAATTTTTAATAGTTTTACATAAACAATAACAACACTGACTGCATGACTTATTTTCTTAGAAGACGTTTTGAAGAATTGTTTTGGTTGCTATTTGCCATGCAGTTAAAAAATGTAATACAAATTTGCTAAAAATGTACTCATCCTCAGGCCATCCAAGACATTTGTTTCTTCATGAGAACAGACTAAATTTAGCACGGCATCACTTCCTCAGCAATGGATCCTCTGCAGTGAATGGGTGCCGTCAGTTCATCAATTAATATCTGGTGAAGTGAAAAACTGTGCATTTGTTAGAAACATTTCTCAAATCTGTTCCAATTTAAAAAAAAAAAAAGGTTTAAATCATGGATGGCCTACGAGTGAGTAAATTTTCAATTTCTGATGAAGTATTTCTTTAAAAGAACGATTTGTTCATGGTTCGGACATCAGAGTAACATTTTTTACAGTAACATTCTTACTCAAAATCCTATCTCTTTAATTAGAACATTTCAAAAATGAAGTAAAGAATTAAGATTTCTAGATTAAGGTTTCTGTCCCGATTAGCACATTCATCAAGATTTCTTTATTTTTCTTCCACAGAAGAAAGCAATACGTGTTTGGAACGACTTGAGGATGAATAAATAATAGAATTAAAATTTTTGGTCAAATCATTCGTTTTAGTGTAAAAACAAATATGTTGAAACAAGGACAGTTTTCTAGTGTTGATGTGCATGTAATGTGTTGATGTAGCCCCTCCCTCTCTCACTCTCATAGGACTGTTCTGACAGTGACAGCAGCTCTGTTCTGTAGTCAGGTGTGTTCAGTGATTCTTTTGGACAGCATGGATCTAGAGTATTTCACCATACAGCTGCACCATCACGGAGATCCTCAGTGGGACCGATTCTGATTAAATCCTCTTCACAATGAGGATTTGCTGAACACTATGCTATTTTTTTTTTGCATGAAACAATAGTATCTTCACTATCAAGAGGGGCTCTATTTGGCTTCCACTGTAACAGAATACAAATGATTTCCGCAAGGTTACTGGCTTCAGAAACATGGAGCAGAAGTGGTTGAGTGCCAAAAGATACTAATAGGGCTGCACTCCATTAGTATCAAAACTAAGCTCACATTGATCACTGCGATCATGCTATTGTGCTGAAGCATTGCTAGAATATGGAAACCTTGCAAAATAGCTGAAATCTTCCATAATTAGAAAGTAAAGGTAAAAGAGTCACATATTATATATGTTATATATAAATCTTTGTGACACATTTTGATAGCTTGCTTTAAAGGACTTGGCTTAGATACAAGCTGTCATCGAAAACTAACTGCATCTCTTTTTTTGAGTATGCAGAACAAATCACCTTTTGTTTTAAACACACCATCTGCATTTAGCACATTGAATAAGGCCTGAAAATCACATCCTAACACGTATTTCTGTCATGAGATACTAACTTGGATGCCACAATACTAATTGAAACATGATTCACATTTTCAGAATTGTTTTATTGACATCATTTTTAAATATACAGTTTGCACTGAAGGGCCAGTGATTGGGTTTCTACCGTAAATTATACACTTTTTCTGTTTATTTATATGTTTTCTAACTGTATGGCGCTCAGAAGGTCTGAGTGCTTACCATAAAGGTTTGTGGGTAAAAATGACAAACTACGCTACACTGCTGTTCAAAAACTTGGAGTCTGTAATATTTTTTTATGTTTTTGAAATATGTCTCTTATGCCCGCTAAGGTTGCATTTATTTGATCAAAAAGTAATATTGTGAAATATTTTATTATTCAAAGTAATTGTTTTCTATTTAAAATGCAATTTATTCCTGTGATGGCAAAGCTGAATTTCCAGCAGCCATCGAATACTCCGATCCTTCAGAAATCATTCTAATGGTATATTTTTTCAGGATTATTTGATGAATATAAAGTTCAAAAGAGCAGCATTTATTCGAAACAGAATTTATTTGTAAAATTATGAAAATGTTTTTAAAGTCACTTTTGATCAATTTAATGTGTCCATGCAGAATAAAAAGACTTTCAATAAATAAATAAATATTACTGACCCCAAATCTTAGAATTGTAGTGTATATGATAAATGTAATAAAGCATTTTTATTTTTATGTTTATTTTTAAAAACAAACAGGAACAGTTAAATATATAATAGACATTTATTCATGTGGGTTTTGCAGTTTGGAATAATGCACCAAATGTCCCAATTTTTGTTCCTGTAGGTGGAGAGGCATAATATATCACTTTCCAAGCCAAAAAAGACAACAAGCCATAGCAAAACAGTGAAAAAAGCAAAGGAGAAGCCAATCGCTGGGAGTCAACCTGCCAAGAAGAAAACCTCAGCAAGCAACCAGGAGCCAAAGCCAGAGGGAGGGGTCACCAAGAAAAGCAAAGAAATGATCAACAGACTAGCGGAGGCAAAAGATTAAGTGCACTTTTGTGTTTGGGGGGGTTGAGGAGGCTATAATACAGAATAGAGGACTCTCATCCCCTTGTTCATGACCTTACTCTAACAGCCTGACTCTGATGGTGTCTACGTATTGTAGTGGATCAAGGCTTGTCTGCTTGATTTGTCTTGACTGTGTGGCCACTGTCCAGTCTATAATGAATCTATCTTTGCTTTTGCCCCGCGTCCGCTCCCTTTCCATATACATCAATAGCTTTCTCTGTGGCAAAGATGATTCACGAATCCTTGTTGCATGCTGCCTCTGAGCAAATGGCCATATGCCTTATTATATAAGATAAGGTTTTTGCTTTATCTTGCATTGAAAGATATTTACTGCAAACAATAATGGTCTTTTCTTTCAAGCAATCTAATGTGATATGGACTTCATTTAAAGTAGATTGACCACTCTAATTAGATGCACCAATAGCATTGCTCAAACACTAAGATGTAATATTTGTCACCACACAGTTGGATTCTAACAATATTGTATTCCTCACAAACAATCAACAACGAACACAAGAATGTCTTAACATCTCAAACTGCATGTTTAAAGATTGTGTGACACCAGAAATTAGCAGTTAGGAGCCTTACAAGTGCACAAGAGCACCATGTTTAACAAATGAACACGATCCAGTTTTACTTTTGGAGTATTTCAGTTCTTTCGACACCAGTGCCAGTCATTTTTAAACAAATTGAGGCATGGTCTCTCTTAAAGTGTTATTGTTACCTTGTAGTGTAGAGCATTATGCTATGGAGACCTATTTACGCTTAGCTTGCTCTGCTCTCAATAAAGCAACGTTCAGATGTGCTCTCATATGCATCATGCTATGTAATAAGAGAATTTGCTGATGTAAAACTAAAACTGCCTGCATTTCTTGCATATGCTGTAAAATGGATGATTGATTTGGGAAGAATGCTGCTAAGCATACAGCTGAGGTCCATGTGATTGACAGACAGAAGCATGCCCTTCATAGTCATCTGTATGTTAATCATCATTCTGACCCGATCTGGTCTGGAGGGGTGAGAGCCCTCTCAGTGTAAATCTACAGCCTCTTGGTCCCGAGCTCCTCCTGGGTTGTCCTACACGTGCTGTGCACACCATTCTAGGTGCTATCCTCAAGCTATGCTTTCCATAACAGTAGTGCCTGTATATTGAGCAACATAGGGCCATCAGATGTCCCAGTGGTAATTCTAAGTGTGATGTGCTTGTGTTGTGAGCTTGCATTGAATGAAATTGATTAAAATCATTAAAGCAATACATTGGTGATGTGGTTTGTTACTTTGAACCTTTGAGGTTGATCATTCTCAAGACATTTAATAGAAAATGGCCTCGTGCAACACATCTTTTGATAGAACAGGAAAATTAAAACATCTATCTATCTATCTATCCATCCATCCATGGTGTGTGGTATGTTGTGGGAACAAAATGTCCCCACAAGGATAGCAAAGCCTGATATTTTTGTAAAAATGCATCAGGTTTTCAGTGAGGTTTGTGTTGGTTAGGAATAAAATATACTAGAATATACAGTTTGTACAGTATAAAAATCATTACGTCTATGGAAAGTTCCCATTAAACATGGAAAACCAGTGAACATTGAATATGGCATCAAGGTTGATCAAGTTCTATTCATCAAGTTCTGAATAGAAAATTAATATAAGAGAAAATATATATTCGATTTTTTTTTCTTTTTTCATTTTTGTATTGTTTAAGTTCTGACAATGTGTTATTTGACTTGAGAGCCTTTTTTAGATAAGAAGCATATTAGAGAAAAACTTATCCACAAGATTTTTTAAAGAGACAAAATAAACTCATTTATATAATGCTATTAATAAAACTAGAAGCATCTTACACTTTAAACACACAATTCAGGAGGTTGGTGCTGCTGGCCTTCAATGTCAGAGAAAGAAAGAAGAAAAAAAAACCTTGCAGATGCAGTGGACTCCCAGCAGCGACTCAGTCGTCCTCACAAAATTCAATAAATAATTCAAGTCTCAGGCTCTGCATAGTGCTGGCTAATTCAAGTAACTGCACGAATACTGTTTGGGTGTGGTATAGTGAAAATGAACAATATGGGACAATGTAGCTTTCTAGTAAAAATGTGAAAAGCATAAATTAAACTGTTCATGTATAGTTAACTCATTTAAATGTACAACATCCCAGCTCTAAAATAAGAGAACAAAGTAAGAATTTCACATTCTTAAATCCAGCTACTTCTGCTCATATTTGAATGAAGATTAAAATGAATAGCCTACCCTTATCATCCATTTTTTTTTTTTTTTTTTTTTTTTTATATTTGAAAACATGTCCTCACGTGCCCTCCAGTGGTTATCGCGCGTGCTGCTATTTTGAGTGCGTTTCCCTCACATGTTTTTCTATTTTGAAATAAAATAAATAAAAATTTACAACTATTGATTATATTAATGTTAAAATAATACCAATAACAAAAGTAGATCGTTTCATTTTATGTTTACGAGCTCCAATAATACTAGCCTAATAACTGTATGTATATGTATAACCTAATAATATGTTTCTTCTTGTTCTGTCCCACAGGCAATAAAATGTATTATTAATTCACTTCCACACAGTTGTAACACTATATTTACTTTCCTCTTTCTGAAATTTCCCATGTCAGCGGAAACTTTCATACAGGCTTTTATTTTGTCTGTGACACGGAAACACACGTCACGACCTTCTCCATCCTCCCAAACAAACAAATTACCCGCGTTCCTGTCTGTCTCTTCATCTGCTCAACGTTCATGAACTTTTAAGTAATTTAATTTCCCAAACAGCGAAGCAGTTTTACAGGACAGAGTCCAGTTACTCAGTATATTTTAAGACTATATGAATTTTATTTTACATTAATGCCTGAATGTGTGCGCGCGCTTCTGAGCCTCGACCAGTTAATAAAACTGAACTAGCAAGTGATCCTCAAAGCAGCTGACTCTTTAACATCAGAGTAAGTGAATTTAATCATTCATAACCTCTCTGGCAGTATCAGGGTATTGTTTTGAGATTTTTGAGCTTGTGTATGGTGCAGTAAACAACCAGCACTCAACCTTGTTTAGATTATGAGTTAATAAACGTTTGTTTAAGTTACGTCGCACGAGCTCACGTCTTATAGCTGTTTTAAAGACACGTTTAGAGGGTTGTCATTGCCAGATGCAATATCCTCGGTATTCAGAAGTCTTACTTATGTAGTTGTATGCTTTCTCAAAGGTTAAGATGGCAAAAAGAAGAAATGTCTCTAAAATAATGGTGGCATGCGAGTGGGCATCATGCACTTTCAAGAGCCAAAGCATGGAGGAGTTGAGTGATCATATGTCTCTACATCTGAAGGAGCATCTTGGGGAAGGAGATGCCATGGAGGAACTGGGTAGGATATTGTAATGCATGCATAAGTAGACGAATAAGGCAGATCTTTATTGCAATGTCTGTGGCAACATTTGAATTTTATGTAAATTGTAGGCAGTGCATATATTAAGATGGTTGTGTTTGATATCATGTCTGTTATAGAGGATTATCCATGTCTATGGAGGGGCTGTGAGTTCCTGGCGATGGGAAGCCAAAGTGAGCTGATCGCTCATGCCCATTTCCACATCTTCCACAGCAAGCTGAAATACATTGGGACTCAGCTCCTTGAATCCCACCCCGATCTTCCTAGTTGCACTCAGGATCTTCACAGCAGCAGTCTAGTTCCAGATGTCTCTGAGGGGTTCGTCTGTCAGTGGCAGCACTGTGATGTTAGTATTGTAGCATGTTGACTTCTGTTTTACTTTGACCCAAAAAGTGAAAATTTGCAGAAAATGTACTTAGTGCTTGCCCTCAGGCCATCCAAGATGTAGGTGAGTTTGTTTTTACATAGGAACAGATTTGGAGAAATGTAGCATTGAACTGCAGTGAATGGGTGCCGTCAGAATGAGAGTCCAAACAGCTGAATAAAACATCACAATAGTCCACAAGTAATCCACACAACTCCAACCCATCATGTCCTCTATCCATAATATTGATTTCTCGAGTGAAAAAGTCGGTCTTGTCTGGAATTCATTTGAGAAATATCCACAGATTAAGCACTGTTTACAAGCAAAAACAGTTCTAAACAAATATGTCAGTTTTAAAAGAACAACAGGAGATGGACTTTTTCCACTGCGCGAAGTGTTTTTATGGATTATGGACAGGTAATTTGGTCAGAACTGGTGGTTTTAAGTTAAAGATGAATTTGTTGACGGCACCCATTCACTGCAGAGGATTCATTGGTGAGCAAGTGATGTAATACTAAATTTCTCCAAATCTGTTCCGATGAAGAAGCAAACACATCTACATCTTAGATTACCTGAGTAAATTTTCAGCAAATAAAATTTTTTAGTTGAGATATTCCTTTAAATTAGACATTATATAATGAGCTTGTCCATTTATTTTGCTTTATCAGAGTTCCTTTAATAACCCTGAGTGGTTCTACCGTCATGTTGACATGCACGCACACTGCACTGAGCTCCAGCCGCTTCCTGATCGACAGCAGGCTCTGTTCTGCAGCTGGTCAGGTAGGTGCTTTCTGCAAAACGGGAATGTTTCACCAGTGTTTATAATGTTCCTATGTGAAACGCTTTTGCTATTTTTTGCAGGCTGTGATGCTTTCTTTAAAATTAAGTACCGCTTACGTGAGCATCTACGCAGTCATACACAGGAGCGGCTGGTCGCTTGCCCCACCTGCGGCTGTATGTTCTCCAGCAATACCAAGTTCTTTGACCATATCCAAAGACAAGCAGAACCGGAAGGTCAGTTTATTTCAAATAGTTTCTCTTCACTCGCTGACATTACAGCAACACTGATGTTTAAGAATGTCCATTAAATGTCTCTAAGTCCATAGTTGTTCCATAAATATGTTTTATTGCAGATTCTCTTACATGTGGACATTGTGACAAAGCATTTGCCAATGAGAGGCTGCTGAGAGACCATGTTCGTCAGCATGGTGGGTTAAAGTTTGATATGTAATTTAAACTTTTGAGATTGGGATACACAATATATCAATACCATATCAGTTACTGGCTGATATTAGAGATTTAAATTAGTGCTGTCAAATGATTAATTGCATCCAAAATAAAAGTGTGTACTGTGTATATTTATTATGTATATATGCATGAATATATTTAAGAAAAATGTTATGTTTATATATTTTATATATATATATATATATATATATATATATATATATATATATAAATAAATGCATGTAAATATTTTCTAAATATATACTGTATGTGTGTGTATTTAGATATACATAATAAATATACACAGTACACATAAATTATGTCAACAAAAACTTTTATTTTGGATGCGATTAATCGCAATTAATTGTTTGACAGCACTAATTTAAATTTATTGGATATGAAATTATGCATGCTCATTTCCTGATTTTACATTTACATTATAATTTACATTGTACATTATAATGCTATAATTCTAAATTAATTTGTAGAAATATAAAATATATGTTATGTATTCTTTATTTAGGCAAAATAGTATGGAATTTTAATATCGGCCATAGCATGAAAATAATGATCAGATTATGATTATTAGCCAGAATGTGATGTATCCTTTTATTTAGGATGCTTTATAAAAGAATGACATCTTCTGAAAAACAGTATTGTTCTTTATAGATGCTTTATACCATGTAAAGTCATATTTCTTTATGTACTGCCTTATTCAGTACAGATTGTTTCAAAGCAGCACAGTAATAACAGTATACTTTTTTAATTTATTTTATTTATGGTTTTAAAGTTTTGATAAATACAGAAAGAAAGAAAAAAAAATGGATGAACAGCAAAACGAACAAACAAAAAACTGCTGAACTTCCTCAGTAATGAATACAAAGCAATTATTGAAAATACTGAAGATAGACACGTAAAAAGAAAACAATATTGCTTTATAAACCAGATCGAAAATAACAGTATTAATAGTGTCTCTATTCAGCTCAGTTTAGTTTTGTTCTCATTCAGTAGTGTCAGTGCATTGAAATGGATAATATTACTGAATATTAAGTGTCTTTTACACCTATAAATATATCTCGGTTTCCTCTTTCTTTTTTTGCAGTGAATCATATAAAATGTCCTCTCTGTGACATGACATGCACATCCCTTTCCACCTTGAAGATCCATATCAAATTCCGTCACTGCGATGAGAGGCCCTTCCCGTGTGACTTCTGTGAGAGCAGGTGGCTGCCGGGAGTTTGCACACTGTCCACATACACTCAATGAAGTACTGAAGAATATATTGCATATATTTATTGGCTTGTCTCCTTACTTTTAGCTTCAAGAACCAGCATGATTTGCGGAGACACATGGAAACTCACAATGAGGGAGCAGCATACCACTGCACAGTAGAGGGCTGTGGATACTCTTCACGCATGGCCCACACTATGAACCAGCACTATAAACGAGTACATGAGGTCAGCCAGCAGAGGGTGCTGTAACCTCAGCCATGATTCATGTTTACAGGAACGTTTTTGAGTTGAGCTGTACTCATAGCATTTGAGTCGGAATGTTGATTATTACAGAAAATAATTCTGACACATCTGTACTGAACTATAAAACTAGTGTGCTGATCTTGTCTGTGCAAAGGCTGAATCATGTCGGCAACACACAACACTTTTTTATTTATTTATTTTTTTTATAATTTCAAGTTTATGCACTTGTACAGCTCAAATCAAAAACTTATTTACTGATTAAATTTCTTTAATAATAAACTTTGCATTTTTGATTTTTTAAAACTTTTTCATTTATATATTTTTAAAATTATTTAAAGAAAATATACTTTTTTTTTTTTTTAACATTTTTTTGTATTAGTGTTGATGTGTTCAATTGTGTAAACTGCGTTTTACACATACAAAAATAGTGAAAGTCTTAAAACAGTTTATTTTGAGTAATGACTTTTTTTTATAGTTTTAGTTAGCTGTTAGTAATGTCATAAAATAACATGTATGAAAACTGTCTGCAACAGGACAACATGGTTCCAAGGTATAAGTGTCACCTTTGTGACAAGACCTTCTCTTGGTGTTACACACTCACCCTCCACCTTCGAAAGAAGCATCAACTCAAATGGCCATCTGGACATTCCCGTTTTAGGTATGCAATTAATAGTATCTTAAAATGTAATTAGTTGCTTCTGAGCTATTAAGTTGCCATCATGTACTAAAAATTGCTTGTTGAACAGGTACAAGAAGGATGAGGATGGGTATCTGCGGCTCAACATGGTGCGTTTTGAGACTGTAGAGGTTACGGAAGAGGTGATCAAAAACATGGCTGAAAAGCGCACCCCTCGCAAGGTCTCAGGTTCAACCAGTCACTCCAAGGAACCCATGCTGCATCCCGACAGCAGCAATAGCACTCCCCAACATTCTTCCTCTCCCTCCTCTCCTTCCTCATCTTCTTCGACCTCAGAGCTCCTGGAGGGAACTGACAGTAGTGGATTAAAAGGCGATGAAACATCTGTATATTGTGTGTTGAACACTGTGACTGAGGTCAGTGGGGATCCAGAGGAAATGGACCAACCTGGTGGGCCATCAGGGGCTGTTAGAGCTCTGGCTGCAGTGGCTAGAGGTCTAGGAATGGATGTGGTGTAATCTCATACCTATCAAATGCAGTTCTTATCAGAGACAACTTGTGTAAGAATACACAACCTGTTTAACCTCCATAGATTTAACATTTTCCATTAAATCAATGTTTTTACTAATATGCAAAGCTTAAGAGGCTGATGTTGTTTTTTTTAAAGCATTTTTTGAGTTTTTACATGATCTCAGGTGTCTAATACATATTTGTACGTATGTTGTTCTCCATGTAGCACTCTGACTGTTAGCACTGTTTTATTTTACATAAATATTACCTTTGATATTTTTAGCTCTGCATTTTAAAACATTTGATTTTTGCTTTTATTTTTATAAATTACCAGGAACAATAAGATAAATTTTTGAGCCAAGGTAAGTAGGTAAAATCTAATTTATTTGTGTTGATACTTGTTGAATATTTTGCATATTGTGTTGTATTATGGTTCCATTGTTGCCTTGCTATAGTTGTAAATAGTTGTGTATTTTTTAAAGTCCTTTAGTTTCAAATATATTGTTAACATTCAAAAAGAACAAGTAAAGTTATTTTTTTCTCAGAAGTCATTTTAATTATTATTTTTTTGACCAAAAAAATCATTTCCACCACTGTACATTTTGACTACACGTTATTTCACATGAAGTGCTTGATATACATAAGTCCGTCAGTTTCTGATTAAGTCCAGCTCACCGAGTCTCAGTGTCTCTGTGTGGGTGCAAAACAGGTCTGTCTATGAGAGGGGTCATCCGTCTCGGAGATCCTGGCCGTGCTGCCAGCATTGGAAAAAGCGGATGTGGTTGGGCGTGTAGATAAGCTGCAGGTAGAGTCCTACTGAGTGAGCTATAATGTGGGAGCCCTGTGCTGGGGTAAGCCGCCGTGAGGAGTCCTGGAGGCGGTAAGTGATGATCCAGTGCAGTATGATGCATAGCCAACAGGCGGCTACGCTCGCTTTCTTCTCTCAGGAAGGCCAGACGGTGCCTTTCCTCCAGCTGACTCCTTTGCTCCAAGGCCATGGATTGCAGAAATGGCTCTCGTGGGTAAGCAGGGTGCCCCATCATGGCACGTTGCAGGGAGTCGGTTCTTATTAAGAGGTCCTTGCCCAAGGAGTCCCTACGAGGAAGATCTAAACCTCGGTAAACATTCCGCATAGACTCCCAGTGTTGAGGTGAGTAAGGCAGCCTTTCGGCTCCAGGTAATGGACCCATTCCCAGAAAAGGTGAGACCAGCCTAATCCTATCAAGACCAGGGTGGCCAGCTGGGATTCCTATGGGCAAAGGAAGAGTTGAAAGAGGTGAAGGGTTAATAGCAGGGGTTCTAGGATCCTGCCATGGTTTTTCCAAAACTTTCTGGTGTGTTGTAACCTCATGGTCCTGGTCGTCTCTCTTCTCCTCCTTCACTCTCACCTTGCTGCTCTTGGCATGGGGTTCATACTCGACTCTAATCTTCTTCTCTGCTGGCTCCCAGGGTTGGCGATCACTGTTTGGCCGCTTGAGATCCTCTCTCTGTTGCTTGGGTGATGAACTCTCTTTTCCTGCTGGCTTGTCCTCAGCTGTCTGCTGCTGCTCGCTTTTGACATCCTTTTCTCTTTTGTCACTTTGGATCTCTTTGTGTTTTGGCTCCTCAGTTTCTTGAGTTTGTTGCGGAAGCTCTTGGGCTTGTGTTTTCTCTCTTGCCTGCTCCTCTTCCTTGGGCTCATCAGGAGAGGAACTTTTGAAGGACTCTGTTGGTTGTTTGTTGTCCAGTGCACTATTCCTGATGGGGGACAAATGCCTTCCGTTTGATTTCTCTTTAGGCTCCCTGTAATGATTGAAATGAATGATTATCTGTTTAAACTCTTGACCAGGAGGTCAACTCTACGAATTCTTGATCAGGTAGGTTATCTAGGACCAGGGGTGTCCAATCATGTTCATGGAAGGCCAATGTCCTGCAGAGTTCATCTCCAACCTGCCCCAAACTCACCAGCCTAGAGGTTCCTTGGGTAATCCTGAAGACCTTAATTAGCTGGTTTAGGCATTTATTTAAAACTGAAGCTAAACTCTGCAGGACAGTGGCCTTCCAGGAGCAGGAATGGACACCCCTGGCTTAGGTAGTTAGCTCCTGAAACACATCAAGGAGGTGTACATAACTGCAGAAAGCAATCTGTTAGCATTCCCAACTGTTCAATAACAGTTGCTCGGCTAGTGCAGGACTCCTTGGAAGTACCCAATTTGAAAATCTTTCCAGAACTAAGTGCCCATTTAGCAAACATGGCAGCGACCTAGTCACAAACTTTCAGGGATGCACATGCTGACTGAGCAACTGTTATTGAAGTGAATACTAACGGATAGGATTCTGTCAAGATCTTCTTGATCTTGGAATCGCAAAATTGCTGTTACGTACCGTTCCTTATCATCTTTGTCTAAGGAATCTCTCTTAATCGCTGCTCTGTCCGGTATGGAGGGAGCTCTCTCGGTTTCAGAAGGCCTTGGACACAGAGGGGGCGTTGGGAAGGACGAGGGCGTCTGGTGCAATCTGTTCCAGTTCTCCAGTTGTCCACTTGAAGTTGGCACCGTTTTACCATCTTTAGTCCCATGTGCTGCGTTTGGTGCTGTGAATGCCCGAGAATAATTATCGTCAGTCAGAGGAAGACTGCATTTTTAACCTACAGCAAAAGCAGATCCTTTCACGTCAGGATAAAAGAGATCCTTACTTATTGATGGGTTTCCTAGTCCTCCAAAGGCAGATGAACTCAGCGTACTTAGTCCTCCAAAGGTGAGTGGCTTATTAAGAGACTCTACACAATAACAAGAGATACGTGAGTTTAGAATTTGAGGAGTAATGTTGATCTAATATGAATTCAGTTTTGAAGTCAGACATAATCTTACCATGATGGGGGATTACACTGTGGAGATTGTTTGGGGTATGCGGTAAGTGTCCATAGGGCGAAACTGAAGGGTGTGTAGGACCTAACAAGACAGATGTAGATACTGGTGAGCACAGTCCTGTTTCTGTCAGACAATCTCTTATAAAACTCACAGGACACTTCTTACTGAGATCATGGGGATTCATTAATGTTGACACTGGCGGTACCTAACCCTACCCCAGTCCTGTCCAATCCTGTTTCTTAAGCACCAACGTCCTGCAGAATATAGCTCCAACCTGCCCTAAAATACCTGGAAGTAATCCTTTAAGTAATCCTGAAATCTTTAATTAGCTATTTCAGATGTGTTTAATTATTGTTGGAGCTGAACTCTATAGAACACTGGCCCTCTAGCAGGAGGACTGGACTACCCTAAAATCAATGGGAAGTAGCAGGTTGATGAGAATGCACCTAGTGTTAATCCATAACCCTATAATCTAATTGGTCGATGGGATGTTGTTGCAGAACCAACAACTTGGTGATCCAGGAACATCCCATTTAGCTAAATTTAGTCACTAGTGTGGATTTGATCCGTGCTGTAACTTGTACCTGCATTAGAGAGGATGGTGGAGGGACGGGGCAAATCACGTGGCTGCAGTCCCATGAAGCTCGAGCCAGGCGATCGATTCAGAAACTCGGGCTTAAACCCAAAATCTAATTTATGTGGCTCAATCTGCATCTGCTTCTGTAACCCCAGGAATAGAAAATGGTTACATTAATTACAGATTACTTGTTCAAAACTAGATATATATCCACATCTTGGGAAAAAAAACGGTTATTTATTTTGCACTTACCTTCATTTTTTGCTGATGATGGTAAACTTGCCATGCAATGTGGACATGCATTGCACACCACTTCCCAGGTTTCTGAGGGGGAAAAAACAAAACAATGAATGATGGGTAAAGAATTGTGATTTACTTAAAAAGGAGTTGAATAATCACATGTAAACCTTACCTTTGGTTTAGGACACATGGGGTCAATAAGCTAAAAAAAAACACATTACATTATCCTCCTTATATTTCTTGAATGATAGACAGAACAGCTGTAAATATTTAACGAGACATATATGGCTCAGATTTTGACCCATTAGAGAAGCCTTGCAACTGATGCTAAATGGAAACTTACTCTGGAGTCCTTCTGTAAAAGTTGGTGTGGCACAGATCCTGGTCTTGACACCACGTCTAGTGGGTTGGAAGCCTGCAAATACAAAATTTGTGAATACTACATCTATATTCAATTCAATTATTAACATGATCATGAATCATGCCCTGTTCTTCCACAGCACACATTCTCTTTTATACAAGTAATTATATAAGTGTGGCTAGTCCGGCCTTTACATTCATTATTATTCCTGGCCTTTAAAAACAGGCTTTGCAAATGTGGGACTGAAAATAAACACTTTGCAGAATCTCATCTGAAAACTATAGAAAACCACGAGACTTTTCTTTTCTTGTTTTTTCTTTCTTTGTGGGAGGTCATCTCAACTCAAGAAATATCAAGTTATTCACAGGCTTCCTTTGGCGTCGTCAAGGCCTTTTAAGAATGCTGTGTTTCAAACAAAACAGAAAGCTAAGAGACAGAGTGGCAGGCAAACCTTGGGCTGAAAAGCTCCCTGGAGAGAGCTGAATGGTCCAGCAGGTGGAACCATAGGAGGTATTCCAGTCATTACTGACGGATAGGACGGGACCAACTGTAGAGAAACAGCAGAAAAATGTCATTAATGTCAGGAAACAAAAGTGTGTTCATGCTGATTTAGGACACAAAAGCATTTCTGTTTATGGCCTTTAAAGTGAAATCAAAATTGACGCTATTTAGGTAAAGTACATTAATTACTGAACTTAAGTTTACATCTCACAATTCTATTTTTTATTTTTTTTTATTAATTTATTTTTAAGATTTATTATGATAGGACAGATCAGAGCTGACAGGAAGTGAAAGTAGCAGAGAGATGGGGGGCGGGATTGGGATAGGTCCTCATGTCGGGATTCGAACTCGGGACGCCCGTAGTACAACAGCACTGTATGTCGACAATTCTGGGTTTTTTTAAGCTTCTGCCACTGAATAAATAATACTAAAGGAAATTGTGACTCGAAATTCTTTGCTTTCAATTGCTTATAGTTTATTAGATATAACAATTAAAACTTGTCTTAGAATTGCAAGAAACAAAGTCAGAATTGTGAGATATAATTGCAGAATTATGAGATATAAACTCCTAATTAAGAGGGAAAAAAGCCAAAATTGTGAGATATGAACTGAATTCGGACTTTTTCACATCCCGCAATTCTGTTTTTCTTCCTCCACATAATTAAAAATAAAAACGGTATTTGCGACTGAATTCTGACTTTTTTCTTGGCAAGTTTATATCTCACAATTTGAACTCATCTTCTCAGAATTGCGAAAAAAGGGTCAGAATTATGAAATAAAATGTCACAATTATCTTTTAAAAAATTTTTATTCAATGGCGGAAACATGCAACTCTAATCACTGGCCATGATGTGCACAAGATATAACTTACATTGTGTCTATGGAAGGTGTCCATTTTAGCGGGGTATTTGTCAAACTGCAAGAAAAGAGAAAAAGAGAGATTTACCTTCACTTAATGACTTTGTACATTGCAATTGGTAGAATTTCAGCTCAAAACATTGACTATTATGAGTATTTCTCCTCACTTGTCTGGCAGGGCTACGCACCAGTGGTGCTGCTGGGCTGGGCATGATGGAATGGGGGAATGGAGTGAAGGTGTGCTGATGTGTGTGTTGGTGTGTGTGCTGGTGCTGGTGGAACTCCGTGCGCAGGTAGGCCGGGGGAGCTAGAGCGCCTCCTCGATCGGCAGTCTGGGAGGCCAGGAAGCGAGAGTTTAACTCTTGCCGCAGTAGGTCATGATCTAGAAGGCACGTGACAGAGCGAATCAGAGCACAGCTAGCAGAAATATGATTTATTTTTTCAGTCCGTATGGTGCTGCTGTACCTGCGTAGGGAGCTGTTGCTGGCACGCTGGGCACCGGCAGAGCACTTCCTGTTAAGAGGGGAGGAGGAGGCAGGGCTGTAGTTGGGGCAAACATGTTGAGGTGTTTAGAGAGGGGGATGATTACTATGCTCTTCTTTACTTGTGCTGATGCACTCCAAGTGCACAAAAGTGACTACAAACAGCTTGTTCCTTTAGTCTTTCTTGGGTTCTAAATGTCTCCTCCTTGTGGCATTTTGCTCGTTGTTTTCTGCTCTCGCATTTGTGGTATTAGCAACATCAGCAAGACCTGCAGGTCAATAAAAATACTGAGTCAACACATGGCATACTAGGCCAGATAATTAGAGAATCCATCTTACCAAACAATGATTCAGTCACTTTGAATACAACAAGATTACATTGCTTGCAAAACTCACTGTCATAATGCTACACTCTGTGCCCACTTCAATCTGTAAAATTATGGTCCCTAAATATACTAGTTTTATCATTTAAAATGTAAATATTGTTAGTTTTATTACTTAGAAAATATTTTTGATGGGTTTAATTAAATAATATACTATACATTTGCATGTACAGCTCATGGTAGCTCTGTAAAAGTTAATAAAGCTGAATTTAAAAAATATATATATTTAAAATAAATTCTCCTATGGAAAAATCCTCTTTCATTTTTCTGTTATAAATGTCACATTATGGGAAAAAATGGGTTACAGTTCACACCGATATTAATAAGCATTCTTGGACTACTATTACTTCACACATTTATGAGCCATGATGACCAAACATCTGACAAATTAACATACAATACCACTCATACAATACCACTCTAATGTTTAGGGCCAGTAAGATTTTTTGAAATACCTTTTTTCAGTAATAGTGCCATGAATTGATTCAAAGTGACAGTAAAAAGTGACATTTATAATATTACAAAAGATTTTTCAACTAAATACTGTTCTTTTGAAAGATGTTCATTTAAAGAATCCTGAAAAATTAAGTAGCAAAAATTTGAACATTTGTAATATTAAGAAATGTTTCTTGGGCACCAAATCAGCATATTAGAATGATTTCTGAACAATCATGTGACACTGAATACTGGAGTAATGATCACAAGAATAAAATACCATAATTTAAAAAAACAAAAAAACTGTTATTTTAAGTTGTAATGATATATCACAATAGTACTGTTTTTACTTTAGTGAGCACTTCGTTAAGAGACCTTACCATCCCTAAATTGTGTTAAAGCAAAGATAACAGTTCAAAATGAGGAAAGATCCTCATAAATAAAGAGTAGGATATCTCTATTTTTACAGCATTAGCCATAGGCTACCACTGGTGACGTTTACTGGTCCCTGCCGGGGGCGCTAATAGTGAATGCAAATGTGATGAAGGGGTGAAATCCCTTAGGGATTGGCCCATCTATACAACCTGCAATTACCTCCTTTTGAACAGCACTCATGCACATAAAGCAAAGCAGTAAATCTCTTTTGTGTAGGGCTGTCAATTTGGGCCTTTTCTCCAGTACTGCTGTATCTATAGTGAAAGGTCTTTTGAGAGCCCCATAATGGATTGTTAGCTTCTCCGAGGGGTAGACCTCCTTTCGCGAACACCAGGGGTCCACGGAGGAGGGAAACACAAGGAGCAACTTATTCGCCTGAGCTGAGCTCCAAATCCCTTGTGATGAGCTGTTTGTATTGAATAGGATGACACAGCCGCAGGGGTCATTCAAACGTTGGGAACAGTGAACGTGCGTGGAGAAACTAAACGTGAATCCCAAGAACGCAATACTTTATAAACTTTCAGATCTGTAATGAGATGAACGCACAAGTCTCACGGGAGGAGAACAGAGTGGTACAGGCCACATGGCACAACTTAATAGCTGGACCGGCTACAGACTAATCGAGTAAAGCTAAATAATAAGCACACTGAGTCCTTAATAGACCCTCATAATGGCGCTGGCGTTTAAATCTAATTTGCATCCCGTTAAATCAAAGAACAGCATGTGCCGATGTACCCTTCCATCAGACGCCGCAATAACCTAGAAATGAAAACGTTTGGCCGGTGTTTATAAGACTGGTTTCGCTTAAACTGCTTGTTTTCAATTAGTGTCATGGCACGGTAATGCTCTATTTTGATGCAGGTCAGGAATTAAGCTAAGCCTCTTTTTGGAGCTGTCAGGCCACCAGCGAATTTGTCTTCCTGTGTCAGTTGGCAGCTCCCTTCCCCGAGCCATTTTTGTCATTCATCAAGCCCATTACTGGCCTAACCCTTCCAGGCATGCAGAAACGAATGGTCTAATCCCTTCATTCTCACAAAGACAAGATTAGCTGGAGGTTAAACACTCGTGTTCTTTAAATTTTGTCCTTGACAGAGTGCCAGGGGAAAGCTCTTAATCTCGTGAAGGAGCAGTTGGAGGGAGCTTTGTGTGCAATGTGCATACAAAAGTAGACGAGCACGGCTCAGGCGGAGCGCAGGTAAGCCCTCCTAAAAACTCCTCGTAATCTTCGAATCATGAGCGTGTTTACCGTAGCCGTCCCTCTGCGGTTTTGTGCTCGCAGATGGCGGAGACGTCTCATAAATCATCTGGTGGCATCGAGGGCCGTGTGCGTTATTGCTAGGGCACAGTTGGCAAATGACTCAAACTGAGAAACAGTTGTTCTTGTGTGCTGACAGGTTCCCACGTGGTTTTTAGCTCGCTGTGAATGAAGCCCACTCAGCTAAGGTGCATCTGTTCGGCTGCACCTCTCTGACACTTCAACAATCTTTGAGCACTATGTGGTTGGATTTCATCTGTGTGGGTTTGTATCGTTGAAATGTGTTAAAACAACACTCAAACTTCTACATTCAGGATTAGTCATCAACTGAAAACAGCTAAAAAAAGCTCCTACCTCTATGTTTCTGCACTCTCCACACCCCTGAATCGTGTAGGAATCCTCTAGAAATGCGTCGTTCCAGTCGGACCAGGCTGTAATCTGGCAGGTTTAGAGAGTTGTCTCTGGTGCAGCGTTCAGCAGGCGTTCAACAGCTCTTGAATGAGACACAGGGGAACAGTATCTCTCTGTATTCTCAACTTGCCAGTCTGTCTGCAGGATCACAGTCTGTGGTGTTGGGTATCACACAGACTAAGCGAACACTTCCTTTATGGCGGTTCTCTCTCTCGCTCTCTCTCTCTCTTTTCCAGTTAATACATCAAAGCAGAAAGCCAACTGGTTGGTATGAACAGGATTTTCATGCATACTGTGATTTTTATGGATCAAATCATTAATTCGTGCAGGTCACAGCTATTAAAGTGGGATTCTACACAGTTTTTTGTTACAGTATTTGGTAACACTTTATTTTAAGAACCAATTATATTAAATGGCTGCATGCATATTACTAGCACACTGGCTGTTTATTTGTTCTTATAAAGCACATATTAATGCATTATTCTATATGACCATTTCTTACATCCCTCAATCCTACCCCATACCTAAACTTAACAATTGCCTTGCTAATGTTTATTTATATTAAGTTTATTGAGGGAAAACTCTCATTTATTAGTGAATATGTCTTCCCTATTCTAGCAAAACATTAAAATAAGTGCACATAAAGGATTATGTATTGCTTTTCATGTTTTTCACCTTAGAAAAGACTTCAATAATCTAACACATGCTTCATAAATTCAAATCAAAACACCATTTTTAAAGTTTTCTCATCAAAATTTTCACATTGTAAAAATATTGTATTTTTATTATATATGCACGCAGTAAAAACAGTAATATTGTAAAATATTTTTACAATTTATTTTTTACAATTTAAAATAAGTTGAATTTTCAGCAGCTATTACTGACTCCAAACTTTTGTGTGTCTTAGATGTTAATAAAAAAAATGAAATAAAGAAATAAAATTTCTGACAGAGTTTTTTTTTTATTAACATCTAAGACCGTTTATTCTTAGATGGAATGTAACTGAGATGACTATTACATCTCATGACCTACGAAACAGTTTTCCTCTGGGATAACTTGAATTATACGGTATATAATATCTTTGCAGTAAACATATCCACCCCCTCCTGCATGTCTCCTCAGTTTTAAAGCTTTAAATCCAAACAGCTTGTACAAAAGTGCAATTCCTCCTTCAAAACCTCATTTCATCAGCCATATTCAGCATATGACAGAACCGAGCCGTATTTGAGCAAGTCATCTCTTGTTATTATAACGTAATCCCTTCCCAAAGGATGATGAGAGAGGCCAGTTCAGGACACAGGCTAGGGATATATAAATTGCTGTGAGCAAAATGAGTGCGTTCTCCCACAGTCAGTACAATAGGCGGCGGTGCTCAGCGTAGACCTGTTTCATTATTCAGCGCTCAGGTTTCGTTCAGTCTGGGATTAGTGATGGGGATGTAGGCCGGCCATGCACACAATGTCTCCTGATGCCTGTGGGATGTCTTGTACCTCCCGCTTCTGAGAAACCGAGCCCCTGGAGCGCCAGTAAAACAATCAGCGGCGTGAAGGACGCTAGAGACTCGGATCCTCAGCTATATAACAGATGATAAAGGGGCTCGTTGTGAGTCTTATCGCAGCGGTCAGTCATGGCTGTAACATGCGTGAGATCTGGGGGCAAAGTGAGCGCTAAAGTTGGATAGTCAAAGTGTTTATTTGAGTCGTGCTGAAAGCTCCAAACAGTCAGCTGGCTCGCTGATCTCTCAACAGCGCCGATCTCGGCTATACACTATCCCCCGATGCTTGGGCCCGTCCCGGCTAGGGTTACCCTGCGAACAATGCCAACTCTGTTCTGACTGCCTATCTCACAGACTTCGTTGTACTAACATGTATACCCATGTCTGCAACGGACAGGGGATGAACAGACTATACTACGGCCTTGAATAGTTTCACTTCTACTTTGAAAGTGATCATGCCTGTGAAATGTATTCTGGGCCCTGGATAGCATATAATCTTAACACAGCTTTAACAAGCATCGCAGGAACGTGAAAAACCCTCTATCCAGGCCAGTAACTGCATATCGGCCAAAACCGTGGGCTGAAGCAAAGACAGCTCTGTGAATAGCGGGTTCAGTTATTCCTGGAAGAAACACGTTACGGCTGTGAGTGCTGAGAGAAGCTGTCAACTTTTGACAGCCGAGTGTTGGGCGAATAGATTACACAGCTCCTCGGCGAGCCTGCTCATATTAGCATTAACAACAGAAGGTCAAACATAGTCTAGTCTTATATGGGGGATATTCAGTATATTCAGTGAGGGAAATGATAATATTAAAGAAAAAATGCGTAAAAATCTGAATTTTATAAGCTTTTTAATTTACACTACTGTTCAGAAGTTTGGGGTCAGTAAGATTTTGTAATGTTTTTAAAAGAAGTCTCTTCTGCTCAACAATGCTGCATTAATTATTTGAAGTAAATATTGTGAAATATTATTACAATTTAAAATAGCCATGTTCTTTTCCAATGTATTTTAATATGTAATTTATTCCTGTGCTGGCAATGTTACATTTTCTGCAGTCATTACCTCAGTCTTCATTCTAATATGCTGATTTGCTGCTCAAGAAACATTTCTTATTATTAATGTTGAAAACAGTTGTGCCGTTTCATATTTTTGTGGAAACTGCAATAATTCTTTTTTTTTTTTTCTGTGATATTTGATGAATAGAAATTTCAAAAGAACAGTATATTGACAATTTAAAAAAATTAAGATGGCAATTTGAAGATCATAAATGGCATTAATTTGTCAATAAAATGTCCATAATACTTTGCAATTATTTTTTAAATATCATTAACAAATTGTTTAATATTTGAGAAATCAAAACAATAATTATAATTCATTTAAAAATTATTTTATTTATTTATTAAGTTAATCAGCTGCTAGTTATTTATTTTTTTGCATTTCCACTGATTATTCAGTATTTTGGTTAAAATTGAATGTCCCTGCTTCATTACCACACAATTTATCATACACAATAAAAATTCACATCACACATCCCAAATTCCAGATGATAAATGTTTTCATGTTCTTCACTGACCCTAACTGAATAATCACCTATATCCAGTCTATAAATACCATATTGTTGCCTCTAAAAATACACACCTTTAAAGGATTAGGAATATGATGTGTGTCATTCAAGGAGGTAACGTCTAATTAAAAACTCAATTCCGAGAAGCATTTGGCAGAACGCTGAGAAATAAAACAGACCCTGAAAGCTGTCTAATCCCCCTATGATTGAGACAAGCGTCCTTTAATTCAATTGCATTAAGATGGCTTAAGCTTTAATAGGCTTCTCAAAACATTGCTGCACTATGCGTTCACATCCTTCTGTTATCTTAGACAGCCAATCAGATTTGGCAAAATAAAAGTTATTTAAAAAGCAGTGCTAAAACACAAAATGTTATTGCACATTTGGACCTCTGTACGTAGCAGCAGTCTGACCCATTGGTCCAGTGAAACTCCAGCCCAGCGCTAGTGAACAGACCTTGGCCCATGCTGACAAATGTGCCAGACAGGAGCCTCCAAAGCACCCGCTCTAACATAAAGACGTAAATTCCATTAACTATTGCTGGTGACTCTATGAAAGTAATCTGGTTAAGTTCTTAAGTGCCTCTGATTTGATTTCAGCACGCTTAAGAAGCAAAAACTGCATGAAGTAAATGGTGATGAGTGATACAGGGAGGAACAATTGTGGTTTTCATGAATGCTTCATTGTGAAGTGTGCCAATAAAAATAAATGCACGGCTGAGAATGTCTTGTTAAATAAATCAGTAAGGCTAAAGTGTTTCTGGGCGGATTGGCTGGCTGTGGAGTGACTGACCCTCTATCCAATTAAGTGGAAGATTACCAGCACGTACTTGGCCTGAACGCACCCACCTCCTTATCAAGATGCTAATTGGCTCTAAGGATATCCAGAGGATTTCTCATCATGCCATCTGCCCAATGCAAGTATAAAGTGTCTTGCAAATGTTTTGTTTTCGTAATTGATACTTCAAATATGAGAACGTCCTTAACCTTGGAAGAAAAAAAAAGTCATGAGCTACACCTAATGTCCAAAGCTGAGAATATATAACAAGCTTAATAGTCAAAGTTGACATAAAAATGGCCATTAGCGATTTAACGATTCTTTCACATTGGAATAGGGAGTGATGTGATGAAACTATCATTGGATAATTGAGTCTATCTATCAAACCTATCAAGAGGTGTGAGATATAATGTCTGCTCATGAATTCTCATACGGGGAGACAAATAAACACAATGCTGCTGAAGGCATATTTAGTAATGGTGACGTTATGAACTGTGAGGTTTACATACCTGCATTTGGAGGAGGGAATATCTCTGTTTGTCAGAGCAACCTGCAATATTAATAAGTTTCAGTAAAAATTCTGCATTAGCCATCACAAAAATGTTAACCACAAGAGGACACTGTTTCACCGCTGCAAAACCTGACAAGCAGCTTCACTCTTTTAAGACCCAATGCTTTCAAAGGAAATTTTTACAAACACATGGATAAAATCAAAAATTGGGGAAAAAAAGGTAATAAATTATTTTCAAGAACGTTTCATATTTCATAACCACCAATTTCAAGAATTATTGGCGTAAACTATCCATTTCTCTCTAGGCATGTCTCACTTTCGCAGTAGTATCTAAATGCACAGCAAACACAACCAACCCAAATCCAAATCTTAAATTAGACAAGATCTTTACATTTTATTACATTTTTTTGAGAAGCACTTACCCAATATCCCAATGAAGCGATTGGGGAAGAAGATCCTTCTCAGTGTAATCCAAAATACTGCCAATTTATTTTCAACCAATGCTTTTCACTCCAATATCAGAACACAAAAGTGTTAAAAAGTTGTTTCCTTACATGTATAGGTCCCTCCAAAATCTATAGCGCTCTGACAAATTGTTTGCTTTTACCCTTTGAATATCAGGGCATGTATGATATTGAACATCCTGAACCAATCCTTTCCAGAGACTGAACCAGTATCCAGTAAAATCCTCCAAATACAGTAAACGTGAGGCTCTGAGCTCCTTCACCATCAACAGATTAAGCGCAAATCCACTCAAAGCAGGTTTGAGAGATCCTTTCCAGAGCGTGTCCGGCTGCACTCAGCTCGGCTCAAGAATGCTCCCTCAGTAGCGAACCGTGCATTCCTGTGATCCCTCCCTCAGCGGACACTCCCACCGCCTCCCACACCTCCCTCCTCAGCCCTGAGAGCGGCACCCCGGCGGCAGAACAATTACAACACTCTCCTCCTCTCTGCTCAACACGTACATATAGACAGTCTAGTGATTATGGCCATCCTCTTAATTACAGGCCCAGAATAACCAGAGGGGACAGGCAATGGGTTCAGAATGCTGATGAGACGCTTCCAGACTTCACGCTTATTGGGTGACGTGTCGGCTCCAATTAATGCTTCTGTGCTGGTATGCCACCCCGCTTCTTTTGTAGGGTGAGGAAAGGATGATATGATTTAATGCGGTGGTTGCATTTGTACCTGTCACAGCTTATTATAAACGTATCACATAAATGTGAATGTCACGCACACCGTGTTGTGGAATTCTTTGCGAGGTCAGCCAATCGCAAAGCTCTTCGTCGGACAGAAGGGTAGTGAATGTCAGTGGGAAAAGGGCACGGCGAGATGATAAATCACAAGACGGGATATTATCACAACAGATATATCACGTAATTTATTAGAAGCGTCAACACCCCCATGAGAGGAGGCACATGAAAGCTCCTGCACTCATCAGCCTCATGTCTTCTGTTGCTAATGCAGTGTCCTCTCTGAACCGGGGATGGGCTCTCTTGGGGAGATAGAGGAAGACTTCAAAGTCTGTGGCCCGCCAGGATCGCGGGGAGGTCTCATTCAGCCGTTACCCCTGTCGGCCCTGAGGGAGTTTCTAATTGCATTTCACAGGCCCTGAACAAAACAAGGCCTTGTTCAAGCTGAAGTTGGTCCTCCTGCTGGGACGTAGCTGTGATTTGCGACTCCTCAGCGGGATGTGGATCTTCAGCTTGCCAGAAAAACAGTTTCAGCTTCCTTCTTCTGACTGCACGCACTGGGGCGCCCATAGGCGGATGAATACACGAGTGGCAACGACACCTTCTTCTCCCCTCGGAGGTCGTTCGATCTGTGGGACTGGAGGCAGATGTGTGGGCTCAAGTTGAAATATTAATTCAGACCCACACGAGAGACTCCAAATCGTATGCAGGCCATCAAATATCATCAAACAGAAGATTAGGGGCTTTTCTTTTCATAATTTATAAGCTCCAAATAAAAGCCAATGTACTTTGTACTGGTTCTAGCTGAGCCAGATGTTATTGCTGTGGTTTATTATCCTGACTACATGGGAATTTGATATCTAATACAAGCATAGATCTTATTTATGAGCGCTTCAAAAGAAGAGCATTTTGGTTAAATTATGTGTATTATGTGTTTGTAAATCTAAGGTTGCAAGACCCAGGATATTTAGTGTTTGCGTGGAAGCGGCGAGATATATGGCATCTTTGTATGTGATGTTTTGAGATATACAAGCCGCATATATTCACCGTTCTAACTCGTTACTAAAATCAGACAATATTTTTTTGCAACTAATGCTAATTCTTGTACGTACCTCTCAAGAAAACTTGAGGTTGAAGTCGGAACTGGCAACCATGACCCTTGCTGTAACTCTAACCTTATCATAATTTAATGCTATTTTTATAAGCATTATATATTTTAACAGATAAATAGATTAATTTTGATAGATTCATAGATTTTTCTACATCACATATAGGATTCTTGGATACTGCAGTTTATAAAGCCATTTCAACACTAGTCCTAATAGTTTGGAGCGGTAATTTGATCCAAATCAGAGTATTTAACGACTTTGGAATTTTCATGACCAAATAATAACACCAAACATTAACTTCCCCCAAACTGAACTTTGTTCAAGATGTGGATTTAAATCACTGAATTATCCTCCATCTTAATCTCATTTATATAACACTGAAAAGAGCAGAACGTTTTCACAGTGCCATCACAGTTTAAGCAGTTTCCAAAAAACCATAATAATATATTACCAGCGCACAGCGTGTACGACTAACACAAAATAGTAAATCACTCCTAAATTGTATCATTATAATCATCAAAGGCAGTAAATCGGAGTCAGATGTGATTACTGAAAATGAGATGCGGAACGAGGGCTTTTATTAACTCAGTGCTCATTCTATTATGTTCATTCTAAATTATTTTGTATAATTATGACAAAGAATCAGTTTACGATAGCGTATGTACATCTGTCCCAACGTTAGCCACATCCCAAAGCCCTACAAAACGAAGAAATCGAATGAAAAATGAGCACACGCAAGTTTTTCCGTCTGTCTTTTTTTAAACACCGAAAGATTCTTGCAGACTCGCCTCAAAGGCAAAGTCATTAGTGCCGACTTGGCCTGATTGTTTTCACTGATTTTCTGTCTGAAGGAGGAGTAAATTGATGCCTTAGCCCTTCAGCTCCAGTCTGGCTATTAATTTCAAAGAGCAGGTTTGGCCCGATGGCCCTTTGAGAGAAAGCTGATTTAACTAGATCATTTTTAATGGGGATGGATTCCTCCATACTTGCCCTTTGGAAGAGCCTCTGTCCTCCATAACCACTGGTCTGTAATGGCAAGCTCCTTCTGAGACTATTACTAAGGGCCAATTGGCCTTGAAATGAAATACATAATCTTAATGTACTGGAAGATGTGCGATCCGTTCGCTCGTGGAATGGAACGACTCCACACCGCAGGAGTTTTCAGTCCATAAACAGAAATGCTGCGAGAATGTCGTGCTGTCAGATCAACGTAGGCTTCGCAAGCGGGCGTACGCAAACTCGCATGACAGCCGCTGCTATTTCCAGGGAGAGATAATCAAAGGCATTTGACTTGTGAGAGCCATGGCGAAATAGCAATATTCTTGGATTTCAAAGAGTGTCTAACCACTGAATAGGGTTCCCATACGCCCTTTCATTGGGATGACACAATGTTGCATCTGCTCGGCAAGGGATAAATTAAGCATGTGAAAGTTTTAGTGAAATCCCCATTTTCCAGTTAATCAAATCTCCCCTAATCAAATTAGGAGCTGTAATTCCCCAGGATGCGTGTGACAAAAGTGCATTATTCCTGCCTTTGGAGCCGCGAGAGAGAAATCAGCGTGAGGCCATTCCCCTCTGCTTCAGTGGCCCTGAATTGAATTGCTCTTCCGACTGACCCGAGCGCAAGAGGCAGGGTCGAGGTAAACTTTGGCAGTGTTTGAGTTCCCAGCTCATTAAAGAGCTGCCTCTGAGGCCACCTCCAGAGACTGTTGAGCCATTCATTAATGAGGCACTTGTGTAATTTTCCCTGGACATCTGTGACGAACAGGCTCTCTTCCCAATGGCGCACAAAAAACACCTCGGACAATGAGGCAAAACTTCTAAAATATGTCATGCACTCGCATATAACATCATCTTGGTTCTTACAAAGCCGCAGCGATTACCTGTGAGGACTTATTTTCCATTGAATGAAAAGTCTTGAGATTTGATTGAGCTGGCACACACAGGGAGCACAGAAAGTGCCCTTTTATACTCATTTAGCAGGGCGGTAAATAGGCCCATGGAGCATTCGGATGCCACTTATGAAGTGCTCATAAGCGATGTGTACCTCGCGGCTTTGCACAACAGCTTCCTTCCAAAGCAATTCATATGGCAGCTAATGAATATGCCACTTTAGACTTTATGAATTGTTCCTTTCCGTTCACTGCCCCCAGTGTTAACACCTCTTTATACGATTCTTAACACCTACTGCACTGCCTCTCAAGGTCACTCTGGCTGAACGGAGAGCTGGAGAAAGCCGCACAAAACCTGAGAGGCTCAATTCCTATTCATTTGTCACATTTGCATGCATGCCTCTATACTCAATCACACAAAGGCCATGGTAGCTTAGCCATTGCCCCCTACCAATTACAAATGAGTCCATTAAGCTGTCTGCATCGGGCCCAGCCTCTTCATGGTAATGGCTTGTGAGATTTCCATCATAATCGCCGGGCTCCCACTGCAGTCATGAGTGCAGATGGAGGAGGAGAGTGGGTAAAGAGCTATCAAACGGGGCAAAGTGCATTCCTTCAGCTTTGTTTATGTGCAGGCGAACTCAAAAGCCAATGCTTTCTTTAGGAGTGAAGCCTTTAAAGATTATCGCAAAATTCTCATGTAATTTAGGGAGCCGCATGTACAAAAATACGGGCCTTGATACGGATCATAATTTTATATTGCAATGTATATAACCTATTAATGGCATATAGGTGTTAAAATATAGATCATTTTTTTAATCTAAATAAATCACAAACAAAAAAGTCTATTTAAGCATCACAACATTATAATGCACAGTATGAAAAATGGATAATCATTTTGAGATTTAATAAAGATTACAATAAAAGTTTCATCAAATTAATGGATTTTTTATTTCATATTTAGTCATATAACTGAATTATCCTTAAGTGAGATGATAAATGTAAAAATCTCTATATCGGCAGATATATTGTGCATCGCTAATAAAAGTGACTATAGTGCATACAATCTCTACAATATTATCCTGAATCCTGAATTATTATTATTATGATTTATAATTAACTTTCATTTTCAATGTCAAACCCAATACAGATTATCCTCATCAATCGCATAATAAAATAATTATTTTATATATTTTTAGATGATTTGTTCTGTCAAATCAAGACAATTGTAGAAATGTGGAGAACACTGAAGCAGATGGGATGTTTCTTGTGGTGTCAAATCATTTTCCTCCTTGGTTCCAAAATTAAATGGCAGGGGGTGATTTACGCACCTTCCCTATTAGCGATCTTGGAAGAATAATGTGAACAGCTTTCATTACATGCTGGTTGTTACTCTGACACCTAATTTACAAAGTCTGTTAATGTCTAAAGGGAAATAACAAATCATTTAGGCCAGACAATCAATCCCATAAACATGCATTTATCAAGCTCATTTGTGAAGCCTGACCTAGTTCTTTCATGTCATATAACAGGACAACTCTATAAAGGTCTATTCAAAAGTGGAGGTAAATCACAGCCCATAAAAAACCCTGACAAGTCTCTGCATTTTAAAGCAATCATGACCCTCAAATATATATCATTATAGGATTTCACATAAAAAAGTATTAGAAAGCAAGCGCACTATCCAGCTGCCTGAGGGGTTTTACTGGTCCACTAAACGTTCCAATAAGCAAGTCATGACTTACAGGGATAGCTCAAGCAAAAATGTTGTTTTGGACCCCATTGGCTTTAATTATATGGGCAGCTGAAACATTCTTCAAAATATCTTTTTTTTTGTTTTCCACAGAAGAAAGGGTTGGAACGACATAAGGGTGAGTAAACGATGACAGAATGCTCATTTTTGGGTGGACTATCCCTTTAAACACCAACAGTTCCTGGATAACTGATGTTTGTCCACCTTTAAGTCTACAGCTTGTGAACCTGCAACACTATTTACAAGAGTTACAACCATTCTGCAGCAATACGACCCCTCACAACGAAGTTAAAAACCTATTGCTCTGCTTGCACTATATTTCAAAGGACCGTAGACTCTCCTCAACCGTTACATGGTGAGAGTGATTGCAGCAGATCACCTTGAGGACATCTAGCCCTAATGTAGTGCCCCAGTAGTGGAAGACCATGAAGAAAGATGATAGGACTTCAGAGGTATTAATCACCACGACAGTGAGAGGCTCAGCCCCCAGCCACCAAGGGTTCAGGATAAGCTCGTAAAAATTGCATGGCCCTCCACAGGGCGCTCATGTCTTACTTGTTTATGGCAGCGAGTCCCAGAGGACGTGGCAGTGATGTGCTAGCCTCTAAACCCACGCCGTCAGGAATGATGTATGACCATCATTACCAGAAAATATCACTTCAGCCGACCCATGATCTTGCTCCGCTAAGGGTCATATTATCCATGAAGAACAAATTACGGTCCCCTCCGCACATTTAAATTACTAGCAAAAAAATGCTAGTGAGGAGATGGTGATATTTCATCTGTGACAATGCCCCCCAGTGTAACGCAGATAAAAACCCACCTGAGAAATCATCATCCTACAGAATGCTAAAGTTCACTTGCGCTCACTGTCAAGCAGAAGCAAACATACAGGAAAGGTTGTGCACTTTAATTTCCCCCATTTGAGCAATTAGTATATTTACACAACAAAGACAGTCTTGAAATGAAATCTTCAGATTGTGCCGTTTATTATGGAAGCCGGTTCCCACCATAGTTCCTCACAATTCTGGCAATTCACAATTCTCACTATTTTTTTCATAATTGTTTAAATCTTGCAATTGAGGTTTTTCCTCCCAATTCTGACTTTTTCTTGCTATTGAGAGTTTATATTTCCCAATCCTTTTTTTTTCTGAATTTTGAGTCTTGCAATTCTGTTTTCTGTCTCACAATTTTGACTTTTTCTCAGAATTATGAGTTAATATCTCAAAATTCTTTTATTGTTTATATCTTACCATTCTGAGTAATTGCTTAAATACGGAAATTGTAAACATTTGAATTGCGAGATAAAAAGTTGCAATTACCTTTTTTTATTTCCCTAGTTTATCTGTTTTAAATATCATTATTTTTATGCTGACAAGACAAAGTTATCAGTTTTTATTTGAATCTAGTTAATTGTTATACATTACATTATATATTTTTTTAAGATTGACTTTTAATTGAAAAACAATATGCTAGCAATAACCAATGCGATACACTTTCTGATATTTTTTGTTAATCTTTGCAGCTTTTCAATATGTTTGATGTTTCTATCTGTAAATAATTAGTTATATTCATCAATATATCATTGACTTCTCCATGCTTAAATACCATCACCTCGAAGAGCTTTGCCAACTGTGCTTTAAGCTATTTCAACTCTCTTTTCAGTGTAAAATAGTGTTATATATATTTAATATAGAGTACATTTATTACAGTTATGGATTTGGCAGACACTTTTATCTAAATCAACTAACTTACACTCAGGAGATACATTTTTATCAGCGCTTGCATTCCCTGGAAACTGAACCCATGACCTTGGCATTGCTAACACTGCGTTCTGCCAGCTGAGCTACAGGAACACGACTTTAAATCCTGAATATAAAAAACACATACTCATAATATGCATTATGCTTTCTTTTCCAAATCGTTGCAAGATACACATATTTAGGTAGAATCACTCTTGCTATGCTTTTTTGAATGATTTTGAATAGCTTTTTTTTTTTGTTAAATGTCAACACAACATTCTGATTCATCCAATTCAAAGAAAAATCTAATATTCTAGAAAAAGTGCATTAGAAAAGCAATCAAAATCTATGAATATGGTATGATGCATATTTAAGATTTCAGCACCAGTAAACGAGTATCAATGGAGCAGAATTTTCTCAATATAAAATACGGATTTAGTGCTTTCCTGTACCTGTCAATTTGAATGTAAATCTGTTAAAACTTAATTTCTACTGATGTTATGTTATATTATATGTGAGCATTGAATAATATGGTTTAATAACCCGCTGGACCGGACTTTTTGTTTGAGCGCAGCTCCCATGTAATGCAACAGAATGGACAATTAAAGGTACAGCGGCGTTGTCATTCTCTGCATTCTCTTTGACTTCGGAAAACGAATCCCCTGATAATTTATAACCGAGGAGAAACAAGCGGCTGATGAATAGTATCCATTATCATGCATCATTTACTGTAATAACAGGCTGCTATTTCCATACAAGAAATGACAAAAATCCTCCATGAATTAGTTTCGAATTTCGCCTGTGGATGTTGGGAAGAGAATAAAGGAGCTTGTGAGTTCTACCACCCAATATCAATTTCAAGGTCCATTTACTTCCTCATCCCTGATCCCTGCCACGCTGAACAGACGGAGACCCCTGAGTGGGCGCATATGGCAGAGGGCTGGGAGTCCACTGGAGCTGGTAATGATGGCAGCGGTGGACTGGTCCATCACCGTGCCAGCGCTGGGGCTCCATTGGCGCAGAGTAATTGACAGCCATGAGCTTCCCTACAGAGCTCAAACACCGCCGCCTGCTCTCTGGCACACACTCCCTAATTCACACACGCAGTCTTGGCTGCTGGCTCAGCAGGGGCAGGCCATCCAATTTACAGCTCTGTCCAGCACTGCCCCGGGAGCCATCTCCAGCCTGCCCAGCCGGCCCAACAGAGACTAATGAAGGGCTCCTCCAGCACCTCATACATTATGGAGAGAGCAGAGACAGATCAGGAAAACACTGCCAACGCACTCTGCTTTTCTGAACGGAAAGAATCAATTGGGTTGTTGTGGGTAACTGCTCCCCTGCTATGACACCGCTCTCCATTACGAACGGTGGAGAGAGCGCAAACGAGATATTATTTCTGGCGCTCATTTACTTGCGTTCCAGGTTCAAATTTGCTGCACTGCGTGTAATAGCACTTAACGCTTTGCTTCCACTTACCAGCTCCGAAAGCAAGAAGATGCTTCAGCTTTCCAGGTTATGGTGTGAAACGATCCTTCCTAGATGACCACCTCTCTTTTTCTGTTAATCTGCAGGGGTGTAAGATTCATAATCAGGTATCGTGTCAATGGTGGCTACGTAGGTCTGTCTACATAAACATACAAGGACTTTATGTATGATGGAGCTTCGCTTCATTCTGTTCTTGCATACTTATGAGAGCATAGAGCACACTGGCCCACCGCTGAGCCTGCTTTGGCATGCTGTTACAATGAAACAAATTGTATTCTGCGATGGCTCCGCATGAGTCTTGGCTTCACTAACGTCCTTGGGATGCTTACCATCTGGCAGTCCCATCACTGTGTTCAGATACACTGCATTACAAAGCGAGACAGCACAGAATGCAAAAAAAAAAAAACCGAGAGAGTGTTATCAGGTATTTTACTGAAATGTTGGAATGTTTACTTCTCAAGTTAATAATTCAGTAACCATTCACTGAAGTGTTACTTTTGTTTATTTATGGCTAACAGCTACAAAAACTGTTTAGGCCAGTTTTGTTATTGTTAACTAAAGCTAAAACTATAAAAAAATTTTTTTTGAAATAAAGCAGAGATAAAACTAAATATATTAAATGAAGAACAAACAAAAATTTGAAATGTTGTTATGCCATTTTATAACTAAAATAAGTTGAAGCTGACACTGAAATAAAAATAAAGCTAAATAGAAGCAATAAAAATCACAAAAGCACAGAATTACTACAAAATTAAAATTAAAACTGAAAATATAAAAATACAAGGTAATTTCAAATATAAATGAATACTATAATAGTACATAAAAATACTAAAAAAACAAATTTAAGTCACTTAACATGCTTGAATGTCATTGCACTAGATAACAAATCTAGTAATATAGAAAATAGCAGGATTTGTCTAGTTTGATATTTGGTTTCTAATGCAACAACATTCATAGATTTTGACATTTATCTTAAGTGTCTGAATTTTTTGGGATCACTGTATACTGTATATAGGTAATATATAATGGCCTGGTTTCACAGACAGGGCTCATAGTTCAATTAGGCCATTTAAGTAGCTTTTATAGAGGTACCTTAGAAAAAAAAAATATTATAACAAAAACAAAACGATGGCACTGACATATTTTAAGATAAATCGGTGGAAGTTTCTTTTACTTAAAATAGACATGCAATTTTGTCTGGGACTAGGCTTAAGCCTTGACTGTGAAACCAGGGGGAAAATATTTGTTTAGAATAGATTAAAATGACTTCTTTTTTTTTTTTTTTCAAAACTGCCATAAATTTTGAAAGTCACATGAATGACCTACTGCTTTTTTTTTTTTTTTTTTAAAGAGCCTCGGGAATTAGTTGTTGACTACCATGGTCAAATTACTCAGAGGTGAGTTTGCCTCTCATTAAACAATTGACCCTTATTTGTGGCCATTTTCGCTAGGCGCTGCTGCAGAGGTTGGGCCAGGAATCAGCCAGGTTCATCCATCAGCTTTATGGCAGGTGGCAGGGGCTCCTTATGCTCAATGTAGTGGAAAGCAAGGCTTTATTACCTCTGGTTTCTCACTGAGAGAGATGAAGACAAAAACAACGGTGACAGAGTATAAAATTTCCAAGGCTGATGGTCACGGTTGACGCGTCAATATAACTCCGTATGTTCTTGAAATCTGTTGTTGCGCCACAGCATTTCAGCCGCAGTGCAGACAAGGATGTTGTCCTTCACAAAAGAAACCATGTCTGCTCGATTTTATCGGCTCCACAAAATGGCGTCGGCAAATGATTCATGACAGGTGAGAACTGTCACCGCGTTTAACACCCTGAATATGAGCCGATGTCTTCTGACTTCCGTGGAAGCAATGAAATCCACTGATGACAGCTTACTTGACATTTACACACTCCGATTCCCGTCCTTTAATAGCTACGCTCCATCTCCCTGGGGTTTGCCAGCCAGGCCGACTGATAACAAACCTGTCAGGAGGGTTCACGAGGGATATGAATCCAGGGCTTGTGGAGAAATGATGTGTTCAGTGGAGGAATATGGAGACTGACATGAGCTGCACACTGGCTTAGTGACAGATGATTTGTTACACCGTGCGCTAAATGGAAGTCGCCACAACGGCTGATTAGGTCTTATCAGGGCCGTTTCGAGCGAGCAACTTTTTCATTTCACCTCTCTCCAAGGAGCCACCATCAAAAGAGATCACAGAGGTTTCCTCGGCAAGCCTGTCAGCTCAAGGTGAAGCCGAATGGGGGAGGATAACAGGGATGAGGAAATAAACTGCTGTCTCAGATAACATTAATGCTCAAGCTTCACGGCTGACAGTTACCTGATAAAACATTATCTCAGCCAATGAGAGACAGGACAAGACAAACACGTCCCCCCACACACAGTTTTTCTAATACATTTGGCCAGATTACAGCAAACTGCTATTCATCTGTGGGTCATATTGCGACTCTAGAGGTCCTTTTTCCTTTTTTATAGGAAAGGTCAGCTGTCTCTCATGTTTTTTTTTAGCTGTACGACTTATTGGACTGTGGCTCTATATCAAATGAATTTCAACTGAATACTGTTATATGTATAGTTATTACTATATTTTATATTTATTGTGATATTATGCATTCAATAAACAAGACAGTTAAATAAAAACAAGATAATATAGAGTAACTTACATTTTAGAAGCAATTTTGCCAGTTTAGGCCTGTTTACACTAAGAACATTAACTATATAGCGTCCACACCAATGCGCAATAACATTGGGCGAATTGTTTGCTGCAGGTGTGTGCTGCCAATTTGTTATCGGATTGTTCATCAGCAGGAAGAAATCACCCCCAAAAGGCCCGTTCACACCAAGAACGATGACAATAACTATAGGTATGTTTACATGACAATGATTGTACTAAAAATGGAAAACATTATTTGAAAAGTTTCAACAAGTTTCGTACATTGTCAAAACATTTAGATCTCCAGCTGGTGGCTGGCTGGAGTATATATAGACCCCGCCCTCTCCATGTAAACGAATGGGATGTGAGCCAAATTGAATAATCAAAATACACTTCAAATAAATTTTTCCCAAAGATGGTTTCTTTATTTTAGGTAGTTTTTGTCACGCTAACGTATGTTTAAGTGTTCGTTTTTTAACAAGTCTGCTTTTAGTTAGGACTTTGATATGGTGGCTCCACCTCACGATTACTATTGCGCAGACTTGCAGTAGCCCCTCACTGCAGAACAAAAGATCCAGGGGGCGGAGATTGGTAGGTTTAGGGGTGGGGATGGGTGGGTTTATGGATCAGGGGGTGGAGACGGGTAGGTTTAGGTCTATGTAAGGTGGGAGGAGTTGGATCTAGATCCAACTTCACCCGCTGGATCTTGTTCTGCAGTGAGGACCATCTCCAGACTTGGACAAAACGCAAAGTTAAATGACGTTCCGTTTATTGTGCATTCTGATTGGCTGTCAATGTTTCTATCATTCATCAGTTGGAGAAAATCCTTCTGAAAGTGATTCCAATGATTTTGCTCCTTTGTTGTTATTGTTATAGCTGTGATGTGGACTTCACTATTCTAATAAAATTTGAATGATTATTAAAACTTTGTAGTTGTTGTTATTAATTATCATCCTTGCTGTGAACAGATCTTTACTTGCGCCATCAATGAAAATTGTTTAGAACTGATGCAAGTCTCCGAGTAGTAGTGCTTTTTTTGTTTTTTTTCCCATGAAATAATCAGGTTCAGTGACTGAATGAATGCTTTTGGATCAGTTAATTCAGCAACAAAATCTTATGTCACTTGTTTAGCTGAATTAATGAACAAATCAGTTGAATGAACGATTCAGTGACGGACTCATAAAGACTTGTTGCCACCTACTGGCATAACTATGCCACCAGCTAAAGTCATTAAAAAACACTGGAAAAAATGCTTAAAATAGCATGCAGAATCACATCAAATGCTGTCTCTAACTGAGAATCATCCCTCAACAACCATGAAATTCTCTCAGAGTGAGCAGATGGTCCTTCCTATATGCAACATCATCCGTGTATTGACTGACAATTCAATCCAGATGAGACCACATTAGACCGCAAATTGACATCTATCACAAAGACTGAATCTTCCTCTTAGTGGTGCAATGATCTGTATGATGGGCCCCTCATAAATCAATAGTAACAATAATGATCTTGTTTCACAAATCCCTAGTATTGATTAATCGAAAATCCATGCAAATGCAACTTTTTGGTAGCTTCTGGATCGAGTCTTATGTACACTTTATATTTTATGGACCACAAAAGTTAAACGAAGCAGTGGAGATGTGACGAAAAATCCACACATTTGCCAGTCTGTTCTCATTAGGACACCTTGGCTCAGTCTACACCCTCAAAGTGTATCCGTTTACCCATGGATCTCATTTGATGAGACATAAGGCAGTAATTGGATGAGGCTTGTGATCAGATGTTCTCTTGGGGAAGCTAATTCCACTCTTTCTGACCTGCCTAATCTTCTAAGACCAAGCTGGGGTTAATGGGCTGCTCTTCCCCCACCAACTGCTGAGGGGTGAGTAGGATATCCAGACTGCTGTATTAGCGCTCTGCAGAAGGATGTGACAGTATAAACTGCACAACACGATCCATGATAAAGTAATTTATGCATGAGTACTGGACCGCAAGTGAATAGAAGATACATTTTCATGATTAGCCGAGCAGAGGTCATGCGTAAATGGATATCATATAGCATCCCTTCTGACAAAAATCGTTAATCTGACTGTAAGAGTTCCCATTTACTGGAATGTGTGTTTTTTTCCCTCTCCACTGGGAGGTAGCTAACAAAACATTATATTTTAAGAGACAGAAACCACTTTTGCTGCTGCCTGGGATACTGTATATGATGTTTTCTTCATATTCTCTTATTTAAGGGAAGAGACTGGAAGCACTGGCAATTTAGGAGTGCAGTGGGTAATATTTCAGACTGAATTTAGTGTTAAATACACTCCTACTATATATGTGACCCTGGACCACAAAACCAGTCTTAAGTCGCTGGGGTATATTTGTAGCAATAGCCAAAAATACATTGTATGGGTCAAAATTATCCATTTTTCTTTGACCTTTACCTATTTAACTGCCCATGTCTAGGGGGCCATTTAAACAAAATGTTGTTTTGTAGATTCATTTCTGAGCAAATCAATGTTTTTGAACAAATTGGTTGAGCAAATGATTCACTGACTCACTCATTAAGACAGTCGATTACTTTATGATAACTTTATCAGGCCAACTACTGCATAATGATATAACCTGCACAAGTGATCACTGAAGAATCTCTACTTCTAATACACAGCTGATTATTATTACTCTGAAACGTGCAAACCCAGACAAAAAGAGCGATGCAAACAGCGAAAAGTGCCAGTGCTGTTAGACTGTATCAGAGCTCTGTATGGAACACCGTTCAGCCAATCAAATTCCTGGACCAGAACTAACCACTAAAATAAATAACCCAGAGTTTGTTTAATGTGATAGATCAGACCAGAAAAGGGGGCCTAGCACTTAAATAAAATTATTTAAAATACGACAGAACAAGGTTTGAAACAGGCAAAAACAACTAACAATCAGGATGCAAGCTAAACAAATTTATATAAATTATGTCAAGCTCTAACATTTTATCTGGTAGAAATCGCTGATAGTGAGTAAAAAAAAAAAAAAAAAAAAAAAAAAGCTGTAACTACAAACTAGAAAAGTCATGTAAAAAAATTAATGATAAAAAAAAAGTGTGAAGAACATTCAGTGATTGTATGGAATTTATATATTTTAATATATTGCCTAGTTTCTGTAAATAAAAGTTAAAAAATGTGCAGCTTTGTCATTTTTGCAGAAGCACCAGAAATATCTTGGGGTTCATTTAGTCTAAGACCTTGAGAACAGGTTTCAAACTGTGGTACAGTATATGACTTTCTTTTCATTTTCATATTTAAGAGAAGAGGCGCTACCACAGTCTTCCAGCAAATTTCCTCGTTTTTATCTGAAAACTGATAGATATCTTTAAAAATCCCTCACACAATGGCTACTGTCGGGCATGTTGGCAATCCAAACGTACCACCTGCCTCCTCTCAGAGTCCCAACCCTGTAATTGTACATAGATTTGACAGACAGCTACATTATGATCATATGAAACCGAGCTAATCATGCTTTCCTGTCTCTTTCATCTGTACCAATGAGCTCCTTCCATTCGGAATTCAATGACTTTTCGCTTCTGCGCCACAGATGAGGGAAGGTCTTCTGTGACCCCCGTTTTTCAGGCCTGCTCACATGCAAAGCAGGTTATACAAGAGTTTTAAAAGAGCATTCAGCAGGCGACCGCAATCACAGGCCCTCAGAAATAAAAGCGATTATAAACGTCAGCGTGTTCGTTATATTAACCCCGTCTGCCTTTCTATCTATTCTGCCCAGAAATTTGTAGGCAATTAATTAAATTCCCATGTCCGTGCCTGGCAGTCATTAGTCTAATATCGGCTTTCAAAGGAGCACAGAGGCGGCGGTCGCAGTGCCAGGTCACATCACGAGAGACGGCGAACCTCTGCTTCCCGTTTGCCCTCTCCTCTTTTTATTGCCATTCATTTTCCATCAGCAATACGATGCCAGCATTATGCTTGACTGATGTGGGGAGACAGAGCAATTTCCTGAGACACTTAACACCAGGTCACATGGGGTTGAAATACGATAGACAGATACAGCCATTCAGAGGCTGCTACTCGAGATGATGCCAACCCAGATGTTATGTCAATGGCTCAGGGTGAGGAAAACACTTTCTCAGTGCTTCGATTTTCAAGGACGGCAAAATTGCGCCTCGAGTGCGCTTTCAATTTGCCCAAAGGAACGAGGTGAAAGCGAGACCTCGTTGGAGTAGATATTCAAACGCATTCATTCAACTGCCTCATGGAGGAGACTAAATATGGAAATTAACTTTGACTGCCAGATGTTTCCTCTGTGTAATAGAAGTCGTTACCATCACATTTAGCACTTCGTTTCCAAAGCGCCTCACATTACGCGGTGAAACGTATTCCTCCGACGAGCTCGGTAACAGTGCATTACGCACAGATAATGATGACTTTGTTATCCTGTGGTCTGTGAGGTCCATTTCCCAGCTCCCCTAACTACAAATGTCAGCCCCGACAGGCAATTACAGGGGTCCGATTACTCCCTTCTCTGCTATCGCGCTCCAATCTCTGAGACCCCTGGCGTGGTGAAGAGCTAAAGGTAATTTTCCCCCGGGCCTCAAACAAGGCCATGAACTTGGCTATTAAAGGCCTAACAGGTTTTGTCCAGCAGTCTGCTGGATGCCTGAGTGACACCCAGTCGATATCCTCCATCCTCCTGGGTCATCTCAGCTGTCAGCGGTCTGAGGGTAGAAAAAGCTGCACTCAACCGCTCATGACCTGAAAATCAGCCATAAAAAAAGTTGCAAGACATTATTCATAAGTTTCAGAATAGGTTTACAGAGGTTAAAGATTTGCTGCATTAGCTGAGGCACTCTAGATAAAGTAAAGAAATCCATGTTGTAGATGTACTTGAATTGCTCTGGTATATCGATTATATATCGTTGTTTTTGTCCACCTGAGAGGCGGAAGTTCTTCAGCAGCGGCTTCAGGATGTAATGAAAGCGCGAGAGCGCCACCTGCTGGACACATACAGTTTCACGAAACATTTACTTTTTTGGCAATTTATCATGGTAAGTAACCATATTTCAACAGAATATATAAAATTGTTATTAATTTGCAATTATTTTTTACTACTGTCAAACATTTTGATAGCAAAATAAAAATTAATAATAATAATAATCTCTCACACAGTTGCCTTTCGGTTCGTTTTTGTTCCGGTTGTAGGCCTACTACATACTACAGTGACACATTATTCAGCATGCAGCTTTAAAGTTTAGCATGGTTGTCTTTGTGTAAACACACTTTCCACACACTAAAGTTTATTGAATTTATCCACTAACAATATCTAAGACTGGATATTAAATGTGGAGGAATAGTCGTTTTTTTACTCAAGATCTCCATCACAGTGTCATTTCTACTACAACTTAAAGACTTATTCTCATTTAATTTAATTAAAAGATTAAATGAAATGACGGTTATGGAAACATTTTTAAAATTAAACGTCCATAGTTTTAAAGATAGCTTTTAAATACACACAAATACATATTTTCTTCACACGTTTTGAATAACTGTCCAAATTAAAGTTTGACTGGAATATTAACGTCGTTTAATATATTAACACCAGCTCTGAGGGACTGAAAACGGAAATACATTTTCACACATTTTTTTATTGAAATAATATATTCCCATGTTTTAAGACATAAAACTTAAATTTAAAGTAGTAAAACCTGTACATATTAAATAGCAAAAATAAATTATGAAGCATATTAAAAAAATAATCCAATTTTAATGTAACCGCAATGCATGAAAAACAAAAACAAAAAGCAAACAAACTTTAAATCCGTTAGTTTTAATAAAAATCAAGCCCTGGGACATATAAGTGTCTTAAGTAAAAATAAAAATAAAAATCCATAATTCATATAATGCTTATAATTTTATGCACATCTCAGTGCCTGCAGGAATTTCACATCTTTCAAATGAGCAATTTCCAAGACAGACTGCAGAACAAAATGAAAAGATTTTGACACTACAGATGAAGGTATTTTTATCAGCAGTAGCACATGCAACTGGTACATGACTCTGAGATAGACAGCAGAAAATAAAAATATAAGAATTCCCCAGGAGCCATAACCATCATGCCAAAAGTAGTGATAGCAAAATAGAGAGTGATGCAGTGCCCAGGATCTCAATGAACAGTTACAATACTATTAACACCACACATTCATAGCTCAGCCTCTGGTTCAGCTCCATCAGGAAACGAGCGCATATGCACAGCCAGTCGCCAGGACACGCCAACAGGCCTGATGAGAATATAGCACCATGTCATTTCACAGGGATTTGAGCAGAATAAATACACAGCAATTTCCCCCTCGAGGGCTTATCATACCTGGAGAGTATGATGAAACCCCCTGCAATATGGTGTCTCATTTTTTCCCTAGAAACCCAGGATATTTGTTCAAAATCAAGCAGAATGTGCAATGACGACCACGGGTTTCAGGTTTTACACACTTTATTCCTAAAACATTGGCTGCACCATCCATAGCGGCACACAATTGTATGTACACATTTATATACACACAATTCTCTAAATCTGTGATATAAAATATATAATCCGACAATGTACCTCTTGTCCTCTTATTTGAACACATTAAATTGCTGTACAGGAATTCTGTAGCTACAGCCTATCTTAAAGTCCCCACCACACAAAGGTAAGAACGTGAGCTCCTGTATACTTCATCTGTACACTGTGACAGTAAAAATTGTGGAGAAAATATTTCTCTAAATATTCCTCTAAAAGCCACCTACAGCAAATTCACTTGTCGGTTCTGTAATTAAGACAATTACATACATGACAAACCATTTTCAATTCATTTAGGAAGGCAATATGCAGCTTCCTGTCTTTATATAATATAAAAGATTAAGAAATTACACATTTAAAAACGTACAATAAATAAGATATATGCAGGCATTTCAAACGATAAAACCTGACCCAAACTGCACTTTTAGGCCATTATCAGGACTTGAGTTCATTGAGATGGACTAGTTCTTTTGCCTCCAGTTCCTGTGAGATGGACACTTGGCATGAACTGGGCAGCCTGGCTTTGCCGTAAGTGCGCTGTCTGATTGAAGTGGCTTTGCCCAGCCTGCGGCGGCAGTGCAGTGATGCTGTGTCTCTGCGGGGTCCGTTGTGAGAAATCATGGCAACACTTGTGCAGAGCCCCTCGTTTGTTAGAGCATGTTCATTATGAAGTTGTACATTTGGTTGAGCACAACAAAGTGCACGGGCAGACAAGAGCGCCGGTCCTGAGTCGCTGGGTCACAGGTCAGCCATGACAGGGCGTTGTACTGTTCCAGCACAAATCTGCGAAAACAACAAATGTGTAAGAAATCCTTTATTCATTTAAAAATGTGGATAGTTCATCTAAAAATGACAATTATTTCATTAAATACACATCCTCATGTCATTCCAAACACACAAGACTCACATTTATTTTCAAAACACACTCAAAAAAGTATTTAGGCCTAAATTTTAGATTATGTATTTGAATTGCATAGAAAATTTCCATCCATTTGGATTCCACAATTTTACCGTAAACCAAAAATGTCACCTCAATTGGAAGTCCATTTCATTAAAACTTTGACATTTCAAAAAGTTCATAAAATTCGTTGTAAAATTACTCCATTTGAATCAAGTGGTTTAAGTCTTCTGAAGAAACAATCTCTTTCTAAACAGATTTAATTTAGACTTTCGCTCATATATTAACATCGATCAATGTACATATTTTGAGGTTCTGTTGAGCATATTTGATGAGATTTGTGATTAGGAGGCCTAAATTAAATCTGCTCATTATTTGTAGCAGTGGTTCTCAACAAGGGGCCTCTGCAAATTTCCAGAGGGGCCCCAATAAGTCTTAAAACTAAATAAATGCAGTTATATTGACAAATCTTAGTTAAAATGATAAAAATCATGTCTCCTCAGAAGACTTAATTCATTATGGATTTCTTTAATGTCTTTATGAACATTTTTGAAGTGTCAATGTTTTGGTGGAATGAACTTTTAACAGTGGGAATGAAATTGTAAATTTCATTAAAAATATCTTCATCTGTGTTTTTAAGATGAATCAAATTCCCATGGGATTGAAACATGATGTCTGTGGGGTGAATTATTCCTTTAAATAAACGGTGTTTAATGGATTTAAAATAAATACTTTCTGGAATGCAATTTATTCATAAATCAAATCCAGTCTGGAATGTATGATAAATCAGTTGCTCTCCTTGTAAAGTGGATTTATGGAAGCTCCAACAACTATGAAAAAGCATCAATGAGGATTACACCATGTGGAATAATTTGATAAATGTACAGAGATATATTAGAGACAAGGGAGATAGGGAAGAGTGTCTGTAAGGAGTCCAGCTGATACCTGAGCACATCTGAGGTATGGCTGGAGTCCAGAGGGTGAGAGTGTTTACTGTGCAGCAACTCATCTGACTGCACTGATGAAACATTAAGGTGCAGAGAAGCCTGACAGGAAGACAAAAACATTCATTATATGACACCTCTGCAGCTCTGTTAAACAGATTAGATTGTGAAACATGATTTGGACAATAAAGCTGTAATGTATCTCTTGAGTGAAATGATTATTACATTGACTGAACAGCTTACCTTCAGGAAGAGAGGACATTGGTTCTTTGCCTGTGGGCAGGATGACCAGAACCAGTCAGGCAGTGGGCCGGCTTTAGCCGTGGACACAAAGTAGCCCAGAGCCATGGGCTGCTGGAGGATGTTGGGAGACTCGTCATGAGACTCCATCCTGTCTGTGCTCTGGCCCTGAGGATGGGAGAGAGACAGCGAGAGTGACTACAGCCACTTAAAATAGTTATGTAATAGCATGGATAAAATTCTAAATAATTTCTCATTACACCTAAACTTAGATCATGATAGTTTTTTGGAAAAAACAACAACATTTAATTAGCAAAAATGAAATAAATTGAACAGTTTACTTGAAAGATTTCTACATCAAACAAACACTGTCCTTTTAAACTTTCTATTCATCATATAATAAACAAAAAATAGTTTCCACAAAAATATTAAGCAGCAAAACTGTTGTCAATACTGAAAATAATAATAAATGTTTTTTGAGCACCAATTTAGCATATTAGAATTATTTTTGAAGAATCATGCGACACTGAAGACTGGTGTAATGATGCTGAAAATTCAGCTTTACGTCACAGGAATAAATTACATTTTAAAATATATTCAAATAACAAAATAAAAAAAAACACATTGTAATAATTTCACAATATTACTCCTTTTACAGTATTTTTAATGCAGCCTTAGTAAGCATAAGAGACTTCTTTCAAAAATATTGACAGGCATTATATGCAGAAATTCTTCAAAAACACAGAGCAAATCAGTTTACCTTGCTGCCGTCTCCTCCGTGGTGGTAATGTGAACCTGGCGACTGTACTGGGGAGGTGGTGGGGGAGTTGGGTAAGATGTTAATGAGATCAGGATCAACCAGGTCATTCTCTGCCAGCAGGTCTAAGATTCCATCCATGCCGCCCATGCCATCTGTGACATCTGCAAACACAATTAGAAGGTATATTAGCCTGCTATAAACAATTAAAGGGACAGTTCACCCCAAACTGAAAATTCTGTCATTAAAGACCCTCATGTCGTTCCAAACCCGTAAGACCTTTGTTCATCTTCTAAACACAAATGAAGATATTTTTGATGAAGTCCGAGAGCTTTCTGACCCTGCATAGGCAGTAGGGGTGGGAGAAAAAAAAGATAAAATAAAATAAAAAAAATCGATTCACCTAACTATCACGATTCTTTTTAAAACGATTTAAGAATCGATTGGTTTACCTCAAAAGCAATTTTTATTTCATTATTTTATTTTTTCTAAGAGGTGGTGGGGAGAAGTTAGAGCTTTGTAATTCCAACAGAGGGCGAAATGTATCAGTGTGTTCGACTCGGAGCAGCACCACGCAGACGATCAGCGTATGACATCAAAGTACCGCGAGAGCGATTCGAAAGCATGCATTAGATGACGTCATATACAGTGCCCTCCAAGAGTATTGGAACAGTAAAGACAAAATTGCTCTGTTGGCTGTGGAATCAAGACATTTGCAAATATGATGAAAAGATGAATATGAGACAAAACTACAGAATGTCACATTTTATTATTGGGTGATTCAACACAGATGTTTTACCATCTAAGAAGTTCAGCACTTTTAGGGTTTCATCCCTCTATCTGATGTGATTGGAACAGTTGCCTCACAGGTCTTTCTAAGTAATCAGCTGTGTCCTGTTGCATTAATTCTTCAGATACTAAAAGCAGGGAATGTGTCGTATCAGTTATATCCATTACTTCTGTATTCTGAATCTTGCATTCGATGATGACACACACAAACCAAGATGAAGATGAGGGAGCTGACTTTGAGAGAAAAGCAAGCAATTAGGATGCTAAAAGAAAAGAGGAAGTCTATTAGAGCTGTAGCATAAACAAAGGGCATGGACAAATCAAGAGTTTGGAAACCACCAGCAACCAACAACGACCTGATCGGCTGAGAAAACAATAGTAGTTGATGACAGACAAATCATAAAAGCTGTGAAAATTAACCCTAACAGACAAAATCACCAACAACTTCCAGAAAGTTGGGGTGATGGTCTGACAATCTACTGTCCTCAGGAGACTTTGACACAGAATTACAGATGCTACACAGCAAGATACAAACCTCTGACCAGCACCAAAAATAGAAAGGCAAGATTAAAGTTTGCAAAAAAGCACAAAGGTGAGCCAGAAGAGTTTTGGAATGGTGTTTATGGACCGATGAGACAAGATGAACCTTTATCTATGTGATGGGAAAGCAAAAATGTGGAGAAAAAAAGGGAACTGCAAATGATCCCAAGCATACAGCCTCATCTGTAAAGCATGGTGGAGGTGGTGTCATGGCATGGGCATGCATGGCTGCCTCTGGAACAGGCCCTCTCAACTTTACTGATGACTTAATGTATGATGACTCTAGCAGAATGAATTTGGAAGGGTACAAAACCATCTTGCCTACCAATATTCAAGAAAATGCCACCAGATTCATTGGGAAGTGCTTCATATTGCATCAGAGCAATGACCCAAAACACCCTGCCAGTTCAGTCAAGGAGTTTATAAGAGCAAAGAAATGGAAAGTCTTAGATTGCCCAAGTCAATCTCCAGATTTAAATCCGATTGAACATGAATTTCACCAGCTGAAGAGAAGCGTAAAGGCAGAAACTCCCCAAAACAAGCAACAATTGGAATTGGCTTCATTAAAGGCTGGGAAAAGCATTTCAAAGGATGAGACCAAGAGTCTGGTGATGTCTATGGGTCACAGACTCACTGCTGTGATTGCGCCCAAGGGATCTGCAACTAAATAATAGCTTTTAATCTTTTATATCTGCCTTATGTTCAACTGTCCCAATACTTATGCTCACATCAATGAGTGGGATGAACTCTAAAAGTGCGGTTCTTTTTATCTGGTAAAACATGTACGTGTTGAAACGGCTAATAATAAAATGTGACATTCTGTTGTTTTGTCTCATATTCATCTTTTCATAATTTTTGCAAATGTTAAGTCAGTTAAGTTAAGTCGTGACGTATTGTCAAGTATGGTGACCCATACTCGAAATTGGTGCTCTGCATTTAACCCATCCAAGTGCACACACACAGCAGTGAGTAGTGAACAAATGCACACACACAGTTAACACACACAGTTAACACACACAGTTAACACACACAGTTAACACACACAGTTAACACACACAGTTAACACACACAGTTAACACACACCCGGAGCAGTGGGCAGCCATTGCTCCAGCGCCCGGGGAGCAATTAGGGGTTCATATACAGTCTCTTTTAAGGGTAGGCTATCATCAAATATTTTCCATTGTCTAGTCTTTAATAAGCAAACAAAAATCACAATAAATTGTAATATCAAATCGTAATAGTAACTGCTGTGTGTTTTTTTTTTTAATTGTGACAGTCTGTATATTAAGTGTATCATTCAACTTTTTCCCATGGTCTAGAGTTAAAAAAATAAATAAAATCGCAACATATATCAATATCAAATAGCAATACTTGTAGAATCAAAATTCTTAAAAATCGCAATACATATCGTATCGTCACCCAAGTATCGTGATAGTATCGAATCGGGTGGTAGGTGTATCGTCCCATCCCTAATAGGCAGCAAGGGTCCTACCATATTCAAGGCCCATTAAGATACAAAAAAATTCTTGTAGCTTCATAAAATTAGGGTTGAACCACAGATGTCACATGGACTATTTTGTCGATGTCCTTGGTACCTTTCTGGGCCTTGAACGTGGTAGGACTCTTGCTGTCTATACAGGGTCAGAAAGCTCTCGGATTTCATCAAAATATCTTAATTTGTGTTCTGAAGATAAATGAAGGCCTTATGGTTTGGAAAGACATGAGGGTGAGTAATTAATGACAGAATCTTCATTTTTGGGTGAACTATCCCTCTAATAAATAAGAAGTGCTTGGTGGGGTGGATGTGAAAGTGTCTGACCGTTGTTGGGATTGAAGGCCTGGAGGCCAGCAGAAGTGGGGAACACGAGGATGTGAGTGCAGGAGGTATCCTGAGGAGTGTTTAACTGCGACTGCATGTTCAGGGTCGTGCTGCGGCCAAACACGGAGCCCGTGGACACTGAGTCTATGGAGAGACAGAATAGGAAGGGAAAATTATGAACTTTCATCAAATATTCAAAGGTTTCTAAAGGTCTGAAAGGATACAATGAACAAAAACAAAGTATAGAACAAGCTCTCTGTGTGAAAGCACCACATTAATTACCTGGCATGATGACAAAGGAAGCCTGTGGTTCCATGGCGACTAGACAGGTACTGAGGATGCTGGGACTGTCCGCAGCAGAGATGCCGCACATCCTGCACATTTCCTTCAGTCGTCTGCTGAGAGACTGCAAGTTTCGCCTACTCAACAAAATACTCCAATCTGATTGGAGCAAAAACAGTAGTTAGATCAATAGCAAAGGGCACATGATGCCAAACACTTATAATAATTGCAAAACCTACCACGCAACTCCCCGTGACCTATCCTTCCGAGCCGGCCAATCACAATGCGCCAAGGAAGTGAGGTCATCTGTACGAGGCCCAGGCACCATTCCCAAAGCTTCTGAAGGCCCTGTCGTCGTGCAGAGCCCTTTTTCCTCCGAGCTCTGTGTGAAAACACATAAACGCCCCAGTCACAAACAGAAGCCTGGGCTTCAGCAAACTAAGTCAAACAAAGACCAACTCTTGAGTGCTCACCGGTTGGGTACGTCGATGCTGATGACGCAGGTTTCCAGCAGCTCTCCGTACTGGTCTGTGCATGAAGCCAGGAGCCACCTCTGGTCATGCGACAGGCAGTAGGCCACAAACAGCACGTTGTATTTCTGGGCAGCCTCTCCGAAAGTCTCACCCAGCTCTGTCTGCTTGTCCTTCACTGGTGCCAGGACAAACGGCGGTGCGTAGAGATGTAAACACTCTGGTCTCTGAGGAGGGCAAGGACCAAGAGGTCAATACTATGATTTAATACACAGCCCTTTTTCTCAATATTTTTTTTTATGTATGAAAACTGCACAACTGATCATTGCTTCTGGAAAATTATGTGTGTGTAATCTCAGGTTCAAGACTTTGATTCAATTTTAATTTTTTTGATGCCAAAGACCCCAAAATGAGATGATCCTTTTGAAAGACCTCGTTTTAAAATAAGGCAGCTATACACTACTGGTCAAAAGCTCAAGAAACATCTCTTATTATCAATGCTGAAAAGAGCTTTTGCTGAAAAGTTTAGGGTGAGAAAACTGGTTTTAAAAATGAATTAAGAAAATAATGTAGTTATTTTAATTCAGCAAGAAGTCATTGAAATGAATTGAAAATAACAGTAAAGACATTAATAATGTTAGAAAAAAGTATTTTCAAATTAATGCTGTTCATTGAACTTTATATTCATTAGAGAATCCTGAAAAAAGGTATCAGTACCATGATTAATTGAGCACCAGTAATAATTAATAATTGAACATCAAATTAGCAATTTAAAAATATTTAATTAAATATTAAATTACAATTAAATACAGAATATTTAAATATTAAAATATTGTAAATTGTAAGAAAATATTGTATTTATCAAACAAATAAAGTGCCTTGATGAGAATTCAAAGACATTCAAAAATCATATTATTGCAAACTTTAGACCGATAGTGTATATTTTCATGTATAAATATATGCTTTCATACTGTGACCAATAAAATTACAAACTTTTTACAGAAAATATTATTTTTAAAAATATATTTAATTATAAAAAAAACAAAAACATGTAAAATATCAACAACAACAAAAAAAGATTCAATTCATTATTAATATTATTATTTTTTCCCTCTGAACTTTACCACAGACCTTCTAGGACTCCCTTTGAGGCCCAATTACATTTTTAAAAAGAATGAAAGCAGAAGAAATATAACATTTGACCAGTCTGTATTGAAATCTATTTAATTTGAAAACCCTTTGTCTAATATATTGGCAATTATTAGGAGTACCTCTTTGCTCTGTAGTGCAGTGTCAATGGCCAGGCCGGGGCCGAAGCCTGTTAGCGTTTTGACATTAGTGGAGGTTGGCAGACGCCGTCTGCACTGAGTGTAAACTGAGAAAGCCAGAGACTTCAGGTGCTGTGCATATATATGGCGCTCCTCACTCCAGACCGGCTGCAGCAAGTACTGACTGGGAATAATCTGGTAGAAGAAAACACAGGATGTTTAGATCTAAGCAACGTGACGTTAGAGTCAGAAAGCACAGATCAGATGGATTCTTACTTGGACATATACGGCATTCCTGATGTGAGGAGGAAGAGACTGAAGCATCTCTAGATAACAGCGAAGAAGACTCATCGTCCACATGCTAGAATTGCCGCCTTGGCCCGTCTCCTCATAGCTGAACGGGTTTACGATGTAGATCACTATAGCGGGAGGATAAGTGACAGCATGGGAGTCTCCGTCAGTCGGCACCCCCACCTTCTCTCTCTCCATTGTGCTGTGACACAAATAAATCACAGATCAGAAATCACATCTGAGAGAATCAGTAACAAGATTGTTTGGATGTGAAAGGTGGTACCTCTCTGCGGGCTCAGACTGGACCTGAGGTTGGCTGGTGGCCGATGTGCCGTCCCCCAGAGTCCCTGCACTCTGACCACCACTCGGCTGGCTGGACTGCAAGCCCCCGAAAGGAGGCAGTGAATTAGGCTTGGAAGACGGCATGGTGCCTATGCCCTGAGAGCAGGAGGAAGAGGAAGAAGTGGTGGATGTGGTGGTGGCAGTGGTGTTAGTGTTGGAGGTGCTGTTGGTGGATGGGGTGGTGTTCTGAGTGGCTGTAGCGGGACTGCCAGTGCTGGAAGTTTGTGTAGAGCTGGTTGGGTTTCGCTGGGAAAGCAGTGAGCTGTCCAAAGACTGGGATGCCAGAATGGACGCTGAAGAGATAAGAAACAGTATAAGACTGTTGCATTTACCTTGTCCGGACAACATCATAATTTGTTTGTGCATATACCCAAGTCGTGACAGCACACTTGTGCGTAGAGTTTGAGCTTGTTAAACGCCTCGCTGCTGCTGTTGATGGTTTTTGGGAGCCAGTCAGTGAGAGTCTGATCCGTGAGAGCTTTGGATCCAGTATCGCTCACCGTCACAATGCCATCAGCGTGAGTCTTGGCGATGGGTCTGTGCTGACCGAGCCGACAGGACTGTCGAACAATAATAAATCATGTCAAGTCAATTTTTTTTGTATAGTGCTTTTCACAATACACAGCTTTACAGAAAACCATGAAATTCATGTTCATAACATCATAATATATCATCTTTATGCCTTATAGTCACATTTAGCAGATTAGATTGATACATTTTGCCCTACTGTATGCATGTAGACAGAGTTGGAAATACTTACATATCATACTTCAAAGAGCTGGGCAATAATATATTTTTTAAATTTTACAATAAACAAAAAAACAAAACAAAAAATCAGGTGGTTGAGGCTTGCAATATACCATTTAATTCCTTTACATGAGTGTGCTGTATAAATGCAGAAAAAGTTGGACAGAGATATCCAACTTCATATGAAAGACCAGACTTACATATATTTAATTCTGCAATGAAATAAAGCAGGCAGTTGAGATTTGCTATATAGTATATAATCGTTTTACACAAGTGTACTGTGCAAATGCAGATAAAGTTGAAAAAAGTATATATTATGATGCAACATTCACCAAATAATAGGGATGTAACTATCAAAATCTCACAATACGATAATATCGCTATATGAAGTCCACAATACGATATTTATTGTGATATTTTTTAAAAAACAAGACAAATGAAGAATTGGAAAAAAATAAAAATTGTGTACATTTTTAAGTAAAATTATTCTATCTAATGCACTTTAAGTTTTCTTAGTTAAGAACATGGGTTGAGCTCTTAATTTTGAACTCTCAAAGTCAGTGAATTGACTTGTACCTGAACTTTAAAGGGGACTCAACCCTTGTTTTATTAATGATATACTGTCTAAGTCTAAATTACATTCACACTGGTGTTTTAGGAAGCCAAACAAATTAGAAAACAACAACAATACTACTACTACTACTACTACTACTACTACTACTACTACTACTAATAATAACAACAACAACAACAACAATGACAGTAATAGCCATATATTGTAAAACAATTGCAATGTAAAATGAATGAAAGTGAGTATTTCATAGGTATATTATTTTTGCTTTACACTACAGTAGGGAAATTACAATATTTCTTTCCTAAATTCTAAACTTCAAAGAGATATTTTGAATTTGGACTGCATTTAAATTGCTAGCTTTCAGCAATTTAAGACGGAAACGGCAGTAGACCCTTTATTTTTAAGGAAACCTCCAGCTTCAGTGAAAACAGTCTTACAAAAACGCGTCTCACTACAAATCTAGTGAAATGCTGTAATCATCTGCTGCAAAAATAAAAGCAGAACTGGTGGCTGTTGCGTTCCCAAATGTGCACTAAACTCACAGCACATGCAATAAACAAGTTCACTGCATTCTGTGAACGGAGCTGTTCTGAGGCACTTTGAAACGGGCAGCAAAAAAGGGATTAAGCCATATTGTGCTTTCAGCTTTAGTTCGTTTGACAGATACTGTGCCAAAGCATAATGGCCCAAAACACAACTTTAAAAGACCTTTTGTTTAAATATATTTTGAAAACTACACTTTTTGCCCGGAAGACCTATCGTTTCTATCATTTCATGCGGCCACGATAATATCGAGACAGTTTTGCTATTGCGATATCACTATGTTGATAATATTGTTACATCCCTAACAAATAAATGCGCAAATCACGTTGTGAGTTCACAGCATGCTCTAACCTCATATACAGCTGTTAAGTCTCTGAAGAAAGTTCTGGCTCCATTAAGCAGGGCTTCGTTGTCAGGACACACCACCATGTATCCGATATCCCGCTGAGAGCTGTAGGGGTCCAGCAGAAGCTTCTCCCAGTATGGCAGAGCAAAAGGAGACAGCACCACGAAGTCATACTCATTACCCACCAGTAAGGTGGGGATAGGGAGGGGCTCTGGAGATTCATCAGTGCCTGAGAGAAAAGAGCTGTGTAAATATGCCTGTATCATATATAAATGACGCAGAGGATGGTGCATGTTGAGTTACGCCTACCATACGATCCCCTGCCAGCCATCTTGTGGAACTGCTGCCAGGTGAGGGGGCCCTGGACTCCCCAAGAGCGCACAGACCTCTTCTTCTGGATGGTGTCCTGCAGGACAGGCTGCAGCGACAGCAGCATCCTCAGCACGTCCTGGGAGAACAGCATGTTCATATCGAAAGCTGCAAGAACACAGAGAGAGGAGTGTTTTACAAACACCAGATTTGCCTTCAAATAGATTTACTCATAAACCCATTTAGTTTGAGAAAGCCGTTTTGTTGGTTACTGACAGAATTTGCTACAGGTCTGCATGAAATGAAAATTCACAATATCTGTTTACAGTATCTACATATCTATGAAGGGATTGTTCTGGCGACACATCCTGGACCTCTCCAACCATTTCACCCTTTTCTTACAATTGACTCCCAAGCTCATATTCTGTTCTGCCTTCATCCAATCAACCCATGGACTGAACCAAATCCTGCTTGGTTTGGTCTGTTTCATTCGAATGTACGTCACAAATATGGAACAAAATCTGTGACATGTCCACATAATCTTTAATATTTGGCAATTCTTTATGATAGAAATGCATAAACAGTGCAGTCATTTCTTGAACAAGAACATCTGGATATCAAAACATGCAAACTCAAATAGTTTAAACTTTTATTTTAAAGTCACAATGAACAGTTAGCATATTTAGGAAAGATAATAATGTATTCTTCTGTGTTGGCATAGGTTTATAAATGATTTACCTTATAAATCTGATAGAATGGTGCACATTGTTCCCAGAAGAACATTATAAGCAACTCAGACACAGCTAGGGCTGGGCGATAAAACGATAAGGATAATTATCACAATATAAAGTTCCTCGATAAAACAATATCAAGTGCTTGATAAATGTTCGATATAATGTTTATATGCCAAAAGCAGAACGAAACGGCACTACTTGGACCATTTATCCGCTCTGCAGCACAGCACGAGCTCACTAGAGCAGATGCATTGCTTGTTCATTAAGACTCGGTCACACATGCACTAAACAGCGCTGTGAGATCCAGTGAAGAACACAAATGACTCACTGATTTAAACTAGTTTACAGCCAGATGAAACAGCGCTGACAAACAGCAGAAACACTGTGTGCAACAATACAGTCAGAAAGCTTTCAATCTACAAATCACCATCATTTACCATGGACTCACTGTGGTTTTGAACCATTGCTAAAATCCTTGCACTGAATGAGCAGTGTAAAAATAAAAGTAAAAGAATATAAAAAATTAATCATTCAACATCATCACAGAGGAAGTCTCACCGTTGCGTTTGGCCCAGTGGTGTAAAGAGGAGCTCTTGACCAGCGTCTCATCGACTTTTCCTCCAGACATGTTGTCCATGAACTGTCTGCCGTGCTCCAGAGCCAAGTAGCAGTCACTGTAATAGTCCCTCTCCTCCAGGCGCATGGGGGGCTTGAGACTGGTGCTGGGATGTTCTGGCCTGATGATTGGGGAGAAGGGGTTAGTGCACAGATCCTGCAGCAGGAGGATTAGATCATCCGGGACCTGCTCTTTAAGGGCCGCCCCTCTCTGAAGGGAGGCTGTGCGTACAGCCTCAAAGTGCTTCTCAGTCTCCCGTCCGGAATCCGAACCCCGTCCCATGATGTCCAGCTCGTCCTCCAGAAAGAGGCCTGCCCCGTTCCCATAGCGACGGTTCATGACAGCGCTAAAACCGCAGGAGCAGGGGTCCATGCTTGAGTACTGTGAATCCATGTTGGGATCGCTGATGTAGACACCCACATCCGCCCCCGTAATGTCCATGTTGCAGACGCAGATGCAACAGCTGTCAAAGTTGCAGTCCTTGAAGAGGTTCATGACCGACTCGGAGAGGATGAGGGTGACGTATAGGCTGTGAGCTTCTGGGATGGAGGGCACAGTGGCCGGCTCTACCGAATTTAAAGGTCTGCAGGTGGAGGGCGTAGAGGCGGGAGAGTAGAGGTCAGAGTTCTCGTATTTCAGCGAGCCCTGGACGCTGGCAGGGCCTCTGGGGGTGCGTGGGGTCCGAGGTGTCCGTGGTGTTGGGGCAGAGATTCGAGGGGTGGCAGGGGAGGGCAGGATGCCAGCGCCACTGTTGCTGGGCGGAGCGCTGTTAGACATAAAGGTGTTGTGTGTCTGAGGGGTGCAGCTCTGGTCCTGCTCAACTGCACTTCCTACACTAGGGATGTTACTGTTAAAGAAAAGGAGAAAGTGTTACAAATAGTGGCTAAAATATCAAACCAACTGGAATTTATTCTGAAGATAAATAGCACAAGCGTAAATTTCAAGCCAAATGTGTGACAGAAAGAACACGGTTTAGTTTGAAAGTGTAAAACAATAGATATATCATCTAAAATTATGGGGGAAAAAAACATTTTTGGCCACATTTTGCTTGTCACACAGTGGAAATATCTGGTTACCTCCTAAAATACTCCTCAAGTCAAGTGAATTTAATTCCTGATTCACTGTTTAAAGTTTTTAAAGTGATTCATTGCCAAACTCTGTGTTAAGATTCAGCATAAAAGCTGCAACATATGTCTGCACTGTCTAGCCAATAGAAACGAAATAGTACAATAGAAATAGTAGGTGTAGTAAGTAGGTGTGGCTTTTTGGATGTGCGCAAGAAAGATTCTTGTGTCCAAAGATACCATTCAATAAGTTTGTGTTTGGGCTGTTCTTCATGTTTTTCAAGTCTCTTATGCTCAACAAGGCTGCACACAAATACAGTAAAACAATAATATTATGAAATACTACTATTAAATTAACAGCTTATCTACTATATATATATATATATATATATATATATATATACACACACACACACACACACACACACACACACACAGTGTGCAGAATTATTAGGCAAGTTGATATTCTGGTCATATATTTTTTTTCCAAGAACATTTTACCAATTCCAAACCACATCAATCTTAATAACTACTATTGATTTTGTATTTTATCATTTATAAGTGATATATAATTGCCCATGAAGGCTGAAAGTCAAAAACTCCTTATTTCAGGTGTGCAGAATTATTAGGCAGGTTTTCTTTTACAGATAAAATGAGCCAAAAATGAGATTGAACTCAAGAACAAAAGTAAAACAATTATTAAATGCCCATGAGAAGGATGCAATACTAATGCAATAATAGAATTACCAAAGTTAAGGCATGACCATTGGGCAGCGAAATGCTCATTGGGTCAGTGCGGTCAGAAAAAACAGGTGGAAAAGAAAAGACACCTTAACTGCAAAAGAATTAGGAATTAATGTCAAGAATTAGGTGAGAAACCATCAGGAACCATTTAGTCTCCAGCACCATCATTTTACAGAACTGCAACCTTCCTGGAGTTTCCAGAAGTGGAATGTGTCAGGTTCTCAGAGACTTTGCTCGGGTAAAAAAAATATTTTAAATGACTCTCACTTAATAAGAATAACAAGCTGAAGTGTTGTGAAATACACGAAGACTGATTTTGTATAGGATTTATGGACAGATAAGTTGTGAGTGACTCTTGAAGGACCAGCATCACATCCTCTTGTACCACTGTTTGAAAAATTTATCTTCCAGAATCTGGCAGTAAGTTTTAGGAGCTCATTTTTAATCAATCCTGCAAGACAGACTTTTCAGGATAGGAGATGAACTAAAATGAGCTCCCAAAACTTACTGCCAGATTCTGGAAGATAAATTTATAAATAAAAAATAAAAAATAAAAAATATTATATATATATATATATATATATATATATATATATATATATATATATATATATATATATATATATATATATATATATATATATATATTAGTGCTGTCAATCAATTAAAAAAATTAACTAATTAATTGCAATTCTTTTCTGAAATTAATCGCGATTAATCCCACCTAACATAAGTTTTTAAATATATTTTTATATTGCAATAATTTCACATTAAATCTTCAAATTAATGTACAAACAACAAAGACAGTGTATTTTTAATATTTGTTTAATTTTTCAGTCATTTTTTTTTATGACTGAAGGCCAGTATCACTGATACCAATACTACTGATGTCTATTTTCCCCTCCCCTAATATTTAACCATTGACTATAGCCATTGGACATTACAGTATAATTGAAAGCTATCAATTTGAATATTTATTAGACTTTAAAAAAATAACTTGTAATTTAAGTGAACTTAAAACAATCTTCATATAAACCCATTATAACAAATGTCATATTTACCTGTGCCCTTCAGTAGAAATATAGCCAACAGAAATTGAAGTTATCAAACACTAAATTCTAAATTAAATATAGATGAATCCTTAAAGCTATAAAAGTTATTAAATTTCCTCTTTTTTTTCTTTTGTTCTTTGATGAACAGACATCACAGCAGCTGGTTATTAGGTTATTTTGGCTGTTATTTCTTTAAGAGCTGTCGCTGCTGAACATGACACAGATCTGACACGCATCATATTTTCTCTCAACTCTCTTTACCTTTTCTGACCCACTTCAGGTCTTAAAGTCTCTACTAATGAGCTGACGAGTTGAATCAGGTGTGTTAGATGAGGGAGACATTGCTGGGCTGCTCCAGGACAGTTTTGAAAACCATTTCAGAGACATATTCTTAAATGTGACTCATAAAATATTACATGCACGCACAGTTTTAAGGCAGCTTTAATCGCTTTTGGTAATTTCATGACTTAACTGATCATGACATTGCATGCACGTAGTTTCATTCGCGCTTTCATATGAAATGATACAGGCTACAGCGCGCGCTGACCGAGCCCAGTACCGTCTCCGCGTTCGTTTGACTCGCGCCTGCCGCTGAAGTGAAATTGTAGCACGCGTCTGAATCATCTCCTGTTTTGATGTGGTCATAAAGACATTTTGCGACTGAATAAATGCACTTCTTGTCAAGAGAAAAAAAATGACAGAAACGGTTGTGAATGGGGTGGCCAACCCTAGCCCCGCCCCTGCGTTAAAATATATATTTTATAATTTATATTTTTTTATTTTATATTATTTCTGTACTGGCAAAGCTGAATTTTCAGCATCATTACTCCAGTCTTCAGGTCACATGATCCTTCAGAAATCATTCAAATATGCTGATTTGGTGCCCAAGAAACATCTCCTCTTATTATTAATGTCAAAAATAGCTGTGCCGCTTAATATGTGTAAAACATATTTTTCAAGATTCCGATGAACCGTATTTATTTTTTGTAACATTAAAAATGTCTTTACTGTCACTTTTGATCAATTAAATGCATCCCTGCTGAATAAAAGTATTAATTTACTGAAAAACAAATCTTACTGAACGAAAACGACTGTAGTGTTTATCTTCTCTGGCCAGCCAAATAGAAACAGATTAGGTGGGCATATAGTTAATTACAGTAACGTCATGTAATGTAAAATAAACCATATTCAGACTTTCATAAATTTTCTTTGCAGAGAAAATCTCACTTCTCTGCATCACACCACAAAATTTACAAGCACTATAGTCATTTGAGAAAAAAAACAACCAGTAAATCAGCGTCTCTTTCCTTCTCAGACAGTTTAAGTGAAAGTGCACCTGTGGTTAGTCTGCTCGGAACAGAGTCACCTGTGAGAACTGACTTCATTAATCCACTAAAATATCATTGGAAACAGTTAGTAAGTTGCTGCAAAATAATTAATTTTGTTAATTTTGTAGTTAGATGCAGGTACACATCCTAAATTCTAATTCAATGCTCTGGACACATTCCTCCAATTAAGGCTGCACTTTCATTAATATTGAATGTCTATTTTGGGATGGCAGCTGCTTGGACCACAAACAGCAGAGAAGAGTGTGTTCTGTGCTTGTTAAAAACCTGACCCACTTACTTCAACCACCACCTGCTAAATATGCACGACCCCCCCACCCCGCCCCTCCTAAACAAGGTAAATAAATCTGTTTAAAAGCCTTTTAGGCTTCCATACATGCCAACAAGCTGATGAAAGCTTGAATTACTCAATGTCTCATTAAAGGTTTGTTACAAAAGAACAACCAACAATGTGAAACACTAAAATCTGCTAGGGGGGAAGAAAAATCCCTCATTTTCTTGGCTGTTGTACCTGTCCTTGTTGAGGAAGGTCATGGCTGCCATCGGTTGCAGCATCTCCAGTTTGCCGACTGTCCAGCTGGGCCGGTACAAACACTCTTCTGGAAGCTTGATGGGAAGCAGACACTGGCTGGGCAGCGTCTTCAGAGGGGCGTAAAGGGAGCAGCCGATGAGCGCTTGGCAGGACTCTGGCTTAAACACGTAGGAGAAGTCCTGAAGGTACGATAAAGAAACAGAGTCTTGTGTCACAAAATACCTCTTCACGAAAATATCCCTGGGAATTCACAGCAGTAATTAAGTCCTACCTTAATCTCTGAGGGTTTGGGGCTGCAGAAACCCTCCTCCACCTCCATCTTGAAGTTCCCGCTGATGGCCCCATCCAGGAGAGAGAGGCCAGCTGCTGATTCCGTATTGCCCATGTTTATAGGTGAATAGCCCATGATGATGTGCTGCTCCAGTGATGGAGGGGTTGGGAACATTTGGTGCAGGTCTGCAGAGCCTAGATCAATAAACACACACAATGAAGGAACAGAATTTTGGCACTATAAATAGAAAATAGGTAACAGATGCTTGCCATTAACGTCTCAGTCTGTGATGACTTGTGCAGAACTGAAACAGTTTTTGTTTGAGAAAACATGTAACTTTTGGATTCCGGAGCTCTGAGTAGGAGCAATAGGTAGGAACCCAAGCAATGACTTTTCACAGATATTTAAATTTGGGATAACAACCAATAAATATCTGATATGATAATGCTATAGTATTTCCTAATTAAAAAAAAAAAAAAAAAAGCAATTATTATTTTATTTTATTTTTTTATTGTTACAAGCAATGTTATTATAGCAGTTACTATTGTAGTTAATCATTAATAGTTTGAAATAGCTATTATTTTTATATTTTCAGTTTTTATTCTAACTTAAGTTTTAGTAATTTTGTTATACAAAATTTTGTACATAAAGTTTTAAAACTAATAAAATTAAAAAACAATTCTTCAGTTTTATTTTTAATCATTTTAGTACTTCATTTCATGTTAGTTGCCAAAGCAACTCATTTCAGATCAGATATCAACAATTTAAAAATATATTTTTAATGTATAAAATTTTTTTAAACAAATATATATATATATATATATATATATATATATATATATATATATATATATATATATATATATATATATATATATATATATATATATATATATATATATATATATATATTTATTTATTAAATATTTAACATTTTCTTTTTTATTTATAGCGCCAATATCAGCCAATATCCAATATAGTACCAATATATAAGGCATTTCTACAGATTTAACTGCATAAACTTCAGAATTCCTACTTTCTCTACGGATAACATGAACTCATCCTAATATATTCTAAACCAAACTGCTCAGACACTTCCAGTAACAGTTATTAGAATGTATCAGTAACGATGTAGATTCAGCAGGGGTCATGAATTGAGGCACATACAAGGCAGGGGGTCTGGCGCTGCAGGTTTTGGTTCTTTCCCACCAAATTTTTCCTCTGCTCCACCAGCAGCTCTCCTGGATCCAGGCTGTTTGGAGTAAGACAAAGAAATGCTTACTTTAATTGCTCTACCGCTCCCCTAGTTCAGCAAATAAAGAACTTTATGACACCTAAAAGTTTTTCTAATGAGGCAGGAGATCATTAGAAAAATTTGGCTTCAATTTGAATATCACTGTTTCCAACAGATTAATTACTGCTGGAGCTTCACAAATGTGATTCACACCAAAAAGTTACTGAAAAAAGTGGATTATGATGTTACGCTTCAGTTAAGTTAGGACCGCTAGCATTCTCACTTTCCACATCACAGGTAGCTGGCGAGTTCATACGAGTACTAACCGTCAGGTCATCCTCGTCAGAGTTAAAGAGGTTGTCCAGGTCATTAATGGACACGACCAGATCGGTCTCAAGAAACAAGCTGGTGGTAGGAAGTGGTTTACTGCCACCTGAACCCTGGGCATCTGTGTGAAAAGGTGCGTTCAAGATAACCCTCAGAAACATTTACAGAAACAATGAATTATTTTTTATCAATTTAAGTGTGAGGAAATAATACTCACCATCAGAAGATGACACACTGCCATCATCCCTCTAAAAGAGAATAAATAAAAAAATAAGTAAGACTTCACACTTTGAGAAACCCAACAACACAACATTTTTCTAAGAAAATCACTACCAAACCTTATTTTTCTTCCCGGTCTCCCTCTCGGCTCCAGGCTTTTTGTCTTTATCAGAGAAAGTAAACTCCTCATCTCCTTCCACAAAAGCATAAGGATCAGATTCACGCTCCTGGTCTCCGTCGCACACAGCTGCAGAGAGATGCTGGTTTTTCTTTTGCTCGTACATCTTCACCAGGTCCTCTGACACTTTCAGAGGCCTTTTGGAGGATGACATAAACCTGCAAAAATCACCCCACACTATGTTACTTCTCTAGTTAGAAAAGAGTCAATACTAACCGATCAGTTACACCAATTCTACTTTTATATTTCTTTTTTGTATTTACCATGATAGCTTAACAGTTTAATACTCAGGAAAAAATGTGACACTTTTTAATATTAGCAGTACTAAAATCTTTAGACAGACACATTTTTTTAAGAAATTAGAACTTTAATATACACCAAAAGGGTTAATTTAAAAATGTTTTTAATATATTTGTAATCTGAATAATTTTAAAAGCCACTAAATCAAAACATCAAGTGTGTAGCCAAATCTGAAGGTGAACTCCCCTGACGCTGACATAGTCAGTGGCCATTGTTTCAGCAGCTGTTGACTAACTGTTCATTAGGTCACACATTAGTAGTATGGAAAACAAGCAAAGCTGCCTGACGTTATTGACAACCACTGAAGCAAAACGACTTGCAAAAGGGCCAAAGTACTTTATTTTCAACTGCACTTCTCAAAGTAGAAAATGTGCATAATTAACACTATATCACTATTAGTGCACAAGGCTGGAGAACTTACTCTGTAACTGACACAACACCATCCTGGCCTCCGGCCCTGTTACCATCCTCAAAGAGCGTGACCACAGGAAGATGAGGCGTGTGGAAATCCGTATTCTTCCCACCAGGCACCCTAAAGTACCTCCAGGGGTTATGCGTTGTGTCCTCGTTGGGGTTTATGGCGGAGCCCATGTATATGGTGGCTTCTAGGGACTCTGGGTATGGAGGTGGGCAGGGTAAGGGCAGTGGGTCTAGTTGAGAATCATCTGGGGGTTTCTGGGGCACCAGACAGGGCTCAGAGGAAGGAGGGTAGAAGTGTTGGTGCAAGGGTGAGGAGGAAGTCTTTAGGCCATCGGCCATCTCCTCTCCGCGCCCACAAGGGTGCGGGCTGAGTGGCGGGGGCTGAGGAGAGCCGGCCATCTCGTCAGTTGAGCAGTGCATCATTGGGGTCTTGCTGGAGGTGACGTCGGCATGATGGAGGCTGGGGTAGCGGCTGTCCTCGTGGGCCTGCAGACACAGCCTGTGAACAGCATCTCCCTGCTCCAAGTTGGGCTGTTCTTCACACAGAGAGCTGCGGTGGTGGAAGGGCGTCTGGGGCCTCTTCTGCTGCTTGTCTCCTTTCTCCAGCTTCTCCGCCATCTTGTGTTTGGTAGAGGGCTGAGGAGGCTGGCCAGCAGATGGAGGATGCCCTGGGGTGCTACATGCCCGCTGTTTCTGGTTCTTAAGCCTGGAACGAAAAGCAAAAGCTCAATGTCATCAACCGGCTACATTCACTCATTAATCTTTGTTAATTACAGGTCATTTGTTGAGGCTTGAGCATACCTTGAGCAACTGCACTGTGACCTCTGAGACAACTCTACAAAGTCCCAAACAGAAGCTTTGTCCATTTCTTCCTCGCAAACTCCATTAGACATGGTTGAAAACTTTCTCCTGCGAAAATAAATCATACCAAATGCCTGAAGTTGCTTTGTTTTTACTCAATAAATGTCCTCTTGCCAGGTAATTTGCTCTGGCTGATCAGTCAAGCTGTAGTTTTTATATTCATACTTGTTCTGGGCTCGGTTAATATTGCACTCCTGCCAGACTCGCTCCACCATTTGGCTGGCTAGCCGGCGGGGGATCTTGCCTCCGTGATGACTGCTGCTGTCCACACTAAAGGCGCCTGACATAGCTGAGAGTTTCACCCATTTCTGGGCAGGCTGAGAAACTGCAATAAAGGGGGGAAAAGTCATTACAACTAAATGTTTTGACAGCAACAGAGTAGTTGTACTTTAAAAAAAAGATATTAAAAAAATTACATTAAATGTATAATTACATCACATTATTTACTGTTAAATAATTACCATAAACAGTTATATAACTGCTACATGAAGTAATAGATAATAAAATCACACACACGCACACAATTCAACAACTTCTCTGCCTTTAAAATGACTCTTATGCTGACAAAATAAAATACATGAAATTAATAACAATGTTAAATAAGTACAATAAAAATGCTGGATTTTATACAATATATATATTTTTTCTTCTTTTTTTCTTAAATGTAATTTTATGCTGTAGTAAGACATTTTTTTTAGAAATCAATCACATAACATGTTAATCACATCCATTAACTCAAACCCAAATGGAGGGAAATCAAGTTACTTATGTAGAACCAAAGTTAAACATTTGGAATTTTTTTTTCCATTTATTCAGAATAATTGAGAATATAGTGGTGGTACCTGCTTGAGCCTCCTCAGGTGAAGTGGGAGGAGTCAGAGTGACTGATGAGATGCCAGTATCTCCATGGACCATGTGACTGTGCTGACCTCCTGAGTAAGAGCCCGAGGAGGTGGAAGAGCTCACTGTAGCCACGACCGGGATGTCAGACTGGGCCACCAGCACCAGGCTGGCTGGGTACACCATCCTCACCCCAGCTGCACCACATAAATGATTACTTGCACTCGTATTACACATTCATTGAGATGACGTTGAACTCTTAATATGTTCAGCTGACTTACCAACAACAACCTCAACGGCAGCCAAGGAATCGTCCTCCCAGTCGAGGTCATCCATCTTGTCGTCCGTGACCTCCTTGGTGTTGGGGCCAATGGGATAGAACTGCTTCCATTCTTCAATCAACTTCTGGGTCGGTGGATCTGACAGCTTGAAGGACTGGCCTGTCAGAGTCCCACTCAAACCATACGGAGAGAGGATCACTGGGGGAAAACAGGCAGTATGAGAGATACTGTCTCTATGTAATTGCAAGTGTGATACTTCCTGGTAAAGTCTCGGTTCGCTTTGTGGTAACCTGAGAACACGAGAACGAGAATTGCTTAGGGCCACAAAGAAAGCCATAAAACGAAAGTCAAGAGCTCGGTCAATTCAGTTCACACTAGATCTGAAACGGGACAATAAATAAAGAGCAAAGGTATTTCTTTTTAAAGTGTCATGCAACATGTTATTAGATGTTAACATATGTCTAGTAATTAATGTCTATATATCTGTCTCAGTGTGTTATTTTAATATTTAATATTTTTATTCATATTTTTAAGTTTTTTTATATTTTCCATTTTGATTTTAATTTTTAGTTTTTAGTAATTTTGTTGTGCGTTATCATTTTTAGTATTTTTGTGTTTATTTATGTCTGTCTCTATATTTTTTATTTGTCTATATGTGACCCTGGACCACAAAACCAGTCTTAAGTCGCTGGGGTATATTTGTAGCAATAGCCAAAAATACATTGTATGGGTCAAAATTATCGATTTTTCTTTTATGCCAAAAATCATTAGGATATTAAGTAAAGATCATGTTCTATGAAGATATTTTGTAAATTTCTTACCGTAAATGTATCAAAACTTAATTTTTGATTAGTAATATGCATTGCTAAGAACTTCATTTGGACAACTTTAAAGGCGATTTTCTCAGTATTTTGATGTTTTTGCACCCTCAGATTCCAGATTTTCAAATAGTTATATCTCAGCCAAATATTGTCCGATCCTAACAAACCATACATCAATGGAAAGCTTATTTATTCAGCTTTCAGATGATTTTCAGACAAATTTCGAAATACTGACACTTAAGACTGCTTTTGTCGTCCAGGGTCACATATACATATATATATATATATATATATGAAATTTTATTTCAGTTTTATGAGAAAAGTTTTTGATATTTTATTTCAGTTAACATTTATTTCAAGTAACATTTTATGGTTTTAATTTTAGTCATCTATAATAACACTGATATACTTAATATATTTAAACTATATTTTAAAACCATGATACATTTTCCCCCTATGATTGTTAGATGCATAAAATTTCAAAAGAAATGCATTCATTTTAAATATTTTTATTTGTAGCATTTTTAACCTCTTTCCTGTCACTTTTGATCAATTTAAGGCGTCCTTGCAAAAGAAAAGAAAAGTATTTATTTCTTAAAAGTGTAGCTATAATGTACGTATTTGCGTTCCGCTCCTTTAAAGCAAAATGAAACTGACTGGAGCACAAACGGTTGCATTATCTCCACTCCTCCTCCTACAACTTCCGAAGCTTTCCACACCTACAATTACACATTATTCAAAACTGTGGTGAGATCTGACCTGTGCTGATACAGGGAGTTTCATGACACTTTAACACAAACCAAACACACAAGGTAAGTGAAAACTTGGCGTGTCTTAACACGTGTACGCGCAATAAAAATATTCACAATACAAGAGAGTTCATATAAGTTTATAATAGGCTAATTAAGCATATTGTTAGAAGCAAGAAAGATCACATTGCAGGTATAGTAAATAAGCACTAGCTACATTACCGGTCAATTTCCATGTAGATAAGCATTACTTGGAGAGGATGTTTGGCTCCATTATTCAAGACAATAAAATATGAAGGCATTCAACATTATTGCACTTGGCATTCAACATTATTGCTTTTGCAAATACATATAACAGGAGTCTAACATAAACGTTAGAACCCTTGGGGAGACGGTTAATGAACTAACAAGCCAGACAACTGAGCACAAGCCCTGTGAACGAGCTCTGCCAAAGTCAATCTTCAGCCATTACAGTGAGAACAACTGGAATAAAAAATGAAATGAAAATCAATCAATCTGTGACTGTTATCCACTTATAATGCAGCACAACCAAGCTTCAGATAAAGAGGTTTGTCATCGCCTCTTGAAACAAGGACTCTTAATACAAGTCAAGTCCTACAAAAACCACGGAAGGACTTGAAACCGTTTTGACAGCAAGCTATCAACACGTCAGAGCTTAATTTGTATTTAACCTGGAATAACAGCATTTCCAAAGGTGGATTAAGGACTGACGTTGATTGGACATAAGAGAACAGGTTGAGAAGGAACACAGATGCATCTTGTTCAGGGTAAAACATACTGTTCCAAGTGGTAATGCAAGTCACAAGCTTGTGAACTCAGCACCCCGGAGGGAACGGTGGTGATGTAACAAAGCTGAAAGCCGGAGAAGTATTGAATCTGGAAAACACCTCATCAGGGCCACAGTGGGGCTACACTGAGATAATGACTACCACAAGAGAAGCAGCGTCTCAGAGGTGTTAACATAATGTAGGCCTGCGCCCTTGAGCTGAGGAGAAAACATATGTTTGCCACCAGTGTGACTGCTGAGGCAACTACAAACCACAAAAAAAGGCAACAGAACAAAGGGGAGGACCTGTCATCTTTTCATTTTCAACACTAAAGCGTAAAATTCCCTCTCATGTCTACTGTCATTATGTGCTTCACGGCGAACTTTCCGCTTTTGTATATCAATACAACTGTGGCTTAATGAAAGTCATTTAAAAAAAAAAACTAATCTACAAATGAGTTTAACTGCATTATTTCCACATAGACACTTAAGTCTGGTCCACATTACAGCTTATTCTGGCCAGCAGCCAGGAAAGGGCCATGAATGTAAAACGTAGATTCTAGTTAAATCTGAAATCAGAATTAGTAGAAAAACTGCAACATACAGGAACACTACCTTTCCAAAGTTTAGGGTCAGTATTTTTTATGTTTTTGAATAAAGCATTTATTATTTGCAACAATAGAAACAATAGTATTGTGAAATATTATAACAATTTAAAATAACTTCTCTATTTTTCAATTTTATTTTAAATGTAACTAATTTTCAGCAGCCTTTTTTGGATGTAGCCTATGCATCAAAACAATGCGCTACTTTATTGCAATACATTGTGTCAATACAGCACCGTGAAGAATAACTTAAAGAGGTTGCCTGCGTTTACTAAACTGTGAAACTTTGACTCTTGCTGCTGATTTGAATAGCGATGCTTCCCGTTTTAAGTGTCAGTTGATGGCACCTGCTTTTCTGATGTTCATTTAAGTTTTCCGTGTCTTTTTCCCGTGTTACTTGAAATGTGTCCGTTTTGAATCATTGTGGTGAGACACACGAGGAAAATATAAACCATCAGTTGTGGGACTATTGTGTCATAAAATCACATAACATTAATTTCTGAACTTTCTACCGTCCGTTACTACAAATTAAATTACTGGTTGAAATGTCCCGATCTCAATAAAGTTTACACACGCTTTTAGTCCGAAAATCTCGCTCAGGACGCGCGCTGCCTGTGGAGGTTTGGCTAGGACCGCTTCCAGAATAAATCACAGAGGCATTTTTGTCCCATCCATTGCTTACCACTGATATTTTGAGAATAAATTCAGCATCATTCCCTAAACTTTGCAGCATGTATGTGTCCGAAAAGCAAAAGTTTCATTCGAATTCTGAATGGATTATAGCCTAGAAAACACAAAGATTTCAATAATCAGCAATGCTCCTACCTTGAACCGAGCTGCTGCTCTGCTGGGCCAAAGACAGGTGCTCCTCACTCAACAGATAGACAGGCTGGTGCTGGTTAATCTCCACGCTGGTGCACACGTTACTGTCTCCATGTACGAAGAATGTGAAGGAGCAGGACAGGTGCTCACTGCAAAGGAGGAGGAACAAATGGAGGATTACTCGAGGGTCTGGAGTTACAACCTGAGAGAAAGTAGCACACTTCCTGGAGGTCTCTGGGAATGGTGTGATGACAGCTGAGGTCTTCACAGCGTGTTTACAGACTTAGTGCCCGGAGAGCTACAGCTAGTGACTGAACCTTGACTAGGAGTACTATGAAAAAGTTTAGGAAATACTAGAACATTAGATACATGAGTATCAGAGACTTCAACTTTGAGGTTTTATAAAGTGTTTAATTAAATCCTAGAACACATAATGAATGTCTCACACTTTGACTTGCTTTGTAGCACACATTCTCAAAGTTAACAACCCAACACCCTGTGAGTGTGTGACCCACAGGCTAGAGTAAACAGCTGTTACAGTGTAACCAAACATGCAGATGAGTGATCAAATTCACGCATTCAGGAAACACCAACCGAACCCACAGTTTGTTTGTTTTTCCAGAAGCCTAAATTCTGAAGATTTTTTTTTTATCGATTAAAAGAATCTGAAATGCTTTTATAAGGGAATGAACTATGCAATGCTGCACAGCAAAAAACAACAATCGAAACAATAGGCTAAACCATACGTTATTAATCATTAAGGATAAAAATGTACAATTAGTCTGTGTAGGAAAACAATTATGCCATTTGCAATGCTTCAAGGGAGTGGGCAGCTGCTGATGAGCTCTTCTGCCGCCATTTCTGTTTCCATGGTAACAGAAACTTCTTTGATAGGTGGGATTTCTGCTCAGGATGCTTTTTTAATGACACTGAAATCATACTGAATTGAGGCTTCTTCAGAAGCTTTAAAGTCAGATTGTAATGGAAATTCACCCTCTCTAACTTTCTAAATGCATCTTATGGTGAACAATTCATTAATGCATTACATTTTTGGACCTTGTACATTTTAAGTTAAAATGTCAACTTGATCTTAAGGCCATTGCACACAGAGTCTGAAATTTTTGCACGTTAAAAAATAAATATGACCTCACGTTGTGTCAATCACATTTACACACTGCCAACGTAACTTTCGTCCGTCATAAAAAAAATTGGGATCGATTTTGATGAGTTTTTCGCATCCTTAGCAGGCATTTTGTGAGGTGTTTTGACAATTCAGAGCCAAGCAATGCAAACAACAACAACTCAAAACAAGCGAATGCCAAAATACAGAATGGCGATTGTCAAGTTCATGCACTTCGTACTGGCATATTCTGTCGAATCGATCAGACGAGGCCGATCCAAATCCGATATTCTGCGTATACTATTCTGTTATCATTAAGCCCCACGAAAGCACAAAAACATTATAAAGCACCATAAAGTCAAAGTCCAAGTGTTCTGAAGTCGTTCCATAGTTTAATGTGAGGTACAGATGAATATTTAAGTCGTTGAATTCAAGTTCAAGTAAACTCTTCTCTCCGCTGTGGCTGTCTGTCATCCTCCATTCAGCATTCAAACTGCGCGTCGCGTTCGGTTACGACAGTCAAGACGACGAAACTCTCTTCAACAGTGCACAATAACTGAGATTTAAAACCATTAAAAGAAAAGGTTCAATAAAATATAGCACAGATTTAATAAACTATGCATCATCTCTTTCCTCTGTGCTTTGAACTTCTCTATGCGGAGCGCTGCGTGCTGTGAGCTGTGACTCCATGTTGCGCAAAAAAAATAAAAAGACCGTGTTGCTTCAAGCGCATCATTCTGTGCATGGGATGCGCATAAGCGCTTTGTGCCGCTCTGTATTGGAGCTTTTTGTATTATAATAATTTTGTGCAATGAAACATTATTTATAGCGTTTCTTGTTCTGTCCTATGATAGGACAGACAAAGGAAGGATATTAATAATCTAACGTATAGCACAGTAATGGAGGCAGCAACATATGATAGAAAAGACTCCTCTATCATATGTTGCTGCCTTCATTACTATGCTATAGGCTACATTTAGAAGAAATGTCTTTTAATTTTATAGTTATATATAAATACATTTACTTGTTTTCATTAATGTATTTATATGATCAGGTGAAAACACAGAAGTATAGAAATTCTACCTCTAAAAAAAAAAAAAAACCTGCACTGGTATCGGATCGGAATCAGCCAATACTAAGAATTTTCTGGATCGGATAAGAAAAAAATGATATTGTTGCATATCTAGTGATAATCCCGCTGCTCCTTAAGGACGGGGAACTCTCCTTCCTCTCTCTATCTCAGGATTGAATGGACCCAACATTCTTTCTTTTTCTCTTTTTAAGAAGGGAAATGACAACAAAATCATCCTCACTGCTTGAAGACTCCATTTAGTACTGTTCTGCAAGTTTTTTTTCGCAACGGATTAATTAATACTCAGTGTGCAAGGTTTCTGTGCGTGATGAATTTTTAGAATGACAAATACGAAAAAATGCATACAGTGTGCAAGGACCTTTACAGTGAAATGACAGACCTTTCTCTGGCGATGTATGCTGGACAATCATTTAGTCCACTTAAGATCTGGTCCCTGTCTTACAATTGACCTGCCTACAGCCAATCGACAACAGTTTTGTTTTTTTAAATTAATTTCACTTGAATGTACGTCCCAATATGAATGAAAAGGTCTGTCACTAATCTGAGCCCATGGTAGGTTAGTAGTGAAAGATCCATGCATTAAAATTCAAAGCCATTGTTTTATTTCTGTTGCAAATATACTTATACTAAAGACAAATTTAAAGGGGACCTATTATGCAGAAATCACTTTTATAAGGTGTTTGAACACAGTTGTGTGGCTGCAGTATGTGAAAACAACCAGCCTATAATGTTAAAAATACACCAACTTGTTTTTTAACAAAACCAATAAATCATGAACAGTCTTTCCAAAAGAGCTGTTTCAGATTCTCCCTCTGTTCACGTCACCCGCCCATTTGTGACGCTCTCAGCCCTATTAGCATAAACACAGCCCTGAGTGAGAAGCTGCAGTCCGCATGACTGGAGATACACAATGTCAGCGCCAAAGAGGCATTACAAGTGTTGTGTTTTGTGATGCACTTAATGAACATAGGAGTTGCCATATGAGCCGAGGACACTGTGGTTAAATTTCATTGTCGAAGGAAATATAATAATAAATAAATAATTTGATAACGTCCCCTATGTTTAGGAATAAATACCAACGCTTCATGCACGAATGTCAGCTCCAAAGTAAGTATCACGTTTGTTTTCCAAACTGCCTTTCTTAAAGGCACTCTGTAAGGCCAATTGCTAAAGTTATCATTGTCTCTGCCTGTTTTCACTGATGCTGCCTTTTGCTGCCAGAATGATCTTAAATAGGAATGTGGTAGTTAAGTTGCATATGAAAGCAATGGGAGTCGATTGCTTGAAGTTGTCAAGCTTATAATCACAAGTGGGACTTATAAGATTTGTGATAGCATGAGACCAGCTATATTGTTATTTTTATTCCACCGTGCTCCCCGTCTGTGTAATTCACAAACGCGAATTTATTATGCAGTTTATTCATTTATTAATCAGATAACTGACTTTGAAACAGAGTATTTTCTGTAAAAATAACAGGCTTGTACTAATAGTGGAATGTTTATTTGCAAAGGCTAGCACTGCTAATGCGGTGCTTGAGTTCTTGAAGCTCCACCCTCTTCTCCGGGAGCAACAGCTCATTTGCCTTTATAGCAACATACTCAAAATCAGCCGTTTTAGCTCATACCCTAAAAGTGGCAATTTTAACAAGCTATAAAAAAAAATTATCTGTGGGGTATTTTGAGCTAAAACTTCACATATACGCTCTGGGGACATCAGAGACTTATTTTACATCTTGTAAAAAGGGGCACAATAGGTCCCCTTTAATGACATTTACAATCTGACTTTCTAGAACTCTATAGTGGCAGCTCTCTGTTTGCATGCCTGAACACTGTAGCCCATTCTCATTCAGAAACACCAATTCAGAGAACCATCACTTCCTGCCTTTAAGCCAACAGTGTATGCATGCTCTCACTGGAGGGAGCGAGTGATGACCCCCCGTAACACCAGACGGTACAGTGCCAACATCACTGCTGAAAGAGAGAGAGAGAGAAATGGGGAAGCCCACATTCCTCAAATGTCTGTCGAGCACTCTTAGCAGTGTCATTATGACACACCACCAGCAAACCACTACAAACCTCAGACAGACAGATGCCACTCCAAACCATGTACACAGCCCTATGCACTACCAATCAAAAGCTTCATGTCAGTGATTGTTTTAAAATAAATTAATACTTTTTATTCAGTAACGATGCATTAAATTGATTAAAAGTTACAGTAAAGACATTTATAGTAATACAAAAAAAACTTTCCATTCATCAAAAATCCTGATTAAAAAAAAAAAACAACAAAAAAAGTTTAACATCAATATTAAGCAGCACAACTGTTTTCAGTATCGATCATAAGAAATGTTTCTTAAGCAGCAAATCTACATTAGAATGATTTCTGAAGTATCATGTGACACTGGAGACTGGAGTAATGATGCTGAATCACTTTGATCACAGAAATAAATTACAAAAAAATATTTTAAAATACAGTGGGGAAAGAAATTATTTGATCCCCTGCTGATTTTGTACGTTTGCCCACTGACAAAGAAATGATCAGTCTATAATTTTAAATGGTAGGTTTATTTGAAAAGTGAGAGACAGAATAACAACAACAAAAAATCCAGAAAAACGCATTTCAAAAAAATTATAAATTGATTTGCATTTTAATGAGTGAAATAAGTATTTGACCCCTTAGCAAAACATGACTTAGTACTTGGTGGCAAAACTCTTGTTGGCAATCACAGAGTTCAGAGGTTTCTTGTAGTTGGCCACCAGGTTTGCACACATCTCAGGAGGATTTTGTGCCACTCCTCTTTGCAGATCCTCTCCAAGTCATTAAGGTTTCGAGGCTGACGTTTGGCAACTCAAACCTTCAACTCCCTCCACAGATTTTCTATGGGATTAAGGTCTGGAGACTGGCTAGGCCACTCCAAGACCTTAATGTGCTGCTTCTTGATCCACTCCATTGTTGCCTTGGCCGTGTGTTTTGGGTCATTGTCATACTAGAATACCAGTCCACGACCCATTTTCAATACCCTGGCTGACTTCAATGCCCTGGCCCTGAGAGTACATGGACCCGTCCATCATCCCTTTGATGCGGTGCAGTTGTTCTGTCCCCTTTGCAGAAAAACACCCCCAAAGCATAAAGTTTCCACCTCCATGTTTGACGGTGGGGATGGTGTTCTTGGGGTCATAAGCAGCATTGGCGAGTTGAGTTGATGCCAAAGAGCTCGATTTTGGTCTCCTCTGACCACAACACTATCACCCAGTTCTCCTCTGAATCATTGGCAAACTTCAGATGGGCCTGTACATGTGCTTTCTTGAGCAGGGGGACCTTGCGGGTGCTGCAGGATTTCAGTCCTTCACGGCGTAGTGTGTTACCAACTGTTTTCTTGGTGACTATGGTCCCAGCTGCCTTGAGATCATTGACAAGATCGTTCTGTGTAGTTCTGGGCTGATTCCTCACCGTTCTCAAGATCTCTTGGATGGAGCCCCAGTCCGAGGGAGATTGAAAGTTATTTTGTGTTTCCTCCATTCCCGAATAATCGCACCAGCTGTTGTCACCTTCTCACCAAGTTGCTTGGCGATGGTCTTGTAGCCCATTCCAGCCTTGTGTAGGTCTACAATCTTGTCCCTGACATCCTTGGACAGCTCTTTGGTCTCGGCCATGGTGGAGAGTTTGGAATGTGATTGACTGATTGCTTCTGTGGACAGGTGTCTTTTATACACATAACAAACTGAGATTAGGAGCATTCCCTTTAAGAGTGCTCCTAATCTCAGCTCCTTACCTGTATAAAAGACACCTGGGAGCCAGAAATCTTGCTGATTGATAGGGGATCAAATACTTATCTGACTCATTAAAATGCAAATCAATTTATAACTTTTTTGAAATGCGTTTTTCTGGATTTTTTTGTTGTTATTCTGTCTCTCACTGTTCAAATAAACCCACCATTAAAATTATAGACTGATCATTTATTTGTCAGTGGGCAAATGTGCAAGATCAGCAGGGGATCAAATAATTCCCCCCTCCACTCTATATTAAAATTTAAAATACATATATATTAAATGTAAAGGCATTTCACACTAATCCCGTTTTTTTTTTCTGTATTTTTGATCTAATATATGCAAACTTTGTGAACATAAGAGACTTCTTTCAAAAATACACAAAAAATAAATAAATAATTTAAAAAATCTCACCAAACCCAAACTTTTAAACGGTAACGTATATTCAGAGCTCAAAGTGACCCAACACCATTCAAGCTCACCTATCTGCCTTGTTTGTGGAAAAACAAAAACACCAGAAATGCTCAGCCATGAGTATCATTGCTTATTAGGAAGAACTCTGGATGTCTGACATCTTTTCAAGTTCAGGCAGAGCTGAACAAGTGAAAGCGAAATGGTGGTTCCTGTTGACCTACCTAGTGTGAAACCGCACAGTCAGTGTTTTGTGAGAAGAGTGAGCACTTCATTAAAACTTAGACAGAGGAAGCAGCCACACTTTCCAGCTCTTGCATCCTTAACTGACACCGAGTGCACTGTGCACACACCCACAGCAGGAAGCCATATCCTCCCACCCACAGATGCACCACAACACCTCTGCCCTGAGGGAACCAATGACATCTATGCAAATGAGACAGACAATTAAACGGACCGCATCTTTTGCCCCTCCCTACGTTATTCGAATGTTTCACTTAAGACAGGCACTTCATTAGGATGACGACACGCTCTGGTGCAACTCTCATGCAAACAAACAGAGCATCCCGGGAGGTTACGCGACAAAATCGCTGGCTTCCAGAGCAGGGGCTCTTCCTCACACAAGAATGCCAACAGCCTGATGTCACTCGTCTGCTACGATAAACAATGAGGATCACGCTGTTAAATGCCGCAGCTTACGGCATGTATCCACATCACTGGCCATGAAAACGCACAAGGTTATCGCCAAAAGGTAAACAGTGGCCTCTGTTTTCGCAACATCTCTTTTACCTTTTGTTGATAGGCTTCTCATCCTTCTCGTAGGGTTTGACAAACCACTTGCCGATACGAACGAAGGATCGGTTCATAAGGCAGCGCTCTAGCAGGTTATGGATGGCTTTGAAGAGCAACGTTCGGCACTCGTAGGTCAGGCCGCTATCCCACGAACCGTCCTCATTACCTGTGAGACACAGAGGACAGGTCAGTACTCTATTATATCCACATGCTCAGCTGCTGCTGCCCCAGTTAAGACCCTTCACGTCACTTTTTATTTAACGTCAGGACAGTAGTTCAGATTTTTTTAATGATTGAAATAGACACTTTTATACAGCAATACAATTGATCAAACGTGTCATTTAAATTTTAAATGGTAGTATATTTCTTATTTAATGTTAGGTTAGACAAAAAAAAGATTATTAGGCAATAATGGCTAGAAATTATATTAAGTTATACTAATATAACATGGCACACAAACGATTTCTTTATAATTATAGTCTTGGTTCATAGAGAGTCTATTATTATCAAGTCATTCTTGCAATTTTCACCTAAGTTAGCCAACAATAACACATCGATGGTCTGATAGGTCACGTGACGCTTATGTCTACTGGCCTGAAACTCAGATTTTAGGTTGAGCCCTGTCTATAGCTCCATCTCAGAGAGTTTGTTGTTGAAAGAGATTTTATAAGAGAACAAATAATTCAAAGAACCAGGAAATTAACCACACTTAGCTCTTTATTGACCAAGTATTGATCGAGCTATTATGGTAATAAAAGGTGGATGAGAAACAGATGTTTTATCTCCCCTAAAACTGGAGTCAAGTCACACCTTAAAAAAAAAAGAATTAAGCACCATTAACTTTATCACTAACCACAGTTTCCTCTTTCATACGAGAGCTGCTTATATTTTGAGTAAGGTCTTATTTGCAAATATCAATAGGTATGCTAAGAAAGTCTCAAAGTCTCACTGCAGACATGCTAAAATCCTTAAATACTTTTGCTTTGACGCAACTGCAATTAATGCAGTCAGCAAACCTCAACAACTGCAATATCAATAAAAGGTCTATGAATAATGTCTGGAAAAACACCTCCAGTCTAACCACCAATTTAGCTATGAAAAATTCAGTATCAAGCACAGCTTAACCTATGACAAGCAAAACGTCATCTCTGACTACACATATTTCTAACTGTGTATGCACGTTACGGTTTGGAAGACGTGTCATATTTAACAAGCAAGCAGACGTACATGATAGGTCATGGTGGACAAGCTCGGCAAAGTTGGGGTCGTCTCCCCACCAAAAGATCCAGAGCTCCCGCCGGCCCGGGGTCTGGTGCCTCCGCCACACGCTCAGCACATCTGCCTTCAGGCAGCGACTGAAGCTGCACAGGATGGGGTCCTCCTCCGTCACTGGGAAGAGGATGGGGGACGAGGTGGGGCCCTGCCACACAAAACACTTCCATTTGATCCCGGTGAGGTCAGCCTGAAGGCAAAGAGAGAGGGAGAATGTGTTAGAAAAATCCATCATGTGAGATGGCTCAGCAACCAGTGATAAAGCGACAACTCCACTAGGGTTAATAGGCATGCATATGCAAAAACACAGCCAAAATGGCAATTTAAGTGTCTGATTGTGCAACTTTGATAAATGTAGACAAGTAAGAGAAGTTTTTCTGTGACTAATGCAAGATGACGCTATCTAACACTTTGTGAATCAACATATAGGCCTATTTGGAATTCACTGTCAGCATTAAATGAAGTATCTGAAAAGTTCTCATATGCGTCATTTGCTTGTCCAAGATTCATTGTACAATATAGATTATATCATGTGCATTCATGATAATTGTATGTTTTTTTCTAACAAAGTTTCCATACAAAAATCACTTTATCCACAACTTTTCACCACTTATAACTTAATCTCACACAATATTCTGTGATTGAAATTGCCTTTTCCCATAAATTGCAGCTTTTGCAATAAGTGTGTCTTGACTTTAAAATACATTTTTAAAAATGTTGTAAAAACTCATTTTTTATTCACCATCAAAGATTAACTTTATTCACATGGTTAATAATTATGCTGAACAACTAGTAGATATGTTACAGTGGTTAAAAGTATAAACTGAAACCAATAGTAATTTTCCTGAGAAAGCATTGTTTTTACACTTTTTTGTTGATGTAAAATTGAGCCCCAATTCTAGAATAAGCCGCAAACAAAGATGAGATGACATTTCCACCCATAATATGTTCAGTTTAAACAAGTTCACAGTCTGACCTGGATTAGTGTAATATAAGTAGTTTATCCAATATGTCCATATAAATACGAGCTTTTGGAGAAAGAAGGAAGTGAAAAAGGCCAGGCAGACAGGAAGCTTATCATGAATACTTGGCAGTTGTTTACAGATTACTCTACAACCAAAAATTGAAGAAACTAATGTAGGTGTATATAGGAAAATGAGACTTCTATTACCACACATTACACATAGAAAGTTGAACAAGCTTTACTAGTATGACCAAGCAGATAATCAGACTAGTTCATAACAGAAACAAAACAGAAAGCACAAACAAAGCTAACTGGCTATTATGACCTGTCCTTTCTTGACAATGTTTACACATTCTGTCAGTGTCTAAATATCAGGAATTACAATAATGTGACATGAAGAGTTACCTCAACTTCTATTAACTATTAGATATCACTTTATTTCCCCAGCTGGTTTATCACTGTACTTTTTTTTAACTATAAGTTTCTGAAATGTTGTGTGTTAAATGAGCCCTTATCTAATAAAATATACAACATGCATACATTTCCAGAACAGAAAGTGAAACATTCAAATTTAGTTTAAAACTCTTGTTTCACTCTGTTGACATATTAAAGGTTTTTAAATCAGAAAACATTGTCAACAGCCAGAATATGTGTTTAGGAATAAAATGTAATATAAGCCAGGAAAATTATATATAAACAAACACCTCTAACTTGATACGTGTACAATTTGGAATTTCAGTTATTGTGTCACTATTTTCATTTTCCATGTCAAAAAATTACTATTTTTTTAAAACTTGGGACAGTTAAATTTGACTTACATAAAATGTCATGATGAAAAACAACTGACTGCAAAAAGCACCCAAAACAATATGTACTATATTGTTATATGTGCTATATATAAATTTCTCTTTATATGTTCTAAATATTATCTTTTTATCACTCCATAAATCAGAAAACAGCCAAAAATATATATAAAAATACATTTTCACCATGTTTTCTTGGTATAAAAACCAGATGATATATAAACAAAAACCCCTCTGTAAAAACCTTCAGATTGGAAAAAATGTAAACTTTGGCACGAAAATAAACAATGGTTTTGCTTGAAGTGTCCTGGATTTGATTGTAGATGTTGTTCAACATCACTCTCGCTAAAGCTGTTTTTCTACTTAAGAGTTACTTCATGCCAACAACTTGCAGCTTGTTCCAGCCAGTTAGCTCAGCAAGTGTTTACCAACGTTAGCAAACACGACCTAAATAACACAACAAAGCCGTATCTCACTCGCCAGCCTCCGTCTACACAACCCAAACACACACCTGAATGTCTAATGTATATTTACAAACCGGCAGCGGTTTAGTTCGTATTAAGATCAACAGGCCTCTGTTTGATTGACTGGCCGGCTAAAAATGGCTTCTGGCCCTCAGTCAGTTGATCTCTTACCAGACAGAATAGATTGGAGTGGCAGTCCTCCAGGCTCGCCCCGTTGGGTACAAAACAAGAACTCATCATCAAAGCGCAGTCCGGCGGGCCATCCTCTCTTTCAGATCCCAGGAACAGATAATGCGATGGGTTTTGGACCGGGCCTCCGTTTCTCGGACACAATCAGCGGGACGGCTTCGCGTCCAGCGAGCTAATTAGCCTAGCTCCGCTATTACTCCGCTAGAGGTTACTCACTTACCAGGAAAAATTGCGCTAAAAACTTCCTGCGCGCATTTACCATGATCCGCGATGAGACATTGTTCTCCCCCCAGATTTGTTACATCAAACAATATGTAATTTCAGCAGTCCGAGGGGGTAGGGAGGTGAATTCAGCCCTCCCCCTTTAGCTTAGCATAGCATCAGGCTAACTGAGGTTAGCCTGGCTAAGCGAGGCAGCAACAAACAGTTCAAGCCAGAAGAGTTCAGCTTCAAATTTCACTAAAAATCACTCGCTCCTTTCCAGGTCTTCGCCGGACTGTCGTCAACGGCCATTCACGGAAAAGCTGACGATGAAAGTAATAGGTTTTGGTTAGAAAGTACAGTTAAAAGAGGCAAGGCTGTGCTGTGCTCAGCTGTGTCTCACTGGTTTGTTTGAATACATTGGTCGCATCCTTTAATGGCGGCCACAGGGACACAACTCTACTACACTCTACGCCAGTCTAGTCTACTCTACTCGGCTCCGATTGGCAGCGCTGCGACTCGATAGAGGAAAGAGTCGATGCTGGATTCCATAAAGCTCCAGAAGAGTCGACTCACCAAGAGAGCTGTCAACTCCTTTTAGGGAGATTTTCGATCTTTTAGATGGGATCTTAAAATTTAAAAGGTATCTGTATTGTATAAAGACCCAATTTGTATTTTGAAAAAAATATTATTATAAATATGATTATTAATTTACAAAAATTACTTAAAACAATGTAGAATATGTAGTTTCTATTAAGTTACTTTTTTATTTTTTACTTGCAGTACTGTACAGTTTTATTTTATTTATTTATTTACTTGTCTAATTTTTTATTTATTAATCACCAATAATGAGATTGTTCATTTAAACTTATTCCTTTTTTTTATTTTACATAGGCCTATTTTATTTTGTAGAACTTTTCACAGACTTCCTTGCGGCCCCCTGGAAGTCCCCAGACCCCAGTTTGAAAACCCCTGGTATAAAATATCTTTACAGTAATATTTAAAGTGGAGTTGCAGTATTTCTACAATAAAAAAAAATAAATATATAAAGATAAATAATAAATAAATAAATAATAATTTCCCCCTTCCACCCAAAACACTAACAATATTTATTATGGTATTATTATCTTATGTATTCCAATCTACAATGATATATACATACACACACACACACACACACACAAACACACACACACACACACAAACATACACACACACACAAACATACACACACACACACACACATATATATATATATATATATATATATATGTATATATATGTGTGTGTGTGTGTGTGTTTGACCCTGGACCACAAAACCAATCTTAAGTCACTGGGGTATATTTGTAGCAATAGCCAAAAATACATTGTATGTGTCAAAATTATAAATTTTTCTTTTATGCCAAAAATCATTAGGATATTAAGTAAAGATCATGTTCCATGAAGATATTTTGTAAATTTCTTACCATAAATGTATAAAAACTTCATTTTTGATTAGTAATATGCATTGCTAAGAACTTCATTTGGACAAATTTAAAGGTGATTTTCTCAATATTTAGATTTTTTTACACCCTCAGATTCCAGATTTTCAAATAGTTGTATCTCAGCCAAATATTGTCCGATCCTAACAAACCATACATCAATGGAAAGCTTGTTTATTCAGCTTTCAGACGAAAAATTGACACTTAAGACTGGTTTTGTGGTCCAGGGTCACATATATATATTTACCTTGATCTTAAAATTAAAAAATGTTTCACTCCCCGGCTCTAAATGCATCGTGTTTCCTTCTGGAGCATCAGTGAATGTTTGAACCTTTTTTAATAGTTGTGTTTGAGTCCCTCAGTTGTCCTCAGTGTGAAAAAATGGATCTCAAAATCATACAGTCACTACTGGAAAGGGTTCAAATATGCAAAAGATGCTGGAAAACTGAAGAATCTGCAGGACATGTAGGATTTTTCTGAAGAACAGTGCTCAGTTTAACTGTTCAGAACAAACAAGGGACTCATGAACAACCATCACAAAACAAAAAACAGGGTTATTTTAATAATTTCAGCTATTTTTTGTCTTGTGGACTAAATGTAAACATCTTTTATGTAAAATATCTTACTCAGGACAATACTAAATAAAAAAAATAACATGCATTTTGTATGATCTCTTACTCACATTTTCACAGATTCTGCAAGGGGTTCACAAACTTTCAAGCAGCACTGTGTATATATAATCTTTATATCATGATTATACATCTAGGTATTTCCACGTTTTCCAATGATTATGCATTAACAGTTTTTAAAATGTGCAGTGTTACTGTATGTACTGCATGTGTCTGAATGACAGTAACAACTAATAGTAAAAGCTAATCACGTGTACAATAATAAAATAAAGTGGAAATTAAGTTGTCAAGATAATATTTTTGTAATGTTAATTTTGATTGATATAACTATGATTGATATAACTATTTCTATGCACTAAATAAATATTTAGTTCTTTTTCCTTATGTTTAAAAAATCTCGGAAGCTGTACATCTGATTCATTCCAGTTTCACTTGTTATACCAGCTTCTCATCTACCTTATATTTGATTGGTGAGCTGTGTTTATTGTGAGCATGGAAACTAATCTTTGAATGATTCACGAGAGATGCTGGGCAGGGACATATGACGACATTGACATTAAAATAATAACTATGTTAAGGCTTTAGTGAATATGGCTAAAGGACTTCTTTAAAGCAGAGTCAGTAAAAGAGTTAACTACTGTTTCAGATAAACATTTGTCATTGTTATTATTTAATGACTTCATGCTGCCAAATTTGAAACAAAATCAAGTGATGATTGAGTTAATACTTTTTCAAAAGGAAAAAAAAAATCAATTCTGTTCAAATTCATTTGTTTTGACTGACAATGAAAAGTTCACACAATGTAAAGTCAAAAACTGCCATTAAACAAATTACTTTTTGCCTAAACGCGAGACATCATTAAAGTGTTTTATTCTTTTATGGAGTGTTTTTTTCACACCCATTATGGGTTGAGTAAGTTGACCCATTCCCACGTTCACCCCTGCTGTGTGTTTGACATGCTAAGGGAGCTCTTTTGTGTTTCATTAGGTTCTGCAACGCCTTGACAACCTTCTTTCTCTTAAATACTTGAGACATGTCGTGAGTTACTGTAAAAAGAAAGTACATTTATGACAGGGTCTGCTATTAATCACATAGTAAGCTAAAAACACACAGTGAATAGGCTACATTAGAACACGTGTAATGGCAGTGCAGTGAATTTTTTTTGTGTGAGAAGTGCGCCATCTAGCGTACAATGAGGAGACAATTATAGGCAATTATCTCATTTGCCCATTACATCAGATACACATATATTATTTTATGAATATTTTAAAACATAATGAATACATGTGGATATATAATCACATATCCATATAAATAAATATAGCATTTTATAAATACCTGTAACGAACGTATGAATTTATGAGAGAGAGAGCGAGAGAGAGAGAGAGAGAGAGGTCAGTCTTTACTGTTAAAAACCCAAACCATTAATATTGAAAATTTAAATTTAATTTACAAAATCTTAAATTACATTTTAGCCGTAAATGACATTTGAACCCTTTAAGCCCTGAAGGCATTTTTTTTTTTCTGAGTGACATACAAAAAGTAAAGACTTGTAACTCCAAAACTATAGCAAAGAGAGTCAAAAGGTTGGTATCGTTTGAAAAGAAACTTTTTAAATTAAAAAAAAAAAAAAAAAACATTTGGACATTCCCATGCTGAGAAACTGCTAATAAACAGCAAATAAAAAATGTGTGTTCAAGGGAAAATTTACATATCTTTCTAATTTGACATGCAATATCTCATGAAAGAAATAAGGTATGGTGTTCCTCTATATGTGACCTGTATCAGGATCAAATTTTGTGGTGATCGCATAAAGAAATCAAAAGTTACAGCATTTGGAACAAAGGTAGGCATTTTTTATTTATTTATTTATTTATTTATTTTTCTGAGTGACATGCACATAAATAATGACTCATAACTCCAAATCTCTAGCAAGGAGAGTCAAAAGGTTGGTATTGTTTGAAAGAAAACTTTTTACATAAAAAATAATAATAATAAATTTGAATATTTTCATAGTGAGAAACTGCTTATAAAAGACAAAAAATAAAAGTTTGCTCAAGGGAATTTGCTCAATTTTCATATCTTTCTTATTTGACATGCAGTAACTCAGGAAGGAAAAAAGGTAGGAGGACAATTATTTTTTGTTTAGCCCTTGTCCTTTTTTTTCATGTGGAGTAACTCATGATCGAAGCATGGGATTATGTTGATCTTGGACTCATTTCAATCGGGAGCATCCACTGTAATTAATGATTTGCCATTTTCTACAATCTATACATGTTTCATGAAGTTATAAGCGAAAATGCCACGTGATGGCTACATTTTAGTTTTAGTTAGCATCTGTGCCCCTGTAGGGTTTTATGTGTCGTAATTGCGTGAGCAATATCTCGTGATCGATTTATTGGATTATATTGATATAATTGATAGAATTCATTTGAATCGTGATAATCTGCTGTAAATAATGATGTCCAATTTTCTACAATCGGAGCATGTTTCATGAAGTTATGAGCCAAAACGTGACTTAAATACTGCATCGGTTTATTATTTACATAGGCTATGGGTTTTACGGGCTTCACGTACGAAAACCCGCTCAAGTTTAGTCAAAGCCCAAAACAATTATACTCGTTGTAATTTACTCCTTGAGAGCTTTAAAATGACATAGGACACATGACTATCTGAGCTTCATGATGTTTTTGACATAGGCTATTACAGTAAATAGTACAAAAATAATATTTCAAAAATTATGATTTTTTCCCCTCCAGTTTATTAGCAAATAACAGCACGACTTAGGAATTGTTCCATTTGGCTACATGCATTGTAAAGTTCAGACTCTAAGCTTTCAAATGACACCTATATTGCATTGATCAAGGCTGTAGTTTCGAAAATATGATTATTAATTTTTGCACCGGTGGTACAGTCAGGTTTAGAGGTACTGCTCAGAAGTGCACAATCACAAAATGATTACATTCATTAAAAAGCTGAGATACTAAGCTTTAAGATGATACTTTAAGACGGGGCGGGGGGGGGGGGGCTTAAAGGGTTAAGTAGTGACCAGAAAGTGACCACCACCAGTTTTCAATATCAATCAGCAAAACGAACTGTTTTGTACAGCTAAAAATAGCTGGACGCGGATGAGACCGGAAGCTAGACCCATAGAATTTACAAATGGCCACGCCCATTTTTACGTCAAGAAAAAGGTGGTAATAGCATTTTATTACACGCCAGTCCTGCACATACCTATTATTTTGTAAGAATTATAGGAGATCATTGCATGCTGCTCATGAGTAAACGCTGAGGTGAATTAACGATCGTAATAACTTCTTGTATTGACCAAAGATATGGTTTGATATTTGTGTGCACAAATATTCACTCCCCCCCTTCCCCCATTTTCCTCATGTGTTTTGATCAGTAGTTGTTTTGTTTAAATTTTGAATTTAGCTAAAAAGCATGCTGTTAATTCGCAGTGATGGTTTTGTCGTTGGCAAGAAACTCATAGGCCCATGGCTATACAGAAATCGACTTTCAAATAAACCTAGTTGGAGTACAAGGATGTCCAACAAAACAGTTCAAATAAATAACAAAGACAAACCTTTCTCTAAAAATATGATTGATTACTGTACTCCTCACTATTATAAATAATATTGAGTGTGTCTAAAGCCCTTGCGCATGCGTCTTTGGACTAGCGCTCAGCACCAAGGACAGCGGCGACCAAAAACACGGGCAGCCTGGATGATGATGATAATGATGATAATAATAATGGGCGATGATGTGATGTCAAAGCCAGAGAATCACAGCTACACACAAGATCCCAGTGTATCTGACTTACTGTTGTAGTCAGTGAAAGATTTACTCATGAACACACACACAGAAACTGATCCGCTGTCATTTATTCATATGTGATTTAATATATGTACACTGTAAAATATTTTTCTTCCTATAACCAAAATATCAGTTTACGTCAAAGTCTTAAGTCTTTCAATATGTAGCAACATGCAGAGTACCCTAAAGTTTACTGAAATGCTCTTTGATTTCTTTTCCATGGCGCTCACACAGCAACATATACAGACTTATGCTGAAAAGAAGAGTTGGATGAAAAATGATATTTTTCGAAGACAAACTCTGTGCCACAGTAAATGCAGAATACATAAATGTTGTTTGAAAAGTTCTGTCCATCAATATTTAAGGTAAACACACCAAAAGCTTCTATGGCTGTACATTGAGCACAGTGTCTCTAAAGTGATACAATTATTCATGAATTTAATTTTTTTTTTTTTTTTTTTTTTTGGTTGTAGTTATTTGTGCTTGGATTGGTTTCCATTGTTGTTGTTTTTCAGTATTTATTATAGATTAATGAAATTACTGGTGCAATAAATAAGTCTTGCAATACATAAATAGTCCCTCTTGATTTCTTTCACAGGTAAATCTGAGTGATCTCAAACAAAATACATTTATTTTTCATGACAAGATAATAGATGACTGGACCACAAAATCATCCATTTAAATATGATAAAAATAATTGAAAGATTAAAGATAACTGCAATTGCTTAGTACCTTAAAATCAGTCTTCAGTCATGTGCAAAAAAAAAAAAAAGAACACAAGTTCATAACTATCAACTACTGTCACAAAAGTCAAAATGATAAATGGTATGATCTAGAAAAAGCTAAAAATTCCCAAAACCAAGCAGTGTTTTGATCAGTAGTTATATATTTTTTACATTTTATATGCACTCGGACCACTTCAATTTAAGATCCTGAAAGACATTTCTTAGAGATGTTTGCACTATATATTCAGACAATAACATACATCAATTCCATAAAATAAAAATTTAAAACATATAGTGGCCCCAAAGATTATTTGGACATTTTTAGATACACAGAATGTATGACTTTCATTGTATTAACAATGAAATGAGGCTAGACCTTTTCACAGACCTCTTTTTGACATTTTTTGCTCTGACTTTTAACCAACTGGTCCTGAGACAATATATGAACGTGGTCCACTAAAATTCTACAACTACAAAATGTCATTGATCATTTAAAACCTTACAAACTTCATTTGTAAAATGTTTTTCTTGAAAAGCGTGTTTTTACAAAAAAAAGAAATTTCTATAATAAATGCCACTTGGTTTGATATTGTGTTATATAATGCAAAGACATTCATACATTTTTAAAAGTGCCAAAATATTTTTGGTGCCACTGTATCTCACACAAGCCTTTGCAATGTTAGTTGTGCAAAAACAGTTGTAGTGATGCCAACTGTAGTGTCATTTTTTCTTTTTTCTAAGAGAACCTGCAATCCTGAGCATCTGTAAGATGTCCCTACTTGTCCTTACGATATGACAATGGCACTTTAGAAACAAATGCTGTGCTGATGGTCTCCAGTGCTCTATGAGTGCTGGGTTACAGCATGTCATCCTGGTTTTCCCTGGCTGGAGTCCTTCTGCGCCGGAACCGCATGCTGGAGAAGAGGGACGAGGCGGTGAGGGCCACGCGGCTCAGGCCTACATTTAGACAGTGTACTTCTGATGTCACTGGCACCTCAGCGAAGAGAGCCCTGTCCCGGGACACCCGCATGACGCTGTCGCTGTTCTCGATGTCTTTCACTATATTCAAGATCTCCTGCCTTTCTGTTTGTCGGGTCATCCCACGGATATTGAGTATGGCGGAAACATGCTTCCTCCTGCAAAACACAAGAAAGATTTATTCACTCTTGACTCGTGTATGAGGCATAGTCATATTAACAATAACTGTACTGCGCCATAATAAGTGAAATATTGCATCTATTGCATTAGTCAAACCTTAATATGGTTTCATTTTGAGTGGTCAGTGCTGAAACTATACTGGAATAGACCTTCATTAAGTGAATTTCTCTTTACATGCTTTGTTTGTCTTAAAGTACAAGGCAATTTTTTTTCAGAAAACTATTTTTTTGGTTTTCATAACTTGCAAAACTTGTCTAAACTGAAAATTCTTCAAATACTTGAAGTTTATTCTATAGATTTGTCAAACTGTAAATTGAATTTAAAAAAGAAAGAAAGGATTAAAACAGGTTTACAAATTAAGATTTACGAGAGAGAGAGATTCTAGAATTCATAGAACTGATTTGTTCTATTTTATTTAATTATATATACACATGCATGTATTTATTTATTATTATTTTTTGCTAATACATATCTGTTCTAGATTCAATGTAAACACTATGCTTTGGCAATACATTGTAACAATTGGCATGCCAATAAAGCACATGTTGAATTGAATTGAACTGAACTGAATTGAATTGAGAGAGAGAGAGAGAGAGCGAAAGAGAAAGTGAGGAGAGTCTATTTATCTATTTATTTAAACAAAAAGTTTAGGGTCAGTATAATTTGTTTTTATTAATACTTTAATCAGCAATGAGTGAAGATCAAAAATAGATAAAAATGGCAGTAACGACATTTATAATATTTCTATTTTAAATATGTGCTGTTTTTTAGAATGGCTGCTGAAATTCAGCTTTTTCATCAAGCAATAAATTACATTTTAAAGTATATTAAAATAAAATTTTATTTTTTTATTTTTTTAATTTTATTTTATTTTAAAATTTTATTTTTAAATTTATTGTAAATAATTGTAAATTGTAATAATATTTCATAATATTACTGTTTTTACTGTGATCAAATAAATGCAGCCTTGGTAAGCATAATAGACATTTCAAGAACATTAAAAAAAAGTTGACACTTTATTTGAAGGTATTCTTGTTACATACATTTAAGTACCGAGTAATATTAATTAACTACATGTATTTGCTATATGGTTAGGGTTTGGTTCAGGGTTACTTGCATGTAATTATGCATAATTTATTGTTATTACAATAGTAAGTACATGTAACGTAACAAGGACACATCAATTTTTTAGATTTTTTTTTTACCAACCCCAAATATTTAAATGTATTTATGTATGTTTCCCCCCGCCTCATTTCTTTTCCCAAAACAAAACAAAATTAAACTAAACAAGTAAAAGTAAAACCAAAAAAGGATAAAATATTAATACGATGTAAATGTTTTGAATTGGAATTGAAGTTCTTTATAATATTCTATAATGTACTGTATTTGTAATGTATAATGTATAGCTGTATATTTGTACAGCTGAAACAACATGGTGCAAAGAATCCTAATTTAACCTTCCCAGAGTTGGCTCCTGTTCATTCAAAGTTTCCCTAGATCATAAAATGTGTGAATATATGTACGGTAGATGGGAGAGATTCCAAGTGTTCATCAGTTTAAAACCCAAAGGTGTTGCTAATGCTAAAACAATGGAGCCCGCAGCACATCTAGGTCATGTATTTGAAGGTTCAAGCTTTATTTAGCACACATTCCACAAAAGAGAGTTTCCTCTGGATTCTGCAGCCGTATAGGGCTCTTGATTAGGCAACTGCCCTCTCTAGGTTAAACCATGGAGCTTTAGGTCAGGTCCTGGCAGGATGCCTGTGTTTTTGCGAGGATCCAGAGCTGGACAACTGTACACCTTTCATGCGAATCTGGGATAACCAAACAGACTCCCATAAAAATCAGGAAACCGCAAAGGTCTTGTTTGCTTTTACAAGCCCCTCTTTTGCTGTCAAACAGAATGACCATGTTTTGTCAGATGACCTGAGCTCTCTGCTTTTCGACCTCGATCATATCAGGGGCTACAAGGTGTCCCGGCCGAGCGGCACGCCGCCCCTCAAGACACTCACCGTATGTCAGGGAATTCCCGTACCAGGACGCCAACTTCCATTTGGATGGAGGGAGTGTCTTCCAAGAGAATGATCTCCGATAAGTGAGGAATTGCGCTGTCGAGCCAGGAGGCGGAGGATTCCTGGATGGGGGCACACAAAGATAACATCAGATCAGTCACCAGATCAATCTTCATATGCCGAGCAACTGGAATGTACAGATGAACGTTCAGATTAAACACAGCTGCCTGGTACTAAAGACGCTTTCCGAAAGTACATTATACAATGACTTCTGACAGATAGCCAAAGATCACAGTGCCCAAACAACTCCGAAGGCTATTTTTACCCTCGTCTCTCTCTGGAAAAACAAAAACCTAGAGGATTAAGTATAGGAGCACATGTTGTTCCAATTGAGGGTAAATATCTGTATGCCCATTACACCAAGGCAGTTCTTCCTGACTCTCAGTTTGACCTTAAAGGCAAGTCATGACTTCAAAGGCCCAGGACAGGACATTCTTCCATAAACAATGGCATCCTGTTGTCCACCGAGGTGACAAACGGATGTTTTAACTGAAGCAAGGGGCGGACACTGCACAGGGGAAAGGAGTGTTTGGGTGGGTCATAGAGATGCCCTTTGGAGCCAAAGCCCTATCTGGCCATCTGCCTCCATGCCCACTCCAGAAGAGCCCATTCTTCACAATTTCTTTTGTTTGGAAAGCTGTCAGCTAGAAATGGTTTTTGAGTGATTAAAACATAGCTCAAAGTAAGACGGACATTTTGGCAAGTGTGATGAATCTGGGAATAAGGATTTAATAAGAAAAATATATTTGCCATACTAATAAAAATAAAATTACGTTATGCTTTATTTTACGGTGTCTTTGTTACCAGTGTTGGGGAAAGTTACTTTTAAAAGCAATGCATTCCAGTATGAAAAAGTAACTTATTGAGTTACTTAGTTACTTGTTATGAAAAGTAATGCAAGTTACTTTTGCATTACTTTTTTGTCACCTGGTCTGGGCTTGATTTTTTTTTTTTTAATAACAAAAGTCCCAAAAGTTTTATTTTTGGCAACTGTAAGCACTTCTTCACATCAAAAGTGAAATTAATAAGCCTCAGGCTGAAGGAAGCACCTCTGTACCTCACTCTCAATTTCTCCCAACTCAGGGACAGGAGAGGTGTCGGTGAATAAATGGGAAAACAAAGTAACTTGCGTTACTTATTTGAAAAAAGTAATTTAGATATTTAATTGTAAATTTAAAAGTAATGCATTACTTTACTAGTTACTTCAAAAAAAGTAATCTGATTACATAACTCACGTTACTTGTAGTGTGTTACCCCCAACACTGTTTGTTACAGCGTAATTACACATTTAAATACTGATTAATATGAATGAACTACGTGTACTTACATGGTTAGGGTTAGAATTAGGGTTTGGTTTAGAGTTCGCTGCATGCATAATTTATTGTTATTATTATACTAAATACATGTAACGTGTAACAAGGACACATAAAATAAAGTGTTACCTAAATTGATTCAGAAAACAGTAAAAAAAAATCTTAGAATTGTAATTGTGGTTTCCCATTTAGTCCCATAAATATGAAACAAGTTGACCACCTCATATGTTACTGTAACATGGAAAATGTAGATTTTTAGGAATAACTGCAAGGAAAAAAAAACATTCCAAAGATTTTCATACTCTGCTGATCATACTGAAATATTTAAAATTTACCAGTACTAGCATATTTTATAATTATATCATAATTAATATTATATATCTGGCTGACAGCAGGGTTATTAACTAAAACAAAACAAAAAATAGAAACATTGCCTTGGAAACTAACTTAAATAGGTTTATGAACTAAAATTACTAACTGGAAATTAAGTTAAAATCTAAAGCTAAACCTGAAATAAAAATATATATATAAAAAAAATGACATAACATCACAAAACTACTAAAAACTAAACTAAAATTAAAACAAAATCTGAAAATATAAAAATAAAAGCTACATCTGAAATATTAATATAAATATAAAAACTGACTTTTTTTTAACAGAACAGGAGTGCATTTCACAAGTTCCGTCGTAACCAATAGAGTTATCAATGCTATCGATGCTTTCGGAAAACGCACCCCAGGTTAGCAGGAGGAATGAAAACCTTTTACTTTGATCTTTCATATACTGTAAGTGACTCACCAGCTCTTTAAAGAGTGTTTTTAGGTGCTTTCCTTCATCACGAAGGCGTCCAGCCATTCTCTTCCTCATTTTGAGTGATGTGCAGATGATTCTGCCCCTCATGATGGCCCGCACATATTCAGTCATCACACGCCGGTGCACCTCCACCACCAGGACCTAAGAGAACACAGTAAATAAGAGGCTTATCTCACAAAAAACCCAACATGATCATACATGAAACAGATATATCTTATTTCACCCATGACTGGCTGACTGTGCATTATCCATAGCTAAATCGACAATCGGACATACAACTGATTTGAGCTGAAATTGTTTGATGTAAAAAGAAAAAGTTGAGAGAGCTAGTAGATTTTAGCAGTATGTGTACAAAAATATTTATGATGAACCAATGCAATACAAGGGCTGTGTAGATACAAGAATTAAAGAATCAAAGCGTACCTGACAAAGCAGTAAAAATACATGTTTTTAAGAATCATTTATGATCAATTTGAGGGAGGAAGTGAATGTTATTGACGTCTTAGTTTACCTCATAAGGTGGATTGTCCATCCTGCGAAACTTCTTGAAGTGCTCTTTTATGAGTGCCTCGATTTGCTCAAAAGGCTCAGTGTTGCTCAGCCATTTTCGTTTAATCAGCTTATCAAACAAGTGCTACGTGAAATGAGACAGAACAATCTTAATTAGAAATGACATACACAGTACACACTGGAATGTACTATATTTGCCTTCACCAGGATGTGAGGGCTTTCATATTTAGAGTCAAGAGAGTGCGGCTAACTTCCTGTTCGAGCCCCATCTTGGTAAAAAAGGATGCAGCGAAACTATGTGGCCCATGAGAGCTGGTAATGCCAATCTGTACAGCAAACACTGTTCGGCGTCAGGCCAAAAACATCTTATTCACTAGTGTTTTTCACATAGTGCTGCTATTTTAGTGTCTCAGAGCCAGAGTAGCTGTGCAAAACAACATCCTTGAGAACAGCCCATAGGGGAAATGCTGATAAGATATTCTTTATATTCTTGGACAGAGACGCATGATGAACATAAGGTATTGAAATATATGTGCGTGCGTGCATGTCTATGTGAGGAAGTGTGGGGTGATCTGTGGCAGCCTCACCCTGATATGTTCAAAAAGTCTGTCGTTTAGCACTCGCACACTCAAGCTGACTATCCTGTCCAGAGCTGTGTTGGCTCTACGAATCGAGTCCTCGCTGGTTGAGGGGTCACACTGGCCGCAACGCTCCACAAAGCTCCTGAACACAGCAGTTTATATTGTAAAAACACTAAAATGATAAAAAAAACCATCTTGTACATAAAGGATTTTGAGGAAGCCTACCTGAACGTTGGACAACAGTTGACAAGTGCGATGGTTTTAGAGATGTAACCGTCTTCATTTAACTCACAGCTGTTTATGAGCATCTCATGGAACATCTCCACCTTTCTCTGAAAACTGCAGCAGAAACGATGTATTTAAGGATGGCATGTAGTTAGTATGACGCATTTCTATAGGAATTATCTAAGTGAAGAAAGAAAATGTATTTATCTAACAAATAAGCAATTTTTAAGCATTTAGGGCATTAAATAGGGTTAGTTGTTCATGGGTTATAATTTGGGCTCCTAACTTGGAACCCCATATAAAGCCCAATATATAATAAAACAATAAGATTGTGAACTGTTATCCCTAGTAATAAAGTAATATATTTAAAATACATCTATTTCATACTAAGTATAGTTTAAATCTATTAACATATTTACTTATCGCTTGAGACTTACTGATATAAAAATAATAATTCAAATTTATTTGGAGTAATACCTGTGCACAATGCATATTTCTTAATATTAAGCTTAAAATGTGTTTTAATGTCACTATTGATGAGGATTGTATGATCTTTGAATAATATCAGTCTTTAAATGCAATATATTTAAAGTGTACCTGAAGTATATATGCAATAGTTCCACTTTAGCACAATCAAATTTACTTCAGCAGTACTTGTTCCAAATAACTGTTCCAATTTAGCAGACTTTTAGGTATACCAGTTTAGTACAACAGGGTATTTTTTTTAAGTACATAAATATGTACATGTATTTGTAGAATACTTAGCATGAAATAGATGCATTTCAAATACATTTTAGCATATTTATTTTTCACAAGGGATTTTAAATTAAAATCTATTAGAATACATTTTAAATGTTTTTTTATTCCTGTGATGGCAAAGCTGAATTTTCAGCATCATTACTCCAGTCTTCATTGTCACGTGATCCTTCAGAAATCATTCAAATATGCTGATTTGCTCCTTAAGAAACATTTTCTATTATTATCAATGTTGAAAACAATTGTGCTGCTAAATATTATCTAATAAATGCTAACATTTTTGTACTATTTTTTTCTTTGATGAATACAAAGTTCAATATGTATTTGAAATAAAAATTAATTTGTAACACTGTAAAAGTATTTAGTGTCACTTTTGATCAATTTAATGCATCCTTGCTGAATAAAATTATTCATTTGGACAGTAGTGTCATATTTCAGGTATTACTTTCCCACCTGTATAGGAAATCTGCCAGTCCATTGAGACTGCACTGAGCAACCCGTGAACCCAAATCTCTGTTTACAGCTGCTGATCTCTCAAGGTCCTCTTGTAGCCTCTATAATCAAAAATATAAGAAATATGTTATTCACACACCAGTAAACACTAAGTTAATTAAAATCTGTTAGAAAATTCCTCAATTTAGTCTTGAAATATATTGCTCAATGCTACTTCACCAAACAAATTAAGTGACTATTTTCTAATTTCCTTACTATCATTCATGACCACTAGAGTGCAATACATAGCCTGCAAAAACAATGTGCTGTAATGGAAACATGCTCACAATGGGAAATGTTTGTTTATTTTGGTTCCAGCTAGGAGACGATTTTCTTGTTACACAGAGGTCCATGGATGCCATTCGGCATGTCTTACGTTTTGTTCTAACAACAGACCCAGTGTCTCAAACCTGCTGCAAATATTGCAGATGGCCAGGAACAGTGGGCCATTATACACAAAATCAATACTGAGAAAATGGATTAAAGTAACATGTGATATCACATGCTCTGACACCATATGTCAAGCACAATATCCTATTTTATATAGATGAGCATAAATGGTCCCTGCGCTGACCTGAATAACAGTGCGAGCCAGAGGTAACTGATATTCTTCGATGTTCAGGGTGTCCAGCCATCTCTTTTCCTCCTCCTCCAAAACCTGAGACAGCTCATTGGTCACTTTCCCCTGGAAAACATAACATTTCAACACACTCATTAAAAGCGTCCTTGCTGTGAGAGGGGGCGGCCATATTGGGGCCTGTATTGGGTATGTATGAAACGACAGCATCCATAAGGAAACAGTCACTACATTAACACATTCATGACATAAAGTATGAGACTAATGTCACCATTTTCAGGATGGGCTTAAGGATTATTAAAAGACCACACATTGATGTTGCTTAATGAGCAAAGGGGGAAAATATGTTGTCAAACTGACGCCTATTGTGTAGTGCTCATTGTAGACAGGAAAACCGCGTGCTGACCCTGAAATGCCGCACTCTAATTGACCGTGCAGGTTGCAATGACCAGCCATATCTTTGAGTGGACAGGATGTGCCGTTGTTCAAGATACACAGAAAATGCTAGAAGATACTTGGGGACGAAGACTGGGAATTTCGGTTCTTACCCTGACTGAGTTGAGGCAGTCAAGCTCGAGTTTTTCCACCGTCTCCGCTGGCAGCAGTGGGCCAAGCTGCGCAAGGTTAATGGGTGTTGTTATGGTGACTGTTCCAAGGACATCTCTGCAGCAACAACAGGAAGAGCAAATCACAAACTGAGTCTGGACTTCACTCATAAGGAAACATTGAATTATGAAGGAACAGGAATGGGAAGGTACAAGAGTGGCTTTCACCTCTCATATCAACCAGAAGCTATTTATAACAATCTGTTTTAGGTTTGCTGTTGCTGTATGCGGCTTGACAACTGGATACAGCCAGTAATACTCAACAATACAAACTACAAAACAGGCCATCGCTAATGTACATTGCCACCGGATTTACTTTTTATATCGTTCAAAATTTTGGGGTTGGTAAGATAAAAAAAAAAAAAAAAAAAGTAATCTCTTATGCTCACGAAGGCTGCATTTGATCGAAAATACAATAAAACAGTAATATTTCGAAATCTTTAAAATAACTGTTTGTAATTTATTCCTCTGATGCAAAGCTGAATTTTCTGCTGCCATTATTCCAGTCTTCAGTGTCTCATGATCATTCAGAAATTATTCTAATATGCTGATTTGATGCTCAAGAAACTTTTCTTACTACTATCAATGTTGAAAACAGCTGCTTAATGTTTTTGAAAACTGTAATATATATATATATTTTTTGAATTCTTTGATGTACAAAAATAAATGCGCTTCACGATGCCATAGAAGAACCATAAAGTTCCATAAAGAACCTTTAACATCTGAAGAACCTTTCTGTTTCACAAAAGGTTATTTGTGGTGAAAGAAGGTTCTTCAGATTATAAAAAGGTAAGGAAGAGTTGGTTCTTTAAAGAACCTTTGGCTGAATGGTTCTTTGTAGAACCAAAAATGGTTCTTCTATGGCATCGCTTGAAGAACCTTTTGAAGTACCTTTATTTTTAAGAGTGTATATAAAGTTCAAAAGAAGATTTATTTGAAATAGAAGTCTTTTGGAACATTATAAATGTCAATACTGTCGCTTTTGATCAATGTAATGCATCCTTGCTGAATAAAGTATTAATTTCTTAAAAAAAAAAAAAAAAAATGTATATGTATATGTACACATGACTCCAAACTTTTCCTCTAAATGAAAAAAACAAACAAATTATCTGTAAAAATCTGTTCACTAACTTCATTTCAACACTGAACAGAAGATTGAGATATTTTCATTCTGTTTTTCTTCACATATATCAAGCTTTAAAACATGACAAAACACCATAAAATTAATCCATATGATTAAATATGCTAAATTCAAGTCTTCTGAAGTCATATCGCAGGTTTATATAAAGAACAACCTGTAATTAGAGTTGCCAATCACAAATCTTTAACCTTCAAATTTCATTTGTACACGTACAAAATTCTAATTTGCTGTTTACTCAAACTTGTCACGCAATATTTGAATATGTCTTCAGAAGACTTCATATGGACCACTTTTAAAGTCAGCCTGTGGTCACTGTTTGGTTTCTTTTATGGGAAAATGTTCTCATACCGGTTTGGAATCGCACTGTTTTGAGTGAACAATCCTAGTCAAACTGCTGGTGTTTACCTATTGTAAATGTTGTAGAGCCAGTCTAGCAAAGAGTATATATCAGTGATTTGCAGATCTCCATTAGTGATAGCCTGGAGACGACGGGTAACAGCCTGATGGTAGCTCTGTGTGTACACTTGGAAGGAGTCATATTCCACAGGATATAAAGACACCACGTTACGCCGAGCCGCTCCGAGGTCCTCCACCATACGCACTCTTAGCTTATCCAGGTAGGCTGCGAGCTCACCCGCCTGTGCTTCTTCATGCTGGGGTAAGTTTGCATCTGCCAAGTCGACCACCGCCTCCCTCCAGCGTTTCTTGAACTCCCTTGGCCGTGGGCCTCCTGGAGTGGCTCCTTCACTCTGAGCCCAGTCCCGATCGGCTTGCTCCTCCTGCTGAAGCACCTGCACCACCAGGCCCAGGTTGGGCCCGGCGGTGGGGCTACGCAGAGACTCCCTCACCACGTCCCACAGCTCTTTCTGCAGGGCCTCGTACAGCAGCTCCACATCTTTGGCTTTGCGCCGACTGCTGTCTTTGCTGCTGGGACTGCTGAAATCCTCAGTGCCCCCTGCCGTCGGGGATTCGGCCTCCCTACACTCCTGCTCCAGCTCCAGAATGTGAGTGTCAGCCAAAAACAAATCTCTTTTCGTCACCAACTGCAGGATCTCCAATACTGACAAAACAAGATAAAGAGTTTATGCATTAATCACACAGCAGAGACTGAATACTTAATTCTTTCATTGTTTAGTCACCAAACCGTATACTGATATATTTACATGGAACTCACAAAAAAATTATTTGTAAAATACCTTCATTTTAAATTAGTAAAGAATAAAGAATATAAAAACACAGTTATAAAGTACACTAAAATAGCCAAAGGTTGTTCTTCATATGAAAAGGCTTGTGTGCCTAATTATATTATATTACAAATAATTCTATAAATATTATTAATTCACAGCATTTCAGTATATCATATGGGTCTATTTCGAATTTTTATTATAATATATATTCCAAGTTAAAAAAGGGACATAAAATGTAGATTTAGTGACATGGACAAAACATAATTCAATTTTTAAATCACAACTAAAGGACAAAATTCATGATCGTGATTCATGACAGGCCTAGCCATAGATCATATTTGTTTTGAGAGCTGCAGCGAAGATGAAAATAATGATACATAATGACAGATTCTTTTTTATTGGGGGCCAACAATTCCTTTAAACTCTGCAGCATGTTAATGTAACTAATACACCTGAAGTGAGCAAATTTAACTTCTTAACTCAAAGCTCCTACTTTTAGGAAACTGAATACCTACACACACAAAGCAGACACATAAATGAGGATTTACTTCAGACAATGTGCTGGAGGAACAACACTGATTTCCATTTAGGCTTTGATATCCAAAGATGTTTTGAAAATGTTCTCATCATAAAGTTTCACTTAAAATGCAGCACATGGCGCTATTACTTTCGTCAGTGTCGTACAGGGATACTGATTCACAGCATCTCTGGAGAAACGTTGGTTTCTTCTCTATTTGAAAAAGTGCACTTCAAAAGAATCATCTGGGATTGTTTTATACCATGCACAAATCAGCAATGATAATTGTCACGGAACAGAAACTGAAAGAGCAAAAAAAAAAAGTGTCTGAACTTGCACTTTATGATTCAATATATGTTAATTGGTTAATTAATCTTAACCAGGGAGTCGGGGCCCACTAGGGGGTGTTCAGCAAACTACCATTAAAATAAGCCAAAACAACTAAAAATCAACCCAATAGACATTTTTATAATGCATATATGTATTTCTAAATATGCCAAGCTGTAAAAAATTTCATTGTTCGGTAAATCATGAGAACTTGAAAAACCATGGAGCAGTCGAATATAGTTGTGGGTCTGAGAATGACAATGTGGGTCTGAGAACCACTGGAGAAGATGGATGAATATGGGAACATTATTTTGGCCATTCAAAAGTTCTTCAGAATTCCCCCATTAGTAGATTTCATGCCATTAAAACCTAAGACATAAATGCAATATATCTTCCAGATGGTCAAAAGGACTGCCAATGCACTCTGCTGGCTATAGTTTATAATGATCTCACTTGTGTTTCTTACATGTAGCAGCACTTTTTGACATTCCAAAGAAATCTTTGATGAAGCAGACGGGCTCTCATTGAGGTCAGCGCTCACACCCATCCTTCATTTCCAATCCTTTCCTTTGGGATGAACACATTTACTTGGGCTAACAAATTGGTCTGATTACTAGTGATAGATTTTGACAAGCTTCAAGTATTCAATCATTATTTACATACATATTACATCAGTGTATAATATATGCTGTAAAAAATAAAGTTTGGAATAATTAAGTATTTGTTCAAAAACATAGTAAAAACAGTTATTTTGTTAAATATTATTGCAATATAAAATAGCTGTTTTCTATTTGACTACATTTTAAATGTTTTTTTATTCCTGTGATGGCAAAGCTGAATTTTCAGCATCATTACTCCAGTCTTCATTGTCATACGATTCTTCAAAAATCATTCTAATATGCTAATTTAGTGCTCAAGAAATATATTTTTTTTTTTCAACAGTGAAAACAGATTTTGCTGCTTAATATTTTGTGTAAAACATGATACACTACAGGGTAAGTGTCACGGTTCGCCTGCTGTGGTGGAGACGAAGGAGCGCGGAGACATTCAAGGGGGTAGCATTCAACAGTCTTTATTAATCCAAATACTGGAGTATACACAGAACAGGCAAGACTCACACGTAGGACGAGGGGAAGACGTTCAATACCGGACGCTGGACAAGGAAAGACACAGGGCTTAATTACATGGAACTAAATGAGATAATAGATTACACACAGGTGAAACCAAGGAACAATTAACATGAGGGAGAAACTGGGTCAAGGGGAAGGCACACACAAAACAGGTCCATAACCCTGACAGTAAGTACGATTAGAAAAATTAAATTGATATCTCCATCTCATTAAATTGATCAGAAGTATCATGGTTTCCACAAAAATATTAAGCAGCAAAACATCAGCATATTAGAATGACTTCTAAAGGGTCATGTGACAATGAAGATTGGAGTAATGGCTGCTAAAAAGTCAGCTTTGCTATCACAGGAATAAATTACATTTTTAAATATATTCAAATAAGAGTTGTTCATAAATTGTAATAATATTTCACAATATTTTTACTGTACTGTATTTCTTTTACAAATAAAAGGTAGCCTTGGTGCGCAAAAAGGACTTTTCAAAACGTTTAAATCTCTTAATTATTCTAAACTTTTTGCCTCCAATGTATATAATTTTAATAAATAATACATATGTAATGTACTTCTACTCTTCTGTTTATTTCTTCTATTAAGCTTTCTTTCTGACCATTTTCGTGATACATCTGTCACAAATCAGCTGTGCAATAATTGTCCCCGCTGTTGAATTCCTCCTCAGAACACTGAATGGACGGTAAGGGGCTCATTGTGGTGCGGAGTTGCCCATTTATTTCCTGTAACTTCCTGACCTTTTCTTAGAGGGAAGGATGCGGGGGTGCTCGGTTGGCGCCTGACTCATCTGTCCCTATCCCTATCGAGGATGGACTGTCCTGTAATGCCACGACAGACCCCACACCCTTCTCAAGCGTCTCGCATAATAACAGCCCGAGTGTGCCAGTCCATCGGAAGGAGATCTAAATATAAAATACAATACCGCCAGGGTTATCGCTAACGCAGACAGGGGACAAGGTGGAAAAATTAATGTGCTGCCTGTTAAAAATTCACTTCCTCTGCAACTCATCCACGTGAAAATTCCTCCACCCAAGAACAACATGTCACTGTATCATCTCAATGACTTTGAGACCCGACTGCTGACATTCATACATGAAGGGAGAAAAGGTTGACCCTGCAAGCTTCAGTCTGAGAGGAAGAAAGAAAAAAATATTGGCCATGCCCCACAGGAACTTGAATAGGAACTGGAATAACAGGAATTGGAATTTAATGAATTGCAATTCAAAGAAATGCAACAGGTAATTGCATTCCGGGTAATAAACTGTTTGTCTACACTAGTACAGACATCTATCGGTTTGTATATGCCTGCAACTTATGTATATGTATTGCAACTTATATACCATTCAGAAGTTTGGAGTCAGTACGATTTGTTTCAAAGAAATGTTTCTATTTCAAATAAATGCTGTTCTTTTGAATTTCCAAGTCATGAAAGACTGTATCAAAATGCACCATGGTTTTTAAAAAAATATGAAGTAGCTCAACTATTTTCAATATTGATAATATGAAATGCTGCTTGCTCATCTTAATCTGCCTATTAAAATGATTTCTGAAGGATCATGTGACACTGAAGATTGGAGTAATTATATTATATATGATAATTATATACACACACACACACACACACACACATATACATTATATACATATATATACACTACCGTTCAAAAGTTTGGGATCAGAATGATTTTTAATGTTTTTAAAAGAGTTTCTTATGCTCATCAAGGCTGCATTTACTGGATCAAAAATACAGGAAAAAAATTAATATTGTGAAATATTACGATGTAAAATAAAAAGTGATAGCAAAGATTTATATTGTTAGAAAAGATTTATATTTTGAATAAATGCTGTTAATTTTAACATTTTATTCAAAGAATCCTGAAAAAAGTATCACAGTTTCCAAAAAAATATTTGGCAGCACAACTGTTGCTAACATTGATAATTCTAATAATAAATCAGCATATTAGAATGATTTCCGAAGCATCATGTGACACTTTAGACTGGAGTAATGGCTGATGGAAATTCAGCTTTGCATCACAGAAATAAATTATATTTTAACGTACATTAAAATAGAAACCATTATTTTATATTGTAATAACATTTTGCAAGATTACTGTTTTTTTCTGTATTTTTGATCAAATAAATGCAGCCTTGATGAGCATGAGAGACTTCTTTAAAAAAACATTACAAGTCTTACGGATCCCAAACTTCTGAACCGTAGTGTGTATATATATATATATATATATATATATATATATATATAAAATGATAGACTTTAATATTGGAAAAACAATGATCCAGATGTTAAAAGCCATGTAGTTTAAATGGTTTTATCCCACAGTCATTAAAATGCGGAGCTTTGCCAGTAACAGCGCTGAGCTGTGCAGAGGACAACACTAGTTCTTTGTTTCCACAGAGTCTCACGCACTAAATTCATGATGTGGAGCATGCTTGACTTAAGCATGGACATGTCACCACCCTTCCTTAATGAAAACCACAGGGACTAAAGTGTTGCCTTTTAAGGGCACGTATGGCACATATGCTACACATATACCCCCACCACAACTTCCAAGAGGACATAAGACTGTTTGCTTTTGGCTGAGGATTTAAAAGGGTGGGGGCTGACAAGCAACTCGACTGAAAAGATCTGACTAAGCAAGATATCTGCTAACATAGCTCCAACACACCTGCACAACCAACACCTCTCAGCAGGACCAATCAGCCGTTACAAGGAAAAGATTAGCCTGGATTCTAGGAATGTAATGGAATACGATCTGTTCTTTGTCGTGCCACAGGTTCAGGACCATTTTCCATTAACCCTCTGTGTTTCAGAGTCAAAATCACCCTCCTGTCAAGTCGGAGCAGGAGAAACCGAAGAACTTGAGGAATAGCAGCCCACAGAAACTCCTGTTCTCATTCATTCACTTCCCCTACTTAATGCTCAGCATGTGCAGAGTAGACATATTTTCCCCAGAAGTGAAATATTTAATAAGTGGCGGATGATTGTATTTCCTGCCTCTGCCTTAGCGGCGCAGATGGGTCTAGCAATACTGAGCCCATCCTGAAGGAATTCCACATGCTAAAATTTTCTTTCAATGTCCAGGCCCAGTGAGGCTTCCAAGTGACAACTGGCCTCGCCTGCCACTGGAGACCTTTAGGTCAGGATGCAAAGTGATGACATGAGCCCCTCTCAGGACAGAATGGTCCCACTCCCTTCTTAATTTATTTGGACATGGCCAACATCAACAGAACAATCCTAAATTGGACCATTTGGAAAACGCGAACTCCACCTTACTCTAAGTGCTACCCTGCCCTCACTTAACGCATGTTGGTTTATTTCATATATATGAACAAATCCTCCTGCCAAATGTTGGACAATAGCTGGATAAGGTGGAAGTGTTGGCTATTCCTTTCACAAGTGACTCTGCCAGTTGGCATGCAGGAATATTTGCTATCATAAACGGGAACGCATTGATTGCAAACATACCACTCAGATACTGATTCCATGGCGGCCATGACAGAATGGTTCTCAGCTGTAGTTATGGCTTATGGTTGGAGGTTGCGGCTTGTAATTTGGCAAGGTCTGGAAATCATTCACTAGGATGAGGGGTAAACGCCCTTCTATATGGCTTCTTTATCAATTCAGTAATGTCATCTTACACTCTGCCAATCCCAAAGACAACTAAATGCTTTCAGTCCTGAGAGATACCAGCCAAACGAATGCAACGTAGACCTTGCTCTCTGAACTCACAGCAAAGCAACGATGAGGTTTAGTTGCTTTGTGTTCCAAGAATAATTTTTCATATTGTTGAGACATCATGGAAAGGATGGTATTGTTGTTATTTATTTGGTATTAAAATTAGTTTATATAAATAATTATATCAATTATAAGTTGTGCTATAGTCTAAAATTGGTAAAACAATGACACAGGAAGTAAAGGCATTGAGAATGTTTTGACCACTCCTACTCAAGTGAAATCTGATCTGGTTTAGCAGAAGCTGACAATTGACAGTTGAAACACCTTCCATGAATAGCATTCACGTCCTTTTCTTTACTTCATTTTTTTGGATTTTCTTGCATGTGTAGTGACCGAGGTATGCGTGGCCTTACACATTATCTGAAGCGTTACTTTCTCGTTTAATCTTTCCTATGCCCCATATATTCTTTTAATGCATCGTTGTGAAGATGGTTGATATCATTTTTCAAAAAAGGCTCTCTGTAAATTAAATTTGATTATCATTCACTCAGGAATGTGGGACCACTTGAGAACAGCTGGGTGGATGGAGCAATGCTTTCTTTTGTCACAACACTTATGTCTGCAAAATAAATGGGAAGTAGGCCTATTATTTAAGCTCATACACAAGAATACTTAAGAAACCACAAAAACAGACTAAACTAAGAAAAAAAGCATTCACCATTGGCATCTGATCAATGTGTGAACAAAAATGCTCTTCACCCAAATAACAGATAAATCATAAAGCATCTGGTGGTCTCTTCAGCTGACAGTTGCTGACTTGGAAACCCACATGACTGTTGTGGGGGTCACCAGAAGGTTTCCCGTCAACATAATGTGGCTAAATACACAAATAAAAAGTGATTTTTTGCTGTGTCAGCTGGGACATGCAAAGCAGCAAGAATCACTAACCCTGCCCCCCCCCCTGCAGAAACAAAGCAAAGACATGACCAAACATGACACTGTGGGGCACATTCAGTTCCCCTTTGCTCAGATTCCTCTTTTATCATGTTCCATTCTGCATTTAGACAAGGAGAAAAGATTGATGGTTTAAATTTGACAGCCCCCTATAGCCCGCATGGTGAAAACGGCAGAAAAGTCTTGAAAATCAGCTAAAATGCATGCCGCTCTGACAGGCATGTTCCCTGATTATCAATCTTTCTGCAAAACTAGTTCCAACACTAATCAAACACACGTGAACCTGATAATCAAGAGTCTTGCTTAAAATGACTGTGTAATTATGTAAGAGCAATTATGTAAGAGCAGGGCTGAAACTAAATTCTACTAGGTTGAGAACACAATGAACTCTGTTGACTGTTTAACAAATGCGCAAGCAACTGCTAACACTTGTAGATATGCTTGCAAAACAGTCCAGGCCTGTGACGTTAGGTATTGCTAGCTTGATGTTCCCGATCTCATCCTTCACTACTGTCCTTTATGCCAATATTCTTTAACCAACAGAGCCTGCAAGTTGTTGCTGGTTTTAAACCTTATCTTGTCTTGCAGTAAAAAGCCTGAAACCTGAGCATGCAATCATGTGCAAATTCCTGCCTTGCATGTACCATGCTTATGCAGGACAAGTTCAACAATCAAGCTCTGGTACAGTACAGCTGTGGTCAAAAGTTTAGGAACAAGCATTAAAGATTGTACATTCATAGTTGAAGTACCAAATACTAAATGCTGCACTACACTGACACAAACAATTACAAAACAACTGTTTTAATAGCTAAACTGCCAATGTGTGTTTACTTATTTTTATGTACTCTGAGGAATATGAGTCTATGAGTTGCTGAATGGTTACTCTACAAATGCACAGCTTCATATTCAGTTGACCGATTACCTGAAAGTGGCTCCCTGGGTTTGACCTCAGGCACCTCCTCCACCGGCTCCTCCTCAGGACCCTGAGATGAGTGGTCCTGCATGGACTCCCTCTTCATCTTGCCCTTGCCCACCATCTTCAGGAATGAGAGTCGGCGACTGGTGGAGTCAGCATCAGTTTCTGAGCACAGGTCACCATTGGTCAAGCTCTCCTTGCACTTTCCGGCCATTCTATAGAAAGAAGAAAGTTGACGAGGAGAAGCAAGTTGAGTGTTTACATTCTAATAGTGACAACAAATAGAACTGCAAAAAACATTTTACAAATACTCCTACCTCCCATTTGCAATAAATCACCAAAAAAAAGTTATTAGTCCTAAACAGTTTATCGCACTCTGTTTCTTTCTCATCTTAGTGCTGGGAACCGATATGGGCCGTCCACTTTTCAGCTGCCTTTTTCTCCATTCATTATTCCCATGGGGATTTTAAAACAAGTCTTTGTTAAGGACTTATAAGTCATGAACCAACCAGCTACAAAGTGAATCACAACATTACAAACCGTGAATTGTGTTCTTATGTCTTATCCACACCGTAGGAGAAAAAAATCGTCTGCAGTGAGTTGCGGTTTCTTTATGTACAAATACTGGCCACATAGACACAGATGACGAACACAAGATGGACAGAGAAGATGGGAAAAATACTGATAATATCTACGCAAATTATGTTATAAGAGGTAAAATTGGAAAAGACTCAATGCAAGGCAAATCATCAGAATTTACAGGTATATGTAAATGGGTAGATGAATAATTCACTCAGTTTTCATGCTTCAGGGGTGACTGTGTGAAGATTAGAAAGAGCAGCTGCAGTTATTTGCTATCCACCTTATGAATGTATTTGTAAGCTAAATGCGTCCGGTTTCTGGTGTCATCTACTTCCACTTATTTTTAGCTGTACAAAACAGCTCTTTATGCTGCTTGATATTACAAACTGGTATTTCTTACAATATTATTTTTATGTATTGTTAAACATATTTATTTGTGTAATCCTAAACAAACTGGTCGGTAGCGCAAATTGCTTTACTGTTTAGTGCACTTTGTTATTTTCATTGTTTTCCATATTGAACATTCAAAAATGATACAGCAGATAACGATTTTAAAACATGATGGAGTTGGCTTGTGGTTTCAGTAACTTTCAGTGTACACAAGCTATAAGTATACTATCTGTTATAAGTCACAGACAGATGAGTGTAAATGGGAATAAAAAGCTAACAGCTGAGATGGTTGCTTGTGGTTACAGATGGATGGACTTACTATCAATTACATTTTTACTACATGTCTAGTGAGTCGAAGAACTCGAAGAGAGCAGAGGATACTGTATAGAGTGAGGAGAAGATCTAGTTATCATAAACAACAGAGAGAAACAAGATTTTAGTTGTATGTGTGTTTATATTGTTCAAAATTTCATCTAAAGCAGTGTTTCTTAACCTTGTTCTTGAAGGACGTCTTCTTTGTCACTGCTTAATTGGTTCAGTGAGGGAAAGAGATTAACTTGAGAAAAGATGGAGGAATATAAACGTATTACTTAAAAGATGCTGATTATATATGCAGAATAAATATATTTCACATTTATTGCAAAATATCCATATATATTCATAAATACTCAAGTAGTTTGAGAGTGTAGGGAAACGTAATTTGCAGTGCTTCGTGGGAGTGGGCGGGCACTAAACAACTTTTAAGTTAATCAAAAACATACAGCACAAGCAATGTAGTCTGATTCCCGAATTAATGATTCTTCTGAAACGGTTCACTTTAGTGAATCAACTTCTGATTCGTATACAATGCTTTTATGACCATTTTGGATTTTATGAACTTTTTGGAATTTTAATTTTTTTAATGAACTATCCTTTTAAGTGCAATTATTGGACTGCATTTATGCCACTTGATAAAAGTTTGTATAGACACATATTGAAGTAATTAACTCATTAATCAACGGTTAAGGAATTATTGGGAGGAAATGGAAGCCATCATACCGTAGCAAGCTCCCTTCTGAACTCCGTCTGCCCTTCTTCTTCCTCTGCAAGGGTGAGGCTGAACCTATAGAGCCCTGTGGGGAGGGGGCGTCTTTTCCCTTGCTCCTTCCAGACAAGCGCAAGTTCTTGCCCAGTTTTCCTAGGGTCTTGAGGGGAGAGACCCCTTTCATGCGTTCCAGGGTGCCTTTGATGGATCCTCCCTTCCCTGATCCTCCACGCCGCACCTCATTAGCCTCATTTTCATCCTCCTCATCCTCAAACGGGTTTCTGTCCCGGGGCACACGCCCATCCAGAAGTGAGCCTCCGTTGCTTCTGGGCCAGTCCTCATCTGAGCCAGGCTCCTCAAACGGATTGAGGTTAAGACTCATTTTTCTGAGAATGAACTCACTACGTGTAGTCGACAAATCCACACTAAACCTGCCTCCCTTCAGCCGAGACGGGAGGTTCTTAAGGACTGGCATGGTTGCGCTGGGAGGATATATGCTGGAAGAGAGATAAAACAATTAAAGGCATATCTTTCAACATCACCACTACCAGTATGAACTGAATAAGCCATTACAGATGCACTCTGACTCTGCTAATACAAACAGGAAATTACTGCCACACAGGCCAGTACACTGGCATTCATCCATGATGCTGCTATGAGCTTTCACTTTTTATGAAAATGTTCCTTCAACTTCCTTGGTTCTTTCCAGTTTACAACACAGCTGAAATTACATAGTACAACGCACATAGAAATCAAGAAAGCGGATCTTGTGAAACAGTAGATTTTAATTGTGTCTGATATGTAGTGTGGGTCAATTACATATTATCTATTCACTTATTTAAAATACAGTAAAGTGTGGCTTTATATGAATTGGAATATATACATTACTGTTCAAAAGTTTGGGATCATAATTTAAAAAAAGAAAAGAAATTAATAATTCAGTGTTTCCGCCAAATGAATACAAATTAAAAGAGGTAATTGTGACTTTTCATCTCGCAATTCTGACTTTTTCTCAGAATTGTATGATATAAACTCACAAATGTGAGAAAAAAAAAGTCAGAATTGCAAGTTTAAATCTCCCAATTCTGACTTTATGACATGCAATTGAAAGATATTACGTTAAAATTGTGAAATAAATTTCACAATTTCACCAGGTGCAATGATATTACGCAGCGCCTGAAAGTAGTTCCCAGCTAGTTGAAAATCGCAACTTTTCATTTTCGGTCAGTCTTAGTACATGATGTAACTACAGAAGAGTCAAATTTTAAATAGGAAAAATATCGAAACTCTTTGGTCATTTTTGAGCGAGATGCTAATGGTCTAATCCGATTCAATGATCTATGCTAAGCTAAGCTAAATGTGCTACCACCAGACCCAGAGATCGGCTGAATGGATTCAAAAATGGTAAAACTCAACTGTTTAACTCTAGGGGAGTTGTAAAATGAGCCTATTTTTAAAAAGTGGAGTGTTCCTTTAAGTTGCCAGGGATGCATTCCAAGTATAATACACATTAGTAAAAGGATCTATTTTCATTTCATTTCATTTCCGCAACACTGGTTCGCTGTACCCTCATCACAGTGAGAGCCGAGGAGCGGATCCAGCGAGAGCTTGATGGAGCGACACGGAATGAAAAAGTTTTTCAGGAGTCACGGCAGTGCAGCTACAGCAGTAGACGCGCGACTACTTGGAATAATCCCGCCCACTCTAAAGCGGTACTAAACTGCAGTGGAAACGCAAACCGAGCCAAACTGAGCCGAGTCGTACCACGCAGTGGAAAAGCACCAATAGATAAGAAGTTGGGGTCAAACGATTAATTTGCGTTATAACGCGTTAACGTTGACACCCCTAATTGTAATAGAAAACGGTTATTTTAAATTATAATATTGAGGTATATTACAATTTTTTCCTGTATTTTTGATCAAATAAATGCAGTCTTGGTGAGCATAAGACTCTTCTTATTTTATCTGTGTTTTAAACTAGACTTGTTCTTTTCTTTGCCGTATGACACATGTACCGCTCAGCCCCATTTAATTTTACTGACGTACTTCTACTCAATATCAACATAACATCAGCACAGCAAACACTATTACACAACAGAGATAACAGATCTGACAGTTTTATATGAAAGATTACTGATTTTATGATGGGTAGAATCAGAAGCACACCCTTTAGTTAATTTTGAAGAGAACTTTTGATGTTGGGCCTGCCTACATTACAAGTGTAACAAAATATTTTATTATACTCAGATGGACGAAAAATAACACAGCCCTGAGAATGAGAACAAACTTATTCTGGCTAGGAATCCTAAACTTATATCTGACAGGACACAATCCAGTGTTACGGCTGAACATATGAAATCTTGTGTAAATAAACAAAAGGAGGCTTCAACTTGATGAACCGAGTCTATTTCAAGAAAACATGTTTGCCTCTTTCAAAGGCTTCTTGGCTAGAATAGCCCTCTTGGATTGGAACAGCACTGAATCACTTCCGGTTTGCTAATTTGTGTATGTGTGTGCGTATACGAGGTGGCCGATTCTTAATGAATGATTAACTTTGGGTTAACAACCGTCTACCTGGCTTCCTCGCGATAAAAACTACATTCTGCCATTTTAACAATAGCTCAGTAAACAAGAAAGAAAAATTATATTACCGACATGTTTCTGAGATCAAAGTCATATTTCATACAGTAGCTTGGAGACCAATTTCAGTGTGTAACAGCCAACGAGCTTTAAATTCCTAGAGAGGGTCTATTGTTTGTGGCTTCCTACCTCTTTTAAATAATTATGTCTGCATGATTTTTCCATATGGGTCACCTACCATTCAGCGCTTATTCTTTCATGATCATTTACACTGAAAGACATGTGTAAGGCCATGAACATACTGAAAGTGGCCGACAAGATATTTCACAGAATGTTTTTCATTTGTTATTGTCGATATAATAAAAATCAGTGGGGAAACAACATTGAACCCCATTGACTTTCACTGTATGCACAGAAAAACACTGAAACGTCTTTTACAGAAGAAAGAAAGTCTTACAGTTTTGGAATGGCATGAGGTTAGTAATAATGAGAGGCATTTCATTTTTTAACCTGACTTGTCACTTGATCATTGAATCACCAGTAGGATTTAATTATTAGACAAGAAGGAAATTTATATAGCAAATGGGAGTGAATGAGGAGGGGAACATAAGTTACGCAACTGCTTAACAACAGTGTTCATTTACAGTATGCTTAAACTGTTTAACAGGGGATTAACAAGTTAAGTTAATGAGTTAATAAGAAAAAATTTGACTGAAATGTCTTATGGCAATTGAAGTTCCATTGCAAATCATCCTCTCTCTCAACATTCCCACTGAAATTCCAGCTCTAATTATAAACCTTACAGTGGAGCCAATATGGAACGTCGGGTTAGATCATTGGGTGAGATATAAAAGCCATACTACCGCTTTCCCAGACCAACTCCTCTTCCTGTCTCAGACAGGTAGGGGACAAAAGGGACAGGTCCCCCGCATTGCAGCCAATGGCAGTGGCATTCTCTAATAAATGGATAACTGGATAAATTCAAGGAGAAATCAGACAAGTAATCTCTATGTCACTATAAAAATATGTTGTTAAATTGGCATCTGTGTATTACGAGATGGCATAATGGTGCCTGTATATTTTTACAACAGACAAAGACAAAATATTAAACATAAAATACTGCAATGAACATTAACTAAATAGATAATGTAACACAAAACACTCTAATGTACATTACAGATAACAGTAAAATCATCAATTAGTATTTTACAGTAAAATTACATATAATGTGATATTAAAAGGGTAATTCACCACTGACAAGACGGGGTTTTAATAAAAATCAGCTAAACATGATTTAAAAACATTTTTTTTTTTTAGCAGTGCTACATAACTAGAGAAACAGAGAAAAGGGGCTGTGGTGAAAAAAGTTGGAAAACTTCAATGCCAATGCATTGGGCTTCATCAGCCTATCCATGAGCAGGGATACAAAAAATGCAGAAGTATGATCTGTGGTTTTCACAAAAACTCTAAAGCTGCAAAACGTCTGCCAGATGGCCTGTTTGGAGACTTTAACAGACGGAAGGATAATACACATTTTTTATTTACTTATACTACAGATACTGTAATAATTCTGGTTAAAGATTGTTGAACTTAAGCTTTAAGTTTTTCACTGTATGTGGTAAGTAACAGTTGGCAAATAAAGGGGTTTTTACATTTTTACAGTATTTTGTTTTTCCTGGAAAAACTATATTCTTGTTTGTGCTTTTTGATTAGTGTCAAAGATGGTTTCTGGAGGATGCCAAAATACCAAAATCTTGTGAAATCTAAGACGCATAAGCTTAGTCTCACTCTGTTCGCACCTTAATCCTCCTCATCTGCATCTACCATTTCAAAATTATGCGGAACCACAGACTGCAGTGCCAGTACGGTTCAAAGTCTACAGTCATCCTGTCTCTTAGCAGGGATGGGCAGTGAGTTACTCTCAAACGGAGGGAGGACTGGTCTTAATATGTGACAGACAGGCACTGCTTCTGTTATAGCTTTGGGTTTCAGGTTCTGGTTAAAGGAAAAGCACTGGAATGTTAGAGAGAGCCAAAGACAACCTCCCAATGACTTTCCCCAAGGTGAAGTTTCAATGCTCCTCAAGTCATGGGGTAATGCAAGCACATGATCTCAAACAGGTCCAGTATAATTTAGAGAATGGATTATAAGTGTTTTAATAGAAAAAAAAAAGATCTGGTTGAATGTAAGAAATATATTGTGCAATATTACTGTTTAGACAGATAGATAGATAGATAGATAGATAGATAGATAGATAGATAGATAGATAGATAGATATGCATGTAATTGAAGCCATAAAAGTGATTGAGGATGGAAGTGTTAAAAGCATCCCTCATGCCATCATTCATCACCACTATATTACAGATGAACTCAAACAAGCACAGTATTATATGGGTACCACAAGGTCAGGTTACCTGTTTTGACGTAACCAACATTAGCAAATCTTAGTCGTCCATCTTGACATTGGAATATGCCCTGCTATAAAGGCTTGTGCTTTTCCAGGACATATTATCTTTCTCTTGGGAGTAAATCTTTAACTGTACACCAGCAGAACAGTGTTAGATGACCTTATGAAATATTCTGTGAATGAGGATGGAATCTTTCTTTTTTGTTGAAACGGGAAGGATAAACATTTTACTTAATAAGCAGGAAGATAAAAGTATTAAGTCAGCTAGATTAAATATCAGTCGAACTATTTTTTTTTTTTTTGCATTGTCATGTGACAAGGTTGCAAAAAAGATTTGGAAATGAGGATTAGATTGAAGGACAGAGAGGACAGTACTAACTGCTGACATTGTATTCAGTTTAGTTCATATGAGATGTACTAGCTTCCCTCAAAATAAATAAAATAAAGTTAAAATAAAATATTGTATTTTGTAATAGGCTATATTTATAAGTGTTACGCTCCCTTTCCCCCCTTTAATTCTCTTATTTTCAAAGAAATGCTCAACATAGTAATAAAATACAAATTTCATTCATTTAACACAGTTCTGATCAAATCCAGAGTCGTAAACAATAAAAACGCCAGCGTTATTGCAGTATTACAGGAGGTAAGTTAAAGTCTTCACAGAGTTTAACATGATTGTTACAAATCACACGAGAGCTAATTAAACTCTACAGGTCCGGTGAAATTTAGAACTTTATAATAACAAAGGGGAAATAAAAAACTTACAGAGTCCATGTCGATCGGTCTTCATGTCAGGAACCAGAAGTAAAAATATTTGAATGAAACAATGAGATCTTAATTCAAATCAAGGAACGTCACCTACGCCAGCAGCGTAACCCACCGTTCAGAGCAAGTGATATATGGAGCTGCGCTGCCAGGACTTTTACTTTTTATTCGTGGGCTGGACTAAGAGAAAACGCACATTCACCTGCAAGCACACAAGAGCAAGTAAACCGCGAAATGTAAAATAAATAAATAAATAAATAAATAAATAAATAAATAAATAAATAAATAAATAAAATAAATAAATAAATAAATAAATAAATAAATAAATAAATAAATAAATAAATAAATAAATAAATAAATAAATAAATAAATAAAATAAAAAAAATAAATAAATAAATAAAATAAATTCTTAATTAAAAAACAAAAATTTTATTAATGTAAAATATGTATTATTATTGTTGTTGTTGTTGTTCTTGCTGCTGTTTTAAAGATAATTTAAGAACATTCAAAAGATACCTTCAGATTCTCCAAAAAGTTTTCACCAGTGTCTGCCTCAAGTATGTCGTAATTTTTTGCCATCATTGATTTAGTGTGTGTGTGTGTGTGTTTAATGGTTGGAAATCATTAGTATTTCTGCATTCAGGATATCCTTAATTTTAAAAAAAAGTTCTTTAAATGAATATGTGGTTTATTTAATGGGCCATGGGCCATTAAAACTGATCTGTGACCTCACAGCTCTTGAATTTTTTTCCCCCCAATTAACACTTTTATATTTCACAAAACAACCAGGCAGCACACGTGTCAAGGGGAAGTCAGACAAATGCGTATAGTTTTGTCTGAACAATAGCAATGGCCCTGGAGTGCGTCATGGAGGGCACATAGCAATTTAATAAGGCCTGAATAAAAGAAACTAAGCATGTTGGAGGAGTGTGAACTTCTCCAAACATTTGTTTTCTTAAGCATCTTGGCAGCCCATATAAGTATTATGAAATCTGTTTCCTTCAACAATATGATAAACAGTGCAGAAAAGCTTATTCGCTGATGCATAAACAAAGGATTGCCGTGTCACGCCTCCCATGAACCTAAGGGACGTTCGTAGAGGTCAAAAACTTGGCATGGCTATTTAACTCGTATTTCTTTTTTAAAAAACGAGAGCGCTGACCAGTTGGGCTGATCAAATTGGGGGAATCGCAAGATGTACATATTGTACGTTCAGACTGCACAAAGGTCAGAGTTCAAGCATTTTTCTTCTTTTTTTGCTTTTGCAGCTCTCACTTATCTACCGGATGTACTTTCTCATGTCCACCTTGACCTCCCTGCTAATCAATTATGAGATACATGCTATATTTTGCATTTGAAACCGAACAAGGACATCACATACTTGTTCCTGTTGATTGTCAGGGGGCAAAAAGCGCATCAGGAAACCACAATTGGCGCCACATCTAAGACCAGCACTGAATAAAGAGGGACTGTATAAAGAGAAGCTGCAAACTGGGGTGAATTCTTGGCTTGGGGAGCAGGAAATAGTACCGCATAATATTAACTTTGTCATTGTTGTGTGTGTTTGCTGGTGTATCCTTTGCTCCTGCTCTGCCTACGACGTTCACCTTGGCGGAGGTTCAAATATTTCCCAACAGCCCAAGTGGTTCAAAAGAACAATGTTTGGCCCATGTTTTATTTGATATGTTTTAGCAACATTTTGTGTTTTTCAGATTGATTTTTGTAAAATGTTTCTTTGACTTTAATGTTTCAGGACAATTATGTCACATTTTCAAGAAAATCACACTATTAAGGATAAACCATGATGATCCCTTTGTGAGGGATCCTCTTTCCAAAATATAATGGCACACATTTGTATATCATTTATAAAGACCCATATAAAATACAATTATTATAAATATGTGTAAAATATTATGTGTAAAATATTTACTTTCTATTACTTATTCTATTATTTATCTGTTATTATTTTATATCAATATTATTTATTTTATTTAATATAAAATAGCATACTTTTTATTATAATAATTAAATAATGCATTATAATAATTAAATTATGTACAGATTTTTACCCATTGTTAAGAATTCATGCATATTTATTTATTTTATTTTATTTATTTTTTAAATGTATATTTGTATATTATAAAAATGTAATAATTTTGAATTATAATAATTATAAGTAGTGTTAAAATCGCATAGTTTACATTATTTTCAAATCTATAAAACTATAAATGAGACATACATTCATATTTATTCATTTAAATATTTATAAATAGTGTAAAACTATTATAATTATATCATTTACACTATTTTAAAATGTGTTAAATATGATCGAATGGGCTCATCTGTTCATCGCTGATTGTACAGTCATTACTGTCATTACAGTAAAACAAACCAGGTTTCTCTCCCAAAGTGGTGTGCTCATATCCCTGTTTGTCACCACTATTATGCAACTTCTCACTGGCACCTGAGTGAAGGGTCAGCAGGGGATGGTCCAATCACAGCCGGCCTGCATCCTGCAGTGGTGCTCCACATGGACCACAGGAAAAGCCCTCTGCATCTGTGCTGAGAGAAGGGCTCTCTGTCATGCCACTAGAACAGCAGCCCTGACCACAGTGAGCAATCAACCACAGCCTTACTGACACTCTCCAGCACGGTGGATGCCAGCAGAGGAACAGGGGTTATCCTTTATAGGGCCCGTTTTAGCTGGTAGCATCCTGGTTCCGTTTCGCTGGAGTGTGGGCATCTGTAAGCGGGAATGAACTAGATGGACGTCACAAATGTAACCTTTTTACATTGAGCGGGTCAGGTTAAAGCTAATTTAAGAGGTTTGTGTGGGAAGATGTCATTCAGCATTTGAGGAAAGATTGATTATGGCATGGCTTTGTCTATCCCAGGGTTTCATGGTTGTCACGTTATTGCTGTATATGTGTTTTCTGTCATCTGCATTGTCTGTTTACTCTTAACTGTTTTCAGTCACATGTACACGCTCAGAAAAAAGGTACAAAAGCTGTCGCTGGGGCATTATCCTTTCAAAATCTCCATCTTTAAGGTACATATCAGTAAAAAAATATTAGTATGTAAATATTATGTATAAGTACCTTTTGAAATGGACAGCTTTTGTCTTTTTTGAGTCTGTTTAATATTCTACACCTTATGTTATTCCAGTTCATGACTCATTTTGATGGCATATATTAAAAAACGCATAGACAGAAAATAGACAGAATATTCACTGGCTCTCATGGTCTGTTCTGAATGTTCAAAAAAAATATAACTGTGCAAGTTATGATATCAAAATAAAAGTCTTATCGGCTAAAAAAAGAGAGGAGAAAATGTTTGTTTTGTTGTTGGTGTCAAAGGTCATACGTCTAGTGATTCTCAACCTTTTTGACTGCAAGGACCCCCTTTGGCCAAGGCAATATTCTTCTCTCAACTTATATTACTTTTTATTTAATTATATTTAATTTTATTTATTTAATTTTTGCTTTTTACACTCTAGTTCGACCTGGTTTTGTTATATAATAACAGTTTAAAGTGCATGTTAAATAAAAATATTATGAAATTTGAAGTTGTACATCTTTATTTCTTTAGTGTTTTAGCATTTTAATTAAGATTATGTAATACAACTAAATTTAAATCATTTTAAGACATATTGAGTTGCCCTGGAAGTTTGCTGATGCCCCCTAGTGGGCCCCGGCCCCCAACTGAGAACCACCAATCTATGGCATATTCATTTGTGAAAAAAAATCCTCAAAAGAGAACAAAACTACAGGTCAAAGAACATATAAGCCAGACTAAATAATAATAAATAAATAAAAAAGTTCACTTATTATTCAAATGAATTCATACTTCTCTTGTTTATTTAAGAAAACCAAAAAAAGTGCAAATTAATTTCTCACATTATTGGGCCTGAGCAGTTTGACGTAACATGAATATGTTTTAATGTTTGATTTTTGATTTTATTTTTTGTTGTTGTTGTTGTTGTGGTTGTTGGAACATTTTTAGTATCAGCTGCGTTACCATCTTATGTTCAAAGTCAAATCTAGAAAAAGGTGAAACTAGGTGAAAACCAGCTGATTACAAAGTCTTCTATCCTTTATTTCTGTCCACTGATTTGAGACGAGATGTCCAGAGAAAGTGATTTATCTTAGGAATCAGTACCCGACACACGTGACCATCATAACATGGACCATGCTAAATAAATCAAGATGTATTCCAGCTTTTCAGTTTGGTTTGAGTGTATTAATACAAGAAGCATACAAAAAGTACGAAGGCTGAAGTATATTTGGCATTCATGTATATCATTGGCACTGGCACTTACACAACATCCACTCAGCTCACCAAGACACCAGAATAACCCTCTTTGCCCAGGAGAAACAGTTGAATCCCATGACATTTAAACTAACTTAGTACTAAACGAGCCTCCACTTGTCATTTTCATATTTTGAACCGTTAAAAACTCAGAAAGCCCTGTCGAACCAGAAAAACGTTCCTCTTACCTTGTTTGGCAGTGAAGCGATGGTAAATCCCTAAACGTCTCAGAGCAGGGACATCCCAGTGTCCCAGAGGTTTCGTATCTGTGTATGTGTTTGTGTCTTAGTTTGTCACTGTAAGTGTCCAACTCAGAGAGTAACTAACTCTACATGTGCTGTCGTCTGACTGAAAGCACGTCTGAAGCCCAGGACTAGCTATAGTCACTTCCTGAGCTGTTTTGGAGCGCAAAAGACGATGCTTTTTCCTCAGGAAGCCGGCCATCCCCTTTCCTTTCCACCAGCTCTGAGCTTCCCCCACCACCTCTTGGGCCTCTGGGATCATGGGCACTATGACTCCACTAATTGCTCTGGGAGGCGTAGATGCAGTACAGTATTTTTTGTTTATTTCTTTATTGACCGGCATGGATATGTGTGCTTATGACTAACATGATTGGCCATCACTGGTGTGTGGCGTGAGGGAAGTGGATCCAAGTGTGTAGGAGTCCACTGTCCCGCTCGGCTTTTGTCTAAAGCGTGTTTGTTGACGCTAAGGGTCCTAGCACATCTGAAGGTGTTTTCCCAACTGTGGGTTGAAATAAGCAGGGCAGACTGTGCCCGGGTCAATGAGTGCACCTGCGCCGTCTCTGCGTGGGGTAGTTTGTTTGTTTTCTTACAGCATTGTATTAGACCCACGGATCTATAGAGGCTTTGATCAGCACTGTGGTAATCAGTGCTATTTATGTTGTTTACATCATAGGAACAAGCATGACTTTGCTGCTTGAAAGAATTCGCACAGCTCTATCTGAAAAACAATGTTTCTTTTGGGTTCTTTTTTCCCTTTGTTGACAGGCCTCACCGCTGACATGGTGTGTTTCTGATATAGCGTGTGTTTACAAAACGTTAACTTTGTACAGAGTTTAAAACTGCCATTCATGTTTTTCCATCTTTCAACAAACAATATTGCTGATTGATTGACTGACTAGTTGTTTATGAAAGTTGAATAAGAGCTGCTGCTACTAACGACAATGTCTGTGAATAAAATAATTACAGTTAAGATTTTAAATGATAAAACATCTGCACTAATTTTTAATATTAAATGGTTTGTAAGTGAAGTGAAACACATTTATGCTACACACTTAACATATGGCTTGTATAACCAAAATAGCTTGAAGTAGATTATTGATATGCACAGAAGCATTACTGCCCTCTGCTGTCTTTTTCAGATTTTGTTTTACAGGATAGCTTTTTAGATAGATATATCCATAATTTATCCTGAAAATGTCTTAATTTATCCTAATATGTGACCCTGGACGACAAAACCAGTCTTAAGTGTCAATTTTTCGAAACTGAGATTTATACATCATCTGAAAGCTGAATAAACAGGCTTTGTTGTTTTGTTAGGATATGACAATATTTGGCTGAGATACAACTATTTGAAAATCTGGACTCTGAGGGTGCACAAAAATCAAAATATTGAGAAAAACGCCTTTAAAGTTGTCCAAATGAAGTTCTTAGCAATGCATATTACTAATCAAAAATTAAGTTTTGATACATTTACGGTAAGAAGTTTACAAAATATCTTCATGGAACATGATCTTTACTTAATATCCTAATGATTTTTGGCATAAAAGAAAAATTGATCATTTTGACCCATACAATGTATTTCTGGCTATTGCTACAAATATACCCCAGCGACTTAAGACTGGTTTTGTGGTCCAGGGTCACATATTGTTTTCACAGACTCATAAATCTGTCATTATTTACATTTGATTATGTGTATGAAAATTAAAAGGCAGAAAATCAAACCTGCAAAATCCCATACAAGCACAAAACTATTTGCATTTATGTACTTTAGTAAATATAATAATAATAATTAACTGAAGACATACAGTAGATTTAGTTTTATTTTATTTCACAAAGATATAACGGGCTATATACAGCATTATTTATTTCTGTGTTCTTTAGCTTGAGTGTTTTTGTTTCATTTAAAATGAAGGCATACCAAAAGATAAATAGCCCGTTATTATTTTGTTCAGTTTCATATCATTTTAAATATAAAATAAAACAAACAAGTGAAACAAGCAAGTAAAACTAAAAGCAGTAAAAAAAAAAATATTTAAAAAAGGGTAAGAAACATTTCTGGCAGTCTGCCACTGTACAAACAAACGGTGCATTATACAACCTAAAATACAGAGCTAGAAGAGAATCAACTCGAGAATTTCTTCAAAATATGGAGTCTTCTTCAAACATACAATAAATTTGACCAGCTTGAGTAATTCATATAGTAGCAGCAAACATATTAACTTATGATATCTCATGATTTTGTTACAAACCAGCCTTCATTTCTACTGGGAAAAAGCTTAAACTGTCAGTTTTAATGAAGCATATTAAAATCAGCACTGATATTCAAGACTTTTTTCTGAAAAATAATTTAATCCTACAATATCTAACCACAGACATAAACAACACAACAGTGAATTACTGTAGCTGATTTGAAATCTAAAAAGCACCTTGCCAAAAATCTTTGGTCCATTTGTGAAAATCTAAAAAAAACAAGAAATATTTAATGAAAAAAATCCTTAACATGTGTCAGTATTTCAAAGGAAAAACAATTTAAAATGGCTGCTATGCACTACAAATTGTTTTCTCAGGTGACCTAAAATTGTTTTTATTAAAGCCAAACAAGTTATGTAATATTATCGTATAATTCTGACTATAGTGGGTTATACCAATGAAAGCAATTTTAAGGGATCAGGTAGAAATGATTATATAAATCAACAAATACATGTTCATTGTGTGAAAGAACTTCTATTATAACAAACAAGACTTTCATTTATAATTGTTTAAAAATGTCTAAATTATAAAGAAACTTTTCACAGGTCCATGCAGTGGTCAGTCACTCAGTGTTTTACTTTGAGCTTCAGGCAAGATTTTTACATAAATATTTTTATAGGGTTTTTCTGTTTTTGTTTTCTTACTTTAAAAAATGAAGACAGCAGTATGCTGCTGATGCCTTGATGTGAAGTGGATTTGATACAGGAGGCTGAAGAGCTGTAGATGTTTGAGCAGATGCTCAGTGTCTCTCAGAGTCAGGAGAGCCCTGGCGATCAGGGAAGATGTGAAGCTGGGGATGTTCAATTCCATTGTTGTGGAGATCTTCTTGTTTCTGCAAACCATGAAGTTTATTCACCAGTTCTGTGATGAAGGCCTGATGAAGATGAGGAGAAAAGCACATCATCATAGAAGAATCTTTAAAGACATGATAAAATGTGTCAACAGTATCTGAATGAACACAACGCGACTTAGAGATAAGACCTGAATATCTTTTAAAAGTTTTAACTGGTCAATATCAACTTCTCCAATTTTGTCAACAGAGGGCAGCAGAGGATTTAAGCAGTGTTTGTAGTCCAGATGTGAAAGTTTTAGTTGGTTAGCATGGCCCATTTAGCCCCTGCTGGTGGTTGGTGTAACTACATCAATCTGGCTTTAGAAAGCATTCAGTAAAAAAATATTAAAATTTTTCCTAAATTTTCTGGGTGTTATCCCACAACACACACGTTTTGATAAAGAATTTTGTCTAATCGTTAACACTGTTAGTCACTATTTCCTGCAGTGTGACAGTGAGTCACTTTTATAACTCAAACACTTGCAAGGGTTATTTAGTTAAAGATAAAACATCAAAGCTATGTGCAGAAAAGGACAACACAAATTAATTTGAAATGAAAGATCATATTTATTTCCTATTGTGTGATAGAATTGTAACATATGAATAGCAGAAGGGAGGCAGAGAAAATGGGAGAGAACGAGGTAGGTAGACTTACTTCTGTGTTGTTAACGCAGGTATGAAGGATGTCCTACAAGAAATAAAAATCGAGAGATTTAATAACGACCGTGACAGATCTTGTCCCTGTTGAAAATGGATTTGAATGGTTTAATTGATTCTTTTATTGCAGTTTAAGGAATAGTTCATTAAATAATTTGTTCCAAAACCCTATGGATTTCTATCTTATGTGGAAAACAAATAAAGAAATTTAAAAGAAGTAATTGCTCATAAAAGTAGTTCATATGATTCACTTTTTTGGTGAACTGTTCCTTTAAACTAGTTAAATATACCACATACTGGTTTCTTCATCAGCAGTTTCAGAAAGCAGATACCTTAAGCTTCTGCGTCCTTTCTTCATCACTCTGTAGATCTAGTAGCTCATCAATGTTCACTTCCTCTGGCATATCCTCTTCCTGGGAGGAGAGAAACAGTCAGATTTAAGGCCTCTTCACACCACCAGGAAAAATGTTAGGCTGAAAGAAAATGCAATTTCACTTTCTGACAGTAGATGGCGCATCTAGAAATCAAGAAATAACCGCGCTCTGCAACTTTCAGTTTCTGACACCCTCTTATCATGGAAAAGAAAGTCAAACAGTATTTATAAGACAGCCATTTCTGAGAGCACTGGCAAATTACAGACCAAATTTTTCAGTTTATTTGTCTAAAATTTTAGAGAAGGTTGTATCTGCTAAATTGTGCTCCTTCCTGCAAAAAAAAAATATATCTATGAAGAATTTCAGTCAGGTTTCAGTCCTCATCATATCACAGAAACTGCACTCATTAAATTTACAAATGACTTGCTTCTTGCATCAGACCAAGGCTGCATTTCATTGCTAGTTTTACTTGATCTTAGTGCTAGGTTCAACGATGTAGATCATGATATACTCATAGATAGATTATAAAACTATATAGGTATTCAGGTACTATATAGGACAGGTTTTAAGATGGTTTAAATCCTACCTGTCTGACCGTTACCACTTATCTTACGTTAACGCCAGTAATGGAATACTGCAAGGATCTATCTTAGGCCCTCTGCTATTTAATACCCCTTGGTAATATTATTGGAAAATAGTAGAAAGATTAGTTTCCACTGTTATAGTTCACACATATCAATGACAGTGTTGTGGGAGAAGGAAAAAAAAAAAAAAAGAGTTATTGCTTAAGATCACTATCTATGGTTGTTGTAGGGGGAAGTCGTGGCCTAATGGTCAGAGAGTCTCATGTCCGGTAGGGATTGTAGGTGGGGGGAGTGAATGTACAGAGCTCTCTTCCACCTTCAACAACACAACTTGAGCAAGGCACCGAACCCCCAACTGCTACATGTCATTAACTAACTGCATGATTTGTACTACGCTATAACTGTACTTCTCTGCCATATGGACATCACTCTGACAAACTGTAGTCACCACTGATAAATTGCTCTTAATTGTAATGCAGAAACATTCTCTTTCTGTGAAGCTGCTTTGCAACATTGTGTATTATGAAAAGCACTGACTATACAAATAAACGTGAATTTAAAAAAAGGTTAATTGAATTTTCAGTTTCTCAAAGCATTAGATGCATGAAGCGGTGGTCACTTAAAACCCAGCAGCTTTATATTGGTGAACATTGCGAATTTGCATGTTAAAAGTTCCAATACAATCCGCTGTGAAATTTGTGTTGGGACATTTGTGTGTATGTGTAATATCCCTTATGTGAAATTCCCAAATTATGAAGACCGGAAATGCAAGCTCATATGAAGAAGTTTTGCATTTTGCTACTTTCCAAAGTTCAAGTTTGAATGCGTGTCTAACAGAAGATTAATACATCATAGTGTGACCACTTAGCTGAATTAAAAGAACACAAACTTTAAAGCCACAGGTTTGCGGCACTGCAGGAAGATGAGTGTATATTTTTTAATTGAATTTAAATATTACATTTTAAATATATTTTAATGTTGATTTTATTTATTTTTTAAAAAGACATCATAGAGCAGTGGTCTCAAACTCAATTCCTGGAGGACCACACTCTGCAGAGATTAGCTCCAACCAACTCCAACTCACACCTGCTTGGAAGTTTCTGGTAATCCTGAAGACCTTGATTAATTGGATCAGGTGTGTTTGATTAGGGTTGGAGCGAAACTGTGCAGAGCTGTGGCCCTCCAGGAATTGAGTTTGAGACAACTGCCATAGAGTATGATATCATATCTGTCACGAATCTGGTCTGCACTCCCGTTCATTCACCACTAGAGGTCACCCGCTCACCACATGGACTTTCACACCACACATCACATGGACTGCATTTCCCATCAGCCATCTCACCAATCACACGCACACAGCTGTCACCAATCACTCATTGCACTAATCACAGGCACACCTGATCACACAGCATCACTAATCACACACACACTATTTCAACCCTGGACATTCTCTCCCTCGTTGCCGAGTATTGTACGCATTATTGCTACAGAGCCCTATTAGCTTGCCTTGCCTTGCCCTGCCTTGCCTTGCCCCGCCCCCTGCCTGGACTATCGCTCACGTTTCGGTTTACCTCTCCTGTCTCGCCCCTATGGATACTGTTCGCCGATCGCCGACCCACGCTTGTCTCTGGTTACTCTTTGTCTCGTCCCTGTTATACCTGTTTGCCACTGTTTGACCCTGCCTGTTATGACCACGTCTCTTGCCAATAAAAGTCTGCAAATGGATCCGTACGCCTCTCGTCTCGTCAGCCCCGTAACAATATCACAACCATTTCATTGGCTGAAGAAATTTAACATGCTCAATGTCTAGTAGTGTAACCGACACTCATGGAATTTCGCCATACAAAGCTAAATGTGATTGCACTTTTAAAATGCATATGTTACTGAATTTTTGCACTAAAAATGTTTAATACAAAAAAAATTGTCTAATAATAATTATGAAAAAATGCTAAAATCTGAGTACATCATTAATGCATTAATTAATAAATCGTGTGAACAAAGCATTTACAATTGCACTTCATTCATGGCTTAATAAAAAAACTCACAACTGTTCCATACATTGCAAAAGGAAGAGCTGCATTAGATATGCACATTCAGATGTATTCTCTCTTGACTGCCCACCACATAAATCAATGAATCCCCTGCTAAGCTGTCTCTAAACATTAGAAATCATACTAAATGAGAACAGTGATGAAATCAGACGGTCCAAACAGCCTTGCAGAGCTCAAATCAAAGTATTGTCTCCTGCTCCGTTCAGCAGCTGTCAATCTAGGCCAGGCAGCTGTCACTCAGCACTAATCTATTGTATTACTCCCTTCCCTTTTAGTCAAACCACCTCAAATACACTTCCAGATAAACCAGACTACTTATTTACGATAATAAGTGTTGAAGGATATAATTCATATTTAATTAATGGCTTAATTCTGTATTGATTTTAAAATAGTAACTGCGGTGGAAAAATTATTTCCTCTAATAGGAAATGGTGTACCTGAAAAAAAAAATACAATCTATTATTTATGGTGCGAACCATAAATTTTCACTTCCCTTTCTATTGTGACTTGATGCCTTCGAAAATAGGCCAAAGTCAATTTTCATGTCCTTCCAGTAAATCATTTACCAAAACAAAATCAGCTTGAAACCTGCCACCCACCAGCAAAGCAGAATGAAAACAAAACAGCATATTGTCTAACCCTATTTAACAAAATGTTCAGAACAGGTTCAGATGATTCATGGAAAAGATCCGAATCAAGAGATTTCAGTTGTAAATCTCTTGGAGAAATTTAACTATAATGTGTCCATAATGTATAACAATGCTTCCTCTATCCCATGTTGTCCTCTCACACCAAAATCCACCAACACATTTGTCTAGAACGGCTGTATTCACTGATTTGTGCATATTTCTCTCCTGATTCAGAGGAATTTTTCACTGGAGAAAGCAATATTATGGATAGAGGACACGTATTTTAGCGGAAGAAATGGTTTGAAGTTAAAAACACCTTAATAATGAATTTGTATATTACAAACACACAGCTTTTCACTTTATATGACATTAATGGACTGAAGTTGTATGGATTACTTGTGGTGTTTTTATCAGCTGTTTGGGCTCTCATTCTGACGGCACCCATTCACTGCAGAGGATCCACTGGTGTACAAGTACAAACTCATCTACATTTTGGATTAGCAAATTTTAATTTTTGGGTGAACTATTCCTTTAAGGATGAATTATTGCATTAATTGATTTGTATCATGAACATACTAAGATACAACTAGCTCACAACATAGTATAGAATGTGGTGGGATTCAGTCTAACTTAAAGGAGACATATTATACCCCTTTTTACAATATGTAATATAAGTCTCAGGTGTCCTCAGAATGTATCTGTGAAGTTTCAGCTCAAAATACCCTACAGATCTTTTACTATATAATTTTGAAAATGCCTATTTTAACTGGAAGCAGAAACATGCTGTATTAGAGCATGTCTCTTTAAATGCAAATGAGCTGCTTCTCCCCCTTCCCTTTTCCAGAATAGAGCCATTACAGATCATACCTGCTAAAAAACATACATTTTGGCTCTGATTATCATGTTTATCGCCCTGAAATCATGCGATTTAAACCATATTAGTTTAAACTTCTTATATACGGTTTTCTGAGTGTACACATCCGGAGCACACGTACAGAAAGAGGCTTTCAAAGCCAAACTAAGTTCTCATTCACACACAAGTTTACGTTAAAAACACACATGAGTTGTGTCGGTTATGTCTGTGAAGGTAAACAGCTGGGAAATAAATCGCATATTTATTTTAGATCTGAGTGGCAGCAGCAATATACAGTAAATAAATCAATACATCCACTGCTCTGTTGTCTCCTCTGAGGCTGGGACTCTAAATAGTGTTTTGTGCTCGTCTGTGCAGCCGAAAGCAGAACAGTTAGCATGTTTTGCTCAAACTTTCACCATGGCATTAGAACTGGTATACCGTTGTCACTTGCGAAATTAAAATGACGGCCCCGTGGGTGGAAATTTACAGATTAAGGGGCGGTAATATTATAATCCCTTTGCAACATCACTAAGGGAGCGAAATCACACTCGCTCGTTTTTTCAGACGCTTGCAGAAAAAGGCTTACCAAAACAAATTTACATGGTTAATTTTTTTCACGCTTCTTTGGTTGGTAGATGCACCGGGGACCTGATTATAGCACTTAAAACCTTGAAAAGTCCGATTTTCATGATATGTCACCTTTAATATGTTAACACCAAGTACTGCAACTACGTTAACTTGATTACCAAAGCTCCAAATTGCCATCAGTATGGTGTACATCTATCTACACAGCAGGTTAAGAGCTGGTCATGCAAGCCAGTGTGTTTCCTGATAAGGTTACGGATAACAACAGGGAACAGGGTTGGCGTGGGAGAACTTTCAAAATCCTGAAACTAACACCACCGTTGAAAGGTCAATCAGAGAAAGATCCAAGCTAAAAGCCCTACCAGGGCATCAGTGACCTTTCTTTTAACTCCAAATGCCACTGAAATGCTGAGAAACAAACATAACCCTTCACATGCTGAACGTACAGAGCAAACCTTTAGTAATTGAAAGTTTGTGCCTTTGCTTTAGATTCATTGCTGAGCAGAGAAGCTCTGCACACAATAGAAAACTGAAAATTATTGTACCAAATATCTTGAGATATTTATGTGTAAATATTCATGTAACTTTTGGTTTATTTAAAGCTTGTGACACATTTTGGTTTGTCACTGTAGTAAATTTCGCAAAAAACTCAAAGTATTTCCTCTGATGAAACGAGTTCTTTCACCTTTTACTGCATGAATGAGTGCTGAGTGAATCACTCCAACTGGTTTACCATCAGCCGGTCCCCTGGGCTGTGATTCAGTCTCTATTAATTCCAGGCCAGTAGCTAATGGGTAAGAGTGTGTTTTTTCCTTCCTGCACTTTTTGAGTTAGGCTGTTTCTTTTCTTCTGAGTTTGCATGTCTTATAAACAGCTGTGACCCCAATTCAAATGCCCATCTCCTGTGGCTTTCTGCAAGTATTTATATTTAGGATCAAAGACTGTGAATGTGAGAATTTGTCAAGACAACTAGTCTGACAAGTAAGGCAAGTCTTTTTTAATGTATCACCAGTGTTTGCTAAGGCAAGCATGACAATTGTTATTGCTCATTCCTAGGGCTAAAGATTTTAACAAACTCATAACCCTATGTATTAAACTTCGCCATGTACTGTGACTGTTAGAGCTACAATTTTGTCCATGCAATGAAGTCAGCAAGGTCTAATGTCATTTTGGGACCCAATGACTTCAGCGTCACCACCACCGCGCTCCTAACAACTGTTTCAAACTTATTTTTAACATGTTTAGTGAAGGATTTACTCTGTATATGAATTTTAATCCTCGCTACATGAACCGTTTCATATAAACTGGAATAAATACAAAACTAGAGACAAACTAAAACTGAAATGAGACATTAGTAATAAATAGTATAGTGAATAAATGAAATAATTTATTCACTATACTATTTAAAGCACGTATTTCTGTACATTTCGAAATAAGGTGCATTAAAAGTGAATAAATCCTTGATTAATATGAATATTTTAATTAAAAACGTATCCCCGCGTATTTAATCTTTTAAATAACAGCAGAGTGAGCGAGTTTTTGGATATGGTAAGATTAAACTTATTTTAGTGAACAAAGTACCACATTTCAGCTATCGTTTTGTTAGGGTGGATACACAAAATGTTATTTTATCCTTGCTTCTAGGAAATCCTTAATCTATATGCTTTCTAACAGCTTCATGTTGCCTTAAACATTTAATTTTAACGTGGCTTTAAGCACTATGCATCATTAAAGTTTAACTTTAACCACGTAAAGCCGGTAAATGTGGTGTTTACATGTAATATGAGGGTCCGTGTACCTTCGGATAATTCGTTTTTTTATTTAATATTGAAATCTGAAAAATGAAAAAAACGCCACATTTTCGTTTTCATTTGTTCAAACAAAACGAAAAATCAAGAATTCGGCTTCAGTTTTCGTTTTACTTTCAGGGACAGAAAAGGGATAAACTACTTGAATATTCGATCTCTACAAGTGGGCGGAGTGAAACGCCCCTCTCCGCTGATTGGTCAACCAAACATTACAACATAATAATAGTCCTTAAAAATAATAATAATAGTCCTCTGCTTCTACAGATTCTTAACATGTTTATTTCTGCTACATTTGGTCTCTTTCTCTTCATCAAACAGCCAGATTAACCAATGGCTTGACACAAACCGTGCGAGGCAGAACCTTTCAGTCCTCTGGCACACCGCCTGTTTTATTATATAGCCACCTATCAAAATTTGTGTGGCAAAGCCGCGACGCACTGCAGCGCGGGGAAAATGTATTGTAGTGAAGCGCAGACCAGTATCAATGTATGTGAACGTACACAGAGTCATAACTTTTGTTTTAGACAATACGCTACGTTTTGGACAATGGAGGAACCTAAATAATATGACAGATATGACAAGATATGACTTTGTGTAATTTACCTTCACATCACATCTATTAGCTATTTTTCTATTTTGAGTTTTATTCACAGAGCACTTTATAGCAAATCATATTGTTATCCCACTGGCATGGGACTATTTGTTCCTCCATGGTGCTGTTTTAGTGAAATGTGAATTTGACGTCATGATTTGAAGGTGAACTCGGTGCTCACACCTCATGTTTGCGGCTAAATGCAAATTATCATAATTGACGGACAGCTATGCCCTGAAAAGACATCAGCACTCCGGCTGTTGATGTTAATAACGTGTTTTAATGTCGGTAATAATTTCACCACCATCAACGCATCTAATATTCTCTCTGAGTTTCCATGTTCCCTTACTAAAATTAGCCATGGTTTTAACACGAATAAATACATTTATAGTGGTCTGCGCTAATACAATCTCCGCGCTGCAGTGCGTTGTATGGGAAGCCAAACAACCAAAAAATTGAATTTGAAAATCTGGAATCTGATGGTGCAAAAAAAAAAAAAAAAATCTAAATATTGAGAAAATCGCTTTTGTCCAAATGAAGTTCTTAGCATATATTACTAATCAAAATTAAGTTTTGATTTATTTGGGGATTTACAAAATATCTTCATGGATGATCTTTACTTACAGTAATATCCTAATGATTTTTGGAATAAAAGAAAAATTGACAATTTTGACCCATACAATGTTGGCTATTGCTGCAAACATACCCTTGCTTTTTGTGGTCCAGGGAATTTTTTATTTTATTTTATTTTTTTTGGTCTCTAAAGACCAGGGAACATCCAAGGTAATGTTCTTTAACTTTAACAGTGCAATTTTATATAATGGCTACGTTTGTCAGGCTTTTCACGCTACATATTAAATAAATAAATAAATAAAATTTAATTAATTGATTTAAAACAAACTCTTTTCAAAATTGTAAATTGTATGTAAATTCAATATGATGTATTTTGAATTTTGCACTGCATTTATTTTAGGGTTATTAACTTAATACTGATCTTCATTATGTTAACGTGCAGGAAAAATATGAACTTCTTATGTTCGCTGCGCTGTCAGTTCGGTGGCGCTAGCAAACACGTCCTCCCTGCGCTGTAGAGTCGGTCGTGCCGCTCGGTCCATTGAGCCTATGACAGGACAGCGCGCAAACTCTTTAATATCGCACTGTTTCTCCCACTTTTGGGTTGTTTGGCTTCCCATACGTTGCGCAGTTTTGCCACACAGATTTTAATAGGTGCCCTACTAAAAAAACAAAAACAATAGAAGCCCATTAGAAACCATCACAGAAATTCCAGTGGTTTACATTAAAATACCATTATGAACCATTAGCTTTTTCCAGTAAAACCATTACAAAATTCCTTTTTGTAGTGTGTTTTGGGCATTTTCAATAGGATTTAACATCCCACCAATAGAATCTATCACATACCAGTAGACACCACTATAGTTTCCATTAACACCAATACAATTCCCATCATAACCATTAAATCCATTACATTTTCTATTGTGTTTTGGGCAGGGTTCTATTGTTTTTTTCAGCAGGGTGGTTAGCTATAATAAATCAGGCGGCCGTGCCAAAGATGTAGGCTAGTAGGTAGTTGTGTGTGCAGGTACGAATTAAATTAATATTTATGAGATTTCAGGGGTAGGTTGCAGAATTTAAGCCTACACAAAAGAAATCTCTGTCTAGGCTCTGCCTCGGTATTGTTTGTGTCAAGCCATTCCTTAATCTGGCTGTTTGTTGAAGAGAAAGAGATCAAATGTAGTAGAAATAAACACTTTAAGAATACATAGTAGCGGAGGACTTTTATTATGTTTTTATGACTATTATTATGTTGTAATGTTTGGTAGACCAATCAGCGGAGAGGGGCGTTTCACTCCGCCCACTTGTAGAGATCGAATATTCAAGTAGTTTATCCCTTTTCTGTCCCTGAAAGTAAAAACGAAAAATGAAGCCGAATTCTTGATTTTTCGTTTTGTTTGAACAAATGAAAACGAAAAAGGTGGCGTTTTTTCATTTTCAGATTTCAATATTAAATCAAAAAACGAATTATCCGAAGGTACACGGACCTATGAGTTTACCTTATAGTACGAACCCAGAGTCTCTGTATCAGTAGGAAAGCGATAAAACGAGCTTCTTCCATCCGAAGACTTGTTGCATTTCGGGGCAAAGCAAAAAAAACACATTGTCGAACAAAAATATAAAATGCGGGAAACTACTCATTGGTTATTCTAAAATTAATTGTATTACAAATTATACAACAATTGGAAAATACTAAATTGATAAACTGTTCGGCGTGATGACGTTGAATGTCTCCGACAGCGCCTGTAGTCCCATTTAGCAACTTGTTAGCAACCGTCTTTTTTAAGAAACGTAACAGTTTAAAAAAAAATCACAAGTGGGGTGTAACAGGTGTGTTTTATGTCGTAGAATAAAACGTGAAAGTATCTTGAGCTTGTGTGAACCACGGACCTTATTTAAGGGATTTAATCAAAATCCCATTAAAAAAACCCATTGACTCTGGGACGATGGAACCGGAAGTGCTAAAATGCAGTCGCTTCCGGGTTTTCGCATACAAAGTGACATCATAGTTCCCCCACTCTATTTCTAAGGGGAACTCAAGATGATTTAAAGGGATAGTTCACCCAAAAAATTTGAACATTTTGTCATCATTTACTCACTCTCATGTTGTTCCAAACTTGTATGAGTTTCTTTATTCTGTTTAAAACAAACAAAGATATTTTGAAGAACGTTGATAACCGAAAAGTTGCTGGTAGCCATTGACTTCCATAGTATTTTATGATATAGATATCAATGGCTAACGGCAACTGGCAACTTCAGGGTGAGTAAATGACAGGATTTCCTTTTAAAAGGAACTATCCCTTTAAAAATTATTCAAAATAAACCAAAATTAATAAAAAGCAATAGAATGAGCTAAAACATCAAAAAATCAAGATTTTATTTTACCCCCTCAGCCAGTGTAAGAAAAAACCTATGAGGTAGCCTAATTTTGAAAGTGTGGTGCCTAGTATAAAATTATAAAATATTATAACCCTAAGGGCATTTTCTAAAAAATCTAGTATAAATGCATATACATTCTATAGATAATCTCTGATGGAGGACTGCACTGGCACCTCGGTGCCTCTCATGTCAGCTCAATCCAACCAGAGTAAAATGTCAGATCTTTTGTACATCATCTGCCCTTAGGACTTCATAAACTGTGATGTAACAGTACGCCGTTCCACATTAAATGCAAAAGTGCATGTGAGATCAACACAGGCTGACATGGTTTAGTCTAACTAATTACATTACATGCCTTTGATGGAATTGTTAGCATTTATCCACAAGAAAAACCTGTTTCACAAGAAACCATTTTGTTATTCTTCAAATATCTGTGTATGCAGAATAAATGATTTAATGCAGCCTGTGTTTATTAGTGACCTCTTTACAAGCTGACCATATTAGGAACAAGAACTCATATACAGGTCAACTCTGAAATGTAATATTGTTTATAAACATTCTAAATGTGGATTTGTTTTACTTGGTCCTTGTGATGCTGATATACGCACTTTGGCTGAATCCATCCAGGTGCATTCAGTTTCTGATCATCATTCCCACGGGAATGGAGCTAGCATACAAACGCAGACGTTAATGCATTACCACTTCTCAAACTGAACTGATAATGTAGGCTACATCAAAACAGAAAATTCCTTCTGTGCATTAAACAAGTAACATTTGTGTCCTTTATTGTGAATAACACAATAAATTCCAGCTAATTCTAGCTAGCTAATGCTAAACATCTCAACTGGAGTTACATTAAGATCAAATGGTGACCCAACATTGTACCAACCAGTACTTAATGCAGTCTGGGTTTTCTTTTCCTTCCATTTCAAAGTGCACAACCATGTTAGCATGTGCCTAATTTGGCTATTTTATACCAAGTGACACATTCATTTGCATCAAAATCCCACAGATTATGAGTGAATACATAACCCATGGCATCTACAACAAGATATATGAGCAGTGGTTTCTTCTTTCCTTTCAAAAGTTGAACAGCCTGTTTATTTAGCTACCTCAACCATGCATGATTGCATTTCACAAAACCTCTCCATGTTATTTTTAGCATTTAGCTTTGTTTTATCCATAAAACTATCAGAAAAGACTTATTTAGTACAATTGCTGTTAACTATTACTCATTTTTTGGATTACGTGTCAAATCTGTAGTACAAAGTTTCGTGACTCTAGGTTTGGCCTACTGACGTGGAATAAAAGATGAACCGGCCTCTGGATTACAAATAAACATGAATCTGTCCAATACAGGACTCTAATCTAGGCTTTTTTATTAAGTTTTGATAGAGCAGAGGACTAATGGTCCTGGTTAATGGGGCTTGTGATGCCCTGTCCGTGGACCAGTTGGTAGCGGGTAGTCGTTTTCCGGGATGGGGGTGGAGGACAGTTGCAGGAGGGCTTTCTTTGTGTGATACAGTGACATATGGGGTCTTCATTTCTACAGCCCCCATCCCCCTTACTCATAAGAAACACCCCATGAGACAAATATACCATCAATCAATCCCAGGACCATAAGAGCAGGATGTAGTTGGGCCTGCTGCCGACAGGAAATGAAGGGGGGGATCTGATTACAGCCTCAGTGGGGGCTGTTTCTTTTTAGCACCAACATCACATCATAAAGATGACAAAAAGATGACTGTTGGGATTCGTCCAGTCATCATGTACTCTTAAAGAACTGGTAAAAGTTGTCACTGTGGTGGTACCCTTTCAAAAGGTACCAATATGTAGCATTTAGATACAAATATGTACACTTTAGGAGCTAATATGTACCTTTAAGGTACTATTACACATCCTTTAGGGGTAAATATGGTACAAAGATGTACCTTTTAAAAGGATAGCATCCTAGTGACAGCTTTATTTCTGAGGTTGAGTGATATTGTGCCATACTAGTGTGTACAATTTACATGGTACTTCTTAATGCTACATTTTAACAAATGTAAAAAAAAAAAAAAAAAAATTTAAATAATGAAAATTATTGTTGAAGTTGTAAATAAAACAGATTATTAGAGTAGCAATTACAATAAAATAATATTTGATGTTAATACTTCATGTTTGTCACATAAATGACATTTTATTCAGTCCTTGCTGTTTCTTATTTCAATGTACAATTTAAAGTAGACAGTGCAAAAGGAGCTAGACCCTGTTTTTTAAAAAAAAAAAAGGATTTACATGACAAAAAATATTTAAATAAAATATGCTACTTTAATTAGTAACAGGCAAATTTGGAAATATACAGGTTGTGAAACATACTGCTGAAAACCGCTAATTATAGATGTTGAAACTAAATGTGTTGCAACACCCCTCGATCTCCCCTACAAAATTGCATAATTATCGTGGCAGGATGCCATGTACGTTCCAGTGTCAGAGCTCAAGCATCTCCCTCCTCACATCCACCATCACAAACCCCAGTGACTGTGAATGTTTACTGTTTTCCAGACGCCTGCTGGCATCCCAGAGCTCTCCATGTAAGGCAGCAGGCGCACCAACAAGTCTTGACCGCATCTTTAAACATTTAAGGTCGACCCCCTGATCTTGTTGCTCATGGGAACTGGACCCTCTGAGGAGAAAAATCCCCTCTGTCCTAAAATACCTCAAGACACAGGAATGTAAACTAATTAGATTAGAATTGTTAGCATGTAAGACATGTTTACTTGTCTTAGTTTTTCAAGCCTCACAGGAGAACAGGACAAATAGCCTGATGTAGGTTAACTCAGCAGCGCTAATGTATAAAGACCATCAAATCATATCAAAGTTTGAGGTAAAAATCTTCACAACTTATAATACATAATTCATTTAGGTATTACTACCCTTGTATGGTAGTTATGACACTACAAGGTTTTAAATAATTTAATAGTGATATTTCTGCTAATATTCATTTTCCATCCTACTGATGGAAAAATAAGAAAAAAAAGATAACACTTTACTTAAAGCCTTCATGTATAATGCATTATAAAAGTAGTTTTAATGCATTAATTATGACTTGTAATACATCTTATAATGCATTGTACAATCTCATGAATATTTGTAACCACAGTTAATACATTATAACACTTATCAATTCATTGTTGCACTTTGCATTTTTAATTCAGTTATAATTATTTAGGACAAGATAGAATGTATTACAATGCACATTATGAATAATGCATTATACCCTTTAATAAACCTTTATAATGCATTGTACATAAAGGCTTTGAGTAAAGTGCTACCGGAAAAAAAAAGAAAAAGTGATTTAAAAAAAGTACAGAGTTCCCATCCTGTAACTTTGTAAAAAAGTTGAAATGTCATATTAGTAAGGAGGAGTTATGATGGTAACAAAATGGACATGTAACCTCTCTCTCTCTCTCTGTGTGTGTCTATAAATATGTATACTGTAAATAAGAGTTCAGATGCAATGCAAAAGCCTCTAAGTGTCGTCTGAAATTTTCTTCTATAATGAGCATTTTTCTCAGGCTCCTACATTTATGTTCAGTTATTTCACTTTAATGGCAATGAAAAGAACCTATTCATTGCCATTAAAGTAAAATTACTGAACCTACATATGAAAGCCTGATAAAAATGCTCAGTTTAGAAGAAAATTTTAGATGAAAGAGACTGAGAGAGAGACAGAGAGAGAGTATAAATACAAAATACTAGCTTGTATAACACACACATATATATATATATAAACACACACAAAATGTGCACGTGTAGCCTAAATACAGGGAAAAAAACTAAAACTAAACTAAAATGCATTGCTATAAAAATAAATTCTATATATAACAATATATAACAATATATATATATATAAACGCTATAATAACACATAGTAAAAATTGGTGTCAGCTTGTCATTGTTTACACAGATATTCATGTAGGACACAAAAGGCTGTCGTTTCGTGGAATGACCCAAGAAAAGGTTCACGCCCTTTATGAATAAACGTGCGGAATAATCACTGCTTTGCACATCAGAAGGGACTCAATCGAACATTATTTCGAAACTTATTTGTGGAATGAAAATCCTTTTATCGCATTTTCCCATCTTTGCCATCAGGCATTTTACATTCCATTCTGAATTCAAATGGTGTGACACCTGCTACACAATTTGGGACACGTAGACTAGGTGCACATTTCCACGTGGATAGTGATGATTTTAAATCTTCCTCCCACTGAGAGAAACTTCATTATTATTGCGTCTTACCAATTAATGAATTCCACTGACATATATTCAGCAATCAAGAAGAGATTTATCAGCAATGTCTTTGCTGCGTCATTAAATATTAACAGAAATTATTTGAAATTCTTTTCATTTATTACATTTTATTGTACTCGTGTAATATTATTCTTTGTTACAAGAGGACTTACCCTTCCCAAATACAGCTCGTCAAGTCCACAATCTATCCACTTTTCCACATCCAGGCGCCTCTGGAGTTCCTTTCTGTTATATTTTACGGTGACTCGTGCTTGTCTCTTCTGCACGCTCAGTCCAGCTTCCCGGCTGGTACCACGGTTCGGTGAGTGGATCTTATTGTTATAACGCCTCCCCACCCGATTCGCAGCCATCTCCAGACTGACCCTCCGGATGGACACTTGCATACAAATAATTGATCAGGAGTCTGGCGGAGTAGGTGCGCTGCTCCAGCACGAGGGAGCGCTGACACCTCCAGAGCGCGCCGGGCCGCAGGGTCCTAGCGCTGCGAGGTTACAGCCTTACGAACGCTCTCGCTTGGGGTCTGGCGACCACCAGAAGCCCGCAAGGCGGTGCTAATAGTTAGTACAAAAAAACAAAAACAAAAAAGTTTGATGAAAATTTTACTTGGAGGCCAAACAACTGAAAAAAACATCACAGTGATCCAAAATAACGCCAGTCCATCAATTTGTAAAGTGAAAAGCTGCACCTTTATAATAAAGAAATCCATCAATAAGGCATTTTAACATTAAACTGTTGCTTTCGGCCAAAATACCAGTCCCTGATCAATAATAACATTTCTTGCAGTGAAGGTCACCCCCTGTTGTTCTCTTACATCAAAACCCAATGACATATTTAGAACTATTTTGGACTTTTTTCACTTGCAAACAGTGCTTCATCTGTGCATATTTCTCTCCTGATTCAGGCAAGACTACTTTTTCAATTGTGAAAGCAAGATGGACTCGCTTAAAGTCCAAATGACTTATAGATGTATTTGTTTCTTACAAACACGCAGCTTCTCTTTACTTTTTCTCTTTACTAGTCATGGCTAAATGGTTAGAATGTCGGACTTGTAACCTAAAGGTCACGGGTTTGAGTCTCAGTACCCAGCAGGGATTGTAGGTGGGAGGAGTGAATATACAGCGCTCTCTTCCAACTTCGATGAGCAAGGCACCGAACCCACAACTGCTCCTGAGCGCTACAGCAAAAATGGCTGCCCACTGCTCTGGGTGTGTGTTCACGGTTTGTTCACTACTTTTGATTGATGGACTGGAGTCGTGTGGATTACTTGTGGATTATTGTAATGTTGTTTATTGTTTCACTATTATGTACAATAATACATTTTTAATGAAATTACAGCAGGCTGTAAGGTAGACTATGTGCCCACAGTGTGACTAATTCATCATATGTTTATTGCATTGCCTCATTTTTTTATATGGACAGTCAAAAGTGAGATTTTGCAAAGATAAATGAACTTTGTGTGACATCATTATATTTTGAGATGTTATCTCTTCCTGTTGAACAACCTAACACCATCTGTGACACCATCTACTCACTAAAAAATGTTGGGTTAAAAATAACCCAACTAGTAACCCAACTATGGGTTGGTATAGCACCTTCCCATCTATGGGTTATTTTGACCCAATAAATTGGGTTAAAAGTTACCCAACAGTTGAGTTAATTATTTATATTAATTCAGATCAGTATTTTTTTTAAATTAAATTACTTAATAAAACTACATTATAAAAAAACTTTGTTTTCAAATACAGATTTTGTTTATTTAAATATGCAAATAATACATTTTTAACAAACATATTTTGAAATGTAAAACATTTTTAGTAAGTACTGTAAATTCATACGTTTACAAAATAAATGTACAAAAATATTAAATTCAAAACAAGTGCACATACAACTAACATTTTCAAGATGTACAGTGAATTCAAAACCAACAAATGTGTCTCAATTCATATTCATTCATATCAAAACATACACAAATGTGCAAATACAGTACACAAATAAAACAAACATAACATACAAACATATATCAATAAAAATTAATCAAACACAAGTTATACTGTTTTTTTTCATCTGCATATACACAAAATCTTTACTTGTCACACAATTTCTGAAAGCTGACACTCAAACAGCAAAGCACACACCAAATCTGCAAAACCATACACTAATTCTCAGCCTTTGACTCAGTTTTCAATTTCATAAAACACTTTTTGCAAAACACACACCATTCTCTATGTAACACAACAATTTAACAGGAATTAATATTATGGCAAAGGTGTTTGCTTTTGAGATATGTTTGTGATATTTTGAATGCAGTGCTTCATTTTGCAAGAAATGTGAGGCATTTTGCATTTTGTGTGCAATTCTTGGATTTGTGTGTAAAGTTTTGAAAAAAAAGAGGCAAAGTTTTGAAAATGTGTGTAAGTAGTTGAAAAAAACTATAAGGACCGACTGATGATCAGTAAAATAAAAAGCTTTTACTGATCACTAAATAAAACATTTTTAAGGAGGAGGCAGTGTGTTGAAGGAAATCTTGGAATATTAAAGACTGTGCTGCAAAAACTCCCAAATGGGAGCAAAAGGCTTTGGGTAGTTGATGTCATACACATAGAAAAGTTTGCAACACAGATCCACTGCTTGTAGTAAGGTCTTCTCTTCCATTGTCTCCCCGTTTAAAGTTCTTGGAATTAGTATTCCTCTGCGATAAGATGAAGCAGAAGAAACATTTTATAGATGAACTTGTAAACTAGTTAGAGCTGCTCAATTATAGCTGAAATATCATGAACACAATTATTTTAGTCAATATTGAAGTCATGATTATTTAGCATGATTATTGGTAGGTGTTATGAACAGCATTATGAAGTCTTTCATGAAATTAGTCATTTTAAATATCAGGGAAGTTTCACAATTATCAATACTTAATCAAAAACTAGTTCTAGGTTAACTTGTGTGAGTAAATTTTACCACACTTACATATTTGAGTGATTTGGTTGTTAAGTTTGGACTTGTAAGGAGGAACAAAAGTACACCGCTGTGAACGAAAGGAAGCTGTGCTGGACGAAATGCGGCAGCAACACACTAATCATTTCACCTCATTTATCTTTTTTCATAATTGTTGGAAGTCATAATTGAAGTTGAAAACCTACACTACCAACGGTAAGATTTTGTTATTTTTTAAAGAAGTCTCTTCTGCTCACCAAGCCTGCATTTATTTGATCCAAAATACAGCAATAATATTGTGAAATATTTTTACTATTTAAAATAACTGTTTTCTATTTATTCCATTTAAATATATTTTAAAATGTAATTTTTCCTGTGATCAATGCTGAATTTTTAGCATCATTACTCCAGTCACATGATCCTTCAGATATCATTCTGATATTCTGATTTGCTGCTCAAAAACATTTATTATTATTATTATTATCATTATTATGTTGAAAACACCCGAGTATTTTTTTCAGGTTTTTGATGAATAGAAAGTTCAGAAGAACAGCATTTATCTGAAATAGAAATATTTTGTAACATTATAATTGTCTTTATCATTATTATTTTGTTTTTAGCAATTTAATGCACTCTTGCTAAATAAAAGTATTAATCCCCAAACAAACAAACTAACAAACAAAAAAATTATACTGACTCCAAATGGTATAAGTGTATAATGTTACAAAAGCTTTTATTTAAGATAAATGCTGATCTTTGGATCTTTCTATTCATCAAATAATCCTGAAAAACTGTTTTAAATGTTGATAATATTAATAATAATAAATGTTTCTTGAACAGCATATACGCATATTAGAATGATTTTGAAAGATCACGTGACACTGAAAAATAGAAAGCAGTTATTTTAAATAGTCAAAATATTTCACAATATTGCTGCTTTTGCTGGATTTTGGATCAAATAAATGCAGGTTTGGTGAGAAGAAGAGACTTCTTTAAAAAAAAAAACATTAAAACCTTACTGTCCAAAAACTTTTGACTGATAGTGTACATGTATCACTATTTGAAATAGTTTACTTACTTTGAAATGTTTCAGTGAACTGTCAGAGATTCCACTGTTGCAGTTTTTCCTATCACGGAAGAATCCATTGTCTGAAACATAAGTATAAACACATTTAGTACAACACATTGGAAAAAAAACATGCAAATCTGTCATAGCTTCACATGAGAAATGGCTGTAATTAGAGGCTGTTCTAATAGATGCATAACAATATTCTATACCATATGAATAAACCATAAAAACACTTTTAGTGTTGGTATCTTTCCGAACACTGACACTGGTCCTGTTTTGACCAGCAGGCGTCACTGTTGTGTCACGAACGCTTGGAAGCAGTGAATCATTTTGTGAAGCAATTGGTTTAATTGATTCGAAGCTTCGTTTCTCCCATCACGTCTTTCTTACGGGAGAACTGGATTATTTTTAGACTTACCGATTTTGAGCGCTTCTCTCTGGACTAAGCTGCCGCTGCGCTAACGTTATATACTGGACCGACAAGTTACATGGTCCGTGCGGCGCGGTTCAAATGAACACCACTGCATTTGCCGTTTCCCATATAAATGTGATAATCACTAGTGCGACCAAACAAACTGTAGTCAGAACAGGTCTGCAACCCTCCATTAACTGTAAAATAATCTAAACCTGGCGTAATGGTAGATAGTGATTTCAGTAACATACTTAAGTGTATAGTATACTTAGTAGTACCAAAGTCTTAAAACAAGTCATGTCACTCGGCGGCCATCTTTGAAACGCCTCTCGGGCATGCAAGTGCAGCTCCTATCTCTGAATGGGGAAACATCCAATTCTCCAAAACTGTTCACTAAACTTACGATTAAATTTCATATTTGAAATCACCAAAGAAATCTGACAACAACTGTATCATTAATGTTGTTTCTTTTGCTCAAATAGCGTTATAAAAAGCTTATTTCTCAGACTAGATCAGCCAGTGCGCATGCGCAGTCCTGAGCGCAAGTCTCAGAGCGCTGACTGTTTGGTTTCAACCGGGACTTCTAACTGCAGCTGCAGTGACGCACTGACTTTACGGATTAGCGATTGGCTCTTTCATTCAGAAGGCGGGGCTAAATATACTATATTAAATATGTAGTCAGAAATCGAGATAATTTTTAGTCATGTATTAAAAAACAATCATTTTATTGACTTGATTTTATTTGCACAAAAGCAGCTCATTTTTTAGAAGCAACTATTTTTTAAATTCTAAAATGCATGCTTTTTTCCTTTCATAATTTCATCTAAGATTTTATCTCACATCTTTCAATACCTTGGTTAATTTGTCTTAATCATGTGAAATAACTGTAATTTAGTAGATGCTTAGTAATACATTTACCTAGACATTCAGTACAGATACAGTACACACTGTACACACACTTGGGGATATTTGGTTCCCACAATGTAAGCAAAACCTTACTCCCAGTCTAAACTATTAATATTGACTAATTGACAAAACTAGTGGTGTTGTGAAAAATATGCATGCAGCTGTATTCTGAGGTTGAGTGCATATTCACATCCAGTTTCCAGAAATATATGAGTTTCATCTATTGCTCAGCAGTTCAGTCGCTGCGGTGACAATCTTGTGAAAGACAAACAGTGACGTCACGTAAGAGGAAGTTGTTTGTTGCATATTTCACAGGAGTGCAGACACACACCTGCTGCGTCTGAATACACGAGCTATATAGCCTAGATAAAGGTGCGTTTACAAAGGCGTGCCCGCAGAGTTCGCTAACTTTATTCGATTCGACCGTCGGTCATAACCGAAAAGAGCTAAGACAGGTAGAAGGGGAATTGAAGAATGGCTCAGGTGTGTTTCACTGCTTCTGTCTTCGGGTTACTTTGTTGTCTGTCGGTTCTAAACGCGTGTAAGTGGGACCCGGACTCGGAGCTCGAGCAGGGTCTGGATGTCAGCTCGTTTGATAACGGCGCGGCTTACCTGGCTCACCTGCCGGAGATCACGGACGCAGAGCAGTGTCAGAGTGCTTGCTGTGAGAGAGACGACTGCCAGCTCGCTGTGATCGGGACCCCGGCGGACGACGGCAGTCCCGAGTGCTTCCTGGTCAGCTGTATGAAAGACGGCAAAGACGTGTGTGTTTTGACCCAGAGCACGCAGTTCAAGGTGTATCGCAAGATCCTGGATAGCACTGACCAAAAGCCCCAAAACGAGGCCGAAGTTCGCTCTGTAAACGGCACAGGTACTGTAACAATTGTTCTAAACCAAACGCCAAAATGTACTGGAAACTGGAAAATTCCCATATATAAAATGTTAAAATGAGCCTACTCTTAAGGAAAGTTTGTGGAGCATTTATGTAATAAAAATTAGTTGAAAAAAAAAATCAAAAACACAGTAACGAATAGGCTACTCGTGAGTCATGAATGTATTTTCAAAACATATTTACCACAGATTTTAATATATTTTACACTTGACCTCAACAAACTGTACCTTGCCATAAAAAGAGCAAAATATCTAATAAAAAAAAAACGTATTGACCTGTATACAGTTGGTTTCATAGCTTTCTTCTCACATTACTATACATTTGTGTTAGTTGCATCACGCAGCCTTCAACATATTTTTTTTCAAATATGAGAAATAATATTTTAAAACAAATAGCTTTTTAAAAGGCATAACAATAAAGAATTATGCCAAACTACAAATGCAAGTTTTTCATGAAGGCTTATTCCCTCAATTAACAGTGTGCATTAAAATTATTTGTAACCACATGCCTGATTCACCAAAAAAATAAGTAAATACAAATAAGTATTGTTATATTATTAGTTCATGTTTTAACTTGTTTGGCCATATGTTACGTGTATGTAAACGACAATAAAACGGAAGTTCAGCATTTCATGGAATATACATGAGGTTGATAAGTAGTAATATAATGTTTGTTCACTGAGAAACTGTTAATAATTATCTGTGATCTTAAATAGGTTGAAATAAACGTAACACCAAAAAAAGAAAAAGAAAAAAGAGAAAATGCTGTATAGAAACCCTCCCTTTTTTCCAGGTAGTGGTGCAGCATTGTTGTCTACTGACCTGAGCAACCTGTAATTCAGGTTTTACAGCCTAGTACTGTAAACAAAACTGCAGAAGGGAAGGTAAAGTCACATATTCCCATGCCTGATTGATATCATGATTTGTGTACCACAGTAATATGTTACAACGAGAGATCTGAGGTCTGCATTAATATCATGACCAAATGCATTGGCAATTTGACTGCCAGTTCAAATCAGAGAAACATATTTAGGGCAGTCAACACATGTACACTATATTAAGACTATTCCTTTTCTTCTGTTTTAACAGATCACTGCCGTCTCCCAAGTCTGGTGGGAAATTGCCGTGCTGCCTTCCCACGATTTTATTATGATGTCACCAACCAGACCTGTAAGCAGTTCATCTATGGTGGCTGTGGAGGCAATGATAACAACTTTAACTCCCAGGAGGAATGTGAGGCTTCCTGTAATGGGGTGACAGGTAAATACCAAACAATATTTAGTGAGTGTTAACATTTCAGTTTTATGCAAACCTTTATTATGTAATAGGTTCATTGACCCTAATGTTACTTTATTTATAATCCCAAATGCAATTGTGATGGATATACTTTGAGATATTGATCTGCTTTTATAGAAATGATTAAAAAGTTTGGGGTTGGCAAGGTTTATTGAATGATTATGAGGTTTCTTACGCTCACCAAGGCTGCATTTATTTGATTAAAAATACAATAAAAAGCAATATTGTGAAATATTATTAGAATGTAAAATACCTGTTTTCTGTTTGAATATATTTTAAAATGTAATGTATTCCTTTAATACAAAGCTGAATTTTCAGCATCATTACTCCAGTCTCCAGTGATCCTTCAGAAATCATTCTAATATGCTGATTTGCTGCTCAAGAGACATTTATTATTATTATTATTATTATCATCAATGTTGAAAACAGTTGTACTGATTAATATTTCTGTGGAAACCGTGATACATTATTTTCAAGTCTCTTTGAAGAATAGAAAGTTGATTTGAAATGGGAAACTTTTGATCAATTTAATGTGTCCTTTCTTTCTTTTAATTCATTTACCTGCTGTTTACTGATTTGGACTTCCTGCTTTAGAGCTAAGCTTTTGCATCAAGCCCTTTTCATTGTTTGGTCTGTACATGTGAAGTTAGTCTATTGAAGTGCAGTGACAAAAACAGAGCATTTGATGACAGACGAAAGGAATATTCTGTAAGGTGTGGTCTTAAGTTGAGTAAATTGATTAGATTTGTTGCAGCACACAGCTGATGATTGTATAATATGACTCAAAGTATCAACATACTTTACTTTCATGACTGGAGCATTTTGGATCACTATATTTATGCTCCACAGAGTGTGTCAGCAGCCTAGTTAGGATGTGGTATGCAAGAAATATGGCAAAATAAATGCAAATCAACACATCCTGGATTTGAGGCCAGCTGCCATTCGCATCTTAGTTAATGTTTGCATTGGCTTACATTGGACACCCAGAGAAAATGCAGATACATTTTGTGTACTGAAAGAAAAACATTGTGTTTTATTGAGGATTTTGGGTTTAAATCTCAAATCACATACATACTGGTATGTGAGGCCCATTACAATCACTGTAAAAGTCACTGGAAATGTTTTTAGAGCATATCAGTCTATGATCTGACATGTCTGTGGTGATGAAAACGGGTTTAGAGAAAGAGACCAAAATACGAGCTTTGGAAAACCATACAACTTTTATTACAGCCTTTCTCCAGTGAACATGGGCACAAATACAGTACCCACATTGTAGTTTGTGGTTGGCTGTGTGCTCGGTATGGTCAGTCTGTTGGTTCACATCCTGCTATATTTGAATGGTGTCGAGTTGATTTCCACTTAGAGTTCGTAGTAGAGTTCAGCCAGGTAACTTGACATTGTCATGCGGCCTGTTTTATTACATTACTCTCAGCTAATTCTCAAAGCTAATCGTTTAGTTGTTTTAATTTTATGGGCTGAAATCAAAACTACTTCAAAGTCAATTAGGTCTATTTTCTACAGTTTGGACAACTTGTCTTAAGTTGGTTTCATCTTACTCTGGGTTGTTGAATAACCGGTTTGGCGACCTCTATACAGATGGGTTACCTGTCCTCGACAAAGGCATGACAAACACATTAGCTGTCACTGTTTTTTTTTTTTTTTTTTTACCTCTTTCCTCTCAAGCATTGCATTGAAACATGATAGATTTAGACAGAGAAGGAAAGAGGAAAGGAATTTTTAGTTTTCTTTAAGGGGTCAATGTGCTTTGTGCCTGCTGTATCCGAATGACCCTTTGTGATCCGTGGAATTACCAGTTTTATGAGATGAGATGATGTTTAAACGGAAAAAGATGCCATCTGCTTCTAATAGAGACGCTTAGACGAAATCCTATCATCGTCATCAGGAAATCATACGGAGGATTTTATTTACAACACTCTGGACTGTTTTGTGTTATGCAACGTTATTGTGTGTGTGTGTGTGTGTGTGTGTGTTACAAATTGTGCAACCATGTCCATGGGACTTGCACTACATTTTTTTAATTTATTTTTTATAGAACATTCCTTACTGTTCATTTTCCTTAGAAAACATGGAAAATTGTAGTTTAGTTTGGGATCTACTTACTGAATTACCGACCCAGATTTTGAATGGTAGTGTAAGATAAGTAGTTATTATTTTTTTTAAAGACATTAATACTTTTATTGCATTCAACTGATCAAAAGTGACAGTGACTTCTGAGCTTTCAAAACATCCTGAAAAATGTATTATCAATCACACGCACACACACACACAAAAATATTAAGCAGCACAACTATTTTTAACACTGATAACAAGAAATGTTTCGTAGGCACCAGATTAGAATATTAAAATGATTTTAAAGGATCATGTGACACTGAAGATTGGCGTAATGAGTGCTGAAAATGTAATATAAAATGTATTATAATAATATTTCACAATATTACTGTTTGTACTGCATTTGTTTATCAAATAAATGTACACTTTAAAAAAAAAAAAAAAAAAAGTTTTAAATTAAGGCAACCAGCTTCAGCAGATTTTTGAGTTAAAACGACAAGTTGAGAAAACTCAAAAATCTGCTGAAGCTGGTTCCCTTAATTTTAAGTTGGCTCAACTTTTTTTTTTTTTTTTTTACAGTGTAGGCTTGGTTTTATAACATTTAAAAACAAACACAATAGCAACTTTTAAATGGTAGTGTATGTCTCGTTCAGAATTATATAGTTATATATACACACAGTATAGTAATTTAAAGTGTCTCTCTGCTCTCTCTTCAGTTGCTGTGCCCGAGGACTCTCATTCCGTTGGTCAACGCAGCAGAATGTCTGTACCTGAAAACAACATCGGTAATCAAATCTGTCTGTTATCAAGATGTCCCAGTGAGACCGGTTATGACACAGCTGAAGAGTGATGCTTAACTGACTGAATATTTTGTAAATAGTAAATCATTAGCTCAACTTGTCAAAGCTCCCAACAATCATGCTCAACTAATATTATTTAATAAAATTGATCATTTTGTAATGAATTTAAAGAGGTTTCTGAGGGGTCCAGGACCCAGGCACTCCTCAGTTCTGATAATTGGTAATAATAAGAAATGATTCTTGAGCAAATCAGCATATTAGACTGATTTCTGAAGAACCATGTGACACTGAAAACTAAAGTAACGGCTGCTAAAAGCTTCCAGGTTTACATAGTAGTCTCAAATACTAAGAGAGTGTATTGACTTCAAAATGGATGATAGACACTTAAGTATTTTGTCTTTAGTGCTGTCAAACGATTAATCACGATTAATCACATCCAAAGTTTTTGTTTATACGATATATATATATGTGTGTGTGTACTGTGTATATTTATTCTGTATATATAAATACACACACATACTATATATATATATATATATATATATATATATATATATATATATAGAAAATATTTACATATAAATTTGTATTCATATAATTTACATTATATATAAATATATTTAATCTATAAACATAAGATATTTTTCTTAAATATATACATGTGTGTGTGTGTATTGAGATATACATAATAAATATACACAGTACACACACACATTATATAAAAAAAAACGTTTATTTTGGATGTAATCGCGATGAATCGTTTGACAGCACTACTTTAGTAGGATCCATTTTACCAGGTTCTTATGTCAGATAAACACAATTCTGTATCTCTCTCCGCAGATGTTGAAGCTCTTCCTGAAATGACATCAGATGAATTCCAAGGTATTTTAGCTTTATTTATTTTTTTACTATTTAAATTAAATAGGTTTTAGTGGTTTTACATTGTCCACGACTTTAAGCAGAGTACAGTTGTACACTGTTGGTTCTAATGGTGTCTTCCCATTGAATCAGTGAAGTGTCAGGCTCCCGCACTGACGGGATACTGCAGAGCCTCCATTAGAAGCTATTACTACAACAATGGCATTTGTCAATCATTCACCTATGGAGGCTGTGGTGGAAACCAGAACAATTATGAAACTGAAGAATCATGCATGACAACCTGCACAGGTACTATTGTGTGTGACTGTTCATTTTCTGATTGCCATAAATCACTATGGAATTATAACTCTGTGTGTTTGCATCACAGTGAAGGTCATTCCCAGCAACCACAAGGACCCTGTCGTCCCCAATTCTCTTAAGGGATTTGAAGGTAAGATGCTAAGAATCTGTGTCAGATTCTATATCAGCTGTTATGAATTTCTTATTGTTATTTCAAACATTGCCAATAATGGAATAGTGAATTTTTATACAATAAAACCAAACTTTCTTTATCCTGTAACTTAATACAGAAAGCTGTGCTGCGCCATCCGACTCTGGCCCGTGCCGTGCAGCCTTCCAGATGTTTTACTTTGAGTCCAGCACTCAGTCTTGTAAGCGCTTCCTCTATGGGGGCTGCAAGGGAAACCTAAACCGCTACAGCACTGAGGAAGAGTGCATGGCAGCTTGCTCCGGGAAAGATGGTAAGAGGACAACAGGAATTCTCCATCCGGTTTTAAGTATGTGTCTTTGTTTTGCTGGTAGCTTATGTTGTTGTGTTTCTTTTTCTATTGGCCATTTTGATGGACATGAAGGCGACACACGTAACCGCTGGACTCCAGGTAAGGCATTGTTAAATGCATGATATGTATTAAAATGAATTGAATTGCTCTTTGTACTTTAAAAAAAAAAAAAACTCATTTTCGACATGAAAATACCCAAACAAACATCCAACCAGTCATAAAATCTAATTAATATACCTGTATATTAAGTACTTATAATTTATATACCCACACTTGTTTCCAAAAGTTTGGGGTCAGTTAAGATTTGTTAAAGAAATTAGCTTATTTTTGTTTAGCAAGAACACATTAAATTGATCAAAAGTGACAGTAAAGATATTTATTTACAAATGATTTTATTTTAAATAAATGATGTTCTTTTGAACTTTTTATTCATCAAAGAATCCAGAAAATAAATGTATCATGTTTTGCACAAAAATATTAAGCAGCACAACTGTTTTCAACACTGATAATAATAAGAAATGTTTCATGAGCAGCTGATTTCTCAAAGATCATGTGACGGTATTACTGTATTTTTGATCAAATAAATGCAGCCTGGGTGAGACTTCTTTCAAAAACATTTATATATATATAGTTTTAATACAAAATTGAACATGTCTTGTGTCTCTCACTCGCAGCCTTCTTCCTAGTGGCCACCCTGGCCATCATGTCTGCCCTACTTCTGGTAGGTTTGATCCTGATCACAGTGCGCAGAAACTCCAACAGGAGACTTTTCATGTTGGATGACAAGGAGGAGTTACTGCCTGAAGAGGAGCAGGTGTCCTATGAGAAGCTGCCCAAAGAAGACTCACGCTAAAGCCAGAGGCCTTTTTGTGTCTGGAACGAAGATCCATCTCATGACACTCCAACATTCAGCTCAATTAAAACTACTAAGTTACATTAATGTTCATTGTTTAAATGAGATATTCTACATCATTTTTTAAACTGTAAAAGTGGGATATGTTGCACTAAGATTTGGTGAGATGGTTGAAATACTTCTATTACCTTTGTCATCTGTCACTTTTTATGGTTATAATCCTACATTGTAGAAGCAAATCAGCTTTCAGGGATGTATTTATTGTCTCAAGCATATAAGTAATGAAGTGGTAGCCCTTTTTTTTTTTTTTTACTTCACTTGTATGTATATGCATGTATACATTTATAAATGAGAATAATTGATTAATTGAGTTGATTTTTAAAGGCTTATAACTCTCATGGCACATTTTAGTGAGAATGATTCTATGTAAGTCATTAAATCATTGCTACAGTCCATAGCCTTGTTCTTTGATTGTAAGCATACAAAAAAATGCAGATCTGAGAAAATAAGAATGCATACATGAGATGATACAATATACCATAACAGAAAATGTTATATATATATATATATATAGTAACATATATTATACTATAGTAGCAACTGCAGACTTTTGATGACTCTTTGCCCACTACCGAATGGCCTGTAACTGTGACATATAACGGTTTAATTCATATCAGCCTATATGTTTTTTAAAAAAACATTACTTTGAAATCTTCAATAATAGTCAATTTATTCAGTCTGCTTTCTTTTTCCTAGTACTGATTTGTTGATATGTTAGCCTGTCAAGAAGCAATAGGGCAGACCAGTGCAAGTCATGCGAGGAAGTTGTCAGTATATTTATTTAAATCCAACATTGCCTGTTGGTTTCAAACACCATCTTTGTCAGAAATTAGGATAATTTTGGGTTTCACCCTTCAAGCTAAATTCCACTGTCATTATAGCTCTTGGATAAATAAGTGAACACAGTTAAACCATTAGAGCAAGAGTTAACTATATAATGAGCGTAGATTATACCCGGAAGGTCATGACTGAGGGATTTTTCATGAATGTCAGGGGCAGGTTGTCCTGTGTGCTGTAATGTTTTAGATGTTTTTTTGCATGCTACCTATTCTATTTCATCTGTTTCCTGAATTGTTTTGTTTTTCCTTATTTTTTTTTACTGTTTAAATAATGCTTAAAATATTACATGAATAATTTCTGAAGCATGGAATAATGGTTGCTGAAAATTTGGCTTTGCTATCACAATAAATAAGATTTTCAAAAATATTAAAATGGTAAACACTCATTTTAAATTATATTTCTCATAGATGGATGGATGGATAGATAGATAAATAGATAGTTACCCTTATGACAGCATTCTCCACGATAAATCAAATTTAATTAAATTTAAGACTTTTAAAATATGTAATCAGAAATGACTTTCACTAAGCCTAGTTTTTGAAAGTCTCTTTCTGATTAGTTACATAAACATTGGTTAGAGCAAAAAATTAAAAATATTCCCCTAGATGTCATTCAAATTCACATCTGAATAGCCACAAGGGGGCGATGGTGGATTTGATGTTGGCACAAGTTTTTAGGAATACAAGGAAATGCAAAGTTAGTTCTGTATTATTTTGGTCTTGTTTTAATTAATATCACATGTACCACACTCCAATCATGAAAGTGTTTTAGACTCTCAAGTCAGTCTTTTACTCTGAATGAAAACTGTGAATAAAGAGTCACAGACATGAGCACTTATGAGAAAAGGAATAACCCCCCTTAGAATCTAGTAAAACAAAATATGTTTTAAAAATCCATCTTTAACTAAGAATGTGTTTAAATTTCCGTTCTGTCATGTTTCTAAACAGTTTTTGCTGTATGGGGTAGGGGCACAGTGAACCCCATTTATAATCTGTTAAGAGCAAGTCTCACACACCGAGCAGCATTTGGAATGTAGGTTCTGTCTTTGTCTCAGTAAGCGTAGAGCTCTGAAATTAGGTCATAAAGACCGAGCGATTAGCTCATTTCCCAGTCATGTAAAATCACCCCCTCCACTCACACAGAACAGGCAAAAAAGGAAGGCAGGAGAGCATTACAAAAAGTTTGGCTAACATGGCCAGCTTACTACAAAGTCTTTGTGTCAAGCATTACAAGTTTACCAGGAACAGACAGACTAGGCTAGGATCGATGCAATTCACACTGAAAGAAATAACTCAAAAGCTCTTCATGGAGGTGTTTTAGAAAACCTGAGAAAGTGGGAGGAATGAGGGGGTCGTGGCTCACACTTAGATCACGAAAGTGCAGTGTGGGAAACGCAGCATATTTACAGAGCCCCATCCGTCTACTGCGGGGCTCCAGGATGTTGTAAGGGCCCTTTGTGTTTGAGTGTGTATCTGAGCCTTGGCCTGTGTAACCCCTGCATGTTGTCAGTGCCCGTGGTCATCTGGTTTCCATCCTGCGTAAGTGTAATTGTGCTTATTTAGTGTGACACCCCTCCTTTCTCCTCCACTCCCTCCTCAGCCATCACACCAGCTGCCCGACTAACTGCAGAGATGCTCGGCATTCCATGAATGTGAGAGCGCTAAGCTTCCAAATGCACTCAAACACACAATCGTCTTGAGTCAAGTTATTGAGAGTTTTGAAAAGACATTTCTAAACAGATTGCAAAAATTGCATTAACTTTTGTCTGCAAGTAACTGTTAAAAGGTGGAGAGCCGTTTTTTATTCTACAGAGCATCTGATTGTGTAACCAACAGAAGATCAATACATCATGGCATGAAGAAGAACGCAAACTTTAAAGCTGCTGGTTTCAAAATATATAATCTACTCCACTTTCCCGTGGAAAGCTTCAAACCAGCAGCTTTAAAGTTTGCGTTCTTCTTAATACTGTGTTGTCTTTCTCTTCTCACAAGTCTTCAAGTGATATGAATTCGCAGGTCAAAGTTCACCAAACATGAAATTTGGAATGCAGCGAAATTCTAATGCCCTCGTGTTTCCGTTCTCCCATATTTGCATGTTATTTATTTTCTTAAATTGGATCATGGAACTTTGACCTCTCTATTGCCATCTGTGGTTTAAACATAAAATTACACGAAACCGGCTAAGTTTTTTTTCTTTGGCACTGCTCATGTGCACAGAAGAATATGAACATTTGGGCCATCATGGCCCACTGACATTAAGAAGAAAGCAAGGGATATATCTGAAAAACATGTCAATTGAGTAAGTAAGTACTGTATCTGCTGCCACAGTAGTAGGACATTCTTTTCTCTGTTTATGGACTTGAAATTTCCAACAGATCTCACAGTAAAACATATCTATTTTATCAACACAACAGGTTTTGTCAGCTTGGAAGGTATCGAATAGAAGTGACCAGGGCTGAAGCACCTGAATATCCACCGTGGTTGTGTCCATGCAAAGGATGAACAGGAGTGGAGAGAGGACGGATCCCTGGTGCACGCTGAAGGTGATCGGGAACAATTCGGACAGGTCGACGAGGCATTGGACAATGCTAGTGGTGTTGGTATAGAGGAGCTGGATCCACTGTACGTACTCCTTGGGGAAGTCAAATTGCAAGATCAGAGTGAGTGACTGGACATGCACAGATTGCACCTCAACATCAAGAAGACTGAGTACATGGAGTGCGGGCCCCAGACTGACAGGACGACCAGAGTTAGAGGGCAGCCACTGAACAAGGTCACCGATTTTAAATATCTCTGTTTGCTCCTCAGGAGCGTCAGGGACTCTCTTAATACGAACAATGGTAAACGGAGTGGCTTTATGGGCAATTGTCTGTGACTGGCAAATGCTGAAAAAGCGGTGGCTCAATTGTCTGATTGAAGGACATGACTGTGTCTCCAAGATGCTTCAAGAGACCTACCAGCAAAGCTACCTGAAAAACTATGCACAAGTGCACCTAGGGCAAAAGCTGCTTTAAACACAAAGGATGGTCACACCAAATGTTGATTTAATTTAGTAATAGAAGTTAATAGATAAAGAAAATCTATTTATGACATTTTTTTTGACAGAATCCTCATTTTACAGCATTTTTACACAAGTGCCTAAAACTTTTAACAGTAATGTAGCTTTGCAGATAGGTTTCTTGAAGCATCTTGGAGACGTTGCCACAGTTCTTCTGGATTTAGTCGGTCTCAGTTTGTTCTGTTTCTTCATATCATTCCCGACAGACTGATGATGATCAGATCAGATTTCTGTCTGGAGAACTGACTGTTGTCAGAATCCTTGTGCAAACAAAAATCTCACTGGATTATTACAATTAATGGCTAAATGGATGTTTGGAAATGGAAACTGATATTTCCTACTGGCACACTGAAGCAAAGGATATAAATAACTGACTTAAAACCATTTTTAGCTGGTGAAAATACTAGTGTTCTAATCATTTTGGCCAGCACTGTAAATATATAAGTAAATACAAAACACAACAAATTTACATAAGTTAACAAAACTTAAACCACCTCACCCAAATACAATAATTTAGTCAGGAGTCTAATTAGAGTCAGGAGTTTATCACAATGCTGAGCATCTACAATGGTGCAAGTACCTGTAACCCTGGTAGGTGGAAATTTGGGTAAATGCAAGTTGTGTGTATACACTGCAGCAAACAACTGGATGACCATTGAAGCTCATCGAGTTTGTGCAGTACCATTCATGTGCAAAACACACCACAGTTTCTAGCAAACCAACTTAATATGAAAAAATAAAGAGTTTAATTTCTCTGCTTAATTTCTCAAAAAGGTGTGATTACTTGAGATAAAAAATTTGAATCTATTGAGAGCCCTAATATGTATATAACATTAAAAAAACTTTTTAGCTGAAGTGTAAAAATAGTTGTATGTTTTTCTCACCTGTGGTGTTAGACATGTTGTTTACCCTAGTAAAACTCAAGCCCTTTCACCCCTGCATCAGTTCCTCCACTGCAGCCCTCTGCACCTCAGAGGCCTGTCACCACGTCTTTAGTGCCTGACAACAGACTACACTGAAACACACCAGAAGACCAACACAAACCACATCTGACTCAAAACAGAGATAGAGAGAATGACACAGGAGAAAGACACTGAGAAGACATGTCATGGATCTGGAAAGATGGGGTTAAGATAAATGACATAGGAGAAGAAGAAAGAGTGCATTGGGGTGAGAGGCAGCGTTAGAGAAAGCCACTGCTGGTGATGTCATGGCTTTGGCTCTCTAGAGCGTGGAGAGGGCCGGGCCTGAGCGCAGTGCTGGGGGGTTGGGGCCGTGGATTGGGTCTTGGCGGAAAGGGGGACTGTAATTTGAGTGACCCCCATCTCAAATTGAAAGCAGTTGTGAATTCTCTCGAGGGTAAAGTTTAGCAATCCAGACTCAGCTCATGGTTCCCACGACACAGTCCGACCTCCCTCCTCACTCCGTCCCGATGTCCATTCTTTCTCTCGTTCCTTCCTAAAGTCACTAGTCTCTGTGCCTATAAATGGGAAGTCTGGTGGCAGTTTCGAGGAACGGCCTCCACTGAAAAAGGCAATAAGGACTCACAGCATCTATGCTTATTAAAAGAAATCTGGAGATTATAAAATGCCTCTGAAATGGAAAATAGTTGAGGCAGATAATTTAAGAGACGGTTGGGTGGCTAGACCGCACCCGCCTCGTTTTTCTTTCTACTTTCTTTATCATTCTATCGTAGTCTTTATCTTTCTTAGGAAGAGAAAAGCCTTTTCTATTTCAGCATCTGGGTCAACAATATGGCACTTATTTATTTTTTGTCTACATTTAATCATTTAACCAAATGTAGATTGCAAATGCAATTTGCATGCAACAATTTAAATGTGTTTTTGATTTATCAATTTAAATACATGTTGATATTTTTCAAACGGACATGAAGTCAAAATGTCTTGAAACAATAATGAAGAAAAAAAGCCTAATTAAGAGAGGGAAATTAGTTAAGTCAATATATGGAGACATACAATGGAACAAAATGTTGTGCCTCACAGGACCACGGTGCTACACATGTAAACATATATGAACAAATGTGGGCATATACATAAGACATAAAGGTATCTAAACATAGATCTACACATACCTATATATCACATAGCCTATATAAACAATAAAAAAACCTACACATAGCTAACCTAAATTCTTTACATAAGTACTTACATAAAACTTAGACATTTTCATGGTATTACATGGATTTACATGGTACAAACATAGTGCTGAGGTACATAATACAATGCAATAGACATTCAGGGCAAAAAGACTGCAAACAGCGACAGTGCAAGATGAAGGGAAAAAAAATGTCCATGCAGTGCACATAAGCAGAGATGAGAGTATTACGGAGATGGATGATTTGTAAAGCCCACTCATCCACCTATGCATAGCCTAGGTGTTTGGGATGGTAATTAAGGTAATATAATTATATATATAATATAATCCCACCTCTTGTGTTTGTGTGTGCTCTGCGTTCAAAAATCAGTCTGAATGAACAATATAATGGCGTTAATGTGAAGACTAACACTTAATTTCTAGCGATTATCGCCGATTTGATTGCACAGATACTATTTAAACTAAACCGAGCTAGACAATGACATCTCTGAATTCAATAATGAAATGCCTTTAACTGAAAATTGAGTGTTTAATCTTATCATTATACATTACTGACACTCTATCCTCCAATTTGATACTGTTAAGTGCTTTGACACAATCTGTATTGTAAAAGCGCTATATAAATAAAGGTGACTTGACTTGACTTGACTAATTTTAAAAAGTTCACGCACTTAGATATAGCCACTTTGTAACATCAAAATAAGACTTGAAATGGCCTGAAAACATGATCTGTGGGAGTTTTTAGTGATTAATCAGCTTGGTGAAATTTAATCTCTGTGTCTATGACCAGTATTTACGGAGCTTTGAAGACTGAGGATCAGAAAAATTTTAAAATAGTTAAAAGTTAACTATGAAAAAGAATATCTAAACATAAGTTCACAAATAAAATGTATTGCTTAAATTGTTACTGCCTTGAGTTATTATTTTGGAATAAATTTAAAATGCTTGATGATATTCTTGACTTTAATACATAGAATATTGACTGCATTGTTAGTGTAAAAATATAAAATAGAATTGAATTGTTTTTTCTCTCTTTTTCTGATAAGTAATGTTTATAAATATATAAATCTTAAATAAATCGAAATAAATCGATATCAATGATATTGATCAATATCAATGAAATAAGTCTCTTAAAATATCAGATACAGTGCAGTTGCGCTATGGGCGGCCCGAGTTCGAATCCCAACTCTTGGACCTTTCCCGATCCCGCCACTCCTCTCCCACTTTGCTTCCTTTCATTACACTGTCCACTGACCTACACTGTCCTTCATTACTACTGCCCCCCTCACACACACTTTTTACTTTTGAAAATATATTTAAAAATAGTTTCAAAATTAAAACTCGTAACCTTTTACTTGAAGGTTACGCCACATGATATTTTGAGAGTCATTCAATTTAAACCTTTCTTAAAAATGGCATAAATGTTTTCAAAACCATAAGAAATGTGCTTTAATGAGTTTTAAACTATACTAAATTAGATTTTCTGTAAGGGGTGCAGATGTTGTGGTATTTTAGTCTGATAAGAGAAATTAGAGGTCTAATGTCATTTGATTTTCCCAATCCGTCCACCCGTTTATTATGAATGTTGTTGTTTCAGGGCTGGCAAGCCTAAATCATCCAGTCAGTTATGTTCTTGATTAACTGAGACAGTCTGGGCTAAAGCACACCTGACCCATGCAAGAGAAAAGATTTATTTGGAAAACACTGGCATATCATCTAATTGATGTCTGAAGATCCTCCTTTTGGAAAAAGATGATGTTGTGGTAGGTAAAAATATGGCATTCAACCATAATTTCAGTAATCTGTTTGGCAGTACAACTGATTGCTGAATGTAAGCCTTGCCCAAGTAAACACAACCGTACACAGAACTGATGGGAGCCTCTGCATTGTCTCAGATGACACATTGCCAGCATAAAACTAACTGTTGGCTAAATGTTTCCAGACCGCAGCTGTAAGGTTTTTTTCTTGGTTGTATCTATTGTTACGATCTCAGTCCTGAATACCAGTTAGGTAAAATGTGTGCGGTAGCCTTTATGACGGCCAAGTATGTGTGTGGCAGACTTTATAAGCAATGAATCGTATTTATGGTTCAATTAGAATTACAGCCTTGTGCCATACAAAAATGAGTGATCTTATGCAGAAGGGAGAGGCTTCAGTTTGATGTCAGACATGAGAAAAGTTGTTTAAGGTCATCAGTTTGAGTCTGAAACCTCACTTTCTCTCTCCTTCCCTCTCTACATAAGCACCATTGTGTTTTTGCATGATAAAATCAGGAGGAAAGAATGTTTGGGGCTGATTCAAAAATGTAAATAGCATTTTAATTTACAAAGATGTGTTATATGTTGACTTGGAGAAACAAGCTTTGTGTGTCCAGAACATTGATTTGTAGCGTAAGAACATGTGTAAGACGGATAAGCTGTAAAAACCTCTTTATGTGCGAAATATCTTGACAGCTTCACATGAAGGGATTAAATGAATGCTTTGTTATTTAACGGCACTAATTGCGAGTTGTGGTGCGATTTATTTTCCTGCAGTCCTGTGCATACTCACCTTTGTGCTGGGTGGGTTGTTCTGTTTTATTAGTTAGGCCGTGTCCACAGCTATTTGGATTCAAGCCCTCAGAGACACTGTCTGGGTCTGTAACATCACAAAAGGAGCATGATGAAGTGTTTTGGTGTGAATCAGTGACACACAGAAGGTCAAAGTCTCTTGGATGCATTTATCATCTGAACTTTTTCACTCCGCTGTTGAAGAAAAAATTGCACAGCTTCTGATAGTCTGAACTGGAATGTCTTTGGAGTTGACCAAAGCAGTCATTCCCATGTTTGGTGATTGAGGCTTTCTTGGGAGAGAGGTCATGATTGGTCTTCACAAAGAACATATTTATTCATTTTAGGTTAGTGTTCGTGAGAGTGTTATATACTATTTATAGTAGGTTTTTTTTTTTTTGTGAAACCTTGATGTATATTTAATGTTGAATATATTATTTTACTATTTGTATTTTTATATCAATTGCAATATTGTCCTATTTAAATCAATATGATAAATGAGTTAGGTCAAAAGTAATCTACGAGTAATCAAAAAGTAGTCTGATGATATTGCCTAAAATGTGTAATGTAATGGATTATGTTACTAACTACAATTTTTGTCATGTAATTTTGAATCAGTAACAGACTACAATTTGTGAGTAATCTACAAAGCTCTGGATGTATCTAACTATTTTATAGTACGTGGGTAGCACAGACTTCAATGAGAAGTGCCATTTGACATTGTTTCCAAGATGGCGGTGGATAACATGCTCAGCAATGAGCTGAAAGAAACATTAAAGAAACATAAAAACTTTCCACTCTGCTCAAATTTTAATGTTGAGTGAGAGAAAGTGAGAGTACATTTCTGTTATGTTGCATATTTTGAAGTATTTTCGCTTTCAAGATCTGGATCCAAATGATGATGTACTCTGTAAGAAACTCTTAGAAAGAAAACTGTTGCCTGCCAAACAATCAAAACATAGTTCTCATACAGTCAGATATTCTCCCACAGAGTCTTCCTGTACAGTTTAATTACTTGTTAGAGGATATGACATCATTCACTGAGAATTCTTTTCTGAGAATATTTCGGATGTAGAGTCATCTAATTTACAAAGGATCAGGCTTTTTAGTGGGCAGCATATCAGACACCAAAAATAGCTAAGTCTGGTAAAGAGTAGGCTGTGGAAATGTCTGCTTATGGATGAACGTCTTGAGGGTGGAGATCTGGATTGAACAACACAGAAGATAATTGGCACAGGTCTTGTAGAGTTCTGGGTGGCCATACTGTAGGCTTCCCCACAGCTGCCCTTACAAAACAAGGCTTTCAGGATTATGGGTGGACAAATAGGAGATGTGAAATATTAGAGCCCACCAAAGATGCCTGCTGTATCCTTTTGAACAATGGGCTAAATGTTTTTAAAGCATTAGTCCAGGTTCACTGCAAATCAAGTTTTGTTGACAGCATTTGTGGTATAATGTAAAATTAATTTCCACTTGTCCATCCAAACATCTGGGTTACAGTGAGGCATTTACAATGGAAGTAAATGGGGTCAGGCCTTTTTTTTTTTTGTTAATCTTTGGCATTTTTGCCTTTAATTTGAAAGGACAGGAAGCGAAGTAGGAGAGGGATGGGATCGGGAAAGGTCCAAGAGCCGGGACTCGAACTCGGGACACCCAAAGCGCAACAGCCATGTGTGTCGACGCGCTGCCCACGAGGCAATTTGCGCTGACAAATTGGGTCAGATCTGTAAATGCTAAAATACTTATTGTTTCTATATTACAGCCAAACAATTTAAACAATGTGTGATACCATGTGTGAAAACGTGTACTAACATTTTCTGTGTAAAGTAATAACCAGTTTAACGACTTTGTTGCAATGACAACATAACGGCTAATACACAAGTTAACAATATAATTAAAGGGATAGTTCACCCAAAAATGAAAATTCTGTCAGTAATTACTAATCCTCATGTCGTTCCAAACCCATAAGATCTTCGTTCATCTTCGGACCACAAATGAAGATATTTTTGATGAAATCCGAGAGCTTTCTGACCCTCCGCAGACAGCAACGCAACTACCACATTCAAACTTAAGGACATCGTTAAAATAGTCCATGTGACATCAGTGGTTCAACCTTGATTTAATGAAGCCACAAAACCTTTTTTTTTTTTGCAAAAATAATGACTTTATTCAACAATTTCTTCTCTTCCATGTCAGTCTTTGATGCGGGTTCACAAGAGTACCACAACGCGTTACGGTTTTCATCAAAAATATATTAATTTGTGCTCCGAAGATGAACGAAGGTCTTATGGGTTTGGAACGACATGAGGGTGAGTAATTAATGACTCAGTTTTCATTTTTGGGTGAACCATTCTTTTAATGTAATAGACTTATAAAAGCTTCACATTTTTTCTAATGCTTCAAAAATTGGCCCCATTCACCAAAGTATTTTACGAAAACAATGTTTAGCATTTGAGAGCATGCATGAAACCAGGTGCAGGCCACATGCAAAATGTTTTCTCTTGGATCAAGAGATCTTGACCATCTCACATAATGCTTAACAGTGCTGGCGTCTGTTATTTTTGCCGTATTTTGCCGTAGTTTGTTGTTGTTCCATCTCATCAGTTTCTTTTTTAACTGTGCAACAATATGCCGGCTCAGTGTTGCCACCTTGTGGACAAACGAATTAGTGCAAAACAAACAAACTAACAAACAAGGTGCATATTGAATATAAGAAAAAATTGGTTGCATACAGTACACGTGTACTATGCTGATGATTAAATTTACATCATTCACACTGTATGCATACCCTAGTGTACGCGTAAAAAAAACTTTGGGCTTAAGTGCTTCACTGTGACCACCGTGACCTTTTAAAAGAGGTGCACAGTTTGATTATTACACCCCGAATTCAGCCAGTTGAGCTTAACTTAACCCAGAATATCGCTCTATACAAACTGTTTTAATAATGTCCAGGCATGCTGTTTAGTTGGTAAAAATGTGCTTTGCCCTTAAATGCTTAAACATTTCAGGCATCTATTTACAAGGAAGGAAAATGAAGGGACTCAAACAATGTTTCTGCCACCAGCTGTGGGAACAGATCGCAAGCCACGCAGCACCTCCCTGTTCCCTTTTGCCTCAGTAACAGGTGTGGAGCCGTCGCCTGCATTTCACAGAGACTTGTGGTATACAGCGATCAAAACCGGAGCCACAGACAGAACATTGCTCTCACGCTGAGCCGTCATGTCCAGTTCAGAGATGGACAGAGACAGGATGTAGGCCCTCTGTTTACTTTCACAAAAGGCTCCAGCCATTTCCTGTGGGTCATTTTGTGACTGAAAGCAATAGTCTTGGGTTCAGTGGTTTGCAGTTCAGCTGACCGTCACTTCATTTCTTTTGACCTGTCCCCTCAGAAACAATAAAATTATGTGTCTTCACTTGGCGGACGCCACAAAGCAAATTATATCTTGTTTTGAAGGTGATACTTATACAGTGAAATGAGTGCTGTTTTATGTTTCACAATGGGGTTTTTTGTGGAGGTATCTGGACAACCATACATGTACAAAAATGAGTCTTTGGTTTGTATTTCCCCTTGACAATCAAATGATAATCCTCAGTTTGGTCAATTTCTTCATTAAAACAAAGTCATTTTTTAGTCATCAAGTGTATTTGATTTGAACTTAAACTGTCACATTTAATAAAATTTGACAGATTACAGTAGTCTTAAAACTGTAAACCCAGTTAAGACTACTAATCTTTGATTCACTTACAAGTTGATTTGTTGTGGAAACAATATGATGAGATTCAAGTTGAAAGTTGAGTCATTGCAACTGTAACATGAATAAAAAATATAAACTTTGTCTAAGTGACGTTATATTTAAGAAGTTGAAAATAAAAAGAAGCAGCAGCAATAATCATACAGAAGCCTGTTTCTACTTCAGTGAAACTTTATATTTCATAATTGCAACATCTCACAACTGCAACCTTGTCTCACATTCGCGACTTTATTTCTAACAGCTGTGACCTTATATTTCACAATAGATCCAACAACTATTTCTCACTTTTGTGATTATTTCTCAATTTATCTAATATTTGTTACTTCATTTCTTATAAATTGCAACTTTATATCTCACAGTTGTTACTTTATGTCTTACAGTTGTAGCTATATCTCACAGTTGTAAAATATTTCATAATTACAACAATTTCACACAATTGCAACTTTGTCTCACGACTATCACTTTATATCTCTAAGTTGTGACTTCATATCTCACATATCCCTTTTGAAAAAACCAGCATGTTTTGAAGCATGGCTGCTGGTGTGAGATGGTCATGAGCTGGTTTAAGCTGATCGTGGACTGGTCCTAAGCTGGTCCTGAGCAGGAGCTAGTTGCTTAGGACCAGCACATGACCAGTTAAGGACCAGCTTAAACCAGCAGCCATGCTTCAAAAAATACCTAACCAACAGGGATGTGACATTATTGTATAATTGCAACTTTATATCTCAAATTGTTACTTTGTATCTCACAATTGTTACTTTATGTCTCACAGCTGTAGTTATATCTCACAATTGTTATCTTATATTTCATAATTACAACTATGCAAAATGCCTCACATCTCTTGCAAAATGAAGCACTGCATTCAAAATATCACAAACACATCTCAAAAGCAAACATTTGCGGAAACCTTTGTCATAATATTAATTCCTGTTAGATTTTTGTGTGTTAAAAGTCAAAGAAAAGGCTGAGAATTAGTGTATGGTTTTGCAGATTTGGTGTGTGGTTCTGGTGTTTAAGTGTCAGGTTTCAGAAATTGTGTGACAAGTAAAGATTTTGTGTGTAAGCAGTTGAAAAAAACTGTAATATTTCACAACTGTTGTAACATTGTATTGTATAATTGCAACTATTTCTCAAAACTGCAACTTTATTTCTCAGAATTGTGACTTTATCAGTTATGGCTAGTTACGTCTTTATATTTAAAAACTGTGACTATATCTCAATTGTAACTTTTATTTTTCAGCTTTATATCTCATGATTGTCACTTTATATCTCACAAGCGTTACTTAAATGACTTTATTCCTTGCACTTCCTTATATCTCAACTGTGACTTTTAACTTTATATCCCACATTTGCAACTTTCTCATAATTGTGACTTTTATTTTACAAAAAAAATAACTTTGACACAATTAGCTTTTTTAATTTTTTGTACTATGAGCTAGACATGCTTCCACATGATTAGAAAAAATGACTTCAAATTTATACAGCATACCTTCCATAACGCCACAGATTAACAGGTTCTGTTATAGCTTTGTTGTTGCTCCGCCGGTCTACAAATGACAAACATGAGTGAAACAAATTACATACATTTTCTAATGCTTAAAACCTCCTGTTTCAACCTAGAGAGGCCTATAATTGGTCTTCGTCGACAGCTCTGAAAGCATGTGCACTCCCATTCACCCTCCCACTGTGTGTATATGAATCATGGATCATTTGTGCAAGCCTGCGGCTTCTTTGTGGAAACCCCACCAGGCTCCAACTGACTCATGCTTAAAGGTGACTGTGATCCCTGCCAACTTTGCCATCACTGACTAGCCGGTGACTTTCAGATTGTTTCCCATGAACACACGTGCAAGACAGTGATTAGTCAAAATTCGGTCATTAAATGCTCATGCTGAGGTGTGGTGTAGTGGTAACCTGCTGAAAGCAGGCGCTAAGTGACTGTTGCCAGTCATTGTGGTTTAATAGCGTCTCAGGCTAATCAACAGCTCCAGGTCAGAGCCAGTGACCAGGCTGCTGAAATTAGGGAAATATGATCCTGTGTTTTCAAGTCACGCTCCCCCACTTTAGTTCCTCTCCATGCCAGTGGCAATGCGGGTAGAGAAACCGGGCCCAATATCTGTTTTTTATATCTAGGTCATTGGGATGTGTGTGGCTTTGGATGGGAGTGCAGCCTAATCTATGGGCTTTCTCTAGTAAAATGCTTTCAGCTGTGAGCTTTTTCGCCCCTTTACGCCTGGATCTTGCAAACTAACACACTGGATAGCGACTACCTGCGCTTTCACCATCCAACCTGATGTTTTTTCCATCGATGGTGACTGTCTCTTGAATTTAGGTCTGTGTTGTTTTCAATCCAAGAATGCAGAGGAGACAGCTTCCTGGCATTTAATCTCTCCGTGTTGGAGGCCTGTGAAATATATCTAACAAGCCCAAGTAGAGCAGAGCATTGCTGTTTAGGCCATCGTCAGAGTCGGGGAAACTATATTATAAAACTACTGTTTGGCATTCAGCCAGTGACTTCTGCTGAAATGCTGAATTCCTTTAGTGCATCTGCTGTTTATTTGTCAAAGGTTTTTCATGCTTTCTCTCAAAAACACCTTCGGTTTTTAGTTTCCTGTTTTAGAATAGAGTTCCCCGGTGGCCTTAGGGGACCTTTGTCATGGGACCTGATTGAAACCATTATCCTTTAAGAAATGATGTAAGGTAAAGTGTATAGGGGATACTGAGGCTAATTGTCATATTTTGTTTACTTTAGTGTATATTTTTCTGGCTAAAGTTCTGTATAAATACATACCTTAAAGGGACAGTTCACCCAAAAATGAAAATTCTGTCATCATTTATGCCCATGTTGTTCCAAACCTATATGACTTTCCTTTTTCTGTGGAACACAAAAGATATTTTAAGAAATGTTTTAGGGTTCTCTTTGTCCATACAATATGAATCAATGTTCTTCAAACACATAGAGTTATACAGATTTGAAACATGAGAGGGAGTAAATGATGACAAAATGTTCATTTTTATGAACTATACTTTGGCTACACAACATATTGAACATTATTTTGCAAAAAATAAATAAATAAATAAAATACAGGTTATCTAACACATGGATGTGTGACCTTTGGTGACAACATGCCCCTGTAGCTTGGTATAGGATGTCACAATGGGAAGCTGCTGATTTAAGAACAATATCATTTTTGAAATATATAAGCCATCTGCTACAACATATCTGCATTATAGCATATCATTGGTTTTGAGAAAAATGTACACAGTTATTAGAAGCACAACTGCAAAAATGGAAAAGGTGACTTATAAAAACCCAACCTGAAATTTCTGAAAAATATTTTTTTTCTGAGAGCACAAAGTTCAGTCTGGCCTTATCATATGCCATGTGTTTTTATTGTGTTCCTAATTATAACAATATTATATTATTGTACTGTTGTTTAAGAAGTAGAAATCACAAGACAGTGATTTAAGACAGTTGTAAACATGTTTTTGGAAACCAACATAGACAAACACTGCTAAAGAAAACAATATTTCATGCAATTGAATTTTTGGATTCAAAACCTTATAGTTACTGTGATACAGCTCTTGTGACAATGTATTTTTCATCACTAGTAGATTACTTGCATATGGATGGAATACTAAGTGTCCTGTTTTAGATAACAGACTGGATAGTTGTGAATCTTCCTCAGTAATGGTGTCTCTGCCTATGACTGGGAGTAATTCCACTACATCTCAACAATGACATTCTTCTGTTATTGCTCAGCCTGTTTACACCGAGGCAATTAAACTACAACTGAAGACAAGAATTCCTAACATTGTGTTACAAAAGCCTCATTCAAACAATGCCCATGGCATTTTTCCTTATCTGTGCAAAATAAACCCATTCCCCGTGTGGAAGGTCATGCACCTTGAAGCCCTTCAGATCCAACAGTTTGTTTGTCTAGAAGTAAAATGTAATCTTGGAATGTCTTGGTTCTCCATCTACTCCTTTCAGTCTTCACTCTTGTAAATATTTTGTGCACAGTTTACCTTCCTTACAAATTCAATGAGTCAGTTTGTGTTTTTGTGGTTATCTTATCAATTTAACTGAATGAAATTTCATTAAGGAGATGCAAGGGCCTTTTCATTATCTAATCATTCCTTTTATTACAGCTGATAACATTGTAGTGCAGTAACTGAGTGTCACCTCTAAGTTAATCTTAGATTGTTTGAAATGGATTTCTTAAAAAATGGCATGCTTTGGGTGTATTGGATAAACGGTTCTAAACAAACTGCACAAGCCCATTTTTGTTCTCAATAAATTTTTTATTCTCAATCTAGTTTCTTCCAAAATATTTGCTTGATTAAAGGGTGAGGTGATCTCAGAGATGCATGACAATCCGTTATGGTGATGATTTAAGACATTACTTGCGCTGACATGTCTGAGTATTCCTCATAAATGTAACAGCTTGATTATTCAAGCTGAATGCATGGTGTGTTGGAGTCATTTCAGTTTCAGGGAAGTTATTTTGATGACATCTGGCTATACAAGTGTCGTCATTTTATGAGAAACCACACCAATATGCTATACAAGGAAGGGAAATTTTAACTGAAATTTTGAGCTGTGTTCTCAGACAAGAGTCACATTTTTAATGGGGCAAGTTGTCACACGTGTTTTAAAGGTTGAAAATTCATTCAAAACAATGGTTTGATATATTTGTGTTACCTTGTGTACTTTTGACTGTTTAATACTGTAAGTTGTTTTGTTTATTTTATTTTTTTATTTATTTTCTGGTTATAAATACACACACATGCATGCATATATTTAAGAAAAATATGTTGTGTTGATATATTAAATATATTTATATATAATATAAATTATATGAATATAAACATATACATGTAAAAATATATACTGTATGTGATATACACAATACACACACATATATTATATATTAAAAAGAAAACTTTTATTTTGGATGCAATTAATAACGATTAATTGTTGCCCAGCACTAATTTTTATTTAATGTTTTATATGGTTTTTCATGTGACAACTTACCCCAGTGTGAAAAGATCTAATGGTGAGTATAGGGGTCTCTATAAACACATAAATGCAAACACAACAGGTTATTTGACATCTGAGGATGTTGGCACTGTGCCTTAAAACAACTTCATTACCTCTCCGGCTAATTTAACGGGTTTTAATAGCTCTGCAAAGTTGATAAACTACTGCTGTTCACAGAGACGCCCTCCTAACATAAACGGAGCTTTGCTGATCTCTGCACTCATGCGTCGTAACTGTACTCTTTTGTGGTGACTGATCATATTCCCTTAAGCAAAATGATGAATGAGGACAGCAGCAGTAAAGGAGTTAACGCTGACAGGAAGTTCAAGGAGTCCGTTTCCACGGGGGGCACGTCAGTACTCCTCTCTCGCTCGCGCTCACTTACTTTCACAGCACATATGTAGCCTCCAAACTCACTTCACTCTTTCTCAGTTCTCCACTAGCGTTTTCTTATCATGTTTAAATGAATACGTTTCCTACTCAGTCTAAATGTAGTGTGAGTACAGATAACGGAGACAAAGAAACCAAAAGGAAGATGTTCCATTCCTAATGTTGAGTTTTAGACGCTAGCGTTTCTTTCAGCGTTCGCACGCACGGAGCGTCTGTAGTGAGTGACGCGCGCGCCACTGTTACTCATATATGGGACAGTAAATCCAGTGAGGATGACACCTCATACTCAGCGGCGAGACTCTCAAGAAAGTTGGAAACTGAACACTGGAGCATCCAGCGTTGCTTAGTACTTTACAATACGGGAAGCCAAGCCTCCAGACGCGCTGTTTAGTCAAAGCAAGCAGGAATACTCACTGATGCGCACGAGCTGGGAAAACTGTTGATCCTTTTCATCAAAGTGGGATATTAGGATTGGAAACGGAGTACGTACATTGGCTGCGTTACTTTTGATGTCTCCGATCAGCACAGCTGTAAAGGTATGTGTTACAGCTTGTCATACTTTTCAGTGTGATTTTCTCACGATCAAAGATAAAGAAAATAGCCAGTGGTTTAGTTGCGAACCATCTTAAAGATAGATTGTAGAGCATTAACACTTTGCAGTATATTTAGCCAGTTTAAAAAAAATAATATTTCTTAGTTTAACAATGGCAATTAAATTGATTAATTAGTTAATTAAACAAAGAGATTGCTATAACACACAGTAGCCTAATGGTGTATTCATATGTGTGCATGTCAAGACGTGTGTGTGGGTGTCTGTCATCATCATCATCATCATCATCATTGTCATCATCATATCTTGAAAGAGTAAACTCATTCTTGTTTAGTTGCTACAACAAATCCTCCTTTTGTCTAGTAATACTTATTTAGATTTGTTTACTCCCGCCAGATTAATGTCACACAGTCCCTAATTATGTTTTCATAGAAGATGCAGTATGCTTTCATTTCACTGTAGCCTGCATGAAAAAACGGCTTAAATCAACCAAAGATGGTTAGCTGGTCTTAACTGGTCTCCAAGGCTAGTTAAGGTTGTCTGTTGTCTGGTTTTTAGAGGGATATTTTTGGTATCTGGTTAAATCAGTGAAACCAGCTAAACACACTTGATTCTGAGACCAAATCAGATAAAACCATCTTAAACCAGCAAAGACCAGCAATCCAGTTTGGGCTGGATTAAGGTGATTTTTCCAGCGGGGTTCTACTGTACACTTTGTTGCTGGTTTAGGTTGGTTTTCCAGCCTGGCAAGTGCCCAAAACCCCTCTAAAACTATCAAACCAGAGCGGTTAACCACCTTATGTTGATTTGATAGATGGTTTAAGAGTATAGACTCATTTCTTAAGATATGTGTATTACCTCAGTCTTAGCTCATAGGCAGCAGTGGAAAACCCTTCAACATGGGATTTCTTTCAGCATCAGATCTTTTGTCAGACATTTAAAGTCCAGGCTTTCTCAACCTCTCTTAGAGCCCCCCTCTTGCTCAACAAACACTATTTTCTTTAGCAGCTGGAATGCTGACTATTCAGGGTGGACAAATAAAACTTCCCAACGAATCCCGTCTGGTCTCAATTTACTCACTCGTTAGTTCAGCCGGGAATACAAACTCATTGAAAAGATGTCAGTCTTTACAAGTGGGAATCTGTATGCACAAATATTGCCTGCGTTAACCCCAAAATATGTCAGTTTCTATTTGAAAAGAAATTTGGCTTCAATTTGGATCAATGAAATCGTGTGATTGATTGGAGAAAAACGTATGTAATGCATCCCAGCTATTCTGAATTGCATTATAGTGCTGATGTTTTGTGCGTTCATGCTGATGTGCTTTATGACCTAAACACACACCAGACAGTTTGTCTGTCATTTTGTCTGTCAGTAGATCAGTGGGGTCATGTTTATTTTCCTTTCAAACACACAAGACACATGCATTCTTGACTGGCTTCAAGGTCTAAATGTTCTTTAAAAATGTCAACACGTGGATTTGAGCTCTGAAAACTCTCCACAAATGACACTTCATTGTTTTTCCAGCTTATTATGTTATTTTGAAAATTGCAGCATATCTCAGGGCAAAACAATATCTTAAATATCGCCCATTTGGGTCTTTAGGGGGGAAAGGGTATTGTTTGGTCATTTTCATCATATCAAAGAGAAGAATAGGCTTCAGGATTGGTCATGGAATCTGAACTGAGAGGCAGGAAGTCAGCCAAACCCTCCCTCTGGATGTTTGGACCTTTGAATGTGAAGGTTAACATGCAAAGCTCTGTTTGCTTTGAAAACCAACATCCCCTTTTCACCATCCACTTATTCACTTGGAAAACTGTCTTGCTAATGCCGGCCTGCTGCTTAGTTTACCATGAATTTAGGAGACAAACCCCCTCCTCCTAAGAGCTCGGAGGGAATATGCCAAATCTCCATTTCCTCCCAGTGCACCCCAGCTACAAGAATTTGGGCTGATGAGCTTCCCAGCTCCATGCTCCGTGTCCCTTATGGAGAGATGCAGTACAACCTGCATCTGAGGTGTAAAGTGAGGTGTAATGTGTATCGTCTTTCATAGTGTCAGTATTTTTATTGCTTTAATGCTTACTTTTAGTTCTTTATTGGTATTCATGGTTCCATTATATACCTTTAACATCCATAGAACCTTTACGTTGCACTAAATGTTTTGAAAAAGGTTTTTTAAATTATTAGAGGGATAGCTCACCCAAAAATGTCAATTCTGTCATTAATTGCTCACCCTCATGTCATTTCAAACCCGTAAGACCTTTGTTCTTCTTCAGAACACAAATTAAGATATTTTTGATGAAGTCCGACAGCTTTTCAGACCCTGCATAGACAGCAACGCAACTGACACATTTAAGGCCCAGAAAATTATTAAGGACATCATTAAAATAGTCCATGTGACATGAGTGGTTCAACCTTAATTTTATGACGCAATGAGAATGCTTTTTGTGTGCAAAAACCCCAAAAATGTATTTGTAAATAAAAAAAGGTCTGCAACTTGGTGATTCTTGGAAGTTTTGTTTTACATGTAAACTGCACACATTCACACCCCAAACCTTCTTATTAGTAAGTTACTTAGTTACTTTAGTTATTTAGTTACTTATTACAAACAGATGTTTTTAAAAATAAACAACTGCTTCAAAATTGGCGTATGGGTGTGTCTAATTAACGTTGAAGAGCAAAACGTCCAAGTAACACCAATTTATATTTCCCACAGACCTTTTTTACTCATGAATTAAAAACCCATAGGAAAATCTCAAGGGAACCCATGGCAAATATAGTCTTCCGGCATTTGACTTCACGGCTGAAGCACTCTATTAGAAAATTCGATTAATTTTGAGGTTTCAGTTTCATCTCGAATGCAAATGTTCTCAGATATTCCCAGATAAGAGCATCTGCCCAGCAGATGTCAAGGTTTTGATGGCTGTAGTAATGCAAACACAGACAGAATCCCCCCCCCAACTCTGACCTCCAAAGCACCCAGAATGAACGCAAGAGCAGTCCCTCAGCAGCCAAGAGCCTGACTTTACACCATCTCCCTCAAACAGCAGCGTTTCCGACACTGGTGGAGGAGAAAAGAGCTGGAAGTGGTTCAAAGAGTTGATGGGTTTGGGAGGGGACGAGCTTGTTGATGATGGAGTTTTCTGACTCCGTCCATCTCAAGGAGTCTTGTGTTTGCAGTGGTGACAGAGCGTGTGCGTTTGAGAGGGTTTCCAAGTGCAGGTGTGTGCAAACACACAGCTGTGAATGCCGTCCTCTGTCTGGTGACTCAAAACCGCACTGTCTCTCTGCCCGACTTGGATGCATCCTCCATGAGTAATTCGTCCCCACCCTCCTACGCTTCTCTACGACTCTTGATCACCTCAGGTTTCGGTCTGCACCTCTGCTGCGTTCTTTCATACAGGTCAAAGATCGACAAAGGTCGACTTTTCTGCGTCATTCCTTCCTTCTGCCTACACTTTGCCCTGCCTGGATCATTATCCATTTGTCTTTTTTTTTATCTCTTATCGCTGATCACTACAAACATTCTTGTTTGTAATGTAGAACTGTTTAACTTCCCAGGCTTCCCATACACTATGCTTGACATAGAGCTTCCTTTTCCTGGCTACTAAAAGGTCCATTAGCCCCCCCTTTCCCACTGTTGATAAATTGATGGGGCTGCATGCTAGTTTGTCACCTTGAACTTTATGGACAGACACTTATTATTTTATAGACACCATTTGCAGCACAGCTTTCCTTCTATAATTAGTTGCATGCACTAAGACAAAGGGAATTTCCCTGGTGGAGCAGGCAAGAACTCAGGGCTACGGGCCCTTTTTTATAGCCCCACTCTTCACTACACCCGATGACACTTTTATTGAGCCTCAGGAACTTGGATGTTTCAGCCCTCTCGGCCAAAACTCTTTCCCCTCACTGTATGTTCTCTGGGGAATGATTGCCTTTCTGTGCGATCATGACATATTTCTGAAAAACCATGAAAATTTGTCTTTTGAAATATGTAAACTGCTTTCTATTGGTCATTGTGAGGTCACTGGCCTTGTTTCATCGTGTGAATGGCAGGGAAAACTCTGCTCTCGCTGGCCAGTTGATAATGGCCAAATTTGGATGATCTCACATGGACTGCATTACTGATGCACAGCTGTTTTACTGTGCGCTAGCTAATGGGTCATTTCAAAATGTAGGCCAATTTCCCAAAGCTTCAAAATTTGTGTATGAAATGTTGAACATTGAGTTCAGTGGGAACAATCAGAAAAAACTTGAAGGGACACATTATAAACCTAATCAGCTTTGCAGTTGTAATTGTTTTACTTTATTTTGACTACTTGTTACTAGTTGTACTATAACATTTTTGCTAGTTGTAAGTGATCGGCTAGAGGCAGACATTGCTTCTACTTTTTTTGTGTGTTTTATGTGCAAGGACTTTAATAGACTTGTTGCACATTTTAATTTATGTATTAAAAATTAATTTTAAACATTTGTTTTGGGTAGTGGGTTGTGGCAAGGAATTCAGATATTAGGTTGATTACTACTGTATTGATATCAAGATAAGAAAAAGTCTCATTGGTAGAATTAAATTAGAAAATTAAGTTTTGCACATTATTTTATTATTTAAATTACTTTTTGTTGCCTACAAATGCAAAACACAGTGATATGACAACACTGAAAGTGCCGAAAATGGCTTTATGGCCCTTTTAAAGGGTCAATGGATGCTCATTTTCCACAAGTTGATATGATTCTTTAGGGTCTTAATGAAAAGTCTATAACATGCTTTTTACCCTGTCAAAAGCAGCTGTGTTCATAGCAACCTGTTTTGTTGCATGTTCCTTTAAATGATAATGAGCTCTGCTCACCCCGCCCCTCTCTTCTATGGGGTGACGAGCAGTTCTGTTTACTTTAGCCGCATTTAGCCGCAAAACCTGCTGACTAGCAAATTATTAGGAAAGTCGATTTGCAAAGATTCCTATAAAAAAAAAAAACCTTATACTCACTTCTTCTGTAGGTGAAGCTGGTTCACGAATGATTTGCGCAAACATAGACGCATCTAGGCAGATCGGGAGGTGCATTCCCTTCAAAAGCGAAAGTAATTCCCTGCGTCTTCAGCGGCTCAGATGTCAGGAGTAAATGACGACTGCTATATTCATCACTACATCCAACAACAAAACGCCTCAATCGCTTAGGAGCCATTCTTGTCTATGTCCCTGCTCCAGCGTCAAAACAGTGGCGGTCGGACTGTTCACAGTTCACTCAGGGCGGGTCTAAGGTAAGACGGCAGTGTTAGTCAACAATTGTGGGAGGGGCCTAGGTCTGTGTGACGTGACATCACACAGACAAGAAGCTGAGAACGGCTTGATTTGAAAAAGGGGATATTATTTTTAGGGATTAAATAAAAACCACTGGATGGATTTTTATCATTATAGGGTGGATGTGTACACACACTGCCAACACACATTTATGTTCAAACAACATGTAAAAGTGAATTTTGCATCCGATGACCCCTTGAAATTAATTGTTTAATTCAATAATGGATTGTTTGAATATCAACTTCACCCTATGTATTTCTGAGTCTGAGTGTAGCTGAACCATCTGTCACAGATCATAGACATGATTCAACCCATAACTTAATTTGGACTAAATTTGTAGTTGCTGTGTTTTGGCTTTGTCCAGAATCCACTCCTGATGTGACCAATTGGCAAATGCTTGGTCTTAAAATCACTTATTTATATAACTAGCTATTTGTTCTGTTGTCACTCAAACAAAACAAAACTCTTGAAATATTGAAATATTTTTTCCCCCTCAAAAATCATGGGTGAAACAGAAGTGACATGTCCATGTCTTCAGTTATAATTGTTTTTCCATTTCAAGCCAATTATGATTTGCTCTGAGAAACAGTTGTGTCATTAGCATATTTTACAACCCCCATTTAATATAGTCTAAGAAGATACAATATTGAACAAAGAGTTTTGAAACAAAAGGCTCAAAGCTCCTGTGATTGAGGACCACATACAGCGTGGCCTGCATTATTACCCCTCCCTCCTCACTGCCCCTTCGCTTTCATGCCCACTGCATTTCCTCACCAGCGTAAGTGTAAATACGGGTGACCACCCCAACCGCGCATTATCCATTGTGTTTGTGAAGCCTTTGTAGTCTAACCGAACAAGGAAAAGGCTAAAAAAATGTGGTACTGGTGGTGGGCAGACATGTCGGAGGGGTGGATGGCAGTGCTGTGGTCCGGCTCCAGAGGGAAATGTGAAGGTCAGCTGGAAAAGAAACAATAACCTTCAAAACTCTCTGCGTAAGACAATAGAGCAGCAGGGCCAGGACTGACAATAGTTACGCTTCTGTTTATTTACGTGTTTGGGTGCATCAGCATTGACCTCACTTTGTGAACAGGTCAGCTGTTGAACATCAAAACACATCTTCACCCCTCCACACACTCACATGCACCTCTGTTTATGTGTGTTGGCCAGTTTTAGATAGATGGACGTTGCATTGGGTGTGAGTGTGTTTACAATAGTGGGCTCTGTTTGCAATATGAATTCATCTGTTGATAATTCTTTACAGTTCAGTGTCAAAAGTAATAGTTTTTAATGCTTTTTTATACTTTAGTTAAAACCAGAAGCTTTGCTTCTGCTTTGTGTTTTTGGTTGCAAAATAACTATGAAGAAAATGAATAAGACATGTTCAAGAAACTGTTCTTTAAGGTTCTTTACAGTGGAAAAAGGTTCTTAACATTATTAAAAAGTTCTTTGCGCTAAGAAAATGTAATCTTTTAAGAACTGTTCTCTGGGGAACCTAAAATGTTTCTTCTATGGCATGGGTTTCCAAATATTTAAGATTTTTCAGTAAGTCTTTTATTTTGTTTAAAGGGCTCCATGACTTGGCCAAACAATTCTGTTTTTATTTTGGCAGAATAGTGGTAAAATGCTGTAAACTTTCTGAATGTTGGAAATTATACCAGTGTTTATGTGGTTAACAAAAGTGAACCGAGTGCACACTGCATTCCCAAATGCATGTAAAACTTGCAGAGATGGAATTCGTGAGAAGCAGCATTTACTATATGAACCGCATTGCAAAACTGTTTATTATAAGTGGCAAGTGTAAATGAACACATGCAACAGACTACATGCTTCTTAAATTAAATCACATGATGTATCAATTTCAGGTTTATTACTATTAATTGTGCAGCCACATTTGTTTATTTTAATGTGACATTTCATTATTTTTTCACCACGGAATAAAAAATAAAAAATGTAGGCCTTTTGTCTCACAATTCAGAATTTTTTCTTGCAATTCTGAATTTATAGCTCACAATTTTCTCAGAATCAAAAATCTGAATTGTGAGATGAAAAGTTGCAAAAACAAGCTTCCATATGAACCCCCTGCATTTAGGAATCCCTGTTCTATGGCTTATCTGCCCATTTTGGAAATTTTATATTTAAGGGTTCTACTATGTTATGTCAGTGACTGACTCTTTTATATTGCAATACAAGAAACAGTGAACTTCTTTACACTAACATATAATTGTCATCCAGCTCTTCTACCCTTTAGACACGCGAAAGAAAACTCCCCAAAACACACACATGTGCAGGCAAGAACAGGCACACAGCTGTCCAGCTGTGCTCTCATGTAATAGGACTCTGTCAGCGGGTAGTTTTGTCTCTATGACTGTCAGACTGTGGAGCGTATGGATGCACCTGGAATGATGCCACAAGAGATGCAACTGTAATGAAAATTACAGGGTGGAAAAAGGCCTCCCGCTCAACATTTTTCATTATGACAAAGTTGCAATTTTGCTTGAGGAGCACGTCAGGGTGTTTGGAAGACGTATGGAGACTGGCTGCTCTGCATTAGGGAGAGTAGAGTCTCACTAACCTCATTCTAACCTCTGCGCTGGCTAACCAGATGTTGGCTCTCATCCACTCGGCTTCAAAAATACTTGCTGTCCCCCCAACCCCTCCGACGGAAACATTTATTCGCTATTAGAATCTGTTGTCGGAAAGCGAGTTAATTTTTACCACAATTCCATTTCTGGAATTCGGGAATTTCACAGCAAACAAGCTCTGGAGCCAAGAAAGTACATGGGGTTTTAACCGCAAAGGCTTGTAGTGTTCTACAACCTTCATTCTCGTAGTTACAGGAAGTGAGATGCCTTTAATGAGGCAGAGCTGGAAATGGGCCCTAAAGGACCCGGGGGACTGTGGTGAGAAACACTCTGAAGGACAGTGCATGGAAAAGTGCCAGGGTAATTTTTAATTTAGTCTGGTTACAAGACATCCAAAACAGATCATTACGCTTGGCTCTGAGCGTTTCGCTGCAACTGAAGTATGGACACAAACAGAGCTGCCTAAATAACAGGAGCTATATCACCCAATAAAACTTTAGATCAGCGGTTGTCGATCATGGCCCAAAATTTGGTTGCACGTTTTTACTTGCCTGAATGCATTTATTTAATTTTTACATATTTTATTTAAAATATATTTGCGTACTGTACATTTTAATGTTGTGATGCCTTATTACCCTTATAGCATTTAAATTAATTGCTTTTAATTGATCGATTTTTTTATTTTATCTGTAACTTATTGTGGCGGGGGTGAAGAATCACACGCGACAAGAGGAGTTGAAAGTCAAGAAAAAACCCCGGAGGGTGGATTTTATTAGTGTAAAAGTGAGGGTGCTCAGTGCGGTGCTCCGTGCGGTGCTTGCGGTTAGTCCTCTCGTGTTCCTCGCTACTGTTCCTCGGTGTCGTGCTCTTCGTGCTTGGGCAGACCGGTCACACGCTGCTATCTGTGAGGAGTAGGGAGAGCAAAGCATTAGTCACCGTAGCTTCTTCAGAGCTCTCCCCTTAAAGCGTGTATCGCGGCTTTTTAAAGGGAGGTGGCTGATGAGTCTCAGGTGTGGCCGGTCTGCCGGTAATGCGAGGTGCAGGTGTCCGTCGTGTGTTGCCAGGGCGACGCTGATGAGAGCTCGGGACACGTGTCACACTCCCCCCCCCCCAAGCGTTGTCCTGGTCCTCCTACACAACGGGGAAACTGGGGGTGGGTGGGAGGTGAACCCTGACAGACCTGCGAAAGCTGCCCAGCCACGGGAGAGTCCGTCGGCGTTGGCATTGGCCGTCCCTGCCCGATGTTGTATGTCAAATTGGAAGTCCTGGAGCGCTAGGAACCATCACGTCACCCGGGCGTTGGTGTCCTTTGCCCGGGCCATCCACTGCAAGGGAGCATGGTCAGTAATGAGGGTGAATTTACGACCTAAGAGGTAATACCTGAGCTCCAGGACTGCCCACTTGACGGCCAACGCTTCCTTCTCGACCGTGGCGTAGCGACGTTCGGCAGGGGTCAGCTTTCGACTGATGTATACGACTGGGTGTTCTTCGTCATCCGTCACCTGAGAGAGGACGGCTCCCAGCCCGGTGTCGGATGCGTCCGTCTGTAACAGAAAGGGGCAGCCGAAGTCGGGGACTCGCAGGATGGGCTCGGTCGTGAGTGCCGCCTTAACTCGTCGGAACGCTTGGTCCGCCTCGAGGTCCCACGGAATCTTCTCTGGCTGCCCCTTCCGGATCAGGTCTGTCAGGGGAGCGGCTAAGGAGGAGAAGTTAGGGATAAAACAGCGGTAATAGCCTGCCAACCCCAAAAAGGCCCGTACCTGAGTCTTGGTAGTGGGACGCGGTGTAGAGAGGATGGCCGCCACCTTCTTCTCTTGAGGTCGGACTACACCCCGACCCACCTGGAAGCCCAGGTACTTAGCTTCGAATAGGGCCAGGTGACACTTCCGGGGGTTGGCAGTTAGTCCAGCCCGGCGGAACTCCATTAGCACCCTCCGCAACCGGTCGAGATGTTCTTCCCAGCTCTATTATTGACTATTGACATCGTCCAAGTAGGCCGCCGCGTAGGTCTGGTGGGGCCGCAACAGGATGTCCATCAGGCATTGGAAGGTCGCTGGGGCCCCGTGCAGGCCGAAGGGGAGAACCCGGTATTGCCAGTGGCCGCTAGGGGTCGAAAAAGCGGTCTTCACTTTCGCAGTCTCGCTTAGGGGCACCTGCCAATACCCTTTTGTGAGGTCCAGGGTGGATATGTACCGGGCTCTCCCCAACCGGTCTATCAGCTCGTCCACCCGTGGCATGGGGTAACTGTCAAACTCCGAGACTTCGTTCAGCCGACGGAAGTCGTTGCAGAAGCGGAGGGTGCCGTCCGGTTTTGGGACCATGACTATGGGGCTGGACCATGGGCTTCGCGATGGTTCTATTACCCCCAACTTCAACATCTCCTGCACTTCTTCCTCGATGGCGTGTCGCAGAGCCTCCGGGACACGGTAGGGCCGCTGCCTGACGATGGTGCCTGTTGGGACGCGGATGTCATGATGGAGGACGTTGGTCCGCCCGGGCAGGGGTGAGAACACATCGGAGAACTGACTGACGAGATGTTGTAGCTCTGATTTCTGGGCAGCCGAGAGATGGGGGTTGACGTCAACAACCACGGGATCCGAAGTGGCAAGGGCCGATAGCTGAGCCCTGGTCCCGACCCACCGTTTCAGGAGGTTAATGTGGTACAGTTGTTCTTCCCGTCGGCGGCCGGGCTGGCGTACTCGGTAAGTGACCAGTCCGACCTTCTCGGTGACGGTGTACGGCCCTTGCCAGGTGGCCAAGAACTTGCAGGCGGCCGTCGGGACGAGGACCATCACATGATCTCCGGGTTGGAATTCCCGTGGTTGGGCTGCCCGGTTGTAATGACGCTGTTGAGCTTGCTGGGCCTTCATGAGGTGTTCCCGGACTAACGGCATCACTCTGTCTATCCTCTCCCTCATGTCCCGGACATGCTCAATCGTGGAGCGGTGGGCGGCCGGTTGCTGTTCCCATGCCTCTCTTGCGACATCCAGGAGTCCTCGAGGCTGGCAGCCAAACAAAAGCTCGAAGGGGGTGAACCCGGTGGAGGCTTGGGGTACCTCCCGGATCCCGAAGAGCACGTAGGGTAGCATCCGGTCCCAGTCTCGTTTGTCTTCGGCCGCTACGCGATGGAGCATTTGTTTGAGGGTCTGATTAAACCGTTCGACCAATCCATCCGTTTGCGGATGGTAAACGGTGGTCCGGAGCTGCTTGACCTTCAGGAGGCGACAGAGGTCAGCCATTAGCTGGGACATGAACGGCGTGCCCTGGTCAGTCAGAATCTCCGCTGGGATGCCGACTCGGCTACAGAGGAGGAACAGCTCCTGGGCGATGGCCTTGGAGGTGGCCTTTCGGAGAGGGACGGCCTCTGGATACCGGGTGGCATAGTCAACTATCACCAGGATGTGTTCATGGCCTCGGGCGGACTTTGGCAGCGGCCCTATCAGATCCATCCCGATGCGCTCGAAGGGCACCTCGATGATAGGTAACGGAATCAGCGGGCTGGGGGGAGGTGTTTTTGGGGATGTCCGCTGGCAGGTCGGACACGCCTGGCAGAAGCGTTTGACATCGGCCTCCAGGCCGGGCCAATGGAACCGGTCTCGTATCCGCAGGGTGGTGTTGTGAACTCCCAGGTGGCCGGCCATAGGGTGAATGTGGGCCAGTTCCATCACGATGTCCGTCTTGCTCCGTGGGACTATCAGCAGAGTTTTTTTCTCCCCCCCTCCGCTGTGCGACGCAATAAAGCAGGCCATTCTGGACGATAAAGTGGGGGATCGGATGGGGCGCTGGTGAGACCTCCTTCCCCTCGATCACCCGCACCTGTGTCCAGCAGTGCTTGAGACGATCGTCCCCATGTCGCAAACGCGCCCCTCCCGACACCTGTTGGAACACATCATAGAATAGGTTAGAGTTTTGGGAGGGGGACTCACCATCTCTGGCGCTGTCGGAGGCTAGCAACACGGGGCGTCGACGCTGGCTTCGCCTGGGTTTTCTTCGACGGCGGTTCCCGGCCGGGCTGACAGGCTGGGTGGCAGCGGCGAGAAGGCGATCGAAACTGGGCCAGTCTCTTCCGAGGAGGACAGGAATGGGGAGGTCTTCCACAATCCCAGCTTCCACCGGCCTGGTTCCTTGAGGCGCCGTGATGGTTATCCGCCGTGCGGGTACCTGTCGGGTGTCCCCGTGGACGCAGGTGATGGAAAGACGGGATTTCGACTCAGCTCGGGGGGGCAGAATGGCTGGCTGTATGAGGCTCACCGCGCTGCCAGAGTCGAGGAGAGCTGGAAAGGGTCTTCCGTTCACCCTCACCTCTGCCCGTGGGGCGGCGTGGGGCAGTTCACGATGGAGAGTACAGCCTGCCAGCCAAGCCCGATTTGGAGAGCGGGGTGGTTCCGTGGGCATGGGCTCATCCAGGGGGCCAGGAACCGCTGGCCTGTTTATTGGTCGCGGGGTGCCCTCCGGCGCGCGTCGCTCCTGGACCACCCTCCGGGGAAACGGCGGCGCTCGCTCCCCAGCTTCTCGGTGTAGGGTGGCATCCGCCAGCTCGATGGCCTCCACAACTTCCCCGATGGTGAGGGGATTTCGCATCCCGGCCGCTTGCCTGAGGGGGCGAGGGAGGGCCCGAAGCAGCTTGTCCACGATAACCCTCTCGGCGACCTGATTGGCAGTGGGAGCCCCGACGAGCAGCCAATGGCGCGCCAAGCGCGTGAGTTCAGCAGCCTGGGCGCGGGCCGGTAATCGAGCCTTATACTCCCAGTCGTGGAAGAGCTGGGCGGCGCAGATGGGCGAGAGACCAACTCGGGCTAGGATTTCTCTCCGTAGTTCCTCGTAGGACTCGCTTATCTCCGCGGGCAGCGCAAAGTAGGCGCGTTGCGCCTCGCCGGTTAGGAGGGGGGCGAGAATCCGTGCCCACTCTTCTGGCGGCCAATCTTCTCGGAGTGCGATTGCTTCAAACATTTGTAGGTAGCTTTCGATGTCATCGTGGCTGGTCATCTTCGGTAACAACTGTGTGGCCTGTGTGCGGGGATCCGGCAGCAATCTGTTGCTGGCGGATGCTCACCTCCGTAAGATGTTTGGAGTGTGGCGGGGGTGAAGAATCACACGCGACAAGAGGAGTTGAAAGTCAAGAAAAAACCCCGGAGGGTGGATTTTATTAGTGTAAAAGTGAGGGTGCTCAGTGCGGTGCTCCGTGCGGTGCTTGCGGTTAGTCCTCTCATGTTCCTCGCTGCTGTGGGTCGGTGTCGTGCTCTTCGTGCTTGGGCAGACCGGTCACACGCTGCTATCTGTGAGGAGTAGAGAGAGCAAAGCAATAGTCACCGTAGCTTCTTCAGAGCTCTCCCCTTAAAGCGTGTATCGCGGCTTTTTAAAGGGAGGTGGCTGATGAGTCTCAGGTGTGGCCGGTCTGCCGGTAATGCGAGGTGCAGGTGTCCGTTGTGTGTTGCCAGGGCGACGCTGATGAGAGCTCGGGACACGTGTCACATTATTTAGAAAGATTTTCTTTATAGCATTTTTAAAATTGTTTCATTTTTATTTCAAGCATCATTTCATTCACACAATATATTTGGTTTACACTCATTTACAGTATGTAATCATACTGTACATATCAATGTTGTGATGCCTGAATTCATTTGTATCTTTTAAAAAGACTGACTTTAGTGTTAATTGTATTTTGTTGTATTTTCTTTTCTTTATATTTTTCTGTCTTGTTTTAAGGATTATGGATTAAGGATTATGACTTTCGTTCATTTTCTGAACACAAATTAAGATATTTTTGATGAAATGTGAGAGCTTTCTGATCCTCCACAGACAGCAACACAACGGATACATTCAAAGCCCAGAAAGGTAGTAAGGACATCATTAAAATAGTCCATGTGACATCTGTGGTACAACCGTAATTTTGTAAAGAATAGAAAACAAAAATAACGACTTTATTCAACAATTTCTTTTCTTCTGTGTCAGTACTCTTGAGAATGCGCGTCAACGACTGACACTTGAAGAGAAGAGACTGTTGAATAAAGTCGTTATTTTTGTTCTCACAAAAAGTATTTTTCGTAGCTTCATAACATTAAGGTTGAACCACTGATGCCACATGGACTGTTTTAATGATGTCCTTCCTACCTTTCTGGGCTTTGAACGTGTATATGGAGGGATTTCATTACAAAATCTCATAATTTGTGTTGCAAAGATGAACAAAGGTCTTACGGGTTTGGAACGACATGAGGGTGAGTAATTAATGACAGAATTTTCATTTTTGGGTGAACTATCCCTTTAAGTGCGAACCCCTGTTTTAGATGATAGAAACCTCTTTATTGAAATTCATAAATCAAAGTGCAGAAAAAGAGCAGTGTCAATTTTATTGTAAGACATCAGAGCAGACCGAGTATGGAGAACTTCTCCCCTATGCTGTGAACTGTTTCTGTCTCTTTCTGAGTTATGGAGGGTGGCTGGATAGTTCAAGCTTTCCCTCTCCTGCTGGTGTTGTCCTCTGAGTGACGGGCAGCGGGGAGCCTGCGGAGTGAAGGCTGGAGCAGGTGACATGGGAGACGGCTTGTCGGGATCTGATAAACATTAACACATCATAGAGGAGCCCTGTCTATTCCGATTGTTTCCTTTTCCTGAAGTCCCCGCACCAATTGCGCTGACAGGACACATGCTCAACATTTGTGAAAGAGAGCTGCAGATTTTTGTGTCTGTGCCAAGCATTACATACGTTTCATTTTCTGTTCTTTTGTAAGAGAGAGAGAGAAAGTGTGAGACGAAACCCTTCGAAGCAAGGCTGCGAGCTACACCCCCACTCTTTCTTAAACAGCGTCTATTGAGTTTCAGCTCTTTAATTGCTTTGGCTCAGACCTTTGGTATTTTTTTCCTCTAGTTTTTTTATTGTCTTCCTCTTTTCGTGAAAGAAGCGGAAGGCTCTTTCGCACTGATAAAGAAAGAGCCGGTTTGCTGTAGTTTTTCTCAGTCTAAACTAATGGGAGTATACACTACATTTGTTGAGTGGTTATATTGTTCTGACTTGTTTCTGAGTTGACTGTGTAGGACATGGTTTTGTCCTAGAGATGTGTCACTTATATTTCTTTCTTTCTTTCTTTCTTTCTTTCTTTCTCAGACATCGCTGTGAGGTGTTACTCGCTGAGCTTTTTATTTTTTATTTTATTTTATTTTATTATATGTTTCTAAGTAGGGCTGTGCAAATAATCAACATGCTTTCAGATGGAGTGGCATTTAATACACAGAGCAGATGAACCGCATTCGATTTTGAACGCGATATTGCGTAGCTAATCACAGAACCGACTTTACTGACTAGATGCATTTGATTATTTGCACAGCCCTATTTCTAAGCAGACATTCTTGCCGTAAAGCAACAGTGCTACCCAATGAGCTGTTGTTTTATTTTATTTTATCTTAATTTTTTGTTGATAGGTGATAGTGTTACCCACTGATTTATTTTATTTTATTTTATTATTTTTATTTAAATTTTTATGATATTTTACAAACAGACCTTCAGACAGATTTTTACAAAATACCTTCTTGCTGTGAAGTGACAGTGTTACAGTGACAGTGTAAATTTTATTTTATTTTATTTTATTTTACTTTACTTTACTTTACTTTACTTTACTTTACTTTACTTTACTTTACTTTACAAACAGACCTTCTTGCTGTGGTGACCGTGTTACCCAATGATTTATTTTATTTTATTTTATTTTACCAATTATTTAATTTAATTTAATTTCATTTTTTTTCTGTTTTGTTGGCTTACACTTTGCATTTATTTTGCAGGTTTCAACTTCCTGTGATATAATCACACCATGCCTGAGGGAGCGGGCCGCGACAGCCAGAAAAAAAACAGCAACCAAGGTCAGATGCCACTCAGTTAATATCAATGTTTGGAAATCTGAGCATAATGATGTAATATCCCAGTGAAAAGTTACTGACAGGAACCGCTCATTCATGGTCTGATTTTGAAGTTCCTTTGTTAACTTCGCTACTGTAAGTTGTGGTTTAGTTCAAAACCACAAACAAGAGCCTGGGAAAATTACGAAAGATATCTTTTCTGAGATATCGCACAGTCTTCAATGGAGATAAGCCATCAAGCATGCCCAAGATAAGGGTGTCTATCAGGAATGAAATGCTAACAGTTATCAGGTTCAGATTTAGACGGGTGGTCTCCCACTTGATATTTTTGGACCTCAGCCTCTCCTACTTTACAAAGAATGGTTGCTTACATTATCAATTCAAACAAACTGAACAAGATTGTTGGAAATGTGCTGACAATCACAATTGTTTAGGGTTGGTCACCTCTCTTTGGATTGGGCTCTCTAAACAATTCGTGATTGAAATAGTTCTGATCATGCAATAGAGACCAAGAGGCACATTTATGTTTAGAAAGACATTTTAATGTCACATAGAATCTGGAATGTGTCAAGTTGTTGTCAATATACTATGCATAACATCACAAAAGAGCAATACATATACCTTAAAAATATATGTGGCCATTTTCAAACAAAAATGTCATAATACAAACATCTTTGGGCGTTTTGTCCAGACCTCAGCTGGCATGTGTTGAGCTCTGAGAAGCTTCGGAGGGAACCGCTTGTATTTGGTTTCACCACTTCCTGTGACGGGGCCGTCAGGTGCAGACTGGCACGGCATACAGGAAGTATCTCAACAGGCGGATGAGCACTCAGATACGCAGATACAGATAAACATTCACTGCTTGAGCTCAGCACCATCTTGTACTGTTATTTTGTGAGTCATTCCTGTTTTGCAGTACATTTTGAACTCTTTTGAATGTCTGTGTTGGAATTTAAGAATGTATTTCTATAAATAGGCATACCAGACTTTCCGAAATATTTACTTTAGTTTAGTTCAGGCGCCCAAACATTATTAATTCTAACTCTACACAATGGCGAGAAAATAGGGTATAACTTTACTAACTTGAAGTGTTTTGTTTTTTTTGGATACTGATTTCTGTTGTCTTTATCTGGAGGAGGAGGGTGTTATTAAGGAACTCACTTGTGTTAACTTAAATTTTTTGCGAGAAGTCAAAGCTGCATTTATTTGATCAAAAATACAGTAAAAATTGTAATGTTTTGAAATATTTTTACAATTTAAAATAATTGTTTTCATTTAAATGCATATTTTAAAATGTAATTTATTTCTGTGATGGCTAAACCTGAATTTTCTTTTGTCATTTGTCCAGTCTTCAGTGTCACATGATCTTTCAGAAATCATTCTAATATGCTGATTTGCTGCTTAAGAAATTGATTGACAATTGTGTTTTTTTTTGTGGAAACTGATACATTTTTTTCAGGTTTCTTTGAGTATAAAGTTCAAAAGAACAGCATTTATTTAAAATATAAATTTTGTAACATTATAAATGTGTTTACTGTCACTTTTGACTGATTGAATGCATCTTTGCTAAATAAAATTATTCATTTCTTTCAAGAAAAAAGACCCCAAACCTTCTGACTCCTAATATATATAGCAGGAGTGACCTTTGTGATGCCATTTATCATCAGCTTTTCTTTGAAAAAGAACAGAGATATGGAAGGTCAGCATCTTCTCCATAAATTATTTCAGTTTATCTTGCTGATGTCATAGACATTCCTGTTTAAGTAGTTCTGAGTTCTCAGTCCTCTCTCACATGTTACAGGTGTGGAGAATGATGTAATCGGTGAATCTCACGAAATCTGTCCAGAGCATGTCCAGATCATATTTGTAAAATAAAATAACATTTAATTTTACAAGTTTAGGAACCTGTTTTAGGATCAAGTTTGTGCTGTGACACAATTTCCTCCTCCAGTTTTCATTTTCTTAAAAAAAAAAAGAAGAAAAAAACTTAATTTCTGGTGAAATTATTATTTTTTTATTCACTCTAATGCAAACCTAATTCACCCTAATTTGGTGGTTCCTTGTATTGTTTTGTTTCTCGAACACATAAATACTGTTCAGTATTTTCCGGCAAGGACTGAAGAGTTTGGCAGCTCTCTTTATGGTTTTGCGATCTGTATGCTAATACACACCTAGACAGGAAATCTCTCTATGAGAGAGAAGTGTGCAACAAGCCCAACTCACATTTTTTGTGCATGATAGATATGGTGCATGGTTCCTGTTTGCTTTATTACTGATGAGGTCCTTTCAGTTTCAGCTGGAATAAGATTCATTTGGATACCTTTTGTCATTTGGTAGACGTTGGTAGCCATTTGCTTCGAATTAGTTATGAGTTCTAACTAAACTACGGTGAGAAGACATAATTCACAGCTAACCGCATTGGTTGTCATTCCAGCTGATGCTGCAGTGCTTTGCGGATCAGGTATGTGATTTCTTTCTCTTGGCTTTCACTTGTCTGGCCAAACAATCTCCACAGGCTGCTATGATCGATATAACAGGCCTGATTCTCTGTTAGGTGGGCCTTGTTAGCCTCTTTATTGGAGTATGAATGGCTAAATAAAAGAGTTGAACAGTGTGTAGAAGATTTATGATGAAAATACCACAATTACTGGAACTCATAATAAGTACGTATCACTGACTAATAATTTATCGTAATTATGGACACCAAGATCAAATTAAGGTGTTTTTTTTACATTATTATTTACATAAGTGGATCGATGTCATTATGAAAATATGGGAAATTAGCTCTAATGTATTATTTCAGATTTCTAAAACAGCTGCACAATTCATCAAGTCATTCCATTTTCCATCAAGAATCATATAATTATGAAGAACAGTATATGTGTGTTGGCTCACGCACATGTTCATCAGTCTTATCTAGAGATGGTTAGGTTTTGTTGGACATCCTGACCGATTTATACACTCTAATTCATGCTTGGAGGCTCTTTAAACTTAATGTTGGGGATAACGAAATCCATAGGGATGAGGTTTTGGGTGAAGAGCTCCCCTGCTGATGGTTCTTCCATGCCACATGAAAGCTTCTGACTTCATGCCCAAGTAGTGACGGAGAACGCTGTCGGTTTGCTTTTGTTCCAGAGGATGCACTGGGTTTACATTGTCACACTTCATGCATCTGTCTGGCTGAATTTATGCTGCACTTTGAACGTTCTTTTGAATGCTATTGCACCCAGTACTTGAGATCTTGAGATAGGCATCAAACGAAAAGCAAAAGATGGTCATATTGGTGATGAATGTCTGGCCATGGAGGATTTTACAATCAGATTTTTTCATGTGCGACTGCCGCCATAGTGGTGCTGATCTTGGACTGGGGCCAGCAGAAGATAAACACATGCCTTCATGTACTTTATGAGTGTGTTTAAATCAAATTCAGGCAATCAATATTACCGAAGTGCCTTCAAATCTTGTATGAACGGGAGAAAAGGCCGCAAGCAGCTTCAGCTAACGGTCAGCTGGAATGCTTGATGGATGATAGGCAGTTTTGGCGAGGAAGTGAGCGTAGAGAGTAACAGTTGACTGCGTCGCCCTGCCTGCTAGGTCAGAGGAAATGGAGGATTGTTAGTCTCTGCCGGCTTGTGCTCTGTAACTGGGCCACCATTGTGACAAGCACAGCCCAGCATTCAGCCTTAAACAATGGCAATCCTCACAGCGCTCTGTACCGGCCTGTGTTCACTTGCCTTGACGACCAGACTGTTGTGTTCAGTTTTGATACGGCTCTTCAGGCAGAATGTTACTGTTTTGTTTTAGATGTTCTGGTCGTCTGAGGGCATGGCTGATTGAATGACTTCTGTGTTTTCAGGTTTAATCGTCCAGCAAATTGCAGTCAGGAAGTTGTGATTTTTGTTTCCCGTCTATACAGGGCGTGCACTGCAACGTTAGATTGACAGCTTCTGTGGGTTTGCTGCAAGCTTAGTTTGATGTAGATTTGCAAAGTCACACCTTTGAGGCAGGCAGAGAAATATTTGCAAGGAACACTTTGTAAGCACTTAGAGTTTGTCTTTGTACTCGACTGTTTGTTTGTACCTTACCTTGTATTTATATAAAAAAAATAAAAACATATATATATACTAAAACATTTCAAGTAATATTTTAAAAAGAAAAAACTAAAGATATATTTTAAAAATGTTTTCAACACAACACAAAAAAAAAAAAAACTCTGAAAACTAGAGAATACCAGACCAAAGACAAGTAAAGATTATCCAAAAAAAAGAGACAACGTGAGTATTTGATGAGAAATAAGTTTATTTATAATAAGAAATTAATAATAAGTATTAAAATCTTAGATTTTTGCATGCAGACTTTGGTATGCTGGGCACAGTTTTGAAACAATGTTAAGATCTCTTCTGGAATGCATGCGAGTTTACTGGGGGCTTCAAGAAGCAGGAGATTGAAGCCAAAGTCAACATTTTCTCTTGTCTTGGAGAAACAATTGAGATTTGATTAAGATCTCATTTGTGATTTTGCATAATAGTTCTTAATAATGTCTTAACTTTTTTGTCATTCAATAACCGAAAGTGCTATATTATGCAGTGATCACTAGTATCTTCACACTAAAATGTTTCTGTTTCTCTCTGCTGCAGCTGCCAAGCGCCCCTCCTCTGTGTCCTCGCTGAGTGGGATCGTGAGCCGTATGGCCTCCTCAGGGGGCGCGTCCCGTGGGAGCTGCACCTCCGTTAACACGGTGTGCTCCGACAGTGACCGCGGCGCCAGTCTCAGCTCCTCTGCCTCATCCGCCTCACTGCAGGATGGACACTCTTCCTCTTCCTCCTCATCACTCCCATATGGAGCCGTGCCGGCCTACCCCGGGTCACAGCGCAATGGTTCCGACATCAGCCTGGACCTCACCCCTCTCTCCCTGCTCACGGGAGCCGGTCCCCTCGCTGCCTCCACAACACCGCTGCCCAAACTCACTCGTCTGGAGAGGGTGGCGCTAGAGATAGTGGAGACCGAGCAGGCCTATGTGAGGGACCTCAAGAGCATTGTGGAGGTAAGGACCAGACACATGCTGATCTCTGTTCCTACAATGTTTCGTACTGTAACACAAAAACAACGCTGAGATAAATATATATATATTTTTTTTTAATAATTAATAATAATTTTAACCTTGAAGGGATAGTTTACCAAAAATAATTAAAATTCTGTGATCATTTACTCATTCTAATATTGTTCTAAAACACATATGCATTTCTTTCTTCTGTGGAACACAAAAGAAACTTTTGAAATATATTGAGGCAAGGTGGGCTCTTTTAACTTGACCGTCCAGATAACCCTAGAAACTCGAAAGCAACCCAGTAAAAACCACTCAGTACACCTAGCAAAAGCCTAGAAACCCCCCAAAACACAACTGTAAACAGCTACTGTATCAACATCGTAGAAACAACCCAGAACAACACAACTTAGCGAGCACCTAGCAACAGCCTAGAAACACCCGCACGAACAGCTAGAAACACCATAGAAACCACTTAAAACACTCTAGGAATCAATGGGAACCAATCACAGCACCCTAGCATGGTAGCGGTAAGGGTTTACATGGGCAAGAACCCCAATTCTAATGTTCTTAAGTGTTTTTTTTTTTTTATAAATATGAATGTTAAAATTAAATTAGATGACTTTAAAGGGCACCTATTATGCCCCTTTTTACAATATGTAATACATGTCTCAGGGGTCTCCAGAATGAGTCTGTGAAGTTTCAGCACAAAATACCCCATAGATCATTTATTATATAATTTTGAAAATGCCTGTTTTGATTAGTTGGAAGCAGAAACACGCTGTTTTCGTGCATGACTCTTTAAATGCAAATGAGCTGCTGCTCCCCGCCCTCTTTTCCAGAATAGCACTGTGCCTTTACAGCTCGTACCTTGGACACTATGCCAAAAAAACATCTGTTTGGTTTTGATTATCATGTCTAACACACTGAAATCATGCGTTTTAGAGCCATAGGTTGATTTTCTGATATAGGGCTTTCTGAGTGCACACATCCAAAGCATGCATACAGAAAGCGGCTGTGACGTGGCATGTGATTATTTAAAATGTTGCTTTTAAATGCTCTCAGTTGAGCGTGATCACCCCTTCCTTTTTTTTTTTAACTAGTTTTAAGGCGAAACAAACTGAACATCTCGCCCATCATGTAATTACTCAATTAGTGCTTCAACCGTGGAAAGATGTCATTAAAACAGCTTGTAAAAAAAATGCCGCGTAGCATTTAATTTACTTCAGGCAAGTCATCAGTGTCTACTGCTCATTAGAACAGCATTTTGCGAAATATTAGACTATATACTTCATTATATTTTACTTTACCTGTTAGTGATGTCTTAATTATTTAATGTAGGCTATGTTTAAATAAATCCGTCATGTAACAAGTTAGGACAGCCACTTTGTAAAGTATTATATTTCAAGTTTCAACAAAAAATAGAAATTGCATAATTTGCATACAAGTTAATTTAAAAACAATTTAAATGTTTGCATACAATTGTTTAATTTGAGTGTTGATTATCAAGTTAAAAATAAATAGTAATTGAATTTAAGTTTGGGTTCTTTTGTTAATTGTAACCTTATAGTAATGTGAAAGGGCTCTCTATAGTTTAGAGCAGAAACTGAGGTAGATTTTTATCCCTAGGAAAATTGTAGTTAATTGAATTTATTTAAAGAAAAAGCACTTTGTTCAGTAAACCATTTTTTAATAAAATAAAACAACAGTTTGTTAAGTTTTTTTTTCTTCTGCTGTACCGAAACCATACTGAACCATGACGTCAAAACCAAGGTATGTACTGAACCGTCATGTTTGTGTACCATTATACCCCTACATTTTACAATGCTTATGATTTATGGAGATTAAAAAAGTGGATTTTTATCATTATAGGGTGGTTGTGTACATACAGCCAACTCACATTTATGTTCAAACAACATGTAAAAGTGAATTTTGCATGATAGGTGCCCTTTAAAAAAAAAAAAAAGACTCGGAATGACTGAGGAATGAATACTATTATTTTTGCTGGTCCAAAGCCACCCAGGTGGTGCTGCATTCTTTTGAGCTCTAGGATTGCGCAGTCACAGAAGCTCATCCAGATCAGCATTTCTACCATCATATCTCTTCGCCCGCCGCCCACCCTGTATGTATTCCAGGACTCATATAACAGACAAGAGAGAGCCGAGCCCCTTCCCTGTGCCAGCGGCGATTTAAAATGTGATCATTGTGAGATTCTGTTGTGCCATTCATCACACATTCAGGTGGAGCAAAGGAGGTCATGGCACTGGATGAAAGCTCCAATAAATTCAGACCGTCACTTCAAACGCATCTCTGCTCTGCCTTTTGCATGCACAGTGCTGATCCGGGACAATAAGAAGGCTGTTGCTCAGCATTTCAAACGCACGCACACACAAATCAGAGCGTGCTGTAAATATAAGAGACTCTTTGTGGATGCTTTTCAACGCATTCTTCATATTTCCATGCACAGGTTGCTGGAAGATTAGACCTCCACTGTGACCTCCACCTAGTTTGTTATATGCCTTGTTCAAATGGGAAGCGATTTTTATTGGTACTAGTTGCTGTTTATTTGCATTTCCTTTTTCTCAAATTTGGGGCCAATTTAATTTGTTTATATATTTTTTATTTGGCAAGGTCCATTAAATTGATCAAAAGTGACTGTAAAGTTACAGATTTCTATAGCAAATATATGCTGCTCTTTTTAAATGTCCAAGAAAAACCAAAGAATCCTGAAAAAAGTATGGTGGTTTCCACACAAATATTAAGCAGTATTTCTCTCAGGACCACTATCGTCAAAGATGATTGACAATTAGCATACAGTTTGGATTGGCGCTATGGTTCTGTTCTGGGCAAGAACTCCCTGCGCATCCATGCAGCCTAGCATGGATGAGAGCAGTGATAACCCCCCAGGGTAAACAGAACAGAACCAACGAAAGTATGCAGTTATTGTTAAAGTTCAGTAATTTTTGTACATTTTAGAATTAGTCTGGTTCAAAGGAGAATCAGAAGGCTGGATCCTGACTGACAGAGGAGGAGCTGGGGATGGAGGAGGGTAATTAGCTATTGAGTAATGCGAAAACTGCTGATAAACTGAGGGATCTTATATATGGATGCTTAGATAGGTGTCGATTTCCCTATAGGTAGATGGTGATCAGCTGAGAGTCAGCTGATGCAAGCTTGACTAACGTGACCTGCCAGAACTAATGCTACGCTTGATGTCTGTTTTAAACATTGATTATAATAATAAATATTTCTTGAGCACCAAATCAGCATATTATGAGATAAGATAAGATGTGATTGGAGTACTAAAAATATATTAAATAGAAAAAAAGTTATTTTAAATTGTAATTATAGTTTTCAGTATTGCTGTTTATATATAATAATAATAATATATATATTTGATCAAATCAATGCAGCCTTGTTAAACAAAAAAACCACCAAACTTTTTAAACGGTAATGTATTTTTTTTTTAGTTAATTAACTATTTTTTTAATCTTTTTCTTTCATATGTGTATTATTACAGTTTGTGTTATTGAATTATAATGTGTTAATAAAAATCTTAATGCTCTCTTAAATGTTTATGCATCTAACATTTAATAGCAAGCAAAATGAATAAATAAATCAATAAATTATTGTGTAAATATGTCAAGTTAATATAATGTAAATATTAAGTAACTATATAAAAGACATTATTTAATAAATATAATAACTATACATGTGATATGACCAATCAAATCTCATCATATTTTGGGGTCCTTGGCATCAATTTTGTTTTGAAAAACCTGAATTAAAACAACACACTGTGCAGGTTAAGCTTGACTGGTGCTGTTGCCTGGGCCTGGAGAGAGAAGTGAAAGCGGTCTGTCATGAGTGACAGGGTCATTGTGAACAGCCTTTGAACTCGTAGGACTACTGCCAGTGCCAGCTAACAGGTGTGCGTGTATGTACTGTATAGTATGTGTGTGTTATCCTTTGTATCTGTGAGTGATTGATTGCAGAGGCTCATGGGTACATAGGCCGGAGGTTGGGGAATGCCTGAAATGTTACTCCTTTTCCCTTTTGCTGATGGTTTATTTGAAGCCGAGCTTTTCATAAGCCAATAAAAAGAGAAGGCATGCAAGCTTTTGCTGCTTTATGAAAAGATGCCTTCAGATCAAATAGCCATAAATTGGTTGTTGAAAGATGAGGATCATGCCGAGGAATGCTGCTGTTTTATCAATCTGTGGTCTCAAAATGGAGGCTGAGTGGTGGATGGTTTCGGGGACATTGTGCTGACTCTGGGATATGTGTGTATGATGTCTGATTGGAGTCATACCGAGCCAGGCTCAGCTTCTATTAGTAAGAGCCGTCTGGTTTTGATAGAAAGTGTAACAAAGAATGATGTCAAGCTAGCTGGAAACAAGATGAGCGTGAGCTCACAGTGCACGGCTTTGCTGTGGGTGACTGTTTTGCCTGGTGTTTGTGTGGGTTATTATTAGTTTGTGAAGTGTTGTTTGGTGACATTCAGGTGCGGTGGGTTCAGCTCCAGTGTGTGTGTGATGTGGGGAGCGTTTAGGGGAGCAAGACTGAGAGATTCCCCCTTTTCGTTTCAGCTACATTTCAGCCAAATAGGACAGGAAATTGGGGGGGACGAGGGGGGCTTGGCTGTAGCCCCCATTCTGGGGCACAAGCGGAGATGGAGAGGGGCTGCTCATGAGAGAGAGGGACTGACTCCTGCTCCAAACTCCAAACTGACCTAGTTTCTCAGACAAAGACTCTGAGAGTGTTTAACTTCTGTTACAATCTCTCTCTCTCTCTATTGTCTGCCTCCTTTCCAAACTTCCTCTCGTAGATAACGTTTCCTTTCTTTCTTTTTCTTTCTTTCTTTCTTTTCTTTGTTCATCAGTCTGTTTGTCTTTTTTCTCTTTTCATCTGTCAGTCTGTCTTTTTATTTTTATTTTATTATCTTTTCTTTTTCTTTGTCTGTCTTCCTGTGTTTGTCTGTCCTTTTTTCTTTTCTGTCTGTCTGTCCTTTCTTTTCTTTTCTTTCTTTCTTTCTATTTTTCTTTTCTGTTCTTTTTTCCGCTGTTTTATCTGTCTGTCTCACTCTCTTTTTCTTTTATTTGTATTTCCTTTTCTTTTTCGGTCCTTCATCCATCTATCTATCTATCTATCTATCTATCTATCTATCTATCTATCTATCTATCTATCTATCTATCTATCTATCTATCTCTATCTATCTATCTATCTATCTATCTATCTATCTATCTATCTATCTATCTATCTATCTATCTATCTGTCTGTCTTTTTTAGTCTAGCTATCCATCCTTCTCTTCTCTTCTCTTCTCTTCTCTTCTCTTCTCTTCTCTTCTCTTCTCTTCTCTTCTCTTCTCTTCTTCTCTTCTCTTCTCTTCTCTTCTCTTCTCTTCTCTTCTCTCTTCTCTTCTCTCTCTCTTCTCTTCTCTTCTTCTCTTCTCTTCTCTTCTCTTCTCTTCTCTTCTCTTCTCTTCTCTCTTAGTGTTTTCTCTCGTTCTGGTCCATATCTCATATGTGAACATTTATGTTTTTCTTTTTGCCAGACTGGCTGTCATAACACACTTCATGTATGCTCTAGTAAGTCATTTGGGTCAGACGGCATCTGCCAAGAAAATGTGCACATAACTTATGGTTCCTTTGTCTGTGGCTGGTCCCGCTTGTCTCGCACACTCCGTTTTCATAACTCACAGTGTAATCCTCAGATTTCCCCTCACCTCCTGGATTTTCACTCTTCCCCGAGTAGCTGTGTCATCACTCATCTCTTCATCTAGCGCTCCAGTTTTGCCATGTGTCACTCTCATGAGCGCCGTTCGTTCAGGGGAATTCTCTACGGTCTACGGCTGAGTGTAAATCATTGTAATTACAGTGTCCATGTTCCCCCTGCTTTGTAAAGGTGCTGAATACGCCAGTCACTTATTTTCTGGCTCATTTTGCCCCCACCTCAGCATGTTTGCCTTCCCAGACGCCTTGTGGCTCTGGAAACAAACAGAAGAGGAAAAAGACCCCACGTTTTACAGTCCAGGAATGCAGAGGCACAGGGAAAGCTGGAGGGTGATTAAAAGAGCCCCTTATAAAGCCAGACCGCTGTCTTACAGAACTCATATGGTTTGTTTGTTTGTACCTATTTATTGTAGCGGTTCAGTTTAAGTCTTTTTAGTTCGTTTTGCCTGGTGGCCTTCTTTTGTTGGCTCCAGTGTCCGTAGTTTCTCTCAGGAGATTGTAACTGCCATTCTTGGCACTTTCCCGTACTTTAGTCCGTTGCAGTCTAGTGGAATTTGTTTGTCTATGTTGGCTTGTTGGTTTTGGTCCCAGGGCTTGGTTATTAAGGGTTAATGAGGCCAGGCACTGATAAACGGACTTGATATATAGCACTGTTTAACTCTGCAAGCCCAACAGCCAGAAACCAGACCACTCCTGAGACCATTTGCCTCAACTCTATTTTGGTTTTTGGCATCTGTTGGACACAAAATAGGCTGTAAAATATGATTAACTTTCTAATTTAATGCAAAAGGCATTTTACTCATTAAGGCAAGAATGTATCTTCTTAACGGCAACATTATTATGATTATAGTGTTGGAAAACCACTTCAAGCTGAAAATCTCACTACCCAAGGTTGTTGGTTTAGTATAAATGATAGCTAATTATTAAGCTATGCTATAGATCTTTTTTTAAAGAAACATTCTGGGTTTAGTACAAGTTAAGCTCAATGGATATTGTGGCATAATGTTGATTATCACAAAAAATAATGTAGACGCTCTTATTTTCTTTAAGAAAATGATGTCGCATTTGAAGCGGATGTAAATGGAATGTAAAATGTGAAGCATTTTATAAAAGCACTTACATTGTAAAATGTCCACTGTAAAACAAAATCCGTAAAATCTATGGTAAAAAAACGGCAGCTGTGGTTGCCGGAATTTTACCGTAAAAAATATGGTAACAATATTTGAGGTTTTACTGTTTTAACTTAAATTTACAGTTAAATACCGTAATTTCATTAACTGATATAATGTTAATATACCAACCTGTTAAAGTACTGAAATCTGTTTTGTACCTTTGAAATACACTGATAACCACCAAATGCAGGTGGTGATGAGAAAGTCACATGATGAACCAAAGCCCATCACAAGCAGCTTTTAAATAATAACATATATAGAAGGTGCACAGTGTCATTCACACAAACACTAAACACCATCATGGTGAGACTCATTAAACTGAAATATGCAATAAACATTAATTTAACAACATTAGATGTAACATACAACCCTAATAAACATAACTGATAAGAAAAAACTAAGAAGAAACATAGTTATTTCAAAGAAAAAACATCAAATTCAAACAAAATTTGAAATGCAACGCAGGGAATTCTGGGAACGTCAGTTTACGGTTTTTCCTGTAAACACAGGAACTTACCGTTAACAATTTAACAGGTTTTTGCTGTAGCATTTTCAGTTTTTTACCGTTAAAATCACAATCATTTTTACAGTGTATGTATTATTTGAGCTGTAAGTTATTTTAATTTTTGCAGTCATTTTAAGTTGCAAAATTGGATAATTACCAATAAAAAATTTTTTTTTTAACAAGAAGTCTTTTATGCTCACCAAGGCTGCATTTATTTGACAAAAAACATTTTTTTATTACAATTTCAAATAACTATTCTCATTTTCAATATATTTTCAAATGTAATTTATTTCAAACCTGAATTTTCGACAGCAATTATTTTAGTCTTCAGTGTCGCATTTTTTACTGTTTTTTTTTTTACTGCGATATTTACTAGACAAAATCACTTAATAATTTTTTTGTGTCAAGTTACACTACTGTTCAAAAATGTATGGTTAGTAAGCTTAATATTTTTATATGAACGATTCTTGTGAACAATAGCATAATGCAGAAAATGTTAGTTTGCTACAGTAAAATCATGTTAACATGAATATCATTTACGTCTTTTGGTTAAACTGTTGAAACCATAATTATTTTGATGTTTCATATTGGCCCTTTTCACTTCCATCCTACGTTTCTCACTGTGACCCAGATCTTCCTTAAACTTTAACCCAGTGGAACTGCTTCCCTTTAACACAGTATTAACCAACCACTTCAAAACTGAGAAAGTTTGGTGACCCCAGTTTCTCTGTTCCTCAGCAGGCGGCCTAAACCTGACAGTATTTTACGGGGCATGATGATGAGACCGTTTTCACACGAGACCAGCTTATGACTTTTTTCGAGGTCAGAGGGGAAAGAGCAGAGAGAGAAAAGATAAATATTGTTAGAGGGGCTCCTTTTAACCACTGTATTAGTTGCATGCTTTGCTTTCCTGCACGGCTTTGTATGTTTACTCTGAAGATCATTGAGGGGCTCAAGTGTGGCGTCCATGGTAATTACATTACAGCGATTCTTGGTGTCGAGAGAGATCATTCAGGGGTGAGAGTCACGTCCTGCTGTGTCGGAACCATTTCTAGTCTCTTTTTAGTCCATGAGTTATAAATCAACAAAATGTAATGGAATTGAAGTACTTTACCAATTTCACAGGTCTCACAGGAGTTTTCTGAATCACTAACAAGCAAAGCAAATTCAAGTGTGAAAATGCCTAGTATGATTTCTGTGAGGTCATCCATGCTCAAATTTTTCGCTTTCTCTCTCTCAGGACTATCTTGGCTGCATTATTGACTGTGGCGACTTGCCTCTCAAGCCTGAGGAGGTCAGCACCCTCTTCTGCAACATCGAGGACATCTATGAGTTTAACAGGTGGGTGTCTTCATTCATGATGTCTGTCTGGGTGGCACCAGTGTCTGCTGAATTTGTCTCGAACACAATGACTGGCTTGGGTTCTGGTCTGTCCTACCGTGAGGGACAATGTGCAGATGTCTGCCAAGAGCGAGTATACACCATTTCTGATGCACTCCAGCAGACTGTCCCTGGACTGCTGTAGTTGATCTGGAATGCTCTTCAGGAGACGTTTTCTCAGCCGTCGTCATAACTTAAGCTCTTTTTAAAAGACGTGCAGCATATGGTTTATTACACTGTGAGTTCATGCATGGTCCACCGAACAATTTAGTCAGTCTTGTTATGTGTCTGTTTCACACTGTTTATTGCAAATGACACTTTTTATTGTGTTTATTTCAGACTCGTACGCATGGTTTAGCCCAGAGGTTTTTCTGTTGGTGGGTTGCTGCTACTTGCCACTCACGCATCCTGTTTTTACATAATTCTCTTTCTTGGTTCACCTCCACTCCACATCATCCCTCTAATGACATTAGGCCGTTTCGAAATTGAACATGGCGCCTTACTGCCAGCTCTTGTGGGAAATGATCTTGGCTGTGCTGAAAACAGAATATCTTAAAAACTCTTGGGTGTCCTCATGACCTTATTTAAAAAAACTTCCTTTAATAAAATGGCAGGAGTTTTCTTCCCATCACAGCTGCTTTTGGCCTCTGCTTGAGATTATATTGGCATGTAATGAGTAGAATGAGTTATTAGTTTTTAGGAATACCATTCTTAAAGGGATAGTTCACTTATAAATAAATGTTCTTTCATAATTTACGGTTTGTAGCATCCAATAAATGACAAAAAAGCACCATAAAAGCAGTCCATGCTGTACGACTACACTACTTTTTAAAAAGTTTGAGGTCGGTAAGCTTATTTATTTGTCTCGAAATGGCTCATTTTTTTGTATGTGTTTAAAGTGTCTTATACTCAACCAAGGCTGCAATTATTTGATTAAAATTACAGTAAAAACAGTAAAATTGTGAAATATTATCGCAATTTAAAATAACTGTTTTCTATTTGAATATGTTTTAAAATGTAATTTATTCCTGTGATAGCAAAGCTGAAATTTCAGCATCATTAATCCAATATTCAGTATCACATGATCAGAAGTCATTCTGATTATTATCAATGTTGAAAACAGTTTTGCTGCTTAATGTTTTGGAAACCGTCCTTTAATGAGTAGAATTAGAAAGTTCAAAAGAACTGCAATATCTTTACTGTCACTTATGATCAAATAAATGTGTCCCAGTTGAATTAAAGTATTCATTGCTTTGTATAAAAAAGTCTCAAACCTTTGAACAGTAGTGTGTATATTCCAATTCATCTGAAGCCACATGCTATATTTACATGATTAATAGACTGAAATTTAAGTCACTCTAAAATGAAATCAAATCATTCTTTTAACTCAGAATGAATAATGGCTGAAATTTGGTCTGTTCATCCCACAAAGCTTTATGTTTATGAAAAACAGGGAGTTGGAAATTATTCAATATTTCTTTGATTGTGCTCAGAGAAAGAATAACAGCATGTGGGTTTGGAACGACAATGATGGTGAGTAAATGATGACAGAATTTTCATTTCTGAGAGAACTACCCCCTTAAATCAGCTCTCGTGCCTCTGTAGTTGTTAAGACTATATAAAATGAATGACTGACCTTGTTTTTTTCCCTCTTTCTCATAGTTTAAACACACAAAGGTTCTCTCTTTGTCTGTTCTTACTCTTAAAAGCCCTCTGCTCATTGCTGTGGAATGTAGCCCCTGTATTCAGACTTGATTCTGTTGAGTCTACTTTCTTGGCACCGGTCAGAGCTTTAGGACACATACAGATGTCATTTTCCTCTTAGCCAAAGCAGCCGGGCTCCGAGGTAGAGCTCAGGCCCCTGTGGTGAACGAGGCACACATGACCTGACAGAGAGTGAGGGTGCAGCCAAGCGAGCAGTGCATCCTGGGACAGCAGACAGGACTTATTTTGTTCCCACAGACATCTGTCCAGTTATAGTGAAGCATTGTAAATTGTGCCTTTACACTGGAATGCTGCATTTGTCTTTTGCAGCGACTGCAACAGAACAGGCTGTTTTTGCTGGCTTGGGAATCTCCTCTCTATTTTGCAGTGATGAAAACATTCCACTGCTGACTCATTCTTGTGTTTTGCAATAGTTCTTTTAAAACCTTATTACCAGTTCTTATTGTTCTAGGTTTATTTTAGCATTTGTAATCGCACCCTTATGTTTTTTCCCATTCTGATGGCCTTAAATGGGTGTTAAAACTTCAGGGTCAGCTACATGGCACATTGTCCTCTTGTGACTCTTCAGAATAGACCTTTTTAAAGCCATTCTAAATACATAATAAATATACAATTTCAAACTTTGGGGGTCAAAGCTTTTTGAGCTGTTTTTTTTTGTTGTTGTTGTTGTTGTTTTTTTAAAGAAAATAATACCTTTATTGAGCATTTGCATTTGCATAATTTGACAAAAATTACAGCTTGATTTAAAATGACAAAAAAATATTCTACTCAAAAGTGATATTATGCTTGATGTTTTTCTTTTTTTTCTTTACATGTCCCATTTTATCTTAAGTTTGCCTAGGTAACCAAGCACACTAACTTAAGAAAAAAAACCCCATTTCATCACAACCATGGGGCAGCCATCATTTTTTACAAACAAATTATATAATTAATTTTCATAATATTTTATTTTTAATGATATTAGTAGTATGCATAAATATTTTTTCACTTTTTTTCAAATTTTTTTTTTTTCTATAATGAATTTTCAAAAGGCTTCCAAATCATTTTTAGTGATTTGAATGAAATTTGTTACTTAAAAAAATATTTAACCAATGGGTTATAAAAGATTTACAAAAATGGGACACCGTAGTCATCTACCAAGTACACATCAAGTGTACCATTTCAGTTGGGACCATGCCCCAGACAGATTTCCTCCATTAAGTGAGAGAGCAACAACCTTTACCTCCTTTGTGTGCTCATACGGGGTCACGGCCTGTCGTAGATTCAAATACACCTTAACACTGCGAACGCTCACTGTTTATTTCTTAATAAAGACAAATCTGTTTTTCCCTAAAGCACACATCTCACTGTCCTCGTGTCTCCCCACTGTCTCACTGTCTGCTTTGATCTCGTTTGAGAGAAATAATTTGTCCTGAGGATTTGTATATTGCATAAAAAAGAAGAATGACTGTGTGAATTTCCCCCACCATAGGATGCTGTGTCTCCAGCAAAAATAAAGGCTTGACTGCTGTGGGAAATACGAGCTAGATGAAAGGAACCGTAATGTAGCGAACTTCTGTTTGAGTTATACACACCATGTTAATGGATGAATGGTGGGAGTAGGACAAAAGAAAGGGATGAGACGAGGAGGAGAGTATGAATCGAGACAAGACGACAACTTATGAGTCGAGTCCAAAAAACAGAAAGGGTGAGGTGAAGACTGAAAGGGACAAAGGGAATTGTATTTTTTATATTCAGGGCCTCTTGCAGGTAACTCCCTGTTTTTGGTCATAACTCCTGAAAATAAATAAGTTGGAGTTATTCATTTTTTGCTGGTGTTTATTGTAGTTTGTTGTATGGTTTTACTACAATGTCTTAGTAGGCAATTCTTACATGGTCAAAGAACCAATCTGGTGTCTTAATGTCTTAAATTTCCCATTTTACCTCAAGTAATACCACAAACACTTTTGTATGTACTGTATCTGGCAAAGAAGAACCTGGGAAAGTATTAAGCATGCACATAACACACATATTTCAAGTCTCAAACTATTGGTCCGCCAACACTTTCCTGGGATTTGAGAGAAGGGGCCAAAACCTCACAAGATTTGCCAAGATCTAATTGAATCCAACTTATCTACTACAGTTCGGACTAGAAAGCAGATACGTGTGGCTTTGAATCGACAGTAACGTCTTTATTGTTTTACAATTCCAAATTACTCAACTATGTGTTGTTATTATGCCACACCTTTCAAGACAATCAAGTCATCACTTGGGAACATCCCATCCCTACAGGCACCTCGAACACCAAGCTCTTTGGACAATCCAAGAAAACATGCATGAACTCTATTCAATTTCCTTTATAACCACAGTGAAGTCCCCCTACAACAAAGGTCAGCCACTAAATGAATTTCGTCTTCAGAGGGGAAGAGAGGATGATGAAGGCTGCGGTTTCCTTCCGAACTTTTCCCCTCAGCCACATGAAGTAAAGTCCATAGTGTTTAGAGAGTGTCACGTTGTTTTCTTTCACGATATAGAAGAAGGGTTTCCCTCGAGACTGACCAGCCTGGCAGTTTGGGGGCCTCTTGGGAACGACAGTTGGAGTTTCGCTAATGGACCAAATGAAATACGGCGTGCCTGGTCGAGCCATCATATAGCTTTCGTTCAACCCTTCCTTCAAAACACAGTCAGGGAATGTCAAACCACTCAACCTCGGTTGAAAAAGTCCCACTGGCCACAAGAGATCATATCAAACTCCATAACACTGAGGGAAAATCCATTTGATTCCATCTCGTGTTTGAGGTACAATAGAGATTGTTTCACTAAACCAAGCCCAGGCTTCCTTTATTGCATTCCAGACACTGTTACTAACCAATATAATTCAAAATTGATGTTTTCCATTGATTTACTACCTGAAATGAGACTTTTCCCCACTAGCAGAATGCACTGCAGAAAGGTTTTCAATTTTGACTGTGGGGATATTGGGGTATGTTTGGAGGAAATCGAGCCAAAATGAGAAGTATCCCATCTGTGTGCATTTAAGCAATGGTTTGGTCTAAATGATAAAAAAGAAATGAATGCTGTTTGGAAACGCAGGCTGGAGTTGGAGCCCGTTCCAGTCAAGAGTGTCCTCTTGAAACTCCAGTCCCAGATGTTTCCTCAGAAAGGGAATAACATCATTTAGACAAAGACATAGTCCAAGTCTCATGTCAGAAAACTGGTCTTCATAAGCCACTTGATGAATTTGTCAGCTTGCAAATGCTTTTGTGAGAACATGTGAGCAGAAATACGTGTCATGCACCAAAACTGACTTGATTCTTGTTTTTTTACAGTGAGCTTTTAGAAGATCTGGAACGTAGTCCACATGCGGCAGCCATAGCAGAGTGCTTTGTGGAGAGGGTAAGCACATGACTTAGTAAAATATACATTTTTTTCCTGTTCCTTCCACACAATGCACATATCTTAAGACAAGGAGTTTGTGTTTTAATGCACGTCATTCTAGAAGTGTTGGCTAAGGAAAATCCAGTTTTGTTCATTTGTAATCTTGGGGCCCTCACTTGGCAATATGGCAGAAGCACACAGATATGTTAGGGCCAGAAAAACAGATGGACTCTGTGAAACGAAACCTAAACATATCAGCAAACAGTGTTGAACTTTTAACACATGCACACGTCACCTAAGTGCATTTGCAGACACGTTTGCCGTTCTTGTCTCCACACCACAATGACACAACAATGAGCAGACCAGGCTGGGATGGGAACCAGACAAGGACATCATTGTTTGGAGTGCTAGAGAGGTCGAATGTGCTCATGGCTCTTTCTGCAAAGATTTGTTTCATGGTTTGGAAGAAGGAAATCATTCTTTACCTTTAATCGCCTGAGGCTGTGTCTCCATCTCAAGCACCGAGACCCAATGTTTACCTCCTACTGAAACGGCCACTGTTAGGATCAATTAGCGCTGGCCTAGGAAGCAGAGAGTACATTCGATTAAGCCATTACCGGTGGGTTATTTTGAGGGTTTAGCTCAATTGTACCTTCTCTAATGTTGCAGAGTCTCAAAGTCAAGTTTTTTTCCCCATAATCTCTGCAACATCAAAAAAATTAAAACTTGTTCCAAATCAAGCAGTGCCTCTAGACTAGATATCAGGCTCCAAATAGAGCACAACGTATTAGATGTGTTTACATGCTCATACAGATGTAGTTCAGTGACTGTAACTCTGCATCTGCTGAGCTGCCCATATCTGGTCAGATCTGGGTATACTGGCCATTGCCAAAGCAGATGATGGGGTTCACTTGATTGGTTTGTTTTGGTACTGTTTCTGTTTTTGGTACACAAACATTTAGTGGAAAATTCTCCCACATACTGCCAAGTGAATGCCAGTCTAGATTGTGCCATTTTTATTCGTCTGTTATATTTGTGTCTGGTTTCATAACTCTGAACTCTGTATATTTTTGATGCCCATAGTTAGTAGTGCACTTTTGTTCATAGTTGATAATTGCAAGCATTATCTTTGAAGTCAATATTGTAACAATAATTTATGATTTTTTTTTTTTTTTTTAGAGTGAAGCTTTTGACATTTACACCATATATTGCATGAATTACCCCAAGTAAGTGAAGAATATTTCTATTCCTCTGATATGATTATTAAAGTAGCCTACCATTCAAAAGTTTGGGTTGGTTAGATTTTTGTGTGTGTTGAATAAATAAATACTTTTATTCAAAAAGGTTTCAACAAAAATGATAGTAAAGACATTTACAATGTATTTCTGAAAACGAAATCTATCATAGTTTTCAACATTGATTCAAGTAAGAAATAGTTCCTGGGCACCAAATCAGCATATTAGAATGATTTCTGAAGGATCATGGGACACTGAAGACTGGAATAATGAAGCTGAAAATTCAGCTTTTCCATGACAGGAATAAATGACATTTTGAAATATATTCAAATACAAATGCAACAATATTTCACAGGTATTACTGTTTTTACTTAATTTTAATCAAATAAATACAAGCTTGTTGAGCATAAGAGACACAAAACAAATGAATAAATGTATATTTAAAAAAAACCTGTAATTATAACATTTTGAACTGCCGAAATAGTTACAAACCCTAATTGCCCCGCATGTATCCCTGAAAGCTCTTTTACAAACCTTAATTTCCCCGCATGTATCCCTGAAAGCTCTGTTGCATAATGATAAAAGTATGTGGCATTTTTGTGGAAAGCATAATTAGAATCATGTGATGTAGATGTCAACCACAGTGATGTATAGTCATGTAAGATATTTTTGATGAATGTCATGTGGTTTTAATTAGTCAGTGTTAGCTATATGTCTAGTAGAAAAATTAGACATATCAGAGGCAAACATGCTTGGGTGATGACTACTTGGAAATAGTTTTCAGCCCCTCTCTTAGTATTCCCATGGGCCTCTGGTACAGCAGCAGCAGCAGATGTTCTGCTAGAAAAGATTCTGATCCACCTTTAGAGAATTATTAATGCAAATAACTGCAGTCACTCAGATTCTGAAAAGTACTCATTATATATGCATCTAATAGTGGTGGGGGAAAAAAATAAAACGCTGTTTGAAAATGAAAGAAATAGGAGGTTACACAAAAACAGTTGTATTTGATATTCAGAGACTGTATTTGAGAAGTCCGAGCATTTTGTAAGTACATTTGTAGGTTTACACAGCCATCAGCTGAATGCATTACTGCAGGCCTTAGGATAAGATAAAGTGCTGTCAGGCAAAGCTGCCAAACTGATGAGTCTCCCAGTAGACCACCCTGCTTAAATGTCTTCCTCCCTGTTTCCGTCCAGCTCAGTAACGGTCCTGCGGGACTGCATGAAGAACGAGAGCCTGGTGCGCTTCTTCCAGGAAAGGCAGGCCACTCTGTGTCACTCATTGCCTCTGGAGACTTACCTGCTGAAACCGGTGCAAAGGATTCTTAAATACCACCTCCTGCTGCAGGTCAGTGGAGTGCAATGCTTTAAATCCGATCCTGTTTTTCTTTTCTTTTCTTTTTCAAAATGATATGTTTTTTGCTGGAAGATGGTGTAGCTATGGCATCTGCTAGCAGGGGCAAATGGGGCCATGCTAGTAAACTTTAAAACAGACGTGTAACACTTGTCAGACTGTACAGCTGATCTGTTGTCTCCCCCTTGTGGTAGGAACTATCCAAACACTTTGATAAAAGTGATCCTGGGTATGAAGTGGTGGAAGATGCCATTATAACAATGACAGCAGTTGCCTGGTACATCAATGACATGAAGAGGAAACAGGAACATGCAGTCAGACTGCAGGTAATCCCAGCCATCAAATGCTCCCTATGACTTTTCACGGAATCAAATATTCAGTAACTCTGCAATTCATTTTTTGCAAATGCAAATGTTACTTCTTTTTATAGGAGATTGAGAGCTTGTTGCTGAACTGGACTGGGCCTGATCTCAGTGGTTTTGGAGAGCTGGTACTTGAAGGCTCCTTCCGGGTTCAGCGTGTGAAAAAGGAAAGAGCATTCTTTCTTTTTGACAAAATGCTTCTCATTGCCAAGAAGAGGCTGGATCATTTTATATACAGCACTCACATCTTTGTAAGTCATCATCATTTGTGATCAGATTTCAGTTCTAAATCTACTATATATCTGCAGTAGGAGTGTAGAATTTTACTTAAAGCATGTATGATATGCAAAACTCATGTTTTTCTCTTTCTCCCTCTCATCATTCAAGTGCTGTAATCTGCTCTTAGTGGAAAACATGAAGGATCCCCTCTGTTTTAAAGTGTCCGACCAAACAATCCCAAAACAGCAACACATTGTTCAGGTAAAATATTTAAAATGCAAATCAGACGGATAACTTCATTACTGGAACATTTTGTGATAGTAATCAAAATGATAGTAATGAAAAGCTAAAAACCTTACTATACTTCTCTGTAGGCTAAAAACCAGGAGGAGAAGCGGCTGTGGCTACATTACCTCAAAAGGATGATAGTGGAAAACCATCCTGCATCCTTACCCCAAAAAGTAAGAGTTTTTTATGTGTCAAACTATGTATCATTGTATCAAGGATAATGTACAGTCAGAATTGACAAACGTTTTGAATTTGGTTAGTTCAGTTATACATGGTTTACAGATGGACACCAGAGCGCTAAATATCTATTTATAACATGTTTTCCAGGCAAGACAGGTTCTTGGTGACAACTTCTGTCAGTGTAAGTATTCTTTGCATTCTTGTCATTTTCAACTGTCGCTTGCGGAAATGAGTGTGACTGGCTGTGGATATTCATGTTTTGTACCATACTTAGCCCCACAGTTTGATCAGGATCCAATAAGAAAACCAATGCCTTCTCCACGACTGGATGATATTCATAACTACCACAGAGGAAGAAGGCAATCAGGTTTGGCATGTAGTGTTCATTAGAATACCTTAAAATACCAAGCCACGCTATTTCAAATACTCATAAAAGTGAACTTCATAATTCTTGACAGAGCCACCAGAGTTCATCTACACCCCTGAGAAAGCCAAGAAAAGCCTTCCACTCCTCCTCGAGGGTAACCTGCCATACAAGCGTGGGAGGAGACAATCTGGTGAATATATTTTTAAAGGCATAAAATTACGTTCTAAAAGTATTTTGAGTTATATACATTAGTGTTAAGTTATATTGATGCTGGCATCAAATTAAAATTATTGTACTTTTGCACTCTGACAAATATGGCATATAAAGTTTGTAAAGTTTAAAGTCTAAAATCTAATCTTGATATGCCTCAAGCACCTGCCAAAGATATTGAAGCTGTGTTCCAGCAAAGTGGTGAGTGTAGACTTTAGTTCTTTCACGTTATCTTGTTGTTCTTTGATCATTGATACTTTGAAAGTGAATGTGAAAAGTAAACATAATATGAAAAGAGATATAGATTTTAAAAGTAAAAAAGTAAACTCATTTTTGTGTCTATTTTTCTCCTTCTGATCTGCCATGGCCTCGCTGCTCATGGAATCCAGGTTGTTTAAAGGTATGAGAGAATTTCATTTTCTTCCATTTAAATATTACATATCGTACAATCTCAATTATGTCATTTTTGCAACATAATGCATAATGCAATAGGTTTTCTTCATACTTTTGGTATCACAGCTGTGATAAAATGTTTATCATTATTAAAATTTTTGTATATCTATGCTTCTGTCTATTTAATGGGTTTTCAGGCTGGCAGTGAAGGGGAGTTGTGCCCACAGGCTGATAGCATGGGCTCATCAGGCAGTACCAGCACTCTAGCATCCTCTGTCATTGAAGTTGAATCTGGCCGTGATGATCTGGCTTTATGTCAGGATGAGGATGACATGACCCCACTCCCTCCACCACCAACACTGTCCATTACTGAGGAAATCATGCAGTTCATTAACGAGAGCCGTGCTCGACAAGGCATGGCAGAGTTAACATCTGAAGTGGTACATATAGCACATTTTGACACCTAAAACAATATGCCAAGACAGTAATTGCTGTAGTAACTCAACACAATGCTTCATTGCTGTTGGTATACACATTGACATTAGTGACTTTGTAGTAATAATGCTGTTAATTTGTTAATGTAAGATTCTAGTTATAAGAAAATGGCATTTTACTCATTTATTCGTTTTCCACTGTGCCAGTTGACTCCAGAGTCCCCGGAAGTCCAGCCATCAGAGCCACAACAGTTAGATGAATCCAAACCACTAATAGCTGAGGTGGATGAAAATAAACCTCAGACCAACGATACCGAAAGATCAGAACCAGAAGAAACACTGGTAGATGTCTCAGACAAAGATGAGGACAGCCATCCATCCTGTGAAGCAAATGTTGCTCTACCAGAGGAGCTTGAGAAAGCATCATCACAATTGCACACCTCCAAAGAAGAGAATCAGTCAGGAGAGTTGACATTACCAGAGCCCAGTCATAGTGAATCATCCAAACCAGAAATGTTGAAGGTCACAGATGATAAGGGGGAAAAAGACACTGAGAACTCTATCAGTAAAAGTGAAGAACCTCATCTATCTGATAATTTGGACAAAACCATTGATGACACAGCATGTGTGGCTAAGTCAGCTTGTGCTCATGTTGCTACTGCATTAAAAGCAACTGACAGCTCTCTTGTCCCCAAAGCAGAACCTGAGCAAAAACTAACCAAAAGTGACAAGCAAATAATTGAGAAGATACGCAGCTATTACGAGGCAGCAGAGGCTGGTGTCGAGGAGGGTCAGACAACCCGAAGAAACAGCTTCTCTCATATTCCTGCTGGATTAGTGAAGGATTCGGTGTCTCGATTCAATGTTAGTGTTCGCCAAGACAGTCTACTTGAGTCTGAGAGTAGCCGCTCAGACTGTGTTGAAACTCATGCAGCATCTTCATTACTTCCAACATTAGACCAAGTTGAGCAGAATTTCAACCATGAGGAGCCTGCTGATACAGCCATTCCTCTTTCACATTCAGATGTTATCCAAGAACAAAAAGAATTATTACACAACAAGACTGCAAATAAAAAGGATGAAGACATTTGTGAGTTCAGTCCTTGTATGGAACTCTGGAAGGAGAAAGAAAGAACAGGCCAAGACTCTCTGAAAGTCTCTTTCCCAAAGGAAAAGATCTGTGGTGTAGATACAAATGCTTCTGAGGAAAACAAGGCATTCCTAAATTGCACAACAACCCAGATGCAGCATAAATGTGATCGTTCACAAAGCGATCCAGACACTTCAGACATATCTAATGTGCAGACAAAAGAGACCGCGGATACATCTCTTCAGTATGGAAGTAGAACAAGAGCTAGGATGTCCTCTAATGGAAACCTGGATGACCTTCCCAGCCAGATCAAAGTTGGCCGATGGTCTCGTCATGGCAAGGTGGTAACGTGTAGCCGTACCCTTTATGAAGGAATGGAAGAGGTACCAGATTTAGGATTTTTTGAGGGTGGACCAGTCAATCAATGCTTGGTAGAAAACTCAGAAAAGATTCTTAATAAAGTGCAAATGCTTGCACGCATGTACACAGCGAAAGCAAGCAGCATGAAAGTACCACTACACCAGAAGAAAACACGAGTGAGTAGGGGAGCATGGTCAGTGGAGGGAAAAGGGAGCACTTCACCCAAGTCTCGGCAAGTACAGCTACACCAGGGGGATATAAGGATCCTAAATCAGCCCACGGGTGAGTTCATAATCCATATATAATTCAATTTTGATCTTGTGTGATGTTATTCTACTCATTATTTTAAAATGTTACCTGTTGTTTTGTTGCAGAAGAATCTTCAGTATCAACACCTACTGAACCTTTTGGTCACATCATTTTAAGGGAGAAGCTGTCTACAACATATCACCAAGAAAATGATTGTAATCTCATTGGGCCCCCAGATGAGATCTCAACAAATGGATCCAATTCACTGTATTTTTCATCTGCTGAATCCTCTGCTACTTCGGTTCAAATATTAACAACTGTTATGGAATCACAGGTCTCTGTGATATCAGACCATAGAGAAAGCTCCTTAGAAAAATGTGAGTATAAACTACATGAAGGAGAACAAACCTTGTCAACTTGTGCTGGAACTCAAGTCCAAGCTGAGCCAGAAGTGCCATCCAAACTAGCTGGATTTCCATTGGACGAGCATGCTGACAATGTACTACAGTGCATTCAGGAGAGCCATTCATATGCTGTGGAGAAATCCACTGCAATAAATAGGACTGAAGAAAGACCGTTATTGCAAGAGGAGAACCCTGCTTTTGTGAGCAATTCTGGTCCAAGTAGTGAACTTTTTATTGACCCAGTAATCATTAAACATTTAGAAGAAGAGACTCACAGTGTAGAGGAGAAAAGGGGCTTAACTGTACAGCACTGTGAAAGCATATTGTCCATAGATGATAAACAAGATGAAATACATACAGGACATTTGAATTCCAAGCAGGACCAGGCTGATATTGAAACCACTAGCATGGAGGAAATAACACCTGTAGTGTCCTCTGTTAGCGAAGTTGGTCCATGTCCCCCATTACAGCCAGCACCCTGTGTTCTAAACACTGTAGTTATCTCTGAAGGGTCAGAGCTTTCAAACCCTTTAGCCCAGGAGGTTACAACAAGCCCTACACAACTGATGCCTCTGCTTGGTTCATGCGGCAAGTGTAGTCCACTGGATGTCAAATCCAAAGAAGACCTATGCAATAATTCAAAGACTTTGAGCCCACCCTGTACACCCCCTGTAGGTGGGCCTCCTTTGGATGAGCTACCAAGGTTTACTAGCCAAAGACCTTCCAATATACCCTTCACCAGTTGGAATCCATCATCTCCAGCCGCTCAGAGGTAGGCTGCTAAGCATGTCACAAACCAAGCTGTAGTAATAGGGTGTATCCAACTGCTATTTAAGTTATGACGTTGTAGTTTATATTACAGCAGTGTAAGTATTTGATTTCATTTTAATCTCTCTTATCTTGCCTTTTAGAGTGCCACATACTTCATTGCGGACTGAGGAACAGATTCAGGATATTTCAACTTCTGGCCTTTCTACTCTCAGACAATCTTTTCCCCAGGCTCCTAATGATAAGCCTTCAAACATTCCTTCTGTTTGTGAACGTCCATTAGATGCAAAACCACCATCTGCCTTTAGCCCAAACCACCGAATGCGATCACCCTCTCCAATTAGAAGTGCTCAGAACTCCAGACTGTCCTCAACAGCCTCAGCTCTTACAAAGTCTCTTGCTGCCTCTTGTATCAGTCAGACAATTTCCCAAACCATGGCCAAGAGAGGTGCACATCTTCAGACTGCTTCCCCACCTGTAAGCTCCTCTCCTCTGCCCACATCTTCTGTAAGGCTAAGGTCACCATCACCCAAACCCATCACCTTGGACTCAAGTGAGGAGTCAGGTTTTAGAAGTACATCCAGCACCGGGGTAGGAAGTCTACCCCTAAGGTCTTGTCCATCCCCATTCAGATCGAACAGTCTTCGATCTAGTCCAGCAACAGTTCAGACCCCTCCTCCTTACCGTAGTCAACGCTCAGTGTCCCCTGCACCTCCAGTTAGCCTCCATTCAGCTCCATCTGCTAACAGCCTAAACTCTGCTGCTCTTGAACAGCCTTCTTACACCAGTTTAAATGGTAATAATAACAATAACAACAGCTTAAGTAATAACGGATGGGCCACTGACCATAAAAAAGCACCACACTCAAATACGGGTGGACTCCCTCATTTCCATGATCCTCAAAGAACAACCTTGCACAATAGGGTTGCTCGTCCCTTTCCATCCTCTGAGCCTAGCTCCCGTGTACAGTCCCCTTCTATTTGCCCATCTCCAGTCACCCGAATCTGCTCCCCTCCACCTGCTCCAATCCACTCCAGTCATCTGGTAACAAAGCCACCAAATCCCAGAGCCCCCAGGCAAGGTGGCTTTTTCACCCCTCTTTCTTTTGAGATCTCAAGATCAACATCAGCTTGTTCTTTATCTCCTTGTGAGAGCCCAAGAATCACCTCTCCACCCCCTATTGGCATTCCTGCAAGTGTTTGGGGCTTTGCTAATCCGCAGCCAAGGAATCCATCATTAACAAATGCATCTTCTCCAACAAAAGTGGAAACAAAAACAAACTCTACACAAAGAGGCACCAGAATCATCTCTCCTACCCCAATGGGAATGTCTTCATGTTCAGCAACCAACTCTCAGAGCCAGAGGAGGCTACGAGGAGCCAGTTTGCCCTTTGTTGCTCTAGGGGATAGACCACCCAGTCCAACTAGACACGAACGCAGGTCTTGGGCAGAAAGTGGACGATGGTCAGTGGGTTCAGAATTGGGGTTAACAAGTCCTCATGGGGGTTCATACAGTGGCAGCCCATCTTCTATCAGCCCAGGCCCTCTTTCACCTATTAGACTAACAACTGAAAGGACCAGTCATAGTGGAAAACATTTCACAAGTATCGCATGGCCGGATGTACATGATATGTTGACTAGATACAACACAGAGCCCAATACTGAAACTGATGCTTTGTCCTGCACCGAGACAGAGGAAGATGACATAGAGGTTGCAGAATCGACTTGTCGGAGCACCCTGATCTGTCCCTATGTCGCTCCAGCTAACCCAGATTTGAGAGAGAGTCCCATTCAATGCCCAACCGAAGAAAGTATTCCTAATCAAGGGTCCAAAACAACATTAAAAACCAGTTATGCCACCACTGTCAACTTGCAGATTGCCGGGAGTGGGAGGATAGCGTCTTTTAGCAATGCACAAGTCAGCCTGACTCAGACACTGTCCCCCGTAGCAGACAGCCAGAGCAGGAGAAGGGTCAGCATCAATAGCTGCAACCTCTCAATGCAGAACTGCAAAAGGCTTTGAGTGGTGTGCTCCTGGGGTCTGGTATGGTGCCTCGTACTTCAAAGACACTTTATCTGGCACTTAAGCATGTAACAGGCGTCAGCTTAGAGATCCAAGTCCACTCTACACAGACAAAAAAATTCATGGACTATAAAATACGGGTGTCAGCCAGTTGATACTATGGTCAGTGATTTTATTTGTTTTTTTAACCCTCAACCGTACTTCCTGGCCAGGATACCAGTAAAACATTAGTAAAAGACTGCTTTGCTATATTTGGCAGTAATTATTTTATTGCTTTTAAGACACTGTCATATGCAAATTTATTATATGTAATAGAACTAAAGCCTGTGTCATTAAGGACTTTCAGTTGGCTGTGATATATAAAGAACTTATTTATGAAGTAGTTGTTTTCTGGCACTTAACTCTTGTTTCTTTGTTTTGCACATTTTTCTCGAATGTGGTCCAGACGTGTCTGGAAAATAGTGTGTTTCAGACAAAACATTCTCATGTATCTTAAAATAAATTTTTATTGCCAGTGTTCTATATGGATTTGGTTAATAATACATTTGAAAACAAGGGAACATGAATTAATACAAACATCTGATCTGATATTTTGCATTGATGAAAATGTTTGCTGTACACAATGAAAAAGCATTCCATCACGCCCAAGAAATGTATTCTGGTGTGGACTAAGACCAGGAAATGCTGATCAAATGGACTCTTGATTTTGTTTTCATTTTTATTGTATTTTTAATGTAATACATTGTTGATTTCTAAAGGAGATTGTCACAATCAATGAATGCTTAAGCCAATTAAACTTGTAGGCTATATCTCAGATTTGTTTACCTAAGGCCTTTATTCTCCATAACATGCCTGCTATAAATGGAGCAAAGAAAACAGATGTTCACACCTACTCTCTGTACTTACTGTCAAAAAAAACAAACAAACAAAAAAAAATCCACAATTTTCACACTGTATGGAAAATGTTCTGTTATTTGTACCTAAATAAAACCTTGCATAGTGTAATTCTGATTGAGCCATTATTACCACAACTTTATTTTTAGTTTAAAATTGTATTTTGTTGTGATATCATGGTTGATTTTATATGCGTCTAAAAGGAGGGGAAAAGCACAGGACCTGAATAATGTCACATTTTTCCAAATGCTCGGTAAAAAGTAGGAGTTCATAGCATAATGCCAAACTGAAAAATCCGAGAACTGCATTTTAAAGACAAATAAATAAACATAGATAAAGTTGCATTAGTGTTAAATAGTGCATGTTAGTTAACAGACTTGGCAAAAGGCAGAACCATATTGTTTCAATGCCGCAATAATCGGTTTACAGTTTAAGAGGACGATCGCAGTATTAAACTGTTCTCTAGAGAGGATTTGACTCCTGTAAATCTCAGCATGCCCAACATGAAGGCATAAATAGCGCGTAATTATTGACATATTTTATTGCGCTTTTATAAGAACCACATACATTAAAACTACGTCGTTTATGCATTTCTTAAACATTTATGAAAATATCTTAAACATTAATAAAATCTCTTGTCAAGTCAACCTAGCGTGCTTTCAGTTTCGATGTTTCTATGACTCGTGAGGGCATCACAGTCCTGCCCAATCACGCGGCGGTATAAAAGATAGACTGAACTCCACTCACTCCATGTTTTTACTACGCTGTGGGGCTCATGAAGACGGACACCGCCTATTCATGTAAAGTCTTTTCAGCTGGAAGTGGACGGGGACTCGGGTCTCAGCGTTTTATTATTGTATTGGTTTTCCTTGGAGTTGTGGCAGATGAAAACAAACTGACCTATTCTGCAGAATGATTAGGCGTATATGTGCTATTCTGTCGATGGACGTCAAACTATTCTCTCCAGAAATGTTTGATGAGGTAGGTCTGTGCTAAAGATTATTGCAGTTTTAAAAATGTCTCCTAGTGTCTAATAAGTCAGTGATTTATGAAATAGTTTTTTTACTATTAAATTAACATAATTGGAAATAGCCTAGATCAAAATAGGCCTACATAAATAAAATATTGTTGTCTTTTCAAGGCATGTTCCTGTTGTTTCTCTTAATGTGTACTATTTTTTTCTTCCCCTTTTTTTTTTTTTTTTTTTTTTTTTTAAGATTAGGCTGCAGGCAGAATGTTTCTTCAGCCATGTGTTCTATATTGTGTATCTACTAAAAAAAGCCAAACTCTAAGGAGGGGGAAATGTAGCCACTCAAAGCACTCCATCTCTTCCTAGGCCTGATGACAGATGTGTTAGTGAGGGAGAGCTGGATATTTGATATGAGGACAGATTTACTCCACTATTCCATGCATTTTGCTTCATTATTTCTGTATCTGCTGATCATGTTGACAAGACAGATCAAGTGTCAATCAGGATGCAGCAAAGAGAGTGTGGAGATGGTGAAAAGGATCGCAAGGGAGCTCAGCCAAGTGGTACCATATGATTTAGTACTGATTTTTACTTAAAAAAAAAAAAAAAAAAATTTCTAGTTTATTCTTACTCCGCTTCTGTTTAAGGTGTGGTTTCTCTCATAACAGAAAAATGATAGCATGCTGTACACACCAACTCTAGATGATTATGAGGTATGTGTTTTTACACGCAATCTTTAGTTATCAATATACTATTTTGAATATGCTGCCAAAAATCAGTTGAAGGGGCGTTTGAATCTTTGGCCCTTTGATAATAATGTATTATTTACTCATTCGGATAACTGAACGATTTAAATTGCTTTGTAACTGGAGGCAAGATAAAGTGCTTTTGATAAATTGCATTAATATGAAGGCTAAATGTTTACTGAATAATATTGTGGGCTGTGATGTTGAATTTCTAGGCTCATAGATTTTTGTGAAGAACAGCTGGGATATATTTGTGCTTTGTTTACTCTTTTTTTTTTTTTTTGACCTGATGCATTTCAGAAAGCTTCCAACATTAGAGGCAGCACCATTTGTAGATTGTGTTGTGTAATTTGTTTTTATTATCTACATACAGGCCAGTGCGTTTCAGAGTGAGAAAGCACAGATGTCACACTGTCACAAAGTGTTATGACAAAATGAAAATATAATTTACAAAAAAAAAAATATATATATATATATACACAGTGGTGTGAAAAAGTGTTGGCCCCCTTCCTTATTTTTTAAATGTTTTGCATGTTTGTCACACATTAATGTTTCAGATCATCAAACAAATTTATATATTAATCAAAGACATGGGCGTCGCTAGGCCGTTTTTAGGGGGGCTTTAGCACCCCTACATTTCTGCTCAGCCCCCCCTAAAAATCTTGCGATTCTTCCCCTTTAAATTTCAAATGAAAACGGCAGCAGACTTCGGCTCCTCCCCATCTTTCTGCGCGTTCTTCAAATCCACAGACTGCGGTGGTGCAGAGGAGAGGACGAGGTGTGTGTTTATGATAGATTGTTATAATATCTACATCTATGCAGTTCTTTGTCATAAATACAGTTTACAAAAAGTCATGGGAGAGCAATCGGTTTCCAATCTACTGTAAAGTTTTCGCTGCATTCACCACTCATCACAGCACAGCTGTTTCCTTCAGCGAAAGCCCTTAACATATATGATGACTTTATAAAACGATCACGTTATTGCTGTTTTCATTTGAAAATTTAGCTTTCGATATAGAACATAATATTACAGTGCATGTGGCATTAACTACCATACAGTTATGCATAGAAATGATTAAAGACAGTGACAGACAGCACTCAGTCAATGCACTCATTTTAATTTCATATAAGAGTGATTGAAAGAGATTGAAACATTGTGTGTGTGTGTTTTGTATTACGGTAATTAAAAAAAAATTTTATTGTTTGAATTGAATTTATGTAGAACGTTTCTACAATTTTTTTGTACAAATTTTCAATCAATTTTTTTGTAAATATTTATTTATTTTTTATTATTATACCTTCATTGGGGGCTGAGCCCCCCTAAAATGAAAATCCTAGAATCGTCCCTGATCAAAGATAACACAAACATGCAGTTTTTAAGTGAAGTTTTTTATTATGAAGGGAAAACAAAATCCAAACCCACATGGCCCTGTGTGAAAAAGTGCTTGCCCCCTCCTATTAAATCATGAAAGAACTGTGATTAACCACATTATTTTAGAAAGCTGAGTTAAATTTCACTAGCCAAACCCAGGCCTGATTACTGCCAGACCTGTTGAATCAAGAAATCACTTAAATATAACCTGTATGACAAAGTGAAGCATGTTTAAAGAGCAACACATCATTCCGCGATCTTAAGAAATTCATAAACAGAATTCTGAATTCCATGAATTCTGCACTCTATCATCCGATTGAAATGTTGTGGCATGACCTTAAACAGTCCATTCATGCTCGAAAACCCTCCAATGTGGCTGAATTAAAACAATTCTGCAAAGAAGAGTCGGCCAAAATTCCTCCACAGCAATGTGAAAGACAGTTATCACAAACGCTTGGTTACAGTTGTTGCTGCTAAGGGTGGCCCAACCAGTTATTAGGTTTAGGGGGCAAGCACTTTTTCACACAGGGCCATGTGGGTTTGGATTTTGTTTTCCCTTCGTAATAAGAAACTTCATTTAAAAACTGCATGTTGTGTTTACTTGTGTTATCTTTGATTAATATTTAAATTTGTTTGATGATCTGAAACATTAAAGTGTGACAAACATGCAAAAAATAAATAAAAATCAGGAAGGGGGCCAACACTTTTTCACACCACTGTATATATCACAATGTATGATTAAAAGAGTAGCAGCTTTGTAATGTTTTAAACATGGCTTAGTCAGGGACTGGCACTCATCAATCAAACCATCAAGGCCAGATTTAAGTTGTTTTGCCAGGACAGATGACAAAATTCAATAGTCATTATTTAATAATGTGATTGGGTGCAAGTTATCAATAAAAAGAGTAGAAAATTTAGATAAAGGGTCACATTTGTTTTTAGAAATACTCTGAAGTCAAACTTCTTTTCACATTTAACTCCACTTCTTTTTTCAAGATTAAAGAAATATGCACAATTTCTTTAGTACATATTTCTCCTCCCATCTCTAACCACTGCTTTCTTGAGCTAGTAAAGGCTCCCATAGCTTTTTCTGCATATATGTGACCCTGGACCACAAAACCAGTCATAAGGGTCAATTGTTTTTTTGAATTCATACATCTGAAAGCTGAATAAAGAAGCTATCCATTGATGTATGGTTTGTTAGGATAGGACCATATTTGGTCGCGATATAATTATTTGAACTATCTGGAATCAAAATATTGAGAAAATCGCCAAAAAACCAATCACTCCACCACTCAAAATTATAGTGAAAAAATTAAAAAGCTTTTATTCACACGGCTTTACATTAAAAGCAACACACTAACTTAACTTAACTTAAGTGCACCGACGCATTGCGGCTATCAAGCCTTCATTAGGGTGTCAAACTACAAATACACTCAGAGTCCATTTAAACAATCAATTCGTCACATGACATAGTCACCTGATTAAGTGTCAAAGCATCACACAGATAATTATTTTGCATAAATATAATTGTACCCAATAAATTCAAATTATTATTATTTAGATTAACAAAATAGAAAAAGAGAGAAAAAATACATAAATCTCAAGATAATATAAAGTACAACATAGATCCAAGAAAAAAAAAAAAAAACATTATGGACTATTTGTGGACTTGATGGCCTTTTATGGGCTGATCCTAAATAGTGAAAGTTTCTGTCTTAAATATAGTAATTGAAATCCCAAAATCCGATCAATAGTCAGATGCTTTTTCAAATGTAAATGCACCAGTGTCACTCTTTTTATTTATTTTTTATTTATTTATTTTTTTTTGTAGACAGAACATGAAAAACCACATGAAATCACATTTTCACAAGTGCAGTCGCAACCACCTTTGTAGGTGTTTTGAATTTGATTAAAATTAAACAGATTTTTATTAATGCTTCTTATTTGAAAGACCAAATGTTGGCTTTTAGAAGTCATTTGTGATGCAATTTGTTAAATCACATTCCCTCCAGTTGCCGCTTTTTGCAGTTGTATATATCACTTTTTATATATATATATATATATATATATATATATATATATATATATATATATATAAAAAGGGAATGTGATTTAACAAATTGCATCACAAATGACTTCTAAAAGCCAACATTTGGTCTTTCAAATAAGAAGCATTAATATATATATGTATGTGACTCTGGACCACAAAACCAGTCTTAAATCTGAAAGCTGAATAAATAGCTTTTCATTGATGTATTTGTTAGGATATGACAATATTTGGCTGAGATACAACTGTTTGAAAATCTGGAATCTGAGGTGCAAAAAAATCTAAATATTGAGAAAATCGCCTTTAAAGTTGTCCAAATGAAGTTATTAGCAAAGCATATTACTAATCGAAAATTAAATTTTGATACATTTACGGTAATACATTTACAAAATATCTTCATGGAACATGATCTTTACTTAATATCTTAATGATTTTTGGCATAAAAGGAAAAATTGATAATTTTGACCCATACAATGTATTTTTGACTATTGCTACAAATATACCCCAGCGACTTAAGACTGGTTTTGTGGTCCAGCATCATATATATAGATAAACAATGTATTTTTGTTGAAATGTCTATGCATTCTTTAAGCCTCATCGTTGTTACAGGCTATTAATTGTTGTCATCTCCTTTAGCAGAACTGCTCCAAGTCCACGCTTATGTGCTTTGCATTGGAAGTGAATGTTTTGTTTGTTGAAATCCAGAATGTGGCCAAATATCGGTCCCACCCCCTTCCAAGGGTCCTCAAGACACTGACAGATAAGGTGAGTTCAATATCTGCTAGACATTTAGGATGATCCAATAATGGTATTTACAGAAATATTTGTAACAGCTTGTAATGACTTCAAGGTTAGCAAGAAAGCAGACACATCCACAAGGAAATCTTTCAAATATAAGAATTAAAAAAAAAAAAACATTGCAATACTGTAGGGATCACAAGATCTTTTCAAGAAACGTTAAGGTAATACTTGTTTAAAATTCTATTCTTTTGATTATTCAACAGTTATTGAAAAATTGCCATTAAAAGTCATGTTAAAAAGATGTTTTCATAAGACTCACACACGTACATATGAACAAAAATCTATTGTTAGAACTGGCCTGTACCCAGACATAATTACAGTATGTGTGGTTCATTACACATGTGTTTAACAACTGAAATAACAAACATTTTTTCCACTCAAGAGGTCATGTAAGTGCATACAGAAATATGGGTTTCAAATGTCTGTTAAAGCCTCTGGTCTGCTTGCATGCTAGGCAACCATTTTAAATGTATTTACCGCTCATGTTTTTACTACTCATGTTTTTGTTTTTACTAATGGACAAAGTTAAATTATTTACATTACACTTCTATGGACTAGAGTACAAGGAGAATTTGTATAAGTTTGTAAACAAAGTTTGAAGTTGGCTTGAGAAAGCCTGTATCCAAAAAAGAAAGTTTGAAGTAGTTTTAAAAGGGACATCAGATGCAAAATTCACTTTTACATAGTGTTTGGATATAAATGTGTCTTAGCGGTGTATGGATGCAACCACCCTACAATGGCAAGGCAAGGCAAGTTTATTTCTATAGCACATTTCATACACAGTGGTAATTCAAAGTGCTTTACATAAAAGGAAGTGAAATAGTCATTAAAAATAATAATAATAACAAGAAATTAAAAATAATAATCACAACAATAAAAACAAAGTGACTTACAAATTGATTTAAAAAGAATTTAAAACATTTAAGAATAGAAAGTGATTATATATAGTGTAATCAGTCCGGACGTAGCACAGTGCTCATTCAACAAATGCACAGCTAAACAGATGAGTTTTGAGTCTGGATTTAAATGTGGCTAATGTTTTAGCACATCTGATCTCTTCTGGAAGCTGGTTCCAACTGCGGGCAGCATAATTGACAAAAGCAGACTCCCCTTGTTTTGTGTAAACCCTTGGTATTTCTAACTGACTCGATCCTAATGATCTGAGTGGTCTGTTAGGTTTATATTCAGTGAGCATGTCTCCAATGTATTTAGGTCCTAGGCCACTTAGAGATTTATAAACAAGTAAAAGTACTTTAAAATCAATCCTAAATGTAACTGGAAGCCAGTGTAAGGACCTGAGGACTCGTGTGATATGCTCAGATTTTCTGGTTCTAGTCAGAATCCTGGCAGCAGCGTTCTGGATGAGCTGCAGCTGTCTAATGGTCTTCTTTGGAAGGCCGGTGAGGAGACCATTACAATAATCCACCCTGCTGGTGATAAAGGCATGAACAAGTTTCTCCAAGTCTTGACTGGAAACAAAATATCTAATTCTTGCAATGTTTTTGAGATGATAGTATGCTGATTTAGTTACTGCTTTGACATGACTACTAAAACTAAGGTCTGTCTCCAGAATCACCCCAAGATTTTTGACTTGGTTTTTAGTTGATTGACCCCTAGACTCAAGGTATGCATTCACCTAGAGAACTTCATCTTTGTTTCCAAATGCAATGACTTCAGTTTTCTCCTTGTTTAACTGAAGAAAGTTCTGGCACATCCAACTGTTAATTTCATCAATGCATTGGCAGAGGGAGTCAATGGGGCTGTAGTCATTTGGAGATAAGGCTAGGTAAATCTGCATATCATCAGCATAGCATAGGAATTTGGTTCTTTCTCATTATTTGACTTAGCATATACAGGCTAAACAAGAGTGGTGCAAGAATTGAGGCTTGTGGGACTCCGCATGTCATGGACGTCCACTTAGACTTGTGCTCTCCTATACTCACATAATAACATCTCCCTTCTAAGTATGACCTGAACCATTTGAGTACCATCCCAGAAAGCCCGACCCAGTTTTCCAGTCTCTCTAGAAGTATGTTATGATCAACAGTGTCAAATGCAGCACTAAGATCTAGTAGTACCAGCACTGATATTTTGCCTGAATCAGAATTGAAGCGAATATCATTTATTATCTTAATAAGCGCGGTCTCTGTGCTGTGATGCGCTCGGAAACCAGATTGAAAATTGTCCAGGTATCCATTTGAGTTTAAGTAGTTGTTCAGCTGATTAAAAACTACCTTTTCAATAATCTTACCTATGAAAGGAAGATTTGATATTGCCAGGTCTATAGTTGTTCAACGTGGTGTTATCAAGATTGCGCTTTTTCAGAAGGGGCTTAACAACTGCAGTTTTCAGGGAGTTTGGAAAAGTCCCAGAAGGAATGAGGCATTCACCACTTCTAAGAGATCTGCTTCTAAACAGTTAAGCACACTTTTGAAAAAAGATGTGGGAAGTGTGTCAAGATAGCATGTTGACGATGTAAGGTGCTGTACTATTTCTTTCAAAATTTTGCTATCAGTTGCTTCAAAAACAGACATAGTCACTTCTTCTTGAAATTGCGGTCGAATCTGTGTGACCTCTGCATAACTTGAGGATGTGCCAATCTCCTTTCTGATATTATTGATCTTCTCAGAAAAGAAGGAAGCAAACTCATTACATTTGCTGTCGGAGAGCATTTCATTGGGAATCTGACTTGGGGGGGGGGGTTTGTCAGTCTCTCCACAGTAGCAAAAAGAGTGCGAGAGTTGTTTAAGTTACTGTTTATAAGGTTTGAGAAGAAGGTCTGTCTAGCTGTGGCTAGTTCCACATTTAAAGCTTGAAGGCTGTCTTTATAGATGCTATAGTGAATTTCAAGTTTTGTCTTCCGCCACATCCGCTCAGCTTTTCTGCATTGTCTTTTCATACTCTGAACTGCTGTTGATTTTCTCCATGGTGATTTTTGTCTGCCATTCTTCTTGCAGACCCTTGTCGGAGCAATATCATCAAAAACATTCTTAACGTTTGAGTTAAAAGAATCCAGGAGAAGATCAACAGAGTCTGCAGAAATGCTTGGTGTTAAAGATATAGCCTTCATAAATAGCGCACTAGTTTTCTCGTTAATGCATCTCTTTCTGACAGAGACAGATCTAGATTCAGTGGTAACAGAGATCAATATATCAAAGAAAATACAGAAGTGATCAGATAGTGCTACATCCTTAATAACAATGGATGAAATGTTTAGACCTCTACTGATGAGTAAATCTAGAGTGTGTCCACGATTGTGTGTGGGTCCATGCACATGCTGGATCAGGTCAAAAGTGTTTAAAACAGTTATAATTTCTTTTGTAGTTTTGATGAATATTAAAATCCCCTGCAATAGTAAAACAGTTAAACTCTGAGGAAATCATTGATAACAGTTCTGTGAACTCTTCAACAAAGGCTGGAGAGTATTTTGGAGGCCTGTAAATAATGATAAACAGAATGTGTGGAGCACCTTTCAGCACAATACCTAGATATTCAAAAGACAAATACTGACCAAATGACACTTGCTTGCATTGATAAACATCTTTAAATAGAGCAGCTACACCTCCACCTCTCCTAACAGTCCTGCAGACACTTATAAAATTAAAGTTAGGAGGGGCTGTTTCATTGAGGACTGTTGCACTGCAGCTGTCTTCTAGCCATGTTTCATTTAGAAACATAAAATCCAGGTTGTTTGTGGTTATAAAATCATTGATCAGAAATGATTTATTTTTTAGTGAGCGAATGTTTAAAAATGCTAACTTGATGGAATTACATTTGGTCTCTACAGCAATCTCAGATTGACGCATTATAGGCCGCAAATTAGATGGGTCAGCCTGGGTTCCCTGGGTTCCCGCTTGTTCTGTAAACATTTGTGAATGTTGCTGCTAATATAGCGGGGACCCGACACATATCACTGAGAGCTGTTATCAGTTGTTTTTGGTTCACCTACAGCCGATGGAGGAGGGTTTGGGCTCTGGCGTTGTGGCAGCGGCCGGAGAGCTCTCATAGGAGGAGGAGGGAGAGCTGGGTCTGCAGTCTTTGGTGGTTGTGGGGCCCGCCGTTTTTTAGTTGATATCTGGGGGCTTGCAGCGAACGAGTGGGAGAGTTTGGTCCCAGCATACACCAGTTCCTCCATTTTCTGTGAGAAGCTTAGAAGTGGAGATGCTGGAGAGAGGGATAGTGTGTCTGGTGAGCGGGGCTCTGGCTGTGGTGTTTGCAGTGGCTGTGATATGTTGTCCTGGCTTCCCTGGCTGTTTTCCAGATAGTTGTCCTTGGGTGCTGAGTCTTGGAGCTGATGTAGTACGTCACAGTCTGTCTGTGAAGAGCTCGTTGGGCAGGGCTCAGCCGGGATAGTTTCCATGAGGAAAGTTTGTTTTGGCTGCGTGGTGTTATCAGTGTCCTCGTGGGATGTGTCAACCACAAGATGACTCTGAGGCTGACATGAAGTCCTGTGGTCACTCATATTCTGTCCAGGTGTGTGTGTGCCATTGAGGCCGAGTGGATTGGCACACACCACTGAAGGATGACGGAGGGAGAAATAGATATTGTCCTTTAGGACTCTTGCACCAAGTTTGTTTGGGTGGAAGCCATCCAGTTTAAACAGTTGTCTATGCCCCCAGAAAATATTGAAGTTGTCGACGAAGTTGACTCCTTTTACATTTACATTTAGTCCTTTTGTACTGCAGGTTCTTTGTAGCCATGTATTCAGCCCAAGCAGCCATGAAAACATGTTAGTTCCCCTTGCTGGGAGTGGTCCACTGATGAACGACTGAACTTCAAGTCTTTGAAGTGTTTCAAAGGGTTCGCTGAAATCCTTCTTAAGGAGTTCTGACTGCTCTTTCCAAATATCATTCTTCCCTACATGGATGATGATTCGATTTGCAGTCTTGTGCTTCATCAGAATGTTCCGAAGTTCCTTGTTCACATCAGAGACGGTTGCTTGAGGAAAGCAGCATGCAGTTGTAGTCCTGCTAATGATGTTTCTGATAATAGAGTCGCCCACTATCAGAGTCCTGGGCTCGGCTGCGCTCTGAGATGAGTGCCGCTGTCTGCTCGACCTTGAGCGTCTGTTAGTAGCGATGTTAGCTGCTGGCTGATTTGATCCATGTTTTGTCACATTTGGGGATTCCTCACTTACAATCATTAATGCTTCAAATCGATTCTCAAGATGTATAGGGGGTTGTAGAATGCCAGTGTTTACAAGTCTTGTCATAGCCGTATCTGGGGTAGAGGATGCTACCGCAGCAATACGAGATACTCGTGACAATCTGATGTCTCGAGTGCCTTTGGGTCTCGCTCCCTGTTTGTGCCATCGATTAGTCTGTCGATCAGCTTGTTCCTCTACACTTTGTAGAAACTGTTGAGATTCACTAGATTCACAGGACTCACCGGCTGTATGCTGAGGGCGTCCGTGATGACGATCCGCTGTGTGTTCCACCTGTTTTGGATGTCCAGCAAGTAACTTTGTTTCAAGAACCGCAATCCTTTGTAGAAGTCTGTGGCAGTTCATGCAGCAAGTATATTCCACAAGAGGCATTTTCTTTCCCGTCTGTTTGAATGTAGGCAGCTGTTTTCCCGTCTCTGGAATGTAAACTGCTGGCAGTGGGAGACAAAGAGTCTTCTTTTTCTAAAAACTGTGTTGTTTGAGCACTGTGCTGATATGCTGAAGTTAAAATCTTAGAGAAATCTGAGAAAAGTACATAAATAGGGAGCGAAGCGCAGAGCAATAAGCAGGAGCGTCCGAACAGTAGCGAAGCCGGAAGTTAGACAATGATAAAAATCCATTCACACTTTTAAAAAAAAGAAAATTATTTGTGAAATAATATTCAGTATTTTTTTATCAAATAGATACAGCGTTGATGAGCATAAGAAACTTCTTTAATACACTTTAATGATCCCTAACTTTGAATGGCAGTGTATTATACTGTAAAGAAAAAAGGTTTTCTCAGGTAACCTAAAATGTACATCATTTAGTCAAGGGTCAAATCAAATATAAATAGCACATTAAAGTTAAAGGTTATGCACTTTTTTGCGTGCGCGCTGTACAGTTATGGTATAAAGAATGTTTTTGCTCAGGTGGCTGAAATGTCCGCTCAATAGAGAAAAGTTTTGCTCAGCAAGAAAAAAAATTAGAGGGAACATTGGTCAGCACCCCTATTGGGACACATCCATTGCACTGATTACACACACACAGCTGAATCCAATCAGGCACGCTTTATAAGCCCTGGACTTCCTCGTTCAGATTGCCGAGTATTGTTCTACATTTATCACTCTCCTAGTGTTAGCTGCTTTACTGAGCCATTCCGTGTTTCTGTTTAATCTCTAGTATTATTCTGCGTTTATCACTCACCTAGTGATATCTGCTTTACGGAGCCTAGATTCTAGTTCTAGTTTAGTCATTTCGTGTTGCCCTGTTTTCTGATTCCTGCCTGTGTATCTTGGATTAACCCTTGTCTCGCCGCTCGGACTCTGTTTGTACCTCGTCTGGACTATTGCTCGTGTTTGTGGATTATCCATCTGGATTGTGTTCGCCGATCGATGACCTACGGCAGCCCTAGGAATACTCTTTCTCTTGTCTTATATATATATATATATCTGTTTGCTGATGCTCGACCCTGTCTGTGTCTGACCATGTCTATGAATAAAGCTTTGCGTATGGATCAAGCGGCAACCTCCCGCTCCCTCTCTTGAAACCAACACGGAAGTGACTAAAACTGCAATTTATTGACTGCCCGCTAGAGGCTGGCTCCAAAAGGGACCTCCCGTGTTTAAAATGCCCAAATTTACAGCCTGGTATAAAAAGTGGTTTTGGTCTGTATAGGTTATTTTGCCCTTCATGACAACTGTGAGGGGGGTGAATTTTTATTTGTATTTTTTATAACTCATCCGTTTAAATTATATTAAGCCTTAAAGTTCTGCATAATTGAGTAACAGGTGGATTGCTGCTCTGCTCCAGAGTGTGAAACTTAGAAAACTGGCTTTAAAGATTTTTATTTGTACAGAAAAAAATTACAATTATAGGTAGGACACTGGAAATCTAGCTATTAGATGTTTTAATAAATGATTTCAAACTTGATTTTTACCGCTATATTGGTACTCTGCTTTTGCACTGTCTGCAAAAAGTGAGATCTCACGCCAAGGCAAAAGGCAGTAACTTCTACATTATATAGGGTGCTGATCACCATTTGCAGAATCATTATACACTGTAAAAAAAAAAAAGTTGAGCCAACTTAAAATTTTAAGGCAACCAGCTTCAGCAGATTTTTGAGTTTTCTCAACTTGTCGTTTTAAGTTTATACAGAATCTCCCACAAAAATAAGTTGAGCAAACTCAGAAATCTGCTATAGCTGGTAAAAAAAATTTTTTTTAAGTTCGCTCAACTTTTTTTTTTTTTTTTACAGTGTAGTAACATCTGTATAAAATCTAGTGATCATTGGCTATAACATCTTGTAATGTGATTAAATTTTTTTTCTGACCGTAACAACCAGACAAAAAGTTAAACGTGAGTGGATACCGTTTTGCAACCAATTCATTTGCAATGTTCGCTAACATTAAAGGATGCAAGACATACTTAGCCTATTGTTTTTACATCGAACGGAATTAAAATAGTTTAACCTATAAAAACGACTTGTGGATTGATGTGAACGCCAGCAAGCAGGGATAATGCTCCGAATGATTGTGAATTAAACATCTCCGATTGATGGCGTTCATTGCAATAGATTTTATTGACTTACAAGAAAAGGCAGGAAAAGGATTTAATTTGCGAACAGTTATTGATTTTATGTGTGATACGCAGTCACGGCATTTGAGTCCTCATGTAGCCTACAGAAGTGTGCAGCCCCAGACTGACAGCTGGCACTGAGTGAATAATCTGCGTTACAACAAGAAGAAGAAAAAACGTTAAAGATTATTATTGTTGCCAAGTTATCTAGTTGTTGCTTGCTTACAGTGCTTTGTTATATGGAGCAGTTTGTTAGATCGCGATCTAACTTGTTTGTAAGTGCCGACAGATGTACCCAGGTGAAAAACAAGTAGCCTACACTTCCATAATGTACTTAAAGTGCTCTATTTTCGTGGACTAATTTTGTACTTAATAATCCTTTAGTACTTCTTAAGATCATAAGTGTACTCAACTGTGCTATTTTGAGACACCATGAATATGAACTAAAATGCACTTTTAACATACTTTGTATTTAAAAAAAAATTTATTTAGCTACCACTTGTAGTACACTTGAGTGTGCTAGTGTATAAAAGATGGGTTCAAGTGTACTACAAGTGGTAATGGCATTTTAGTTCATATTCATGGTGTCTCAAAATAGCACTGTTGAGTATACTTAGATGACATTTAGTTGACCTTAAGAAGTACTAAAGCAGTGTTTCTCAACCCTGGTCCTGGGCGCCCCCCAACACTGCACATTTTGTATGTCTCCCTTGTCTGACCCAGGACCAGGGTTGAGAAACACTGTACTAATGGATAATTTTTAGTATATTAAGTACAAAATTAGTGCGTGAAAATAGAGCACTTTAAGTACATTATGGAAGTGTACTTGTTTTTCACCTGAGTATAAAAGTACACAAGTCATTTACACCGTAATTTAAACGCGGCAGACTTTAATGGACAGTAAAACAAAGGCAGTCTGGCACAGTATTGACGAACGAATGCAAACAAATGCAGAGCATCATAACTTAATTTGAGTGCTCCAAAACAAAATCAAAGAGTGGTAACTAATGTTATAATGTGTTCTGCCTTGGTTTCTCTGGGGCTTTTCTCCATGATACTTAAACACTTGATAAAGGAGATCATTCATGTCCCAAAATTATCAATTATCAAATGGTGTTTTGTCTTTGCACGGTAGCACTGCTGTCACTATAGACAGGCGTGGTTTCAGCTCAGCTTCACCCACGTCCCGCCTTTTTACCCATTTTCGATTATCCGTGAGTGACGCGGTGACGCTGCCAAGATAACGGCGGTCGGCTCCGCCCACTTTAGGCTTCAACAATGCTCTTCAGAAACCTACGAGTTACGTCACGGACATTACGTCCATGTTTTTTACAGTCTATGGCAGGGGTCACCAAACTCAGTCCTGGAGGGCCGGTGTCCAGCAGAATTTAGCTCCAAGAGCATGATTAGCTGGTTCAGGTGTGGTTAATTAGGGTTGGAGCTAAACTCTGCAGAACACCGGCCCTCCAGGACCGAGTCTGGTGACCCCTGGTCTATGGTATAGATCCACACATCTCATGTCTCGTTCGTCAGGCGCAAGAGACTCCTATTACAATTCAGTTCAATAGATTCTGAAGTTAGCATGTTGATGACAAATGAAATTTAACCTGTGTTAATGAGAATCACACATGCACATATTATACAACTAAAAAAAGGACAAGGAATAAATGCTGTTTCTGATTTTGTGAATCAGGGTTACATTGTTTCTGGAATGCCTTACCTTCAAGACTGTACACTAACCTCATATAATACCATATTAAGTTGCAGGACAAAATGAAGCCATGTCCAGACTGTGAGTTCTATCAAGAAAAAAGAACAGAGACTTTTTTGCAAACCTTACAAGATGTTTTACAACGGATGAATGCTGAAAAAAGCTGTGCTCCAAAGAAGAATAAGAGACATTTAGAGAACTTTATAAAAAAAAATAAATAAAAAAAAAAAAAACATTAAAAACATGATCTGAAGGAGCAGATTTCTGTGGATTCCTAAAGCAGTTCTGGAGAAGTTTCTGAATGGCAAAACAGAAACCATGTACTAAGCTACAGTACCTACAGTACATATCCATCTGTACATGAACATGCAAATATATATTTTCTTAAATAAATGACTTTTATGGAATATTTGTTACAATAGCCTGTTTTGACAACAAACTAAACCCATGACCACTTTTTGTTGACCGTTAACTTTCCTATAAAGTATAGGTGTGTAGCTAATAATACAAGTAGTTGGTTTGGGAATTGCTGTAGTATATTCAACTGAACAAATTCATTACTCTCATCTTGATTATAATAGTGTAATATATCTGAACTGAAGATGTAACTAGTCAGGGGAACCAAAGTCATGAGCCTGGGCCATAAAATGTGAATAAAAACAAATGTTGGCAAGTTATTAAATTGACAATAATAAGTGTTACACATTATTGGCTATTTAATGACTGTTGCAATATTGGCAAATAAAGTTATGCTGTCTCACTGCTCTGTAATTTTGGAAAGGAAAGAGTCTGCTAAGAAAAAAATGATCTGATGCAGATTATCTGAAGATCGTCCAAAACCAGTTGCTATAACTGTGCTCTGCTTTCAACATTGACAAACGTCCTTTGATTTTGGTAGGGTTTTTACCTGCAGAACATCTTATACGCTATGATTGGATTGTCCACCAGCAAAACTTTATAAGGTTGCTGTAATATGAAATGTTTCAGGACAGTAATACTAATTTATTGCAATTTGACCTTTGTAGCTGGTGTATAACTTTGCAGAGAACATATGATCACACTACATAATAGCTTTAAATGTATATCACTAGAAAACCAGTTCAGCATACATTTACAATGCTAGATGTTTGGATGTATTACACTATTGTTCTACTTCATGACATGAAAGGAATTTGACAGCCTTCAGGTATTATAGTGGCATGTTGACCTTCCAAAAATATTGTTTTATCTACCTATCCCCAACTGCTGAATAATTTTATTGCATTTATAATTGTGTACAATAAAAAGACAACACTTTTATGAGCTGTTTTATTTCTGATTCATTTTTCTTCCTTTTTTAAACAAATGTGGGCTATTTCTTAGGTTTTATGTGATTTTGCAATTTTATAGCAATACACATTAACATCACAATTAGTCAAAATGTCCCATAAATTACAAGGTAGCAGACTGTAACAGATTTATATGAATGTGCTACACATAGGCTGTATTATTTCTTTCATTTTTGGTAATTAAAATGTTCAATTATTAACAAAATATGTTGTATCCCACATGAAAAAAATACTATAGTAATTTATAGTAAATGCTATAGTGTTTTTGAACCATACTATAGTAAAGTACTTGAATTAGTATGTTGTGGCAATTCTATAGTTGCTGTGGTAATATAACAACTATAGTAATATAAACAAATTACTTTACCCAATACTGTACTGTTTTCTACAACTATAGGGTATATTATCCTACAGTACACTACAGTTTACTGTAGTAAAAACTAAAGTATACTACAGTATTTATTACAGTTTTATTATCAATAATTTATATCAGTTCACTATAGTTAATACTACAGTATGCTGTAGCATTCATTAACAAAGTGTTGTAAATACTATAATATATACAGTATAATACACTTTACTATAGTATGGTTCAAAAACACTATAGTATTTACTATGAATTACTATAGTATTTTTCATGTGGGAGTGAATTGTATGGGGAAGTAAAAATCTTCTGTATTCATAGGCTTTTTTATTGCAAAAAACAAAGAACAAGAGGAAAGAAATATCACCATAAGCCTGAAGAAACTTGTTATTCTTATTGTTATCGATGAGTTTAAGAGTATTATTATTATTAAAAGTATTATTTCCTGTAGTTTGTCAGAGAGGGTGCATCACAGATTATAGCGCTGATATGCACGTGAGAGTACGCGTTTAGTTTTGTAGCCATTACTGTGGAAAACCTTTGAGATAAAAACATACTGATAGTTAATCAGCAACTATTAAATACTTACACCACACACACACACACACACACACACACACACCTTTGTGTGAAACAACACGGTTGTCCTCCAAAGCACTAGATGGCGCTCTGCAGCTCTTGCTCTGCTTATTGCTTACGGAAGTTTAAGGAAAGAAAACAACATTGGCCTTCGCTGCCTGATTGAAGCGAAACCAGACAGCTGTTTAAAGGTAAGAAGTCTGTTTAATCCGCTCTTTAACGGTAAATTTAAGACACATTTAACGGTGTGGTATTTTCGTAATAAACTAAGATGTGACCGTGGTAATTAAGCGACGAGTTATTTGTGTAATAAGATGTATGCTAGCTAGCTCGTGTGCTAATGGGATTTAGCAGCATTAGCCAAAGCACATCACCCTAAACACTTAAAACCCAAGACAACAAGAACAAACTAGATTGCCTGTTGCTGTTTACCTGTAGTTTTAAACACGTAAGTCGTATTACGCATTCGCAAGTAAAGAAATACTGTGTAACGTTACTGTTTAATCAAATCGCGTTATGACTAGCATCATTCGCCGTGTCTCATTTTCTGTCTGGTCAAATGGCTGGTTTCAGTCTAATAACATGTAAACTGTTATGTTTATAGACGAATCTTGCATCTGTTTGTAATTGTTTACTATTTCTTAGCTTTTTACATGTATTTGATGTGGTTTGTTCGGTAGGGTTGCCGTCTGGTTTATACGGATAGAAGAAAACAAAGAGATGTCTGACAGCGATGACAGTGATTTCTCTGATAATCAGAGCGAGAGGAGCAGCGAGGCTGAGGAGGTGGAGGAGAACGAGGTGAGACAACCAGCTCCTCCTTTTTATGCTAGCTAAAACCATGTTACTGTATCTCACAGAAGTGAGTACACCCCTCACATTTTTGTAAATATTTTATTATATCTTTTCATGTGACAACACTGAAGAAATGACACTTTGCTACAATGTAAAGTAGTGAGTGTACAGCTTGTATAACAGTGTAAATTTGCTGTCCCCTCAAAATAACTCAACACACAGCCATTAATGTCTAAACCGCTGGCCACAAAAGTGAGTACACCCCTAAGTAAAAATGTCCAAATTGGGCCCAATTAGCCATTTTCTCTCCCCGGTGTCATGTGACTCATTAGTGTTGCAAGGTCTCAGGTGTGAATGGGGAGCAGGTGTGTTCAATTTGGTGTTATTGCTCTCACTCTCTCATACTGGTAACTGGAAGTTCAACATGGCACCTCATGGCAAAGAACTCTGAGGATCTGAAAAAAAGAATTGTTGCTCTACATAAAGATGGCGTAGGCTATAAGAAGATTGCCAAGACCCTGAAACTGAGCTGCAGCATGGTGGCCAAGACCATACAGCGGTTTAACAGGACAGGTTCCACTCAGAGCAGGCCTCGCCATGGTCGAACAAAGAAGTTGAGTGTACGTGCTCAGTGTTGTATCCAGAGGTTGTGTTTGGGAAATAGACGTATGAGCCTTTCGTATTATAATTATTTTGCGCATTGAAAGATTAGTAATGGTCTTTCTTGTTCTGTCCTATCTATCATATGTTACTACCTTCATTACTGTGCTATAGATTTAAAAGAAATGTCTTTTATATATAAATATATACTATAAAATTAAATGTATTTGCTTGTTTTTTCATGAATGTGTTTTACAATAATACAAAGAGCAATGTTTACTGTTTTACCAGATTTAGTCCTACACTTATTCACTTTTATTTGTAAATAAAAATGTTTCATTAGGTTTTATAAAATTATTGTGCACCCATGATTTTTCTGGAGTATCATTTGCTGCTAAATTATCCACTAACCTAGTTTATAATAGTATTTTTGTCATAGATTATGATTATATATTTTTCCATTTGTTATTTTTAATTAAAATGAAGTTATCTATATATAGTAGATTGTGTTTAACACACAAAAGAGTGACTGCAAATTGGTCTGCATGGCTGTTATCCCAGAAGGAAGCCTCTTCTAAAAATGATGCACAAGAAAGCCCACAAACAGTTTGCTGAAGACAAGCAGACTAAGGACATGGATTACTGGAACCATGTCCTGTCGTCTGATGAGACCAAGATAAACTTATTTGGTTCAGATGGTGTTAAGCGTGTGTGGCGGCAACCAGGTGAGGAGTACAAAGACAAGTGTGTTGTTGCCTACTGTCAAGCATGATGGTGGGAGTGTCATGGTCTGGGGCTGCATGAGTGCTGCTGGCACTGGGGAGTTACAGTTCATTGAGGGAACCATGAATGCCAACATGTACTGTGACATACTGAAGCAGAGCATGATCCCCTCCCTTCGGAGACTGGGTCGCAGGGCAGTATTCCAACATGATAACGAACCCAAATACACCTCCAAGACGACCACTGCCTTGCTAAAGAAGCTGAGGGTAAAGGTGATGGACTGGCCAAGCATGTCTCCAGACCTAAACCCTATTGAGCATCTGTGGGGCATCCTCAAACAGAAGGTGGAGGAGCGCAAAGTCTCTAACATCCACTAGCTTCATGATGTCGTCATGGAGGAGTGGAAGAGGACTCCAGTGGCATCTTGTGAAGCTCTGGTGAACTCCATGCCCAAGAGGGTTAAGGCAGTGCTGGAAAATAATGGTGGCCACACAAAATATTGACACTTTGGGCCCAATTTGGGACATTTTCACTTAGGGGTGTACTCACTTTTGTGGCCAGCGTTTTAGACATTAATGGCTGTGAGTTGAGTTATTTTGAGGGGACAGCAAATTTACACTGTTATACAAGCTGTATACTCACTACATTGTAGCAAAGTGTCATTTCTTCAGTGTTGTCACATGAAAAGATATAATAAAATATTTACAAAAATGTGAGGGGTGTACTCACTTCTGTGAGATACTATATATATATATGTGTGTGTGTATGTATGTATATGTTTATCTGAAATAGTTCATAACTCATACTCAACACATTTCTTTAAGGATGAGGAACAGGGGAGTGTAGCTGGCAGTGACAAGGAGGCTGAGGAGGAGGGAGAAGATTTGGAGGATGAGGAGGAGTATGATGAAGAGGAAGAAGAGGATGATGACCGGCCCAGGAAAAAACCTCGGCATGGGGGCTTCATCTTGGATGAAGCCGGTTAGAAATTCCCTTACCAACACACATTTCTTAGATTAAACAACATATTTTGCATAGATGTCATTTGAAAAGCTATGTGTATTTTATTCTATCTTTGACTAGATGTTGATGATGAGTATGAAGATGAAGATCCATGGGAGGATGGTGCTGAAGACATCTTAGAAAAAGGTAAGAAATTATTATTTCAAATGAATTGTGAATGTTTTGTTGAAGTTACATTTATAAAAAAAAAAAATATAAGTTGTTATATATTTAATGTTTGTATTATATGTAATGATGTCCCCTGTATGCATACTTTAAGCTCTGGTACGTGGAGTTAAGATTTCTTTTGATATTATGTGACTAGTATTTGTTGTATGTTTATATGCTTTGTCATATCCATAACTATGAAATGGAGGCTTTTTTTAAATGAAATACCAACAACAGACTGTATGTTAAATTTGTATAAAATAATGCCAGTTATTTGAATGTATTTCTTGCGCTCATTAATTCTTTATTTCTTATGCATGCCTCCTTCAGTTAACGGTAAACCAACTCCAGATTTCTCTGCTCTGTTTTTTTTGTCTAATTGAACTGATTCTCAAATCATTTCTCATTCGTTAAAATCCATACCCATGATCTGCACCCCTCTAACATTTGTTTGTGATGTTTAAAGTCCGTGTAAAGAGAATTCTGAGAATTGTTTCTAAACACATTACAAATGTTAGAAATGTATTGCTGAAACACATTACAAAGACTCTGAACTATGTAGTACTGAATTGTGGAGTTAAACCGTTAAACAGTTTTTCACCAATTCTGTGTTGAGGATTTATTGGGCGGGGCTAAAACGGTGGCTCAATGACGCAATGGAGCCACCGAGCGTGGCCCCGCCCCTAACACTATAATGTTGTTGAGCGGTCAAGTTCTTAGTTTGTCTTTTTTAATGTCTGTGATGTTAGATCTACAGATTCTAGGCAGGGACAGTTCTAGGGTGAATGGATACCTGGGTCTTAGCCCAGAGACATCAATATGTGGCAGAATTCATACAATTTAAAAACATGGAGCGTTCACAATTCGCATCTAAAAACGCACGGAAACGCGAGCTGTACCACTTTCTCTTCTTTCAAGGCGCACCGGAGCTTGTGCTCTCTTGGTGTTTGCCGTTGCATGTTGAAGACCAGACGAGAAGGTTTCAACTCACTGCAGCGCTAACACGCGTCTACAATTAATGAACTTGCAGGCTCAAACATGTATGGCTGTATAAATCCAATTAAACTAATAGAGGTAGCATCAGTAACATCCGTTAAGGTTGTAGCAGTATTTGGGCGCTTTCCCACAGCGTTTGAGAGCAGAGATTCCTGCTTATTTTTCCAAGATTTTGATAACTTATTTTAGTTACTTGGCGGGGGGCGGGGGGGTTTATCATTCAAATTTGGCTGGGTGGTTAACACATTTTTCTCTTGTGTGACAAACTCAGAACACATATTTTAATATCACTTTACACGGACTTGTTTGGCTAATTTGCTTAAATTTCTAAAGAAGGAGCATGGATGGCAAATACATTTAGCGATACACTACACTTTTTTATTATTTGCGTCATCAATATATGTTGAGAAAGGTCTAACTCAAAGTTAATAAAAGCTGTACTTTTAAAATGCACCATCCATTGAACAGGGGACTGTATGGAGGGGACTGACTGAGTTCTGAAAGGGAACCAAATATGGTCATTTGCCTGAAAATGCTCCTTTGAACAAAAAACAAAACCCAATTCCTTGTTTTGATAGTATTCGAGTGTGTTTATTGTATTACATCAGCTAACAGTGACATGACATCATCACGTAGTTTCCATCTTTAAAATATACCACATGTGTAAGCCTGCCCATCATTTGTAATTTCCCTTTTTATTTTTGTTTACCTGGTCCTGTCTATGCCCTTGCCTGAAAATGCTGTGTGCACATGACTTTGTAATATGGCTCATGTTCCTCTCTTCCTCCCTCAACTCTGGATTTGAGCAGAAGAGGCCGAAGGTATGTGCTTAAATCTTCTGGTGTGCATGGATATTCAACCATGTGTTCAGTGACTGTTTACATGCACTGCTTTTAGACCGTCTGAATGTACACTACCAATTCAGCTTTGCATCACAGAAATAAACTGCATTGTAAAATATAGAAAAATAGAAAATTATAAGTTGTAGTAATGTTTCATAATATTGTTTTTACTATATTTTTGTTTGAATGAATGCAGCCTTGGTGAGCATGAGACTTCTTTAAAGAACTTGAAAAAAATCTTACGGACCTCAAACATTTGAACAATATTTTATTACATTTAATTGCACATCATATATATATAGAAGATAATGGGTAATAAATAATTGTTTACAAAGAATCAAAAGTTTAGATGACATTTAATGGATTAAGATCTGCACCACTGGATCGAAATTCATCAGATCATTCTGCTTGAGCGATCAGTTATTAGTCATATTATTAACGGATTATTAACGCTGCATGTAAACGTAGCTGCTGACTTTTTTTTTTTTTTTAGTTTTCTGTTCTAGCCACAATGTATTTTTTTTTGTATATAATTGTTTATTCTGTTTTCATCTGTTAGTGTCCAACATTGACCATGTAGTTTTGGATGAGGATCACTCTGGTTCAAGGAGGTTGCAGAATCTCTGGAGGTGAGACAGCTACACTGCACACACTTTCACATGGCTGAATCTGAACTAGAAGTCATTTTAATACCTGTTTTTCTCTATAGGGATTCACGTGAGGAAGCTCTGGGGGAGTATTACATGAGAAAATATGCCAAGTCCTCAGGTGGAGAGCAGTAAGTCAACAGAGTTCACCTGTATTCAAAGTGCATGCTACTTTTACGAAGTTTGTGACTCAATTCAGCACGTGCATGTGTTGAAATGAAAGGAATGTTGGTTTTGCTGCGTTAACCTCTAAATATTCTTTTTCTGCGGTTTACTTCAGTTTCTATGGCGGCTCTGAGGATCTTTCTGATGACATCACCCAGCAGCAGTTGCTTCCTGGGGTCAAGTATGAAAAAAAGAATAATTGCTTGATGGTTAAACATACTAAATTAAGTATTTCTGAAAAAAACACTGGGCTTGTGTTAAGAGATTTTTCTCTTGCAGGGATCCTAATTTGTGGACCGTTAAGTGTAAGGTTAGTACTATCTTAACATGTGGCCTATGGGTGTTGTGATGAGGCTGCTGTATGTGCAGGGTTTAATTCTTCTGTTTCTCTGTAGATCGGAGAGGAGAGAGCAACTGCCATTGCCTTGATGCGGAAATTTATTGCTTATCAGTGCACCGACACGGTAGGATTTCCACAGTTCCTCTGTCTGTCTGTTTGTTTTGTTACAGCTAGTGTTAGCGCCATGGTTGATTAATACCTGTAATGGTGCTAGATTAGTTCTATTGACAGTCCTTATGTAAGGCACAGAACTGTGTGAACATTATCTTGGGCGCTTTGCGTAAAACTTCTCAAAGTCTGTTTTATTTTTTGATATCAAACTGTAAGCCAAGAGAGAAGAAATAAAGTACAGTGCGTAATGTTTGCTTGCAGGTGTGTGGTACCATTATACTGTGGTTTGTTTCTTCACAGCCGCTTCAAATCAAATCAGTGGTGGCCCCTGAGCACGTCAAAGGTTATATCTATGTGGAGGCGTACAAGCAGACCCATGTCAAGTCCGCCATTGAGGGTGTTGGAAACCTGCGTATGGGCTTCTGGAACCAGCAGATGGTGCCCATTAAAGAGATGACAGATGTGCTGAAGGTGGTTAAGGAAGTGACTAACCTTAAACCCAAGTCTTGGGTTCGTCTTAAGAGAGGCCTTTATAAAGATGACATTGCCCAGGTGGGTACAACAGAAGACTTGGCTATATGGTCATAAAGAAAACGTCTCCTAAATAAGGTGCTAGATGTTGTGTTTTGAATTACGTTATTCAATTTGTCATTCGTTACAGCTCTACATCTGTGGCATGAAAACATTTGATGTATGTATTTATTTTCCTTGTTTAGGTGGACTATGTTGAACCGAGCCAGAATACGATCTCCCTGAAAATGATTCCTCGTATTGATCTAGATCGCATCAAAGCGAGGATGAGTATGGTAGGTTACATCATAATGACCATATATTTTTTTCATGATATATTTACGCTACTGTTCAAAAGTTTGGAGTCAGTACTTTTTTTTTTTTTTTTTTTGCGAGAAAGTTATAGCTTGCATTTATTCAGCAAGGATGAATTAAATTGATCAAAAGTGCAGTTAAGATGTTACAGAAGATTTGTTTTAATAAATGCTGAACTTTCTATTCATCGAAAAATCCTGAAAAAAAGGTTTTCCAGTTTCCACTAAAAATACAAAGAAAAAGTTTTTACCATTCATAATAATAAAAAAGTTACCTGAGCAACAAATTAGAATATTAGAGTGACTTCTAAAATATCATGTGATGCTAAAGACTGAAGTAATGCAAAAGTGATTTTAAGTTAAAAAAAAAAAAAAAACCTTTCACAGAATTACTGCCTTTACCTTTAATGGGATGAATGTGGCTTTTGTGATCATAAGAGGCTGCTTTTAAAACATTTAAAAAAAAATTACTGACCCTAAACCTGGATGGTAGTGTATATATGCTATGTGACCTTTTAGTGATGTGACCCTGGCTTTCTCTTTCATCGTACAGAAAGACTGGTTTGCAAAGAGAAAGAAGTTTAAGAGGCCCGCTCAGAGGCTTTTTGATGCTGAAAAGATCAGGTAAAGGAGCACTTTGATTTTGAGTCACTCGTAATCAATACCTACTGAAATATGACAGCTGCACTGATACGTGTGCTCTGCTCTACAGGTCACTTGGTGGGGAGGTCAGCCATGATGGTGACTTCATGATATTTGAAGGCAACCGATACAGCCGCAAAGGCTTCCTGTTCAAAAGCTTTGCCATGTCAGCTGTGGTAAGAACCCTCACACTCATTCTAGTTCTTGGCGTCTGTCTAATTGTTCCTTATTTGTTTACTGGTTTAACCCGTGCATCTTTTTGCATAGATCACTGAAGGGGTCAAACCCACACTATCAGAGCTGGAGAAGTTTGAGGACCAGCCAGAGGGGATTGACCTTGAAGTAGTCACAGAGACAACAGGTTAATACATCATCTAGACAGTAGAACATTTTTTTTGTACCGATGTATAGACCAATCCTTCCATGCATGCATTTTTGCAAAGTTAATCACAAAGATTTTATTAATACAGGTAAGGAGCGTGAGCACAATCTCCAGGCAGGAGATAATGTGGAAGTGTGTGAGGGGGAGCTGATCAACCTTCAGGGTAAAATCCTGAGTGTGGATGGCAACAAGATCACCATTATGCCCAAGCATGAAGATCTCAAGGTGAATAAATCAGCGCGAGTTGCTGCGTCAATACTGTACTAGTATGCAAATCATTGTCTCTTGGCAGCGCTAATTAGGTTTCGGTAAAAAAAAAAAAAAAAAGTGTGTAAATTCTGTGCCACTAAATGGAATTCAAAAGCTTTGCGAGAGTTCAAATATCCTTAAAATCCTGTTCTCCGTGATGTGTCTCTTTTACACCATGATTATTGCCTCACTATCTTGTCTTTGTTTAGGACCCTCTTGAGTTTCCAGCTCATGAGTTGAGGAAGTACTTCCGTATGGGCGACCACGTGAAGGTTATTGCAGGACGTTTTGAAGGTGATACAGGCCTTATAGTTCGTGTGGAGGAGAACTTTGTCATTTTGTTCTCTGATCTCACCATGCATGAGGTAGGTTTCACTAGGAAACTATATAGTAATATAAACGCACAATATACAGCAGTTAATGTTGTGTGTTCTCTGTCTCTTTTTGTTCCAGTTGAAAGTCTTGCCCCGGGACCTGCAGCTGTGCTCTGAGACCGCCTCAGGTGTGGATGCAGGAGGCCAGCATGAGTGGGGAGAGCTGGTACAATTAGACCCCCAAACTGTAGGTGTCATTGTCAGGCTGGAAAGAGAGACCTTCCAGGTAAAATTCAAGAGAAAGAGACGAGTTCAAGCTAAATTCAGTAGTACACACTTGCTGGATATGTTTCTTCATAACAGTAGTACACTTTTCACCGTTGTCCTTTCAAGGCCACTGAGTTCACTCTGTGAGAATCTTGGCAAAACCCCAGAGCGGCTGTAGTCATGCAAGTACAGCCCCTAGGCTTGCATTTCAATAACATTGTCATCAGCAGGAAGGTGATTGCAATATCACAAAGGGTTGAGTTGGTGGTTCATGTTTCTACTTGAGCTGCCAGATATTTCACTGGTCTCCGCATGAAAAAAAAAAACTTTACATTTTTATTTAAAGCAACATATTTCTGAATACTTCTTTTAAAACTAAAACAATATATATTTATGAATTTATTGCTATTTTTTTTTACCCATTCTGTAATAATTCTTGTAGTGTATCCAGATAAATAACTTAACTTTGACACAGTACTGTTCTGAAGTTTAGGGTTGGTAAGATGTTTCTGAAACAAGTCTCTTATGCCTCAAGTCTCAACTAGGCTGCATTTCTTTGTAACAATATTTTGCCATATTACTGTTTTACTTTATTTTTGATCAATTTAAAAGAACTGTTTTGTTTTTTATATACTTTAAAATATAATTTATTTCTGTGATGTCAAAGCTGAATTTTCAGCAGCCATTACTTCAGTTTTCAGTGTCCCATAATATTTCAGAAATCTTTTTCTTGTGCTCAAGAAACATTTTGTTTTATTATTATTATTATTATTATTATTATTAATGTTGAAAACTGGTGTGCAGTTTATCCTTGCTGATTGGATTAGATTGCTAAAAGTATTAATTTCTTTAAAAACATCCCTTTGTCTGCTCTCTGAATTTTTTTTCACATTGACTCGTTTTTAGGTTCTGAACATGCACGGGAAAGTTTTGACTGTACGGCACCAGGCAGTGAATAGACGGAAGGACAACCGCTTTGCTGTCGCTCTCGACTCTGAGCAAAACAACATCCATGTGAAGGATATTGTGAAAGTCATTGATGGACCTCATTCGGTAACTACAACTGACCGGGGATAAATGTTTGACATTATACAACAGATCTGCATTGGAGGAACTTAATATTCTCCTTTATGTGATCCGTCAGGGCCGTGAAGGTGAAATTCGCCACATCTTCAGAGGTTTTGCATTTCTTCACTGCAAGAAGCTGGTTGAAAACGGAGGCATGTTTGTTTGTAAAGCACGCCACCTCGTTCTGGCAGGCGGCTCAAAGGTAGGTCTGGTCTGCTACATCTGTGGACAAATCATATACATTTCCTAACTTCCCTGTTGTAAAACGGTCCCCTTTTTTTTCCCCGAAGCCCAGAGATGTGACCAATTTTACAGTGGGAGGCTTTGCACCTATGAGTCCACGCATCAGCAGCCCAATGCACCCCGGCGGAGGTGGTAAGCAATTTCACGTAACTCGCAGGATTTTGTAACTTAGCGGTTGAAGATCTGGGCTTTTATCAAAAGGTCCAATCCCTGCAAGAGGATTTAATTATCCATTTAAACACTAGTGTGTTTGGCTGCCAATATCTTAACTTAAGTTTTGGTCTGTCTGGTTGCCATTTGATCATTTGAATCATATCAATGATATAAAGACTACTTATATTTCTAGATCTAGATCTTTTCTGGTCTTCCTTTCAGGTCAGCAGCACAGGGGCGGAGGTGGTGGCATGGGTCGGGGCCGTGGGCGACGAGACAATGATCTGATTGGGCAGACTGTTCGTATATCCCAGGGACCATACAAAGGTTAAATGAATTATGTTTTTATTATTTGGAGCGACCTTTTGTGAAGTTTTTGCTTTGGTTTAGTGTGTTGAATAAATTTCATTGCATTTTATAACATGTTAAATATTTAGATGTTCACTTTGTCTTGTATTCTGATAAGCCACAGGTTTCGTAACACCTTCTACATTTCCACAGGCTATATTGGAGTGGTGAAGGATGCCACAGAATCAACCGCAAGGGTAGAGCTCCACTCAACTTGCCAGACCATCTCTGTGGACCGTCAGCGTCTTACAACTGTGTATGTTATAGTGCATAAACATTTAGACTTTCTCTGCTTCTTCTACATTTGTTTATTCAGTCTTTAGCTAATTTTATGACATTACTTCTAGCTGCCAGTAAAAGTCAGTACGTTCAGCTTCGCTTAACACATTTAAACCACATATCTTCCTCGCACAGAAAATGTAAATAAAAGTGGCTGGTCCTGTTGGAATTTATGTGAGAATCCTAGCTATTAGTCTCCCAACTACTGTTTGACAGTTCTGCCTCATTACACTATAGACTGGTTTGTGTTCATCTGACATGTTATTTTTTTATTTTATTTTAACTGTAGCTCAGTTTAGCTCTCTGAAAGCACAAGGATAGTTGATTCTGGAACATATTTGCATGTTAAACGACTTTTTTTTTTTTTGTCTCATGTTCACCAAGACTACATTTATTTGATCAAAGATACAGTAAAAGAAATAGTAATATTGGGAATTATTAAAGATTTTTATTGTAATATATTTTAAATGATAATTTCTTCATGTGATGGCTAAACCTGAATTTTCAGCAGTCATTAGTTTTCACTGTCACATGATCTTTCAGAAATCACTCTAGTGTGCTTATTTGCTGCTCAAAAAACATTTATTAATGTTGAAAACAGGTGTGCTGCTTAATATTTATGGAAACCATCACGTTTTTGCCGGATTCTTTGAATACAAATTGATGATTAAAGATTTTACAAAAGATTAATTTGAAATAAATGCTGTTCTGTCACTTTTTATCAATTCCTTGCATCCTTGCTGAATAAAAAGTATTAATTTCTTAGCGACCCCAGACTTTTGAATAGTAGTGTATAACTTTTGTTCTTCTGAATTTCTTTCTTTAACACCTCAATTGTTTTTCTCTCTTTAAATCAGTGGCGGCAAAGAAAGACAAGGAAGGACTTCCACCCATTTACGAACCCCTATGTACGGCTCCCAGACACCCATTTATGGAACTGGCTCACGTACCCCCATGTATGGTAGCCAGACACCCCTCCATGATGGTAAGAAATGCCGAAATATATTCTTATAAACTTGCAACGCACTGGTTTTGTTGTTGTTTTGTTTTAAACCCGTCTTTCATTGCTCACAGGAAGCCGTACTCCTCACTATGGCTCCCAGACTCCTCTGCATGATGGGAGCAGAACGCCAGGTCAGAGCGGCGCTTGGGACCCCAACAATCCAAACACACCATCACGGTAAGAAGTAGGGATGTGCGCTGCGACTAATTTGACTGTCGTTTAAACAGAAGTTTTGTATCAGACTAATTGACTAGTCTAAAAGCTAGAAACCCCTCAAAAAATGGCAAAAGAAAAAAACTGTGAGTGTGTCTGTATAACAGCCATGCAAACACTCAACATAAACCAGTGCATAGCTTATTTATTCAGATCGACTGGAGCAATGCAGAAATGGAAAATCAATCAATAGACTGACAGAATTCTTCATTTTCATATAACGTTAGCCAACATATTAAAACACAAGTCAAAAACAATAGGAAAGTTTATCAAGGAATAGCATTAAAACTGCTTTTAAAAATGTACTTCATGTTGGCTATATTGTCTAAGAACAAAACAATGCTCGTTTCACTTACTCAGACCATGCGCATTTGTTCAGTGAATTTAACATGCTAACGTGGCGTAAAGATGGGACTAGAGATAACTAGAGATAAGCACGCAGAGAGATAACTACAAGCACGCAGAGAGATAACTACAAGCAAGCAGACAGTTTCGAAAAAAGCCTGGAAATCCCGCACCAGCACCGAAGTGGGTCTTCGTTTAGAGGCTATGACATGATTGGCATTTGCTGGCTTTGGCTAGCCTCCAAGCAAATGCATACGTGCCTGTATTGAATACGATTACGCATCGCTCCAGTAGAGTTATTGTGAACCAGTTTGGCATTACACAGTTTACACACAACTTTTTCATTTAACTTCTAATTCAAATAATCTCACACCTTGCTGCTTCTTCGCTGGTCATTTCGAGCTCGCCGCAACTGACATGAAGAAAACGCATGCAAGGTCTGAATTAAAAATGTAGTTTCTGCTCAGATACGCTTTTAAAAATATTTGTTCTTTTTCAAAAGTTTTATTTTAACTTATTTAAAATGTTTTATATGTAACGTTAAAATGATGTTAATTTGATAAAATCATCATGGTTTTTTTCTCTCTCGTGTAATCGACTATTGTCTTCAGTGTCGACTAGTAGGAGCTGTACCGTTTAGTCGACTAGACCCGCACATCCCTAGTAAGAAGCAAAGCGAGGACAAATATGCACATGCATGCAATCAAACAATCCCACAAACCTCAACTTCATCTCGTTTTCCTTCTGTTTTCAGGCCTGATGACGAATACGAGTTCGCCTATGACGACGAGCCCTCGCCGTCTCCTCAAGGCTATGGCGGTACGCCCAACCCTCAGACTCCTGGCTACCCAGAAGTGCCCTCCCCGCAGGTCAACCCTCAGTACAATCCTCAGACTCCTGGGACTCCTGCCATGTGAGGGCTCAATCAGATGCTCGATGCTTTTGTTCTGGCTTGAGAACATCTTAAACTGAGTATGTTTTTCACCATAGGTACAACACCGACCAGTACTCCCCGTATGCAGCTCCCTCTCCACAAGGGTCCTACCAGCCCAGCCCCAGCCCACAGAGTTATCACCAAGTGGCCCCAAGCCCAGTGGGATACCAAAACACACACTCGCCCGCCAGTTACCACCCCACCCCGTCACCCATGGCCTACCAGGTACAGTTTTGGCCACTGAAATCAAAAAAAGCAAGTAGTTGGTTGATACTATATGCTTAAGAATACAACTACTTTGAGCAGCGACGCACCAAAATAATGTTTTTAGCAAACCTGAAATTGAAGTTTTCATTCAGTGAAAATAACATTTATATAATAATCATTTAATTAATCAAATGTATTTTATAATGAACTATCAAATAAAAATATAAGTAAATACGTTTTTACACTGTAAATAAGTTGTATACAGACATTCTAATTTAACATAAGGCAATTTTTATATCAACCGTTTATCAAATATTTTGAATCACTTTTTTTTTTTTTAAGGTTTTCCAGTTTAAAAATTGTAATTTTGTTGTATGTAATTTTTACTAACATTTTTTTGTAATTTTTTTTTTTATTTGTATATCTCTATAGGACGAGAGTGATCTATATAATATAATCTTTATTCCATTAATTAGAGTGAACATGAGAAATTTTTTCTGTTTTATTTGTTAATGTTTTTCTCAAGTTAAAAAAAACAACATTAGTTTGTTTTAGTTAACTGTAGTATAACTGAGAAATAAACCTCTAAATAGTGGATGCAATAACTTTATGAAAGATTTGTTCAAACATGCATTAAATAATGAAGAAATCACTTAACCGGTTAAAGGCTCAATATGCAGGTTTGCAATAACAATAACAAAGGCGAAGCTTCATGACGCTATGACGGAGAATGTTCAGGATGAGGTAATGAATTTATTTATTTTTTTATTACCTGTACCTTCCACAGTCACTCAAACAGCGAATGTGTGATTTGGTTATAATGCACAACACTGTAAAAACACGTTTAAAAAAATCATGCCGCAACATTGAGCAGATCTAAGTTTAATGCTGCGGACAACACTTTTTTTTATTTTCATTTTATTCGCAACAGCCGTATAGGATTTAGTTTAACTGTACAGCAGCATTTGTGTCTGTGCGTTGCCATAGTTTCTACAAGTGGAATCTGAGGATAGTGCAGATAATTACATCATTGATAGGTGACGATGACCAGGGACGAGCCATTATTTAATACTGTAATTTCTCTGGATTTATAAATCCTTGGGAACTTTTGGGATAACGTTAGTACAAATAATGTTATCACACTGTGCAAGTAGTTTTTGGATCTTTTATTACGAAAATCTTACATATTGTGCCTTTAAGAAAGAATATAATGAATGTATTATATTGAGCAAAATACTCATCTCTAGAGTTTTGATGTTAACTAACAATCTGTGGACATTGGATGTCTTTCCTGAGGTTTACCTGTAATGTTACAGGTAATGTTTATACCATGTTTACAAGCAGATTTTCTGATGTCTTTCAACAGTTAAAACACTAAAATTAATTCGGTGCATCACTAGCTTGGAGCAATAAGGCTTTTTTTCACAATAATTGGCTGCACAAACAGTATTGAGTTGAATTGTGCTTCATGTGATCTTCAGGCCAGTCCGAGTCCCAGTCCGGTAGGGTACAGTCCAATGACTCCTGGAGCTCCATCTCCGGGAGGCTACAACCCTCACACCCCCGGATCTAACATCGACCAGGCCTCCAATGACTGGGTCACCACAGACATCATGGTGCGTGTGAAAGACACATTCCTGGATGGAGGCGTCATCAATCAGACCGGTGTCATCCGGAGTGTCACCGTGAGTGTTGTACATTTTGATTTTATCTGATGTTGTAGATCTAGATTAGCTGAGACTTTCAGCAAGGATCTGCAAGTAGAAGCATGTGAAGTTTGGATTTGCATATTGTAAATGCAGTGCTGGCATGCCTGGAGCTGATTTTAGATTTGGCAGTGGATAAAGCTTGTCCCTGTTGGGAGAACGAACCATTCACAGATTTTATGATGAATTATACCCTTTTAGTTTGTTGTTAAGACATCACAATTTCACTCTGATTCATCCATGGAAAAATTCTTCTTTCACATAGGGGGGGATGTGCTCCGTTTTCCTGCAAGACACGGAGAAGGTCGTTAGTATTTCAAGTGAACATTTGGAACCTGTTACGCCAACCAAAAACAACAAGGTACTGCTGGGCTTATGTAACCAAATGTGACTGATTTTGTGATTTAAGTTTCTATACGGAAGGCCTTAGATAATCTTGAGTTTTTTTTTAATTAATATTATTATTATTATTTTTTTTTTATAACTTTCCCAATCTACCGTTTTGATTCATTTGAAAGTAGGCATTTCAAGCTTTCTGTAGATACATTTTTAGTCGATTAATGTTTAGTTACAATCTACAAAATCTACTAAATATGTCATGATCCAGTATATACTGTGTTGCTTATAAATGAACAAAAAAAAAAGTTAAATAATATGCAATAATTAACATTTTAGACAATTCTGTGCAATGACATTACCATCATCTTGTTTAATTCTTCTCATGGAGTCCAGATATAATACACTTTAAAGTGTCCTTATTACAGTAAAAATATATTTTCATGCTATAGATGTAAACCAAAACAACCAATAATTCACTGCTCTAGCTAGAATAACTACATGTAACTTTTGATCAATCTAATTTCATATATGCATACAGAAACTGTTAGGCCTTTAAATTCTTGGTAAATACTGAATTTAGAATTTTTAGAGAACATCAAGACCACAATCATGAAAGTTACAGCTGCAAGAGCCAATGAAGCATATACTTGCCTGAAATCGCTTTTGAATCAAGTCCATGCTGAGGTGCAAAAGCAGAGACAGAATATGACTTTGATATAAGCCCACTGCTCCTCCCACTGAATCAGACGTCCCAAATCCAGCTTCAGAACCCTGTTATTATGTGTCACTTGTGTTGTAACGAAATCTGGAACATTTTTCTCCAACATGAATAAATGTGAATGTGGTTTCTCAGGTGAAGGTGATTCTGGGAGAGGACAGGGAGGCCACAGGAGTCCTGCTCAGTATTGATGGTGAAGACGGGATTGTTAGAATGGAGCTGGATGAGCAACTGAAGATTCTCAATCTCCGCTTCCTTGGGAAATTGGAAGTGTGAAGAACACCACGCATTTAAACATTTTGCTATTCGAATGCAGATGCTGCAGATTAGTCACTTTCAGTGAGCTTTGTTTTTTTCTTCTGTTCGCCATCTACATTGTGAAGTAACTGGCCTTTTACACTTTTGTTTTTTGTTGTTTTTTTACTTAGTTGAAGGTTTTAGTGGATAGTCTATTTTCTGTTTCTTCTGTGGTGTAGAAACATACTTTTTGGCAAACTGATTCCATGTCAAATAAAATGTGAACCGTGAGTCCCCAAATCCATCCATCCTGAGTGTTCGCATGAAATATTTAATAGCTGATGGCTGTTCATTTTAAACCTTTTATTGCCTGCCGGTGTTTAGAACATCGACCATAAAGAGGAATTCCATTTTTATTCACTTTCGAGTGATTTGAGCTCCAGCAGATGAGAGAAACCGCTCTGCACCACCAAGTTTATTCAACATCATGGTCCATTTCTTTCTGAACCTTTAATGTCACTAACAATTGGTGCATATTCTGAGTGCATTAAAGGTCTTTCAAAACCCTTTAACCCCTGTGATTTGCATATTTCATTCTCTTCTCTTCTTTTTTTTTTTTTTTTTTTAACCATCGGAAATGGGAAAAAAATGCCCCAAGCTTAAATACTTTAGGAATTATATAACTTTTATTTAAACATATATGCATCATATCTGAGAACTGGAAAAGGATAGTCAAACATGAAAGCAGTGAAAGGTCTATAGCCTCAGCTTCTCAGTTACAGGGTTCATGAGGATTTTCATAGTTAATTGGAACATAAAAGATGGTGGTGTTCTTTGGACAGGGATGTCCTGTGCTGTTAATCCACGAAAAAAGTTTGATAGATTGCTCTTGTTCTTGTTTGGGGCATCCAAGGGTTTGGTTCCTGAAGAGATGAATCTTCAGCTGGATCCACGCTTCACGACCCTAAAAATGAAGAAAGAATATGCTTTTGGGTTTACAGTTGATTGTAATTACTTTATTTCTTATAATTTATTATTATTTAGCCTGGGTATTAATAGCCTTCAGATATTCCAGTCCTATTTTATCTGTGTATATTTTTAAGCAAATAAGCAATTTTTTGCTTCCATATGAAAGAAACACTCTGAGAATACGTTAAATTTATACAATGTTTAACAGCTGAATCATTGTAACTCGTCTTTTGAACTATTCATTAAAAGAACCGACTCATGAGAGTCGCTGTTCATTATTTGTTCGTGAATCAGACCAAGCACGCTGGGTTGTTTTAGCGCGACGCCCAAGAAGACAACTCACAGGAGACATGTGTCATGCCAATCACGTTCAAAAAAGGCTAATTCATATTCACAAAATATTAATATTATTTATTATCTAGTGCCATCTGCTGGACAGGAAGCAATGTACGAATGTGTTATTAGGCCTACACTTCAGTTGAGGATCACCTTGTATTTCTTTATATTCTTGACTGAATATAGTAAATATAATTTAACATTGAATTCTCTCACCTTGCTGTCCGTAACACACTGCAAATCATAGTTTTGTCCCAGCAGTGGGGTCAGAACACCACTTATGTCGTCATGCTGCAGATCACATCATGTTAAGACTGATGAACTTGTTGCTTCTCAAATGTATTAAATCCAAGACATTATGATACATAGCCAGTCCAATAAACTTACCTTGTATGACACATCACATGAGGTTTTGATTCCAGAGCTTTCCAAGATGCTACAAAAAATGAAATGGGGGAAACATGAGCTCACGATAAGATAATATCATGGTATATGTGCTAATAACACCCACTTATCAATGTCAAAGTGTTTCCGAAGCTTGACTGCGGCCTGGAAATAAAGAAGCGGTGAACCCATGTTCTCCTCACAGCCTGCACACGTTCCATGTTTAATCCATTCCTCCCTCCTGCCAAACCAAATCAAATCAATCACTACTGCTTTTTAGCAGTGAAAATATGTATGAGCTACCATACCAGACATTAAGTTAAAAATGCTCATTTTTCATTTTGTTCCGTGAAACACACACTTTCTCATAAGTGGCCTTTGTCAATTATGTATACGACGTGTACACTTTTTCAGTCATGCAAAACTCCTGATCATGCGGATAACTACTGGAATTGGATTTCGCTTGCAAATTCTCACTAGGCAATGATAAAAGCGACCACCTTTACTATGGAAACTGACTGATCATAGTTTGTGTTTACCAGAAGTAGAAGAAGTGCTTTCCTTTTATAAATGATGGCCACAGCTGAGTGAGTTCAGCTTCAATTTCCTGAACATAAACATAATGTTACATTTTATATTTGACGCTTCAAATAAATACATGCAAACAAACAGTGGGCGTAAGCATTTTCACCTGAAGATGCGGATGATATATTGGCCAACAGTCACAGCAGTGCCCAGTACGTGTAGGCCTAAATGTCATTCAAAAATTTCGAAATGAACAATAATGTTAGAAATAATAAAAGAAAGACCCATCAAAAATACAGAATGTTCCAGTGAAGTGTTCATTTTCAGATGAGCGGGAATGGGATCAACAGCCATTGAATTCCTCACCATAGGCCATGGATGGTCCAGTTTTGAACAGTCTGTGGTATTTTGCAAATGGTTTTGTTGTTAATACCCTGTGAGAGGACAGGAAAGACTGGTCATGTTAAGCTGAAGTAACATGAAAGGCAGAGATCACAACTGGTTTTAAACGAAGCACTGATATCAATATCAGTTGCTTCATATGCGACAGATTGCAATAAGAGAATACAAAGACATACTATACAGAAACTCCCAGGCCATTGAAGAGTGAGATGCATACAAGTCCAGTTGCATGAGCTGAAAATGAAAAAGCAGTTGTATTTTTTCTTTCCATATGCTGTACCTATCTCTTCTTCAGATTCTGTGCAGCCCTGCATTTCTGTTCAATTACATTCTTTTATTGTCTATTTAATTGTGTTCATTCGCAGTATTTAAAGGAATAGTTCACCCAAAAATGAAATAGTGTTTCTTCATCTGAAAAGATTTGGAGAAATTTAGCATTGAATCACTTCTCACAGAACAGCTGTAAACAAATATGTCAGTGGATTTTGAAGTGAGAGAACAACAAGGGAAGGACTTTCTAAAGGAGGAAGCTTTATTATGGATTATAGACTGGTAAATTTTGTTCAGAAGTGAGTTTAAAAAGCTAAAATGTCTTAATGATAGATTTGTTTATTATAAACGTGGCTTTTCACTTCACAAGATATTAATTGATGGAGTCTTGTTGATTACTGTGATGTTTTTATCAGCTGTTTGGACTCTCATTCTGACGGCACCCATTCACTGCAGAGGATTTACTGGTGAGCAAGTGATAATGCTAAAATGTAATGCTAAATTTCTCCAAATCTGTTACAATGGATAAAAAAAATTATTCATTTTGGGGTGAACTATTCCTTTAAATATTGATAGATAAATTACTGCTAGTCGATAACATGTGATGATTTATTAATTAAACAATATTTGAATGATTGTGTCTTACTGCCTCGTGACAGCCCCAGAACAGTGTCCATTATCATAAGTGAGGACCCAACCAGTGACCAGAGCAGCGGTGCAGGCCCAGAGAATGTGCTTATCTGAAACAACACAGCAGAATACAGTTAAAGAAAAATCTATGAATTCAAAACAACTGCAGTATAACTAAAGAAATTAGGTTCTCTATAGCTCTTGTAAATGCATATATAGATATAACTAGAATTATATAAATAACTACCGTAGCTCATGTTGATCCTGCAGTTCTGAGCTCCAGTGACAGAGTGTCAGCATCAGTTTCCTTTCCCCCGGTCTAATGCAGAACCGAAACATACCGAATGTTCTATGTTTGCATGCCTGAGAAAAAGGAAGTGATACTGCCATGCATTATGATTAAAAGGAGACTGGGGAGAATGCGAGAATCACCTGTGCAGTCTTAAATAATTGTGGCAATTGAAAAATGCAAGATGTTAATGATAATACAGTACCCTTTAATCCTGTAGTTTTAGCTCCATATATGAAAAAAAAGACAAAGTTCTGTAACCCACTTAAGGGTGAACAGGCTGATATGGCTCCTTTCTTTTAATCAAAATAAACAAAACAATAATTTTATATTGTTTAGCCATTCTACTTTTTAAAAATAATTACCTTGAATTAACCCTCTGGTTGTGTTCGGGTCAAATTGACCCGAAGAAGATTTTCTTTTTTCCGAAAATACTAGTTAACGTTATCGCATTGGACTCAAACTTACTGACTTTGTTCACATAGGGTATAAGTACTTCTCATAATTTTTTTTTTAATTTTCGGATTTTTTTGTGGGTTTTATTTCACCTAGTAACACTTGTTGTGTTCCCGGTCAAAAATGACCGGACTCCAAACAACTGCTTATAAATCTGTCATTATGCTATATTATCACAAAATATTGGATTCATTCTTTTTATCAACTTGTTTTCTTTCATTTAGGACTGGTTTTGTGTTTCTATTTGCATCTGATTAATCGTAAGCCTCATTTATTTGAGAGTAGGTACCTCATTTTTTGAGTGAATTTTTTTATTTTTATGAATAATTTTCACAATATTAAACGAAAAATTATAAAAATTTGCACTGTTTATCACACTAGTGTGCTTTAATGATTAATCAGGAAGTTTGGTTTTAAAAGCTTTTATTTTGTACAAAATTGAAAAAAGTCACACTTTTTGTCAACTTGTTATCTTTCATTTAGGACTGGTTTTGTGTTTCTATTTGCTTCTGATTAATCGTAAGCCTAATTTATCTGAGAGTAGGTACCTCATTTTTTGAGTAAAAAAAACATTTTTTTATGAATAATTTTCACAATATTAAACGAAAAATTATAAAAATTTGCACTGTTTCTCACACTAGTGTGCTTTAATGATTAATCAGGAAGTTTGGTTTTAAAAGCTTTTATTTTGTACAAAATTGAAAAAAAGTCACACTTGTCGTGTTCCCGGTCAAAAATGACCGGACTCCAAAAAATTGCTTATAAATCTGTAATTATGCTATATTATCACCAAATATTGGATTCATTCTTTTTGTCAACTTGTTTTCTTTCATTTAGGACTGGTTTTGTGTTTCTATTTGCATCTGATTATTCGTAGGCCTCATTTATCCGAAAGTAGGCACCTCATTTTTTGGGTGAAAAAAACATTTTTTATGAATAATTTTCACATTATGAGATAAAAAATTATGAAAATTTGCACTGTTTCTCACACTAGTGTGCTTTAATGATTAATCAAGAAGTTTGGTTTTAAATGCTTTTATTTTGTACAAAATTGCACAAAGTCACACTTGTCAAAAATGGCCGGCCATTGAAAGTGAATGGGGAAGAATGAAAATAAGAGAAACAACTACCGTAGTATTCAGGAGCATGTTGTGCTTGCAAACATAAAGGCCTTGGACCTGTGCGTGTGTGGATGCAGGTATACTCACGCTATCACACACACACACACACGCACACACACACACACATCTATGCATACAAACTATTGTGAGTATTATACCTATTTCATCCTACCCTGAACTGCATGCAATATGCTTTTATGAATCTGATATTATAACTCTCTCTCTCACACACACACACACACACACACACACACACACGTTTGTTTTTCTATACTTGTGAGGACTTTCATAGACTTCTATTGTTTTTATACTGACCTAACAATATTTTCTATTGCCCTACACCAACCCTACCCCTAAACCTACCCCTTACAGAAATCTTTTTGCATTTTTACATTTTGAGATAAACTTCATTCAGTATTTTTAATAATTTATTTCCCTTGTGAGGACCGGCCAAATGTCCTCACAAAGTCAAAAATGTTAGGTTTTACTATCCTTGTGGGGACATCTGGTCTTCACAAGTATAGCTAAACACACACACACACACACACACACACACACATATGCTCAAACTGCCTTGTCTTTGGCCTGCATTGACTTCAAAATAATCTTTTTCCCATCCTTTGACCAGAACGTTACATCAACTTCAGCTGGTCCCTCAAAATCAGAAGATTGCTCCTCTTCAGTTGTTGCAAGGTTTTCAGCTTGTTCAGTGATGTTTTCCTCTTCCAATATATCTTGCAATGCATCTTCACTGTAAGATTCATCTTCAGTTGTCCCTTCCTAGGCATTTTTATGCTCTAGCATTTATTTGTAAACTTTTGTCTACTCTGTGAGAACACAAAAGCCTCAAAACCTATTGTCATAATGTTTTGTCTAGAATGTGGTGAAAGAAAAGATTCTTTTGAAGTCAGTGCAGGCTAAAGACAAGGCAGTTTGAGCATGTGTGTGTGTGTGTGAGAGAGAGAGAGAGAGAGAGAGTTATAATATCAGATTCATAACAGCATATTGCATGCAGTTCAGGGTAGGATGAAATAGGTATAATACTCACAATAGTTTGTATGCATAGATGTGTGTGTGTGTGTGCGCGTGTGTGTGCGTTTGTGTGTGTCTGTGTGTGTGATAGCATGAGTATACATGCATCCACACACGCACAGGTCCAAGGCCTTTATGTTTGCAAGCACAACATGCTCCTGAATACTACGGTAGTTGTTTCTCTTATTTTCATTCTTCCCCATTCACTTTCAATGGCCGGCCATTTTTGACAAGTGTGACTTTGTGCAATTTTGTACAAAATAAAAGCATTTAAAACCAAACTTCTTGATTAATCATTAAAGCACACTAGTGTGAGAAACCGTGCAAATTTTCATAATTTTTTATCTCATAATGTGGAAATTATTCATAAAAAATGCTTTTTTCACCCAAAAAATGAGGTGCCTACTTTCGGATAAATGAGGCCTACGAATAATCAGATGCAAATAGAAACACAAAACCAGTCCTAAATGAAAGAAAACAAGTTGACAAAAGATTGAATCAATATTTGGTGATAATATAGTAAAATGAGAGATTTATGGGCAATTGTTGAGTCCGGTCATTTTGACCGGGAACACCACAAGTGTGACTTTTTGCAATTTTGTACAAAATAAAAGCATTTAAAACCAAATTTCTTGATTAATCATTAAAGCACACTAGTGTGAGAAACCGTGCAAATTTTCATAATTTTTTATCTCATAATGTGAAAATTATTCATAAAAAATGCTTTTTTCACCCAAAAAAGGGGGGGGGCTACTTTCGGATAAATGAGGCCTACGAATAATCAGATGCAAATAGAAACACAAAACCAGTCCTAAATGAAAGAAAACAAGTTGACAAAAAGAATGAATCCAATATTTAGTGATAATATAGCATAATGACAGATTTATAAGCAATTGTTTGGAGTCCGGTCATTTTTGGACGGGAACACAACAAGAGTGACTGGAGTCCGAACACAACCAGAGGGTTAAACATATTTTTATTAAATATGCACACAGTGGCATGTTACATAACGTGTTATATATATTACTTCACAAAGCAAAATGTCACTTAAAATTGCCTTTGAAAGATGTTAACAAACCAAATGCTACAGGAAACAGATTTAATAAAAATGTAATAAAAATAAAATATATTATTATTGAAGGTTTGTAAAAATTAAGTTCTTCTTGTGACAAATTAAATGCTTATTTGTCTGATGTGGTATTTCAATATTTCATTTTTCATTCTATTTTATTTTTTAACTTAATTCTATTTTATTTTTGAAGGTTTAGTAGGTAAAGTTGCAAAGTAACCGTGGAAAAGTCAAAATTGTTAATTCCAAACAAAATCATGACTTTGTTAATATTTTAAGAAAGATTTATCTGTTGTAGAAACTATGACCCACATTCTTGAGAATGTCTGATTTCGGGACAGTTATGAATTGTGTTGATATTAAATAATCTTTAACTTTAGGTGTTAGCAGTGTAGGACCTTTGAACAGGCTCTATTCATGACAAAATGCAAGCATAGTTTAAGACATTTTAAGGTGTGCTTAAGGTTATGCTTCAATGAATAACTTATTACAATATGCTTTGTACAGTCATGGCCAAAAAATCGGCACCCTTGGTAAATATGGTCAAAGAAGGCTGTGAATATTAATCTGCATTGTTAATCCTTGTGATCTTTTATTTAAAAATCACAAAAATCTAACCTTTCATTGGATAATAAGAATTTAAAATGGGGGAAAATATCATGAAATAAATGTTTTTCTCAAATACACGTTGGACACAGTTATTGGCACCCGTAGAAATTCTTATGAGTAAAGCATCTCTGAAGTATATTCCCATTCATATTCACAATTTTGAGCACAATTTTGGTGATTATGAACATGAAATTATCCAGCCATGGCTTCCTGTTTCACGGAAATATAAATAGGAGGGAAAACAAAGCCCAAATTCCCGTAATCATCCATCACAATGAGAAAAACCAAAGAATATATTTCTGATGTGCAGCAAAAGATAATTGAGCTTCGCAAATTAGTGAAGTGGCTTTAAAAAAAGAGCTAGAGCAGTGAAAATTCCCATCAGGGCAATAATTAAGAATTTCCAATCAACATAAAATGTTACGAAACTGCCTGGAAGAGGACGTGTGTCTATATCGTCCTAATGCACGGTGAGAAGGAGAGTTTGAGTGGCTAAAGACACTCCAAGGACCACAGTTCATAATCATGTTCATAATCACCAAAATTGTGCTCTCACCCCGGACACAACTTGTTTGCACTTCTCCCTTCAGCCAGACGCTACAGATCTCTGTGCACTAGAACATCTAGGCATAAAAACAGTTTTTTCCCCCATGCCATCTCCAGCCTAAACAGCTAACACATGAATCATTACCGGTGTTCTGTAATTCATTCTGTAATTCATTCTCCATCATTAATTATTGCCTCTTTCTCAAGTATTATGTAAATACACATACATATCTGTTTATTTATACAGCTGTATATAGAGTAAATAATGCACAAATCTGTACATAAATCTACTGTTCCAGATTCATACTTATTATTATTATTATGATTATTATCCATTGTTAAGTCTTACTATTTAAATGTTTTTTCTGTTCTCATGTCAGATGTGTTTGTATGTATGTATGTACCAGGAGCACCTTAAAACCACAACAAATTCCTCGTGTGTTTGCGCACACCTGGCGAATAAAGCTAATTCTGATTCTGATTCTGATTCTGAGTTGGAGAATTGCAGAAAATAGTTGAGTCTCGGGGTCAGAAAACCTATAAAAAAAAAATTGTCAAACAGCACCTCCATCACCACATGTTGTTCAGGAGGGTTTCAAGAAAAATTCTCCCAGCTCATCCAAAAACAAACTCCAGCATATTCAGTTGTCAGACACGACTTGAACTTCAAATGGGACTGGCTTCTATGGTCAGATGAAACTAAAAAATTAGCTTTTTAGCTGCAAACACTCAAGATGGGTTTGGTGAACACAGGGATAAAAAGTACCCCATGTGTACAATGAAATATACTGCTGTATTTTTGATGTTGTGGGCCTATATTTCTGCTGGACGTCCTGGACATCTTGTTTAGACACATGGCATCATGGATTCGATCAAATACCAACAAATAAAAAATCATTAAGTGACTGACTCTGTTGGAAATCTTATAATGGGCCATGTTTGGATCTTACAACCGGCTGTTCAGAGTGATCTTTCCCCTCCTGACTGCCTGGCTCTGGTTCAAAAGCTCTGCAATATGTGTGTGTCCTTGTAAGGGCCCCGACTAGACAAGAATCAACCAGCTCAACAGAGAGCAGCGTCGGACATGAGGCATTTACTGGTAAATCCATTGCTGTTCTTCTTTATTCTTCCATAGTCTGTGACATAACAGCTGTAGATGTGTTAAATCAGGAAGAATCTACTCCTAAAATACTTATGAAACAGGAACTATGCCATACAACGATACTCTATCGTACTGCAAACATTGCTCGGGAAAACTGGTTATTAGATGGTAATCTTGTATTTGATGCAAACAGATTTCGAATTTGGTTAAGTTTGAAACACTGATTGCTGCTGTGGGTTTTGAATGACTGACTGCCTTAAATGACCTCTAAAGAAAACACTCAGTCATTCAACAGTTCTCTGATACTGAAACTCATATGAGCAAACGAATCAGTGTGTTTGTTCTTTTATTCTTTTATTGTCTTTTTGATTGTGAAAACAAATCTGTTTTAAAAAACCTAATCAGAAATCAATTTTAGTACTCTACAGGGAATCAAACAGTCAGAACTTCTTGAGTTGAATGTGTTTTTATATGAAATGGACATAACTGTTTGTTAAACGGACACTGAGGAGGTCATGTCACCATTAGCCTCTCCACATTTAGCATGCCTACATGCAGAAAAACACACACACATGCTGGTGGACAGTGAAGTAAAAGGGGCGGGACGTTCTTAGCCCAACCCACCAGTGTGTATTACGATCTGATTGGTTTGCTCCAGGTGCTGCGGAGCAGCAATTGGCTAAAACCACAACTTATTTCTGCTCCACATGAGCTGGGTTGACCTTCAGAACTATAAAATGTTACATTCCTTTCACATGTTTTCTTCTACTTAACTTACTTGAAATATAGCAAAGATAATCAAAATATTCAGGTGTGGAGTTACTTAATCTTCTGTTTGTGGTCTGTGAGTCCCAAAAATATACTTAACCCTGACTCAGGTTGATATTTCAATAATTTTCCTTATCTAATGAGAAATACAAACAAAATTGACATTAATGTAAAAGTTAATGGTATAAGCCATTTTTGTGTGCGACAGATATGTTAGCATGTTTTAGAAGCTACAAACATGTTGCTAGCATGTTTTAGCACATCACTAGTGTTTTTTTAACGTGATTCTAACATGTTTTAGCATTTCGTTTGCATGCTGCTACCATGTTTAGGCTTCCATTTTAGGTGCTGCTAACATATTTTAGCATGGAACTAGCATGTTTTAGCACATTTGCTATTGTTTGTTTATAGAATGAATGTTTAATTGACATGACTGGACATCACTGAATGAAACTTTGGTTATTTCAGAGTGTTCCCCGGCTAGCCTCAAGGGCTTTCAGCACAACAGTCCGGCAAATGAAAAACAAGGTGCCAGACAGACAGAAGGTTTTCCAGGTAAGAAGAATTTCAGACTGACATGATGTCAAAAATACACTCTCAAAACATAAAATGTATTAATCTGTTTAGATGACGTGTGCACTGTGCTCTGATTTACATTTGCACATTTCAGAGGTATCATTCACTCAATAATCTTTATTTAAAACTTTTACAAAAACCTTTTCTTTTTTTTTTTTTTATAACTTTTTAAATAATGTTGGTAACCAACCAGTTTCAGTTCTCATTGACTTCCACTGTATGTACAAAAAAGACAACAGAAATCGAAACTGGTTACCATGTAAAATAAATAAATAATTAAATAAGAATATATTACATATTAATCGTTAATCACTGTATAATAAATAAGACCTTTATAAGTTATTACTAATTTAGAATAAATAACAACTTATAAATATATATTATTTATTATATAACCAATTAATCAAATAAATCAATAAAGAACTATATTAATTATTAATAATGTTATTCTTTGTGTATCTAATATGAAGAAACATTATATTTATATCTGCAAAGATTACTTTCGCACAACAAAAAAGACTTTTAAGTTAATACAACTATACAAATTTGATGTTGCATTGTGGCCATACATGGAGGGATGACATCTCCTTTTTATTTATCTACACTTACAGGAGGATAACGGCCTGCCAATCCACATTAAAGGAGGCACCACTGATGTCCTTCTGTACCGTTTGACCATGACCATCACAATAGCAGGTACAAAACCCTTCTTGTCAGTCATGAAAACTTGGATTACATTTTTTTAATTTAGCTTTATAAAATGTACATACCAGTATTAAAAGACGTCTTCTCTCTCTTTGTGGTTCTCTTTAGGCACTGGCTTTTCCTTTTACTGGTTGCTGTTGGCCTGTATGCCCAAGAGTTAAGCATAATAACTTTAAAACTGCATGATGCTGTACAAATCTATTTCATTTCAAATACCTTAAACAATAAAACACATATGAAACATTAAACCCTACAACTAGTGTTTGGTCACTACACACTACTGTTCAAAAGTTTTTGAAAAAAGTAGCCTATTTATGTACTTGTAAGAAGCACTTATGCTCACCAACATTTTAAATGTCTTTACTGTTCAATTTAATGCATCCTGGCTCAATAAAAGTATTAACGTCTTCCAAAATCTTGCTGACTTCAAACTTTTGAATGGTAGTGTATGCAACAATATGCATTTGGCGCCACCTAGTGCCTACAACATAACACAATTTATAGGTTGCTCAGATGTATTCAAAAATGATTTGTGATCTAGCTGCTTAATACATTTCAAACTGAAACAAAAACTGCTTATTGAATTGGGTTTGTGCCAACAATTTTTAAAAACTTTGGTCCAAAAAGATACCAAACAATACTTTGTTTGTTTGTACAAAATTATTTAATATCATTCTTAAATGTCGGTTACATTTCATACAAAGATGAAAAAAGCCCTTTTTTAGTGGTTTTGGTACAGCATGCATAAGTGCAGTGCAGTGAGGTAGCCATTCTTCTCACTTGTAGGTAAAATTGCATGAAGCATAGCCGCATTGAAAGACTAACACATTTTTCGAGATGTAAACGACAGAAAAAAAAATTAAGTTTTTAATCAGGATTCAGGATAAATTTACATACATTAAAAAAAGCATCATGCAACTGAGATGCTAAAAAAACTCTACTGAGATGAAAGTGTACACATCTAATAAACCTTAAAACTTGGGAAATCTTTATCTTGAGATTGTCACTTCACAGAGAGGGAAAAAAAAAACGTTTTTCCCACATATGGTGACATATGACAATTCAACACTTTGCATTCTGAACATTATTACAAACTCTTTCCAGCTAGTTATAATTATATACAAAATTAACCAATCAATTCAGTAAAATTAATTCATTATCAAGAACCAGAATGCAAAAATCTACAGGGGTCGGTAAGATTTTAATATCTTCTGCTCACCAAGGATGCATTTCTTTAATCAAAAATAAAAACAGTAATAATGTGAAATATTATCATTTATAATAACTGTTTTCATTTTAATACATTTTAAAATTCCGATGATTTTCAGTGTCACATGATCCTTCATAATTCATTCTAAAATGCAGATATGCTACTCAAGAAACATTTCTTATTATCAGCAATAATAATAATCATTAATTAATGAATGACATTTTTTCATTATTCTTTGCTGAAAAGAAGGTTCAATTCATTTGAAACACAAATCTTTTGTAACATTATGTCTTTCCTGTAACTTTAGATCAATTTAACGCATCCTGGCTGAATAAAAATCTTACCAACCCAACACTACTTCGGTAAACTTTAAATTACTTGTCAATGTGCAGTTTTTATGCAGACATTACCAGTGCATTAAATTCCTGTTAGACGGACAAACACTGATCCCGTCATACTGTCCCAGGACATCATTTCGGACATCCCTTCCATTTTCTGAGGCTTGGAGAGAGAGACGTATAAGGTTGGTGTACAAGCTTTCCCATGATGCTCTAGTCTAGCGCAAGAAGCGAATGCTCATCTTGTGGTCAATGTTGACCTTCTCCAGAGACTAAAACAGGTTGAAACAGGTTAGCAGTCATTTTCCATCAACATTACAACATGTGCTTTTATCAAACATCGTACATGCAGAATTTTAGGTGATACCTTACGAAACTCCTCAAAAGATATTGCGTCATCACGGTCTAGATCTGCTTCCTGTATAGTACGGTCTGCTATGCTCTCCAGCTGCTCCTCTGTCACCTGCATCCCCAGCATGGCCCGGAGAACCTGTCAATGGTCAGCCTGCTGTCAGTCTTATTCAGCTTGTGAGAAAACAGCTGAAAACATGAATGAAGAAGCAAGTGACCTTTAAAAGCTCATCTCTGGAAATCTTGCCATCCTTGTCTTGGTCATACAACTGAAATGCAACTAAAGGAATGAAGAACCAGGCGAGATTTAAAGGAATAAGATTATTTCAACTCAAATCAATATCTCATGTCCATTTATTTATTTATTTGGTGAATAGCAGTAAAATGAGCAGGATATTGTTCAGTCAGTTGGTCATTATCGTGAAATAAATGTGATAATGGCCATCTGACTGTACATTATCACTAAAGTAACATCGCCCATTCCATTACTGAGAGGACGTGGTTTATCTACGGAGTACAAGCAAAAGCAAACATACATTTGAGTTTGTTGCTCCTGCTATTGATGGGTTCAAGAGAATTGGGCTCTTTGGGTCGGTCCTTGTCAACAGGCCGGAAATGAGCCAGGATCTTCACAAAAGTGTGGAAGTCCACCGTTTCCTTCCTGAGAGTAACATGATTATTTATGACTTCAAGACACAAAGGTTGGTCGTTTATGATTTTGGTTACTAGAAAGACCTTTTTGAGAAATGTATTCATGCATGCTTTATCTTTCAGAACTAATTTCCTGATCATTATGCAGCTTATTATTGTGAAAAACCACTAACTTAGACTGGAAAGTGTGTTTGACCTAAATGCAAATCGGTTAACCACTATTTTATTTTTAATGAGTCATTTAGGGGTGGGGTTATCTAAAAAAAAATATATATATATATATATATATATATATATATATATATATACCACATTAACAGGTTGACATGGAAAAACATTACACAGACAGTTCAGGACTTGCTACAGAGTTTTATGTTAGAATCCAGTATTCAAGACTTCAGTGTGAACATCAATTACTTTCACTCTCCTAAAGTTTGTAGCTCATGCCAAGCAAGATTCATTACCCTGGGGAGAAGAAGGCACCTATTATTCTGTCTCCTATGGGGTTCATTGCCAACTCCTTTATGGCTCCAAAATCCTGGGGACTACGTGAGAATGAGACAAGACGCATGGGTTATGTAATTACAAAATACATCTATCCCATCATGGATAAGACATAGTCTCACCAGAGATAACCTCGTCCTTCTTTATCCAGAGCTTTGAAGCGATCATGGAGGCGAATAATGTGGGCAGGCGAGACTGGAAAAGAGAAATCACATTAATTATGAAAATGCTTCACTGGAGCCCTGAAGAATCATGACTCAACAAACGAGTTCAACTGGACCGTAAACAAAAATGAATTGACAATTTAATCGATTCTCCTCTGCAAGCAGCTTCACTGATATTCATAAGTGCATTTTTATTTTTTAATTCTTCGACATATACTCATAGGCTATCTTTTTGTGCAGTGTATTTGAGTAACATTGGTTTGTAACTGGAGAGCAAATTCTCATAAACACCTGTCACTGTCAATCTAGGACCGTTTTCGCTTATACGCCTGAGAGTTACAAATAAAAGCGGCAACAAATGTGCAGGAAAATGTTAATTTATACCGTTGTTTACTCGTTCAACCGCGACAACAACAATAAACCAGTAACAAAACACAATTGTGTCAAATGTCACTCACAGCCAGTCTCTTGCATCAGCACCTCGACGTTTGGGATTTTCAATAGGGTGGAGTTCGTCGAACCCATTTTATATAGTTATGTATCGACAGCTTTCAAACATTTAGCCCATATCCAGAGAACCTGGGAGCAAAGAAGGATGAAAACTAAGAAGTCACGAAATTAAAAAAAATCAGATTTTAAACGTTGAGAAATGTTCACGGAATGTCCGCCGTTGCTTTTTCTCGTGCTTAAATAATACACGCTCTGTTTACACAGATTACAACGCCCACTACACTAATGAAATCTGATTCTTTTGAGTCGAATCTTTTTAATGACTCCTCAAAATCCGTCTGAGCGGTTGAAAGATTCATTTGGGCTATGAACTGAATCACTTCGAACGTCCTATGTAATGAGCCAAGAACCGTAATGGACTAATTTCCAAAATGTCAAAAATAAAACGTACTGGAAATATTTGTATCACGTGATTGCATGAATATGTTTTATCAGACAAGACAATTTTGTACAGTGTTGTAGAAAAGAAAATTAATTTTAGATTAATCTATGTTTCGGAACTAAATCATTCTTGCGACTGAATTTGAACAAACATTCTTGAAAATAAAACTAAAAAACGTTATAAACAGCAAAATGTGTCTACATAAATGTTTAATATCCGCTTGTGCTATTTCGGATACAACGTGATTACGTAGTCACGTACAGCATAAAATGAATCATAGAACCGGTTCTGCGAAATTGTTCAAAAGAACCGATCAGCTGAAATGAGTCGGACTTCCCATCACTTCACACAATGGCACTGGTATGAATGTATTTGTTCATAATAATTGCATTTAATCTATAACCAATAGCATGTTTATTTTTATTTTGTTATGCCAATGTGATCCGTATATTTTGCAATACACCATGTATTTTTTGGATGGCAGTATAGATGAATCACTTTATTTATTTATTTTTAGAAATACTAGGCCTACACCAAAAATTTCAGTTTGTCTCCGCATATTTAATAAACAATTTTTTTGTGAACAGAGTGCATTTGCTAGAGTTTATAACAAGCTCAGTGCCTTTTAATACACTGGATGGCGCCAGAGTCTTTCACATGAAATGAACGTCCATCTACTTTGGTCCACTGTCTGTACAGTTGCCTGTTTATGTAAAATATTAAAATATTACTGTAAGATGTTCCTCAAAACAATTTATTTCGTTCAGTCTGCATCTTTAAAATAACATATTTCCACTGATGCTATTGATCTTATTGAAGCAACACTGTCATAGGAAAGTGTGACTGCTGGTTTTAGAGCTTGGTGTCTGTTGCTGAGTAGTTACCTTAAAGGCAAATTGCTGGGGAAAATCCAAACATCATCTAATCTTTTTGAAATTCTAAAGTAAAAATCACTTGCTGGTAGATAAAAGTATCAAAATAGTAACCAAAATACTAATTAACTTGCCAGAAAGTTTCACATGCTTCTAAAATCTCCACATACAGATGCTTTGAAGGAATGGCATGTGTGGACAAGAAACTCTGACACCTCTGAAAAAAAATAGGCAAGGATTTATGGTATTTGGCAAAACAAATCATCCATTGCCAAATCACACATTTTGTGCCAGTTAGAAATACATTCACTTCCAGGTCAGGATGTGTCAAAAATACACAGGTTTAGCAGCTTTCCTCATGTCTTATGAACTAGAAATATATGGGATCTGATCTGAAAGAAAGAAAGAATATTCTGGCAGTAATACACAAAATTATGTCCTCAAATACAAATACTTACATATTAAACACCAGGAGAATCTTTGCCCTGAGGAAAGTTGCAATAATAGTTTTGAAGCAATCTATTTACTAATACTTCATAGCAATATCATAATGAGAGAGACAATTTTATATCTCTTGGCATGCTTTTCATTGCATGCTTACAGGGTTTTTTTATTGCTCTAATAATGAGTTCTGACATAGTTTTGAAAAAACAAAGCTAGTTGTGAGGTCTTAAAAGAACACATTTAAAGTCGCTATGGCTCTGAAATGTTCACAATGCATTTTTATTTGATCTTTGTTCTGCTGCAATGCAACTTTATTCATTTAAAAGCCATTCATTTTATTACATTTCTACACTCCTTATATGTTCTATTAAAAGGTCTTTATTGCCTTGCGTCTGGTAAAATGCAGTTTTAAAATTGTGAAGTTGGCAGTAGTGAAATTCTCTGTGAACTGAACATACCATTCATTCCCTGGTGGGCTTAATTAAGAATACATTCCCGTTGGAAGCCATTATTATCACCAGTTATATGTGATTAGAGACCTAACTTAATCCCCTTTATATACACATACTGTAACTGTCTGCTGGAATGTTTTCTAACAGGAATTTAACAGAGTTATTAAACTAAACCCATAAACTTGAAACAAATGACAAATTAACTGAAATATAATACAACATTTAAAATAAAAACTTATTTAATCACAGTTAGCTGCATGCCAAGAAAAAAAAAACTTAACTTGATGTACAAAGATAACTGTAAATTACATAATTTCTCTATATTACATATACATATAAATTACACATAAATACATAATGCATATAATAAATACTACAAAATTATATAAATTAAATCTAAAACTAAAGTTAAAAATGAAATACAAATGAATAAAAACTATATAGATATTTAAAATGAATAAAAATGACAAAAACACACACAAAACCTTATTTAAACTATTAATAAAAACTATATTAGTATCTCAATGATACAAAAATAAAAGATACCAAACAGTGACATTTCACATTGCGTTACAACTGCATCAAGAGCAGATGGCTGAAGTAAAAGTACTGGGGAATCTTACACTAAAACTTCATTTCAAGTTCACATGTTGAGATAGTCAATAAAATGTCAACTGACCAGTTTGTGCTTGGGATATTACGCTGGATGGAGATGTGGGGACTTTCATGATGTTTTTGCATATTTGCACGATGAGGACATGCATATATAATCCATTTGCACATCGTATTTTCAGTATATTTGCATGTTAACAGTTAAAATTACAAAACAGTCCTTGAAAACAAGTTAAACCATCCTTGTAAACCATTATGGTTAATGGTTTATTAAAAGTCCTTTGTGTAAATCATATAAATTAAATGTGTAAAATTAAAAGTTTGTTGATTGCCAAGTGGTTTGTAAACACACAGGCTGGACAGGGAAACGTCTATGATGCAGGTAAAGCACCGTGAGACCTCACTGGCATGTACCCAAACAACTTTGTGTAATTACTTACTACATCTGTCCATGCTTACCATAATCAGCAGACTGTTACTCACAGTGCAACAATCATGGTTTTCCAAGTCAATGTCATTGTTCTGGTGTAATCGAGAAAAGCATGACTATAAATGGTTGCACATTCCTGCAAAGACAAAAGCCTGTGGGGAAATTCAAAGAAAACAGCTTCAAAAAGAAAGACACAAAACATGGCATAATACTGTCTCACTGCTGCCTCCTTCAGGGTTCACATGTGTACACACTTTGCACAACCCAAATTGTCTGAATGCAGTGTGCTTTAATTCTTCATACCTACTGAGATCATTTCTCAATGATCTATTGGCATTTTATGCCATTTTTAAAATAAGTTTCCTCAGGATATAGAAAGAGACAAAGAAAAGCACTTTTATAATAAATCCACACCTTAACCATAGACAACTGATGCAGGCACTTGTATTAGATTGTGCTGTTATTGTTCTGTACATGCATGTAAATCGATATTCTCGTATATTCAAAGTATAGTCAAAATGTGTTGCATAAACAATTTTAACTCAAAAATTGCTTGTAAATTTTATGAATGATTTCAAAGAAACAGCAAGTGAATTTTTTATTTTTTTTAATTAATGTTTTCTTGTGAAAAGTACTTCAGTAATCTTTATTTACAAATCATTTTTACATTGTATCTGTTATCGTCTTTATCACCTTAAGAATTACGTTGCACAAGTTGTAAAATGTGTAAATAATTATTAGCGATTTCTTCATATTTGCTGTTTATTCTCAAAGCACAAACCATTGGGGAGTAGAAGAGTCCACCTCTGGAAATTCCCACATTAAGACCTCATCTAACCACTCTGACTCAGTGTATATTTATATTTGTCTTTCGTCATCTTTATATTTGGAAACTCACTCCACATTTGCTCATCACAAACATATTAATTTCATGGCATAAATGAAAAATCAATCTGTATATTCCTTTGAAATCCATGTACTCAACTCTTGTGCCATATACTATATACACCAAACTTTAATTCTTACAACATGTAAATAGTCAGCATTGCTCAGCGACTGTTTGTTCCAGATATTTATCTGAAAGAAAAGCAATGATCTCAAACTCACATCCTTTGTTAACATTAATCCTGACGCACAACATCACTAACTGTTCTGAATTTGAAATGGTTCGTTAAACGGTTGCTTTTTGATTTGTCATGCAAAGAGTCATTATAATAACAGGAAAGTCCTAGGAATATGAGTAGTATTGGGCCAATACTACTAATATGTCTCACGAATATGGGAATAAATGGGCAGATACAAGTCACTGATTAAATCCCAGGTCATGAAATATTAGATGTTTTCTTCTATACTGTAAAAAAAAAAAAAGAAAAAAAAAAAAAAGATTTTGCGAAGTTATAAATAAAAGTACATTTGACAAGAAAATACTATTTTAATTTTTTTACCTGAAAATTTCATGTTTAATTCTTAATTTGCCATTTCTTGTAACTGTTTGAAGTTAACTAGCCTTTTTTTCAGTGTATATCCTCATATTATTGTATTAGATTTACAAATTTACATTTTTTGATGCATATGTCCTGAATGTAGGCATGAAAATGTAATTATTATTATTTTTGTATTTATTTAGTTTATTTATTTAGTTTGTCTCTATTTTTCTGTTTTAAATGAACTAGCCTTTTTTTCAGTTTATATCCTCATATTATTGTATTAGATTTACAAATAAAAAATGTTTTATGCATATCAATCATATGAATGTAGGCATGAAAATGTTGTAATTATTATTATTTATTTTTTGGTATTTATTTAGTTTATTTATTTAGTTTGTCTCTATTTTCCTGTTTTAAATTAGTTTGTAATACTAAATAATAATTATTATTTATTATAATATTAAATTGAATATTTAAACCTATATATATATATATATATATATATATATATATATATATATATATATATATATATATATGTATGTATTCAGCAATTATGGTCAAATGTGGCAATTATGGCAATTGTCAAATGTGTTTTGCACAAATATAGGATAAAGTAATATTGTTTATACAAATTCCTGTGGACTTTAACTACTAATGTGTACCACTGTGATATCTGGCTGGTTGGTAGAAAAATAGTTATTGTGTGTGATTAAAAATACTTGCATACTTGCTGTAGTTAGGAAAACAAGGTATTATTTAACCCAAACTTTTTTTTTTCAATAAGATGCCTCAATCCTTAAACTGTCAAACATTCAAAGGCATCACATTATTTACCTTTTAGCAGACACGTGAGTCATTCAAACATAGTAAATAACTCACTCAGTGTATGACTCATTAAGATTTGTCTCATGAAAGCAAATCCTTAAATTAACTCAGAAATTCAATGAAACTATCTCAATGGCCTTGATTAACTCAGACCTGCTGCAGCAGCCCACAACACCTGAAATGAAACCTTCCATCTAACTTCACAAAGAATCAGCCATTGTTTGGAATGAAGGGAAAGCCTTCAACAGTTTACCTGGTGAAAACTCTTCTGTTCTTTCCATTCAGTTTGATTCCTGTAACCCACACCTCTTTCTGTTTTTACCACAGAGCATGGAAATGAAACTAGTTTGGATGATTGATAGACGCTAAACATGTCATCCTTTTGAGTTTACACCACAAAGGTCATTATCTTTATACATGGTAGATGATAAATACACAATATAAATAAAGAGAAAGGAGAGTAAGAAAACACTTGCCTATCAACTCTCAAGATTCCCATTTTAGTGAATTATCAACCCAAAAGGAATGTGCTTTAAAAAAATATTTTAAATTGTGAAAGTGAAAGCATGTTAAAGACAACGGGCCAACAGGGAAAGGCATATTTCCTATCTAATCAAACTATTTTGCTTTGGTTTTTATGGTGGGTACACTTTGACCCTTGTTTGTTGGAATGCAGAAATGATGGTCAAAGGTCTCTTGTTTTGAACAAATGTTTTTGTTTTCTTGGGATATTCCAAGCAACACAATAAAAACCTCTAAATTTGTTGGTACTTTTAGAATTAGATCCAATCTATTCTATGCTGCTCTTAAAGGGAATTTCAGGTGTAGAAGGTGAACCTGTTGAGTCACAATGACAAACAAATAACTTTGGTCTACCTGGGATTTTGCCAATCTTCTAGAGTAAATGCCACTTTATGCCAATAAAGACGTAAAAGATACATAACAGCTTTTTACACTGCACTTAACAGTGGATTATGGTAAACCACTTTTTAATTCCAGGTAAAGGTTTCACAACTGGGCTTTGCGTTGAGAATACAAACAGGCACTCAGTTGCATACATCATATTCACATGCTTTGGACAGTTAAGCAAACAGCTTATAGCTTTTGAAGAGAAAATGTCAAATGGTAACGTAAAACACGTGAATTGGAGTGAAGAAATGACTGCTTTATTCTTATCTGTATAGTTCACCGATAAATTCAGGAAAAACTTGACAGTGGCAGGATGCAAAGCTAGAACCGTTATGTAAACAAATCGCGTGCCGCGTTCGTCCAATCAATGACACTGACACCGAGAAAGTTAAACCGGGGTTTAGAAATGTAGGCCTACATAGTTACATTTCAGTTTACTAATATCAAGAATTAATAATTAACTCCGAAGGAGTTAATATGAGCGGAGACAAACGTGAAGCATGATAAATTACCCATTATTTCATGTGTGAAACCTATGGAAGCCCGTTTCCGCCGCTGAATAAAAAATAAAAAAGGTTATTGCGACTTTTTATCTCACAATTCTGACTCTTTTTCTTCTTCTCATAATTGCGTGATACCAACTCGCATTTCTGACTTTTTTTCCCCTCAGAATTGCGTGATATAAACTCGCAATTGCGAGATAAAAAGTCATAATTCTGAGAAATAAAGTCAGAACTGCGAGATATCAACTCACAATTCTGACTTTTTTCTCAGAATTACAAGTTTATATCTCACAATTCTGTGAAAAAAAAAAATAGAAAATTTATCTCACAATTCTGTGAGATAAAAAGTCGCAATAACCTTTTTTTTTATTATTCAGTGGCGGAAACGGGCTTCCATGGAAATCCCTAATCCTTGCATAGTGCATTACATTTGCTGAACCTCAGGCCTTTCCTGGTCTTGATCCCCTCTCTTTTCCCACTACCCTGTCCATTAAAGGTGAAAAAAGCCCAGAAGTAAAATACAAAATGGTCACCGTGATTTTGCCAAGTAAGAAATGTACCTTCCTGGATCAACATCTTTTGATAATCCTGGATCAACATTATTGTCCAAAAAGAGACCTAACCCTACCTATAATTTATCCCTAAAATCATAGGGAAATGATGGTTGAATAACAAGGCTGTAGATAGAAGCACCTAACTCTGTTTGTAAGGCTCAAATTGACATTTCCCGTTAACTTATCCCTCAATTCTGATTGGTTGATTTGAATGTTTTTCAGGATCAACATGGATGCAGGAACATGTTGCACTTGGTAAAATCACCTTCACCAAAAAGGTCTAGAGGTAAATGATGCAATGCTATTAGTGAATTAAAAATTATGGAAGGGATTTCTTATGGGATATTTACCCGTGCACAACACTAATTGCACAACTGCATTACTAATGACTTTAGTGAAACCAGTGTCACTGAAACTGCAGACAAACTAAAGCAACAGCAACTGCAAAACTGAAACTAAATATAGGTAATAGGTCATGTTGAAATGTAAAAAAACACACACACACAAAAGTACAAATTGTTCTGCATTGCAATTAGAAAACTGTCAAAAAGTAGCACAAAAAGCTGAATTATATTTTTGACAGATGGTAGTGTGAAGAATGTGCCTTGAAAAACTGGAAAACAACCAGCTTTTAATTACCCCATGCCTAAAAGGAGGACGAACGTCTCATTAGTGCAGAACAGGTCGACGGGACTCTCCTGCGCTGGCAGCTGACGACATTTACCAGAGGCTCTAATTGCTGAAATGTATGTGTGTCCTGTTCCTGTAGCCCTGTGCTGCTCTGATGGTTGAAGAAGACAAGGACCCAGTATATGTTCATTCTGGATACTTGGATTTTGAACTTTATTGAGACACATAATAATAATAATAATGCACATCTATAATTATAATACAAGTAACTGACCATCTTTTACATGTTTTCATTCTTACTGTGCTGTTGATGAAAGGAAGTGTTGGGAATAAGTTAGCGTGCAAAGGCCTTTTCATCTGATTTGTGTAATCTCAAAAATCATTGTGAGAAAACAGGCAGGGAGCAAAATATTTTCCAGTGATCAAACGTCTGGGGAAAATGGCTTATCTGATTTCCCCTCTCTTAAATGCATGAATATCAGATGGGATTTGCATAATTTGTTTTAATGTAGATATGACTATATTTATTTTATTTTATTATTAGTTCATTCAACCTCCACCTTCCAAGCATTTAAGTCCCCTCAAAACATGAACATCCAGACACACAAAAACAGTTTCATGCCCTGGGCAGCGACGTCTGTGAACGATATTAAAATTAGACATGTGCCTTCACCATAATTCTGTTTGATCGATGGAAGCAAGAACAACTGACAATCCATACAAAGAGTCAAATTTACTTTAATCTGTGACATAGAAATGCAGTTTCTTATTCATTTTACATTGTTTCTTTGTATTAAAATCAACATGGTTTCAGTGTGTTCTCAGACTGTATAAACATTACGAATAGAAAAGATTTATTTATTTTTTTTTTTTTTAATGTACTGGTTAATCATGCACTAACCGGTGCATGACATGTATGTTTGAAGTCCCAGCTGAAATAGCAGAACAGACCTCATTGTCACATAATGAAACCAGTTGCTTTTTGCCTTTCATTAATGACTTCTGGCATGCTCGGGAAAAGTTTGAAACAACCTGAAGCTCGCTCTCTATAGACGTCATTTGTGTATTGTTTTCTTTATTCAAAATAAACAAAAAAGAAAATCCTCTGTAGGTTTGAGGGGGAATTTCCAGTATCTTTACACTGGTTCCTGTCATTACTGCACAGTCAGTTGTAAAAGAGCTCTAATTTGCCAAATGCATTTACAAAGAAAGTTTTTCTTGAAGTTAAGCCAAAGCAAGCCCCCGGCTTCAAAATTACTTCACTTCCTGTTTACGTTGATCAGGAATTTTACCCATTTAATCTCAAGATGCCAAGATTACAAATAATCAAAAATTAAAAAGAATTGAGGGGGGTTATCACAATTTGAGTGATATATCACTTCTTCATAAGTGATGAGTCAGTGAGGTTTTAGAGGTGTTGCATGTTTTAAAATTCTGCTTGTAGAGAAAAAAAAGCCTGTTATCGGGAATCATAATTCATTTTAACAGTTGTAATCTTCAGATAAGCTGCTGAACAGGTTTTCTGCAATAGTCAGCCAAAATGTCCTTTAGACTGATATCCAGACAGGAAGCGTTCAGTTATTTAGTATAAGTATAAACATAAATTGCAGTTTTGCTTTCAAATTAGCACAATAAACATCACATGTTATTCTTATTATAACCAATGCATGTAGCAGGAAAAGGTGTGCAGCGCACATGCTTTTGGTTTCATTTTGTTTTGTCACCGTCACTATAACGTCACATCGGTCTCTAAAGGGACAGTCTTCTATCACACACAGAGCTTTATCGGACACAGATCTCCAGGAATTTTCCCAACCAATTTACTGTGAACATTTCCAAAAACGGTCAGCCTTTTCTTGAAAGAGCAAACATACCTATTAGAAAATGATGCCCATAAAAACATGTATTGTTAGGAATGCTTTCAATATCAGTATCTATGCAGAGGGATACCAGACTGAATTTAACTGCCCCCAGAAACACAACTGTTGGTGTTGGCAAGCCTAAGTGCCTTTTACAACAATATGTGAGCTCACTTCAGAGTTGTCCGTAAGTAATATGAGACAAAACGTGAATAATGGGAATATCTTCATCCTTCCATTGTAGTGATAAATTTATAAGAACACACTGTATGCGTAATTGTTGGTTGATACTGCTAGCAGCAATATACAGTGGAAAACACTTGATTTGTTTTCAGAAATAATGAAACCTTCATTGTTAAAAATTTGAAGTAATTTTAGTGATTGCTATATAGTATATACCATGCTAGTAGGACAGTGTTTTACAATATAACCAACAAAAACCCTTGATTTTGTGGAAAACTAAGTGATCAAAATTAGAGAACAGCAGTGATTGCAGCACAAAGATAGATTATAAGTAAAATTTCTGAAGGTTACAGCAGTCAAAAATTAGTAGGAACTGTAGAGGTCCTTGCTTTGAATAACTTCAGGACATCTGCTTCCACAGGACATCACTAGTCTCTCACACTGCTCTGGTGTGATCTTGGTCCACTTCTCTTCCAGTCTCTTCCACAGTTCGGTAACTGTAGTGTGTTTCTTAGCCGTAACTTTGTCACCAAAGATTTTCCAGAGATTTTCAATCAGGATTAGATCAAGACTCTGCTGGTCATTTAATTATTTCAATGTTTACAGCTTCAAGGAAATTTTTGACGGGGGCATTGTCCTGCATGAAAACTGCAGGATGGGCAATGAACACAGGGAAGCAACCTCATATTGCTGAAAGATCTTCTGATAAACATTTGCATTCACTCTCTGTTGTGTAGCTGTATAAGACGCCCAACTCCTGCTGCAGAAAACATCCCTCAAACCATGAAACTTCCTCCTCCACCTTTCACTGACACACTTTGGGTTCAGTCTTTCCCCAGTTTGACGAAGAACATAATGTTTCCAATCAGAGCCAAATAAATTAAACTTGCTTTCATCACTGAAGTGAACTTTGGACCCATTCTCCTCTGTCCACACAACACTCTACTCAGCAAAGGTTAGTCTAGTCTTTTGATTCTTTATGCTGATGAGAGATTTGGTCACTGCAGAGCATTCAGTCCAAATTCTCTTAAACATCGAGACACTGTATGCCGAGACCGATCCTTACCATGTACAGCGCTGAACTGGCAAGCAATTCCAGCTGCAGTGTTGAACCGATTGCCCATTGAAAGCCTCTGCATTATCCTGTCCTCTCGTGCATTTGTCTTTTGTGGAAGACCAGCCTTTTTGGGGGACTTGAATGAGTTAGTGACAGATTTGGAACGACCAGCTTCTCTTGCTATGGCTGCTATTGGCCTTCATCTGAACAACTTGCTATTGGAGGGTTTCAGTCACTTTAAAACAGCTCACAAGTCTGGAACCGGAAACTGAAAAGTTAAGCTGCCAGTTAAATAGGGTTTGTCAGTTAATTAAAGAAATTAGAACCAGGTATTAACACCAATAACTGGGAGGTATCTGAAAATGTTCTCTAATTTTGATCAGTGTTCTTTTTCAAATATCTCATTTAAGTTTTTTATACTGTGCTTCACAATATATTTAACTCATGAAATATGCTTAAATAAATGGCGCTTTTACTCCTGTGCTTTTAGGATAACTTCAAATAGGACTAAGCAGGGACCTCGAAATTTGGGAAATTGTAGGTTGTTCTCTAATTTTGATTTCCACTGTTTAACTGATCTAACCAATATCCAACTAATCTAACATCACTTGCTGTCTCAGATAATATAGGGGTGCAGTTAGAATGTATTTTCAAATGATTGCATGTGTTGCATTATTTTATTTGAACTCATTTCTGTTTAATCAAATATGCTCACACATCCTATGTTTTGTCATGGAAAATTTATAAACCTAAATCAAATTATACAGGATTACGTACCATTCCCAATTCCTGTCTGTGTAGGTGTGAATAGAGTGGAAGTCTGGATAACCATCGTTGCATGTCTCTGTTAGCCATTAATCACATCTTAAGTTCCTGTTGTGTTCATCCAATACAAGACTAGAACACAATTCCACGCTCTGTTTGTCTCAGATTTGGTTTTATTTATCTATAGAAACTGTGATGGCTGCATTATTTCCCTGTTATGGTTGTAATATCATTTGACAATTGCAAATTGGTATTTGCTTTTTAAAACACACTATGCATGTTTCTCTAACTAAGACAACTGTATGTACTTCTTTGCACAGTGATATGAACAACAACAACAAAAAAAAAATCATTAGAAACAATAAGGTCAAACTTACCAATATAGCACTAATATTAATCTACCATTAACTGCATCTAATTTTGTTGATTTAACTCCATTTTTTGCATAATGGGAATTTTAGAAGTGCTTGTTTCCTTCATGATTATTTTCTGAAATTATGAAAGCAGAGAAAACACCCTGATTCAACAATTAAACATTGCACTTTTTGGTATTTAAATAGATAATGGTATTTGTTTAACAAAACAAAACATAAAATGTAGGATTTTGATTTTGAAATTCATTAAAACAGATTCATCTAACGTTTCTCAATTTAGATTTTTGCTGATTTAACCAAACATAATTCTAGTCTGACTAGACACTACACTGACAACAGACATACTACACCCTATAATTAAAGCTAAACACCAAAGACAGGTTTATTAGTCATACTTCATACAATCAATGAAAGTCTGCTGAGTTAATACTTCTGTATTTTCACTTTCGTTACTTAACAACACTTTCATTCAGAATGTGACTACAGTAAACCTATCTGTCATTTAATTTATGGCATAATGGTATATAATATCAGGAGAATAAAGATGCCTCTCCGGATAAACTGGACATTTACGTAAAACAATGCTTTTGGAAAACCCTCTTCACTGAGCAGAACTGACGTGTTTGTTACATGCCAGAAAATATTTCAGGACCAATATCAGGAAGTTGCAAAGTAGCAGAAAAAAGGAGGGTTGCAGAAACAAAAGGCAATAAAACTGTTTCCCAGTGAACATGCAGAAACAACAGAAAAGAAATTCTGCTCTAAATGAAAATCTGAAAAGGGAAGTCTGTATTCGCCACGGCTTTTACATGTCAATGGAAAAACCTTTAATAGCATAATTCAACTTTAATATTCATCCTCCTACATCATAAGAGCAGAAGATTAGCAACTCCACTCAATCTCAATTCAGACCAGCATGCATCATTATTTTAGATTTTGGAACAATGACGACAGGATGTGTCCAATTTCACTATGTCTGTCCCGTCTGCAAAGCTTTTGGTAACACCATCAAACGATTCCAAGAACTTCTGGGTCACTGCATTGAGCATGTTTTTAATAATAATAAATCAGAAAACAGTTATCAAGAGTGAGTTATTAAAAATCATTACAAACTTGATGTAATGAAATCGTCACATTTAAATGATTCAAATTAACCTATATGGATTGCAAACCTAAAGAATAGGATATTTATTTGGATAGATAACCGATCTGCTCAAGTATTCTGTTACTTCCTATAAATAGGTTAATAATTCATCTTGAATGTGCTCAGCGCCAAAATAAACTCTTCTGGCATCTACAGTGCATATTTTGTGGTTGGCCGACAAAATCTGCATTCCCTTTGTGTGGGTCATGCAACAAGTCTAAGCAAAACTTCACTAATTTGTAAAACATCCTGGTTTTTGTTTTTGTTTGCACATTTACTTTGTTCTAAAATGAACGTCATTAATGTAATTAGTTATATGCACGTGTTAAATAATCATAGTGTAGGGAAAAACACTAAGGTTCATCACTGCAGGATAAACTAAACAGTGTTTGGATTCCTCTGCAGCTGATGCATGAATGTATGCGTTTCAAGTCAACATCTGATCCTGTTTGGATTTGCCCTAAAGATTGTAAATCTGGAGATCCATAAGATAACTAACAAGGAAATATGAGCTCAGAACTCGAAACCTTATATAAACCAAATGCACACTTTCCCCCATATTTAACAAATGCAATGAAGTCCCAACAGAAATGTAGTTCTGATGTTGCCTGATGCTTGATTTTTCATCACTTGCCCAGTCATCATCCTTTACAAAAAACAACGCCCTTCAAAAGATATTCGGACATCAAATATAATCAGAGAACGCCGTTCAAAACATCCTCATCATTAACACATCCTACCAACACATCCTCATTATTTACTGCCTACTGGTGTTTTTCAGCACGCATCCTGTTTTCTCTGTACAAGTTAAACGGGAGATCAGGAAGCTGGCAGGTTGTGTCTTAATGCTTTACTTTAGAGGGTCTGAACGAGAGGAGGGGGAGAGTGATGGCACAAGGCCAACCCATCAGCAGCAGACGCCTGGACCATTTCTCTACAAGCACATTCCCTAAATTCCTCCCATTATTTGGGTAACTGCACGGGAGGTCGATGAACGTGGACGAGGTCCAGAAGACGATAATTTGGAGTAACGATCAAGTTGTGTTATGGTGCTGACAACAGACAAGAGGTGGACAAGGGGTTTGGATATGAGACTTGAAGTTTCATGATGAGATGAGTTTTTAGGTAAACTTATAAAATTGATAGATAAATACAATAAAACGTTGCCATGTATTTCACATCAGCAGGAGTGATTTGTCCTTTTGTCCTCAGAGCTGTTTTGTCGGGTCAGTTGTCACATACCATTGTATCAGTCATCTGACAGCCAGGAAAAAATGGAAAACTGGGCTCTGTCTTCTTCTGAAAAGCACAGAAATGAAAAGAAGTGAGCACAGTAAAAGCATTAGGAATAATAATAATAATAATAAATTATATATATTTTATTATATCTTTCCATTAAATCCACTTCATAAACGTTTCTTTTTTTAGGACATCTTTTTTTTATTCATCTCCCTTCCTTTTTTCTTTTACTTTCCTTTCTAACTCTTTCACTATACATTTCCACTTTGATTTGTTATCCACTTGTATCCAATTCAAAATTGGCTCTAGCTGGGATGCAAAATAATTCTCCAAATTAGAAAATGCTAGACCACCCATACCTTTACTTTGTTTTAAGACCTTAAGTTTTACTTTCCCTTCATTCAAAACAAATGTTCTAAAAATGCTATGCCACAGTTTAATACTACGAATATGCATATAAACTGGACAATTTTAAAAACAGAAATAAGAAACTGGGAGTAGCTATACCCTAATTGTGCTTATTTTCAAAATGTTATTCATTTATAATGAATTCATTATAATTAATTAGCCTATAATTAATTATTAATTATAGCCAATTTATCAGTAGGCTACCATTGATACCAATACCTCTATTAAATGGGCCTTTTTAGTATAATTTTTTTTTAACACTTAATAGACCCACTCTGTAAATTGTTAGACTCTTCTTATGATTTATTATTATTTTAATTTAATGTTTTTAATTTAGTGTCTTTTACACACTCATTAAAATCATTCGTTCGGCTGAGTCTGTAATTTCACCTCGGCCAGTGCCAGTGTTGCCACCTCTCGCGAGACAAATAAGCAACCGCAGCTTCAAAAATAAGCCCAAAACAAGCCCAATATTTTTGGATGATTTATTATCATTAATATTATTTATTAACAATTATTTATAACCAATAAATGAGCCTGCAACATATTAAACTGAAACCACTCTTTTATCTGAAAAGAAAAAACAGAAGCTATTTTACAAAAATCAGCAAACTGCATCAAAAGTGGGAACAAAACTCATCTCCAATCACCTGTGAGCAGAACAGGATTGGAGAGATGAAAAAGGAGAAAAACACAAGAGCTTCAATGGGGAGCTGTAACATAGCCACATATTTACAGCCTAAAATATATAGGGGTCATTCTATTGAAATGTCCATTTTTCTGTCCCTAGCCTTTACAGAAATATTACACTTGAAAACACTTGGTTACAATTACAATTTTTTATATTTTAAAATGAAACAATGTGTTATTTGAACAACTACACCTTCTTGAGCCATCAATTTGGCAATATTTGTTTTTAATTAATTATAAAGAATTCCAAGCACCACAAAACTGCTCATCCCCACAGCCATGTACAGCGGGAAAGTGCTTTATTTTGAGGTGAAAAACAGGTTTTTCTACCATTTAAAATAATGTTTACATAACTATCAAATAAATGACATAAAAAAACTAAATGCAAAATAAATATTATAGAAAAATATATAAAAAAGATATTAAATTATAATATATTATATTAAAAAAATAAAATATTATAATATTATTTTTAAAATATTATAAAAAGATACAAAGTCATTAAGATGTCATTTATGTGTATTCATGAAGTCAAACGGTAATCTAATAATGTGGTCTAAGTTTAAATGTTAAAAAAATAAATACATTTTAAGACATCTTGCCATACTAGGCTATTCGAACCAAATGTATTTACTCTTAGTATTAGGATATGACTACTTGTTTTTTATTACAGCCCGTGATAATTAATACATTACAAAAACATTGTAAAAATTAGGCTAAAAGAAAGTCATCCCACTCCTCTACGTCTACTTCTATCATCGCTTGGATTACAGCGCCTTCTTTTTTAATGTGATTTTTCTCCAATGAGGGGGTGGAACATTTGTTAAATTACGCTACGGCCAGGGCCGTCCTTTGGGCGGTGCAACTGGTGCGGTCGCACCGGGCCCCACGCTGTGAGGTGGCCCCGTGGCGAACGGGGGGAATTGTTTCACGCAACTTTACAAAAAAAGAAGCCCAAAGGACTTGGCTTACTTGGTAGGCGTGGTGTATGCCGGAAAGTAGCGATCGATGACAAAGCGTTAAATGTCAGTTTTAATGAACAATAATAGCCATTATAAAAGTATAAGTACAAAGTATAACAGGCTTATCTAAGAGGAAATAAAGACAAAAGCAAACAATTTAGTCAAACGTATGCTACAGGACAGCGCTGTACTACAGTAAAGTTCAAAAATATATAAAGTTAAACATAACTTTGTGCTCAGCCAAAACGATATGACCAGAAACAAATAATAGATTCATGAGACCACGAATGCCTGTTAAATATAGACTACCCAAAACGAATTGTATCTCATGTTTAATCACTACAGAGACATCAGAGCCAGCGGCAGATGTCGGAAGGACTAGCCGAGCGTAAGGCTGCTCTATGCGGATACATGAGCACTGAGCGCCCGGTGATCACCTGGAGCTCCGAAATCGACATAGCACATTTTCAATTAGGCGCTATCTTCATAAATAAACCGCAGATTTGAGTTTTAAACAAATACATTCTCACCTGAAAAACTCTTAAAACTACATTTCATGACACAATAACAGTATATTTAGAAAAACAAGAACGCATATTGAGAAACAGCAATTGTCTGTGTGAAAATATAAAATTATAATACACTATTATATTTTTTTGTGTTTACGCACTCTGATGTAAATAAGCCCAACACTCATGGACAGCAGAGTGGAACGAGTGAAGGAGAAGTATTATTATCCCTTTGTATGCTTTGCTGTGCAAGGTACCCCAACGGAAGGGAACCAAAAAAGTGGTACGGTACAGTTCACTATTTTGGTCCCATTCACAACTTCTGACAGTGGAAACGGAAATAATTGCGTACCGAACCGTACCGCTCAGTGGAAACGAGCCAATAATAGCACTGATGAATATAGCTTGAGGAAACAACATTAGTGTGGCCTCACAGAAAGCGGGAAAAAAGGACGCTGCAATAATTGCGTCAGTTATTTTAACACGTTAAACAGCACATATTTCTTTCATCGCAGAAATGTACCGTTATTTTATAAGTCATAACAATAGTAGTTACACGTTACATTTTAACTGTTTAAATTTCCCAACATTCTACAACAGGAAGTGTGTTTTTGTTTGGAAATTCTCTTCATACTTTATTGCACTTGATAAGAAAATTAAGTTATTTTATGAAATGACAGGTAATATCCAGTTTCCACCACATGCTACTGAGAAGGAAGTGTCTGTTAGTTTATTATGGTTTTCTGGGGCACCACCAGATGAACCAGAATAACCTCAGCATATCGCTTATTCCAGTGTCCTCTTCCTGTTTGTAGTTTCAAGGACTTCCTGGTTACAACCTTAAATTTAGTTCTCTGTCAAACATTATGGTTTTTGCCCTAAAGTAATTTTCTTTCTTTCTTTCTTTCTTTTTATACATATTTCTCTTTTCCTCTCTTCTGCTGTGTGCAAGGTCTTTGACCTGAAGGATAAATCGTGTTCTCTGACTCCTGACGACAGTTGGCAGATTAGCGCCCCAGCAAGAGCTCAGAGGTCACAGAGCTCACAGTCAGCTCCCGGTCTAACAAATCAGAGAACAGGTCCAGCAGCAGCTGTCCTGTTTTCTAGAGAATGTTTTAAGGATTGTCAAGGGGCCATAGTGAATCAGGCCCACCAGCAGTGGTGACGGTGACCTTTATCTGTTATCAATCTAAGGAACGTTCATTTATAAAGTCATTCTCGTGTGGTCTATTAAAAGAGATTCATAAAAGAAGCTTTTATGGCTATGGTACACATTTTAAACCAGATCATCTGTTGATCATTACGCTTAGTGGAAACAGTTGCAAAAGAAGTATTCATATGTTTGTACTGAGGAGGTTGCGACTTATCAGCACATTGTTCTTTCTCTCCGGGCTCAAAATACAAGCCTTTCCTGTTGGGTGAAGTATCAGCTGCCACGAGAGCGTGTGCACTTTCACCTGAAAGCTACTTATGCGAAGGCCATTGCCTTATCATACAGTTGTTTATGTGTATTTATTACTAATGTGGCATTTTTAATAAGAAGAATATACTGAAGATACTTTTATGATGTAAAATGCTACAACAGCAAGGATAATTATTGATTTGTGATATTATTGATATTATATTATTAATTGAACTCAATAATCAATAAAAATCTAACTAAAAAGCTACAATTCAAAAGTTTGGAGCCGGCAAGATTTTGTTTTCATGTTCATGTTTCGTAGTTTTGATCAAAAATACAGTAAAAACAGTCATTGTTAAATATGTTTCCAGTTTTAAATAACTGTTTTCTATTTGAATAAATTTTGAAGTTTTATTTGTTTTTCTTTTATTCAAATCTGAATTTTCAGCAGCCATTACTCCAGTCTTCAGTGTCAAATGATACTTCAGAAATCATTCTGATATGCTGATTTGAGTTTTTTTTTTTAATGTTGAAAACACTGCTGCTTGATATTTTTGTGGAATCCCTATATATATTAAATAGATATATATATATACAGTCATGGCCAAAAATATCGGCACCCTTGGTAAATATGATCAAATAAGGCTGCGAAAATTAATCTGCATTGTTAATCCTTTTGATCTTTTTTTTAAACAATTCACAAAAATCTAACCTTTCATTGGATAATAAGAATTTAAAATGGGGGGAAATATCATTATGAAATAAATGTTTTTCTCAAATACACGTTGGACACAATTATTGGCACCCCAGAAATTCTTATGAGTAAAATATCGCTGAAGTATATTCCCATTCATTTTCACAATTCTGAGCACTCCAGGGTGATTATGAACACGAAATTATCCAGCCATGGCTTCCTGTTTCACAGAAATATAAACAGGAGGGAAAACAAAGCCCAAATTACCTTAATCATCCATCACAATGAGAAAAACCAAAGAATATATTTCTGATTTGCAGCAAAAGATAATTGAGCTTCATAAATTAGTGAAGTGGCTTTAAGAAAAGAGCTAGAGCAGTGAAAATTCCCATCAGGGCAATAATTAAGAATTTCCAATCAACATAAAATGTTACAAAACTGCCTGGAAGAGGACGTGTGTCTATATCGTCCTAATGCACGGTGAGAAGGAGAGTTTGAGTGGCTAAAGACTCTCCAAGGACCACAGCTGGAGAATTGCGGAAAATTGTTGAGTCTCGGGGTCAGAAAACCTTAAAAAAAAATTGTCAAACAGCACCTACATCACCACATGAATTTTCCCAGCCTTCTTTGATCATATTTACTAAGGGTGCCAATATTTTTGGCCATGACTGTATGTGTGTATATATATATATATATATATATAGTGCTGTCAAACGATTAATCATGATTAATCGCATCCAAAATAAAACGTTTTTTGTTCGCATAGTATATGTGTGTGTACTGTTTTTTTATTATGTATATATAAATACACAACCATGCATGTATATATTTTAGAAAAATGTTACATTTATATATTAAATATATTTTATATAATATAAATTATATAAATATAAATATATACATGTAAATATTTTCAAAATATATACTGTATGTGTGTGTATTTATCTATACATAATAAATATACACAGTACACACAGATATATTATGTAAATAAAAACTTTTATTTTGGATGCGATTAATCACGATTAATCATTTGACAGCACTAATATGTATATATATTAAATAAATTACATTTCAAAACGACATTTAGTTTTTTAACAATGTAAAAGCTGATACTTTTGATGCACCCTTGGTGAATAAAAGTAATCATTTCATTTTACAAGAAATCTTACTGACCCCTATAGCATATATAATAAAATATTATATAATAAAAAGTGAATACTTTTTTTAGTAGGGATGCAAGTGTCATTCATTCAAAGGCTATAAATAAATATATTTATACAGTCTCATTCACTTTGATCATTTTTTAGTTTACATTACTCTTCCCCCACACATTATAGCCTTCCCCATAATGAATTTTAATCACTCTTCCCTCTATAAATGGGATGTGTTGACCTGGGAAATGTCAGATGAAGCCTTTGATCCTTTAGGAAGAATGAGGTGGTCCACTCCCATCTTCCTCACCTTTGTAACCCACCTCCTTCCACCATCTCCTCCCAGAGACTGTACATGGTCATATAAGCAACCATGTGTTGACAAAATGCACAAGATTTTAAGAATGGGAGACTCTTTCTCAAGATCTCTGCAAAGACTATTACTCAGATGTTTCTTGAGAAATATAGCAGTCATTTTGTTGTTTATTTATAGTCCATGTGTTTCTGTGTGTATTTTGTCAAGAAGTTTCTCTGAAAAGGGTTGGCCCCTACTTAAAAAATGCTTGAGAGATGTCATTTAAAACTATAGTGAGAAGTTCCAACACACTGCCTACGGGAAATGGGGAAATACTGTAGCATCTGAACTGTGCAAGTCCAAATTATTCACTTGCTGAGTTTGTAATCATATTGAAGTGGAGAGAAGCCACGTAACAATGTAAGAGTAAAAGAAGTGCTGGGTCATTAGAGTCAGATTTCCAATGTTAACAGGAACATTGTGATAAGATCCTTAAGATTGCAACATGCTCATATTCCCGGGAAAATTCTGACACATCTTTGGCAAATATCTAGAGACAAAAGTGTAGAGGAGCTTTAGATCCAGATGCTGGGACAGACTCTTTGATGTCTGGGGAACTTAGCTGGCACACTTTCCTTACACCTCTCCTGAGGTGTGACTAAAAGGAGGAAAGAGAGGGCCACCACTATGGGAAATTACTTTAGACCCTCAGGCCCCCCTCATTCTCACTCAGTTTGGGCTTTCATGTTCATGGGAACAGTCTTTTCTGGACAGTCAAGGTGTCTGTATGAGTTAGCTGCCCTTTCACCCAAATATAGTAAAGTCGAGACCAACCCCCACGGGTGCCTATCCACGTCACTGGGATGAAATCAAGGAACTAGGATTTGGCCTTAATTTTGAGTTGAAGTTAAGAGACATCTGGTCTGAGCGAATCAGCATCCATAATGAAACGCTTTACTTTGATGTGATCTGACTCTTTATTCCAATGATGGCAAAGCTAATTTTTCAGCTGCCATTACTCCAGTCTTCAGTGTCACATGTTCCTTCAGAAATCATTTTAATATGCTGATTTGATCCTGAAGAAACATTTTATTATTGTCATTGTTGAAAACAGTCGCGCTGCTTAATATGTTCTTGGAAACTGTGACATTTTTTCAGGATTCTTTGATGAACAAGTTCAAAAGAACAGCTTTTATTTGAAATAGATTTCTAAATGGCTTTACTGTCACTTTTAAACTATTGAATGAGTCCTTGATTCAATTTTTTCTTGTGATCAAACAGTAGTGTATACAGGAATAAATAGAACATTACATAATAGGAGAAAAAGGAAAATGTTATTTTTATTAAGAAAAAGTCTGTCCGAGAGGAAGTAAAACTGAACAGCTATTTCTGAGACTTCCCACGGTTGTCTCTCTAACCCATAAAACCAATCCAGAAACTGTGTCTGCATGTGACAAGCATAACATCTCAAATCTATGAAAACAAGATGGTGTTGCAGGAGTATGGTGTTTATTGTTAGAAAATGGCTTTTCGTCACCCCTTTAATCTCAAAGAAAGACTCAGCTGACACTTGTTTGCAGTGGAAGTGACCTCTGACCCTAGCATGTGTGTTGTTGAAGATGGCCTTCCTATACTCAGTGAGACTAGAAAAAGACTTTTTTTGGAAAAGTACATGTCTGGAAAACAAGTCTTGTAACTTGATTTACATCTTGGAGGAAATGTAGCCTGAATTGATAAGCAACTTATATCCCTTCCTTTGTTTTAGCAGAATTTAGGCCTTGGCTGATGTTCTATGCAGCGTTCACTGTGGATTTACTCACAGGCCTGTACAAACACGTCTCACTTTTGTTTGTTTTGTTGAGATTATTAAGCATGTTCACTGGGTGAAGTTCACATGCACATCTTGTTGTTACTGTTAACATAAACTAAATTATTTATTACTTGAAAAAAAGCTGAAATAAAACAAAAAAAATTGTTAATGCTTTATTTTCTGGTGCCCTTGCTACACGTTTTATGTAGCCTGTTTACTATTATAATAACAATAAATTATGCATAGTATTAACATCATTAACATCAGTATTTAACTAAATAGTATTTGGTAAATTGTGTATCAGTGAGACCCAAATTAATTAATCAATCAATCAATCAGTCGACAAAATGATTCCAGAAAATAAAAAGAATGAATATTTTAAGCGAGCTGACTAATACCTCTGTCCACTAACTAAGTAGCTACTTTGATACTCAAACAGAAAGTAGCCTGTTACTGGAAACGCAACTTTTTTTTAACATCTGAGCTGCTGTCAAGCTACTTTTGGTTATCAAATCGCTAACACTGCACCCCTGTGAGATAAGCGTGTCTGATTGACAAATAAGATGAACACGCTTCCCCTGAACTTTCGCTTTGGAGCCCCGCGTATCGCATTGGTCAGTGGGTTGGTCAGACTGGAATACCCAGTTTCGGGATCCAGCACAGGGGTCAGTCCAAGCTGTCCTTCAACGTGTTTCCCCCACGGGAAAAGCTTCCTGCTCCACTCGGTAGATGCTTATCATAGCTCTCTTTCTCTGAGTGAGACTGAAACCCACTTCCTTCCTCTACCTCCTTTCCCACACTGGACTCCATTGTGCAGTTGATGGAGCTGTCGGAGTTTTAAGAACTTACTGTGTAACAATGAGTTCCACTTAGTCTTGTTCAGCAGTTTTGGAGATACAAGATATTGCTGATCTCACAGTCAGAAAATATTCAGGGAGAAGTGATATTCAGCTATCGACGGTGACTTCCAACTTGATGTATTTTCTTGTTTGTTTCTCGGTGATCAGTTAACCTAAATGATACAACTGAAACGTTTTCCCAACACTATTCTGTGCATTCGTGCTTGGCCGCAGTCCTGTCCTCATTTTTCAAGACTGCAAGAGAGACGTGCTTGGTTGAGAATGTCCGATGTTTTTCTATTGCTTTAAGTTTAAAACCATCTGATTCGCTGATTACACCTGTGTCCGAATGTCTGAGATCAATAGTGAAAATGCCTCTGTTGCATTTTTCAAGTTTGATACACACAGTCTCAACAAAACAATTCGATTGAAAAGCTTAAAATAATATGAAATATTCAATTTTTTAAGTATACATAGCCCTTTACACTGTGAGAAAAATATTAAGTGTGATACTTTTTTAAAGCTGAATCTTAAATAAGTGGCTTTTTAAACTGTATTTGTATTTAATTTTGTTTGTTTGTTTAATGGCCCTCATGAATAAAGCTAAATTATATGAAATATACAATTTTCTTTTTAAGTATACAGACCCCTTTACACTGTGAGAAAAATATTAAGTGTGATTTAAAAAAAAAAAGAAGTTGAATCCTAATTAAAAAGTGGCTTTTTAAAATGTATTTGTATTTATTTTTGTTTGTTTGTTTAATGGCCCTTTAATACTATCATTAGAATAAAGCAAAATGATATGAAATATACAGTTTTTAAGCAGACCCCTTTACACAATGAGAAAAATATTAAGTGTGAAAATAAATAAAATAAGTGACTTTTTCAAATATATTTGTTTGTTTGTTTAATGGGCCTTTAATACTATCATTATAATAAAGAAAATTTATATAAAATTAACATTTTTAAAGTAGCTAAACTGATTTGATGATTACTTTTTTTTCTGTTGAAAACAAAAGGGCCTTACAATAGAATAATCTCATGTCTTCAAAATTCAAATTCTTTAAATGTGTTAAAAATCAGAAAATTCTTAATGTTATCATTATGTAGAGAAAATGGAATGAATGCAAGGATTTCTTCAGTCCTCCTCCCCGTCTCTTTGGTGAAGCTCCACTGACTGATGTCTGAGGTAGAGAGGAGGAGGACAGGTGTTCGCCCAGGTCTGCTAGAGTCATCTGTGTTAATGTCCCTGGTCACGCCAGTTCCCTGTACTCTCTTTCCCACGCTGCCCGAGGTCAGAGGGGAGCAGCCTGCCGGATACAGGCCTCCCCCAAGAACCCATCCACCACACAGATCACCCCTAAAACTCTCCAGCCAAAGCCATTGCAACTTTTATGTCCGGCAGATAACTCCTGCAAACCATTTCTCTCTGATGCACTTAGTCCAGAAACCTTTTACCAGAACTTCTACTTCTTTAGGGTCATTCAACTGTGTTATAAGATCCATAGTATGCCAGTAAAGCTGTTCAGAATGACCATTAGAGAGCTCTCAGACCCTCTCATATACAAACACACACTTGAATATTGCTACAGTCCTAATTTCATTGCAAAACAGATTCGATTTGAGTCTACAAAAGCATGCATAAATGAGGCAGTCTCACAGTGTTGGACAAACTGAAAGAAAAAGCATGAGAGCTCATAATTCTTCAAGGAGAATTTAAGGAGACAGTCTCAATCTCATCGCTGGCAATCACTGATTTACGAACCCCTCCAACCCCAATGAAAGATCCTCTCTTGGGACGGGGTCTGGAGGGCAGGCGCGTGGGGGGATAATGTTCTCGGTCTGTATCCCACTGTTCTTGTTTTTATTTATGTGTGGGAGTTTATATTGCTGCTGCTTTTTCTCGGGCTTGCAAAGCAGACAAGAAGCCTCCATCTGTTTTTTGCTGGAAACCGGAACAACATTAGCAACAAAAGACAACATTAGCGTGAACAACCATTTCATAGGATAGTTCATGCAAAAATGAAAGTTCTGTCATCATTTACCTCACCCTCATGACTATATATTTTGAAAAATGTCTCAGGGGTGTTTCTTTGTGTATAATATAAGTCACTGGGGTCCAGTGTTGTTTTGGTTGATATCTGATTCCTTGTACATATCAGAAGTGCACATAAGCACCTTCGACTCGCTTTTTTCCCTCTGAGACAATAGCAGGAAATCCAGTGACCATTCAGTTTGTTTTTTTCCTTAAGTTTGATGTGGGACAAAACACTTGTTACGCCATGTTTCTGTTCTGTAAGTGCGCGTCGAGATTGTGGCACTAATTACAGTGAGAAGGAAGGGTCTCTTGTTTTCTTTTGAAATTAGGTTTGTTGACTCTCGCTCTGGCATGTTTTTTTTTCTCTGTTTTGTTATTGCCCGCTGTCATAGCCCGCCCCTCCTGCATTCCCTTTCCTCCCTCCACATCCCTTCTGAAAAATCCACTCTGTCAGTAGGACCTATATTTGTGTTGGGCACTTCCTATTTGTTCTGACCTTTGGCTTTGAGAGCCCCAGCAGCTGAACCGTGGAGGGTGGTGTCAAACCCTGACCTCACCATGTCTCAGTACAGACATCACTGCTTTTTACTTGGTGAAATCTCCTGTTGATGGTTTTTTAGTCGTATCAGTTACTTCACTAAATATCTACTGTTCAAATATTTGGGGTCACAAAGATTTTTTTTTATTGTTTTTGAAGGGAGACTCGTGCAGCAAGGCTGCATTTATTTGAACAAAAATATAGTAAAAACAGTAATATTATGAATATAAATAACTGTTTTCTGTTTTAATATAGTTTATTAGCATTTTTTCATTCTTTGATGAATAGAAAGTATAAAAGAACTGCATTTATTTGAAATAGAAATCTTTTGTAGCATTATAAATGTCTTTACTGTCTCTTTTGATCAGTTTAAAGCATCGTTGATGAATTAAAGTATGTATTAAAATAAAGGCTTTATTTATCAATAAAAAAGTATGAAAAAGGATTTAATATCTTCTGTGACTTCTGTGAAATTGATTTTTAAATTCGATTCGATTTGAAGTTGTTTTAAAAAGAAAACCTTATTAATTTCCTATTAATATTATTTCTTCAATGAGTCTCTTAAAATACTGTATAATTTGACATTTTCACGACAAGGAAAAGTCTGTTCAGTCTGTAAAATGTCATGTGGTGCGTCTCCCCCCAAAAAATTTGTTTAAAAAATAAATAAAATTTTTACTTGAAAAATATATTTAAAACTAGTCAGGGTATAAGGAAAAAATTACATTTTATGCTATATGTGTGTACTTTTTACTTGATGGTTAGACCACATGACATTTTAGCGTAACTGTATTCTTGGAGAATAAAAATTTCCTGATAATTTACTCACCTCCATGTGATCCAAGATGTTGGACCCTTATTCCTCAGATGGGATCGTGTAGAGCCATTTGAAGCTGCATTGAAACTGCAATCTGGACCTTCAACCCATTGGTCCCCATTGAAGTCAATTATATGGAGAAAAATCCTGGAATGTTTTCCTCAAAAACCTTAATTTCTTTGTGACTGAAGACAGAAAGACATAAACATCTTGGATCACATGGGGGTGAGTAAATTATCAGGAAATTTTTACTCTGGAAGCGAAATTATCCTCTAAGACGTTTCTTGAAAATGGTATATGTGACCCTGGACTATATACCATATACTTATACCTTAAGTCGCTGGGGTATATTTGTAGCAATAGCCAAAAATACATTGTATGGGTCAAAATGATTGATTTTTCTTTTATGCCAAAAATCATAAGGACATTAATTAAAGATCATATTCCATGAAGATATTTTGTCAATTTCCAACTGTAAATATATCAAAACATAATTTTTGATAAGTAATATGCATTGCTAAGAACTTCATTTGGACAACTTTAAAGGCGATTTTCTTAATATTATGTACCCTCAGATTCCACATTTTCAAATAGTTGTATCACGTCCAAATATTGTCCGATCCTAACAAACCATACATAAATGGAAAGCTTATTAATTCAGCTTTCAGATGATGTATAAATCTCAATTTCGAAAAAATTTACCCTTATGACTGGTTTTGTGGTCCAGGGTCACATATACCTTTTTCAAAACCATATGAAACAACCATGAAGTGCTTTTGGCTGTTTGTATGAGCGAATGTGTACGTTTCAGGGTGTGTGGTCAGGAAGATGCACCATTTCCTCCTCTTGCTAAAGGAAAGAATAGGGGCCTAGGAGTGATGAGTGTGCCAGAATAAGGTCCACTTCCCTTCCCATGTCAAGACCTATAAATACTCAGAAAACAGGAAGTTAGGAGGGAAGGAATTGTGGGCAAACTTTAATCCTAGATAGACAACCCTCCCCACATGCACCCATTACCCTAACAGCTCACTACAACAACACTCTTACCACATACACTCTTACCAACACATTCCAATGCACTGTGCACAAAGAATTTCCTTGAAGTTCTCAATCATGCATATCTTTTGTAACAGAAGACCCAAGGGTTTATACTTAAAATGAAAGTTAGATCAGGGTGTAGTTGATATTTATCAGACTTGTGAGTGGAGGAGCAGGTGGAGTGTCATTCTTACCACGACTTGTTTGAGTTTGGTAATGGGTCAAAGAGCTGTACTGCAAAGTTTTATTGTCCTCTTTTATTTTACCCATAACAACTTCCCTCATGTGGTAAAAAATAAAATAGAATTGAATGAATGAAATTAAATTGATGAAAATTGACATTAAAGACTTTTAATAAGGGTTTCAGTGTCAAATAAATGCTATGACCATCAGATCACCATGTGTACACTCTTAAAAATAAAGGTTCCAAAAGGTGATGGTTCTTCCAAAAATGGTTCTTCAATGGCAGTAACTATAAAGAACCTTTTCTGCATTTGCAAAGTTCCATGGATGTTCAAGGTTCTTCATAGAAGCATTGATGCCAATAAAGAACCTTTATTTGCATCAAGATTTGCAACTTTCTTTTCAGAGCATGTGCGTGAACCGAGTATTTCCTCTCTCCGGTTTACAGGACAGACGCCAGACGGGGTTCTCAGGGTCACGAAAAGAAGGAAGAAGGGTGAAATCAGCAGTGATGTAGTGATGACAGGTGTGTCTTTAATCTATGTGGGATTCTCCCTTTTACCGCTTAGTTCTTTTTCTGCCTTCATTTGTTGCTTCCGTCCTCCTTTCCTATTTATGTTTTACAGTAATTACAGTAGATAATTGTATCACTTCACTGGAGGCTATGACTGGAAGCTGGTGTTCTATCAGCATAGCGAGTCTCTACATAAGGAAGTGTTTACAGTTGTAGATATTATGAGTAGGCATTATGACATCATGTTCTTGTGAACTGTTTAAAGTTGGAACTGGAACTTGGAAATGTTTGAATACAGTGTTTGAGACAGTGACGGTAGACTTTGCCCTGCAGGGATGACTGTTGTATCCAGATCGCATGTTACAGATGTCAAGCACGTATTTCACGTATGTGTTTTACTGTCTCTCACTTAGTACGTTCACAAGAAACAACCCTGACATCCCCCATTCTATAGTCAAGGAAATAAGAAAAAGGAAGGATGATGGAAATCCCGTTATTGATCAACAGCAGCTTAGTTTTCTAAGAAGAGCAGTTAGTAGGATTGTTAGTGCTGACAAAACTCAACCTCTCAACCCAAAAAAGAAAATTCTGTTATTTAGTCACCCTCATGTTGTTCAAAACCAATAAGACTTTCTCTAGTATTTGAAAAACACAAATGAAGTTATTTTTAATGAAACCTCTATTCCACCAAACTGTGATGCTTCCAAAACTTTATAAAAACATTGCAATTGTAATCAATATAAACTGAGCTATTGAAATCTAAAGTAATCATGAAAAGACACGATTCTTTGTGAACAGATTTCATTTAGGCTTTTATTCACATTTAAACATTGATCAAAACACAAATATAGAGCATTCAAAATATAGTAAATGGCCCTCCTCATGTCGTTCCAATCCTGTAAGACCTTCGTTCATCTTCAGAACACAATTTAAGATATTTTTGATGAAATCCGAGAGCTTTCTTACCCTCCATACACTGTAAAAAAATTCCGTAAAATTTACGGTAAAAAAAGCATCAGCTGTGGTTGCCGGAATTCTACCGTAAAATATAGCAACATTTTAGGTTTTACGGTTTTGACTTAAATTTACAATTTAATTAACTGATATAATGTTAATATACCAACCTATTGAAGTACTGAAATCTGTTTTGTACTTTTGAAATACACTGATAACCACCAAATGCAGGTGATGATGAGAAAGTCACATGATGATAACATAAATAATAACATATATAGAAGGTGCACAGTGTCATTCACACAAACATTAAACACCATCATGGTGAGACTCATTAAACTGAAGTATGCAATAAACATTAATTTAACAACATTAGATGTAACATACAACCCTAATAAATATAACTGATAAGAAAAAACTAAGAAGAAACCTAGTTATTTCAAAGAAAAAACATCAAATTCAAACAAAATTTGAAATGCAACGCAGGGAATTCTAGGAATGTCAATTTAAGGGTTTTCCCTGTAAATTTTATATTCTTTTTCACTTCCAAAAGCGGTATTTCACCGTAAAATTGTCTGAAATGTCTATTACAGTTTTTCACTGTATATATTAGGGGAGCTTACCATTAACCATTTAACAGGTTTTTACCGTAGCTTTTTCACAGTTTTTTACCGTTAAAATCACGGTCATTTTTTACAGTGTAGACAGCAATGTAATTACCACGTTAAGGCCCAGAAAGATGGTAAGGACATCGTTAAAATAGTCCATGTGACATGAGCTTCAAGAATACTTTTGTGCACAAAGAAAACAAAAATAATGACTTTATTCAACAATTTCTTCTCTTCCAGGTCAGTCCGCTTGCCATTCATGAGAGTACCGACATAAGGGTGAGTAATTAATGTCAGAATTTTCATTTTTGGGTGAATTAACCCTCATGTGGATGCTAATATAGTTATGGTTATACTTATCGTGAACTGGCCTTTATACTACAAAATTACTTTCTCTATCAAACATGCCTTGTTAGTGCAAAACCTGTTGTTAGCAGGTTAGGGGCCACTCCTTCAAATACATCCTCTTTTGGCCTGCCGTATAGCCAGTTCAAATTTGCTGCTGCTCTCCAAAAAGCTCATTAGAACGTAACAATGTTAATTGACCAAAGTTGGACATTGACTTCTGGTACATCATGGCATAAGAATGCCAAAGCAGTTAAACATACAGCCTTATCACCATCACAAATAAAATTAGCTGGGCGTGGGTTCAAGCGCTGACACACATCCTGACCATACAAAGCGTGAAAGAGAAAGCAAAAACGATCCGTTTAAAAGTTAAACATTGACAGTGATATTCGATCTGAAGGTGTTCATCACTGCCTGAAATCTAATCGGCCTTCTCTTTTCCTTCTCTTTCATTTTGATATAATGCGTAAGGGAAAATCAACATTTCCATGTTCTATGACCTCACACAGGAACCTCTAAAACGCGCAAACATATTGTGTTTGTGGTGCGGCTATTACGTCACTGTGACCAATTAGCTTAGTTGCAGGTGCTTTCTTATCAGAGAGGCACAAAAAACTGCAGGGAAAAGATTTTAAGACTCCCGCAACGAAAACAAGACCGACCAGCAGAGAGAGAGAATGATGAGTATGAAAGGAGTGTATACTTTCAGATAGAGACTTTATTATCAGTTTAAAAAATCAAGCAGACTTATTGTAAACAAAAGTGAATGCAAAAGTTTAATTTACAGGAAAAGGCTACAAAGCTGTGCTTCTTAAAACTAACCAAATTATATGAAAATACAGGACAGCATTTATACGTTTATCACCATTCGTTAGGGGACAGAAAGTTTTTTTTTAATACTTTTTTCAACAAAGAGGCATTAAATTGATCAAAATTCAAATTTAATGTAATTTAAAGAAGACTCCTGTGCTCATCAAGGCTGCATTTATTGGATTAAGTATACAGTAAAAGCAGTAATATTGTGAAACATTAAAAAAAAAAATATTTATTCCTTTGATGGCAAATCTTCAGAAATCATTCCAATATACTGATTTGATGCTCAAGAAACTTTTATTATTATCAGTGTTAAAAATAGTTTTTAAAAACAGATTTTTTTCAAGAATGTTCAAAAACTGCAACAAACTGCTTTTACTTGAAATACATTTCTTTTCTTTAACATTATAAATGTCTGTCACTTTTGAATTAATGTCTTTACTGAATAAAAAAATTGCATAAATGCTCATAATCTTTCTCCTGTTTGAAGGTGACAAATAGAAAATCTTCATGGTGGGTCTCAGTACAGAGACATATCCGAGTGTCTGTAGGCTGGTGGTGAGGACAGGTGTCAGGCCAGGCTGGGCCCACATGTCAACGCTCCCCAGGGAGAACGAGAGGGTCTCCCTCCCCCTTTTCAAGCCTCGGCTTCTCTCTTTGAATGGAAGAGGAAGAGTGGGGGTGAATGGCAGGTGATCCTGTCTGAGGATCATTAATAACCCTTCACAATTTTCTCTGGCTTCATCTGCACTGTTCTGATCAGAGGTACTAAGCATATCTTATAGCCATTCTAGTTATACAACAAAAAACACTTACTTAATAGTGGATTGGTAAAGGGCATACTGGAAAGCTTTCCTATGAATTTTACTAGATAATTTCCCTTTCTAATGGTGTTCAAACATTGATTCATATATCTGTGTCACAAGTTCTATTGCTAGTAGTTTAACATTAAAAGCTGAACATATCCATCCTAGTATTATCTCAGCAGTTTCATATGAAAGAAAAGAAGTCATGATACAAAGTAAATTATTTCAGGATTTATTGTATGAAAAATATATATATTTCTGGCCTTGTGACAAACAACACAATACATAAACATACATACATTTATCTTTCATAAATACACATTATTTACAATCCAATTAAATAGTAGGAATATCTCAAGATTTTGTACAATATTGCATTGTTAAATTAAGAAAGACCGTATAAAATATAAAAGTATCTATTTGGTTTAAATGGTTTTAAAAAATGTAAGAAACAAATGCCACGTACAAAAAAAAAAAAAAAAAAAAGGAAAGAAAAAAAATTCTACTTTGTTAAGAATCTTGATCTTGCATTTTTTTTTTTTTTTCTGAAAAATACACTAATGCAGAGGTTCACAAAACCAGGAAATCTTGACAATGATGAGGCTATCAGTTTGAACCAACTGGTACTTTTGAGCCTTGGGAATGTCGGAAATAGCTTAGCAGCAGTGAATGTTGACAGGATGAAAGCTGTACACAACAGCATCCATCATGAACTGCTGGTTAAACAATTTGTACCCAAGTCAACCCAAACATTTTCTGTCGAAAAGCATACTCCAGTAGAGTTTTTCTTTTTTTTCAGTGTTTCTAAGGAGTACCTTTTCCATTGAGCTATAACACATTTAAAAGATGAGGCACTTAATTAAGATTGGGTTTGGTTTGAGTGAACATCACTGATAGTCAAATCCATTGTAGGCACTAAGTAAAATCACAGTCATATTTAAACTGTAGATTCCGAAGACAGTTGTTCACATTGTTTACAGTTGAAACAGCTTGTTTCAATATCTTTGATTGCTTTTCATCACAAATCCGTTTATAAATAGCATTTCGAACCATGTCCAAAAAAAAATAATAAAAAATACTCCATGGTCACAGTTCCAGATTCTTCAGTTGCACCTCCTCCACCCATAACGCTGATTGACTGGGCTTCATGTGATTCACAGAGTGAGATGAACTTCAGGATGCCTGTTTGCTTCTTTTTCAAGGCTTCTGTGATTAACAAATCCTTGATTCTTCTCAGCTCTTCCAGAGAGTTCTTGGTCATTATTTACATTTTAAATATGATGAAATATATATAAATTCTTTTTGGGTCATTAAAAAAAAAGAAGGAAAAGAAAATAGTGCAAATAATGCAAGTTGTTCCTCAAGTCTTCAAGTCTCTTGCTTTGTCTTCGCAAAATCATTGTCCATATTAAGAAGTAGTCCTTTTACTCAGCAGCATGAATAAATAAATAATAAATGTAGATATAATATATATATACTCTCGTCACGTCTTCCTTTTGTCCTTTAAGACTGTAAACATTTTAGGGTCAGGCCCATTGGTTATTGAGGTGCTCCAGATTGACGAATACTGTTAAACCTGAGAAAGAACGGAAAGAGAATGCGTTAACGCATGTTCTTTCAAAGCATCACACTGAAATCATGATAAATAACAATGAAAGCACTTCTTTTTTTTTAAATGTCTGAAGATGCTTACCTCAGTAGCAAATACACATTGTTCTATGTGTTCAGGAATGATGTACACAGGATGATACACTCCCTCTTTTGGATAGTTCAGTGGTGGAACCAGTAATGTAGATTCCGAGTTTTTCCTAAAATGAAGAATTTGTGTCACATTTATGTCAAGCAAATAATAGACCAGAAACAAAGACCAAAAGAAAGCAAGACAAAAACATGAACTTACATGTCTAGTTTGTTGTTTGTAGGTTTTTCGTCAATGCTCACATTGTAGTCCACCATCTTTTGCTTGTAATTGGATTTGTCACTGGAATGAGTGTCCACAGTGGTGGATCTGAGCGCCACATCTTTATTGGACACCTTAAAAGGACCACCAGGAATAAGCAAGGCGTCCTTCTCTCGGCCTAAAGTTGAAGTTGGGGTCAAAGAAATGCGGTTGTTGACAGACTCCAAGTCGTTACGCACAGTGGTGGAGGTTGGTTTGTGGCCTTGTCGCATCTGTCTCAGGACCACAATGGCGGCGCAGACCACTAGAGTAAGAGTGATGAGGCCTAGAGTGAATGAGACCACCAAGGCTGCTGGAATAGTAGGGATGGCCACAGGAGGCTTGTCTTTATACTCGCATCGTGTGCCCATGAAGCCTAGTGGACACTGGCAGACGGGCCCGGAGAAGTGGGTGTAGCAGGTCCCTCCATTCTCACAAGGCATGAGGCTGCAGGCGTCAGAGCGGACGGCGCACATTTTGCCTGAGAAACCAAGCGTGCATGTGCAGGTATAGCCGTTGATGCCGTCCACACAGGTGCCAGCATTCTGGCAAGGGTTGTTTGCACAGTCGTCAATGTTGATTTCGCAACGTGAGCCTGAGAAGCCGGGACGGCATCGGCATGTCAGTCTGTTGCCAAAATCGAGACACTGGCCACCTTTAAAAAAAGGGAACACAAGGGAACCATGTTAAAGCATTAGCCTAAAACTGAGGAAACTTCAGGGAGTAAACTAGGTCGAGTAATCATAACCCTTGGGAAAGCAAGTCTATTGCTTTATGACAGCTCTATCTCACCAGTCATATCAGTGTAAGAGCCTCACTGGCGTCTGTTCTATCATGCATGAGTAGTACGTCACGCACAGTGGATGCATCTCAAAACAAAAAAAACTGAAAGGTTCAGCATTTTGCTGAAGGTGGATGACGTTGGAATGTTTTGCATTTAGGACTGAAGATAAGGGGAAAATATCCTTACCATTAGCACAGGGGTCGCTGCTGCATCGGTCGATTTTCTTCTCGCAGTTGGAGCCCATGTAACCAGCAGGGCAGCGGCAGGAGTATCCACCGGTTCCCTTCTCCACGCAGGTTCCTCCATTGAAGCAGGGTCTGTCAGCGCAGGTCATATCGCTGACCTCGCAGTTCTTCCCGTAGAAGCCTTGAGGGCATGTGCAGGTGTAATCATTCACCAGATCCTGAGAAGAAAAAGCTAAAGCCGTTAGCATTAATGTCTGAGCTCCAACAAGGACAAGACTCGAGCGTAGTGTAATAATCGTGCTTACATTGCAACTGCCTCCGTTCTTGCACGGGTTGCTGTCGCACTCATTGGTCTCGATCTCGCAGGTTTTGCCGCTGAAGCCAGGCTTGCAGATGCAGGTGTAGCTGCCCTGACCGGTGTTGGTACAGGTGGCGTCATTCATGCAAGGCTTGTGATTGGTGCAGAAGTTCAGATCCTCGTTGCAGAACAGGCCTCCCCAGCCTTCCTTGCAATTGCACTGAAAGGGCTGGTTGCAGGTGCCATGCAGGCACCCCGGGTATCGCTGGCACTCGTCGCAGAGGGGGCCCTGCCACCAGAGGCGGCACTTGCACTCACCGGGGGCCTCACAATAACCGTGCTCCTCGCTACAGCCAGACGAGCAGATGGCTGTTTAAAAAGGAGAGGGAGAGAAAGGGGGACATTAGAATGACTGGGCATCATAAAACAACCCCCCTTCTGGAGGCTCAGGCACATCAAGTATTTGTTAAGTACTAAACTAAGCAGCTGGGACTCGCACAAAAGAAACACATGCCGTCTTTTTCACGGAAGGCAGAGCATAATAAGGTTTCAGCGCGTGTCCTTGTTAAATCATGCTCTTTGCTTCTATTGTTACAGTGAACAAAAGCAACTTAGACGTCTTATGTGGCGGCAAGAAGCCGTTGAACTTGCCCGCGTTATTTATTTATGTATTTTCCCTGCAAATGTTCGCTTATCTACGCGCAAATTATTACGTAGGCTACAACATTCAGCAACACTTACGTTCAGTGCAATAGTCGCCTTTCCATCCAGGCAGGCAAATCCTGTTGCCAGCGGCGTCACAGTTGAAGTGGCCAAACGCATCGTTCCGTGGGCGGCAGAAATCCGAGCATTCCTCGCCATGGTAGAATTCATCGCACACAACGCGATAAGAAAAGCGCAGTTGACTTTGCTCTCCAAGATGCACGTCCTGGGACCAGTCCTCGCCGATGCCGAGTCTTCTTTTAGTGGCCAAACGGCTGATCATGTTGTTGATGTTCTCTGAAATAAAACAAACAATGTGTTAACATATTGATCCGGAGGTAACAAATAGCCTACACGTTGTGCAAACTATTAAAACTACGCAGGTGAGGCAAAAGTTGCGCGCATACCTGTTGACTGGTCAGAGGACTCTGCGTTCCAGGCTTCTATTATCAACGAGACGATTCCCTGTAAAGCCAGAACACTCTGTTTACAATTACTTACATGCATTAGACATGCGTGCATAAATATGAACTGATAATGAATAGTAGGCTGTGGCTTTTTAAGCTAGCCTACTCACCGGCCACTTGAAGCTGAAAGGCACGCGGATGTGCGCGCTGCTGGAGATGGAGTCTGCGCTGAGTATTCCTGTCATTCCAGTGCCGTAAGTGCACGGCGGCTCTGGTAATATGATGTCTTGCGAGTGCTTCAGGCAAACACGGAAAAAGATCTGGCAGTCGCTGGACCGTTTACACACACTGCTTGTGCTTGTAAAAGAATGCACTTTCAACTCAAACACACCGGATGATTCCGCCTATGGAAAGAGAAAACAGGACTCATATTAGCCCGCTGTGAAAGCACTTGTCAAAGGAGCGGCTTGCATTCAAATAAGTGTGAAATACTCACCAGATGTGCTGGCAACAAAATTAAAAAACACGTTAATAAAACACGAGCCATTTTGGATCTTCTTGTCTGCTACTGAACAATAGCAGACTGAGAGAGTAGTCCGATATTAATTTTTGTGGTGGTATCCACGATTTACGAAAAAAATGTAGTTAAAAAAATCGGAATTCAAAGAAAAATGACTTAACTATTTAAAAAAATAATCTTAATGTCGTCTATGTTGGAGCTTACAAAGCAAAAAGAAACAGAGTTCTAGCTCCAGGGGACTTTGGACCCGTCAGTTAGTTTCATGGAGTGTGGACTACTGTGTGTGTGCTTTTAAATACAGCCAAGAGGAGGCGTGGCTTGTGTACGACTCATAAATATGCTTTGATGGATTTACTTGATGATTCCCTGAACATCATGGCGCTTAAAGTACATTTTATAGTCAAAGAGATATTAGAGAACAACATAAAGTGTAGGCTACATAACACAGGCATTTGGAAACTTTACAAAAGTTGGTTAATGTTGACAACAACCTGACATTCGTTAAATATTAACACTGTTATCATATTATATAACATTTACTAAGTGAATTCAAAAGCCAAATCACAATTTATTGGACATTGCTCCGCGTCTTGTTCCTGAACTTTATAGGAATAAATTCTGAACTTTTTTCTAAATATATCTGGCTGGGGCCTAATTAAACCTGTGCCTCTTGTCATATATTTAAGGATGTGCGTTTTTTCTCCTTTTTATGTCAATTTGTACTAATTATCTTATTCTTTAAAACTATGTAGGCTACACTTTGTGTTTTCTACGATGTCACGTGCCACGCAATTTTGGAAAAAAAGTTTGTTTTCGTCACCGATCGCGGAAAGGGGGTGTTCTTTGGTGGAGGGGATTGGTACATCCCCTTTAATTCAGCCTTAAAATCTGTAATTGTTCTGACGCGTGTGAGTCGTTAAACCGGCAAGCGCTTTATTGTGCCCTGGAAAGATCCGGAGGGCTCTTTTGTTATCTTGGGTTTGGATTGTGGGTCTTTGGTAAAGAGGCTGAAATGGTGGGGGGTTGCGCAGGGCATTTAAGATCGCTGATAATTGCTTTCTGGAGTAAGAGTGTGTGTACGTGTAATAGGAGGGGGCTCTCGCTACAGCTGTATGATAATCCTTGCACCTGCGCGTGTTTGCGCTTCGCTTTCTTGATATAGCCTGTATATGTAGGCTACACACACACACACACACACACACACATCACCTTATCACCAGGACACGAAAATATACATAGTATAGGACGTTTTCTGATTTACTGATGTGTTTATTATAATTAAAATAATCAATTTCTTGTATAACTTTAAGGTTTATCAGTCAAATGCGCTGAATTAGAGCAAGCAGCAGCAATTGTTGAAGTATTATGCGAGCAGAAACTCAAAATTAAGAATTGCAGGTATTCCATTTGGGAGTTCATTTAAGAAAGAGAGCTTCTGTCGCACCGGGCCATGTTAAGGGTAAACAGAGGAGACAGACACGCGCGAACAATGCGCAGCGTTCCAAACTGTTGCTCGTGCTTTAGTGATTTTCTATTGTGATTCTAATGAGAGCAGCGCGTGCCTCCGCTGGCCCCATCTTTACCCCAGGCACGCTTTGCCCACTGGACGGCACCATATGATTGGGGAGGGGGGGTTAAGAAGGGCTGCTATTGTTAATTTATTGTCGGACAATTATTAAGACAGTCTGCTTTCTTGGCTTCTGATGAACACAAGGATGAATAAACGAGAGTTATTATCTGTGTAAACAAGAAAACCGTCCCAGCAGATAAATAAATCATGGAGTTTGGTTGAGTAACACGCTTTATGCATACAGAGGTTATGTGGTCAAATGCAACAATAATGGATAATATGTCATTTGTTAATACACCAACCTATTTGAGTTATATTTGTTTATTTGAAGAGTTTGCAAAAACAGATTATTCCGTTTTTATTAATTTTCATAAATCATGTTTTTATTTGTGTTTTATTGTGTTAGTTGGCTGTATTTTTGTAGTTATTATTATTTAATCAAAACAACCCAACTGCACTGATTGATATTAATTGGAATGGAATGGAATTTGTTTTTGCAAATGAACTCTTCATTTGCTTGAAACTGTATTGATAACACAGGTAGAAGGGGGAAAAAAAGACTTTCCAGCAATAAATGTCAACTAAATAACAGAAAATGTTACATAAACTCTAAAAAATAAAAATAAAAACTAGAGGATAACATTTACTATGCTCCTTTCTCCATAAATTATAAGACGATTTAAACTTTCTTACTACTAAAAATAATTTTTGTTTTTCTGATACGTATTTAGTATTTGTTAAATGTAAAGAAGAATATATGCTTAACTTATTAAAAAGTTACTTGTTAACGTTTATGTAACATTTTATGTAAACAATATAAATGTTTGCTTGTTGCAGGAAAGAGTATAATTTTGCTGAACTACAAGTCATCTGCGGCCTAACCATAGATCATAGGGCATATATAAAACTACAACAATTCGATTTTAATTTTTTATTTTTATGACCTGCCTGTCTCGTGAAGCGTATTGATGCGCGCTATATGGGGTACATGTTCTGCAAAATAGGTGTCGTGTGCTCATTATGTTCATTCGACAAAGAGAGTGATGAGGGGAAAGCGGGGAAAAGTCACAAAATCAATAGCCATCTGGCTCAATCGAAGATGCGCATGTTAGCCTACATCTCTGATGTTTCCTGATATAGGTGGATGATAGATCAAACTTACACGAACCCCCTTTCTCCAGGGACATATAGGCCTAAACTAAGTGTAATAAAGTCACCACGGTAATGGTTTCATCGCCTGGTTTTGCGGCTTACAAAATGAAGCACTAGATGTTTTGCTTTGCGCGCCAGTGCTTAACACTTTCCCCATCCACGTGTCTCACATCCAAACGGTGTAAGAGCCGTCGCTTTGGCTGGGATAAAGCGTGTCTGTGACTGGGTGCTAGTGACTGGGGGGAGGAGGAGGAGAATTGGCACATGGGGGTGAAATGACACATGGCGACAGTTATGGTGAGGTGTTAGCCAGTGGCAGAAGGCGCATCCATAAATGTGAATTGGTGCTCCTCTGCCAAGGTGTGAAGCGCAACACGCGGTGCTCGACGCAGACCGGTTCCCAGGACCCCTGCACGTGCGCGGGGCTCTGAGGCGTCACTTTATTCGCATGTCATTTGTTCACACCTTTGGGAAACAGTCTGGTGGGGTTAAACTATGGCACTGGCGAATTCATTTAACAGGTCAGCGAAAACACTTTGGGCAGATGTGCTAAAGTTGATTTCGTTTTTTTCCCCATCATAAGGGAACCTAGATTTATTCGGGACATGTTCCGTTTAAAATGCGTGCAAAATGCAATAACAGTTCTATTATAGTAGTATTGGACTGCCTATACAGTACGCAACATCGTAGGCTAATATTACTCAGTTATGTAGGCTACTCAGATTCGCGAACGAATAACTCTTATGAGCTGGTTCTTTTTAGTGAATCAAACACATACTGTGTGATCAGTACAGTGTGATAGTCAGACTCCCGAACGAATGACTCTTAAGAGTCGGTTCTTTTAAATGAATCACAGACATATAGCGTGCCTCCTGACTCTTCCGAACCGGTTCTTTTTATCAAATTAAAAACACTTAAATCGGTCGGAGTTGTTACTTACTAAAGGTCGCCATATCCTAATCTAAATTATATATTTAAGGCTCGTCAGGCTTTGTTGTTGGTTGTTGATATGACAACGTTTAGTTAAAAACTATTTTATGTTGTAGCCTATAGATTAATGAAATGTCACCACATTTTTGTTTTAATGTTTTCTCAGTGGCTGGGAGCAATTATGGGACTGCGTTTTCTGTCTCGTATCCCCAAGAAAAACATGGTGTGGTTTTGCCAGACAGAGGTTACAGTGAGGGCATAATGGCACGTGTCCTCTGTCAAACGCAAAGGTGTGACATTAACAAAAGTTTAACACCTCGCATTCTGCGTCTCTCAGTTGCCTCAAATTGTGTGCGTTCTGAAACCTGCTGCTGCATCGGCTCGGTCAGAGAGGTTATCCGCATTATGTTGATATGGGTGTTATTGTAAGTGCACAAAGATCGAGTTAAGAGGGTTGAAGTTAATGAAACAGATAAATTGATACTGGATTCTAATACACTCGAGACAAACGGAGGAACACAGTCTAAATAGATTTGAAAGTTTTAGATATTGTTGATATTGGTAGAGTAGGCCTATACAGTGATTGCAAATCTAATATTTTTGGAACAAATGACACACTAGAAATACCATGAGTTAAATCCAACCGTTTAATTATTTTAATTCTGGTTATATTATTAAAGAAATGTGAAATATTTTAGCTAAAGCCAGAACTGAATTACATTTTTATAATCAAAACCCTTTGCACAGAACATTAAAAGAAAATTGGCAGGAAATTACGACATTTGTCTCATTGTTTCCTGAAATAAGTGCTGCATCCACTCCATAAAATCACTAACATTAAATCATTCACATTATTTCTATTAGAAAAACTGGGCCAAAATAGTGCACTGGTAACAAAACAAAACAAAAGATTCAAGTTAACACAGTTCTGAGAATTGCAAAATATCAACTTAGAATTCTAATTAAAAGTCATTATTAAGAGATATAAACTCTCAGTTCTAAGAAAAAAATCAGAATTGTGAAATTTAAACAAGAATTGCAAGATGTAAACACAGAATTGTTTACGGTTTCTCTCATAATAATGATTTTATTCCTCAGAATTGTGAAACAGGCTTCCTTAAAATTGAGTGTTGCACTTAATCTAGTTTCTTCTCAAAAACACCTTACAAAGCTATCTGCCATATAAAAAATTATGATTATTAAATAAACTACGGTACAAGTTCATCATTTAAAGCATCATAGTTCAAGCTGATTTGCTCTAGATGAGATCTTTAAAGAGAAAAAAAAAATCCATGGCAAAACATTGCACACACATTATGTTATGGTTTGTTTATTGGAGATATTCTGGATGTTTCACAACAAAAGCAATACAAAGGACATTCCACAAGCACATCCTCAGACATGATGGGCCATTTCTGTCATGAAGAGAAATAGCACCAGATTGAGCTCTTTATTTGAGAGGTTCTCCTCAACACACTGCAACAGTATCACGATGACAAAGACAGTCTCACTGGCAGCACAAGGTTTTGCATCATGTGCCGTGTGCTGAGCAGACATTTTTGAAGTCTAATATCAGGCTATTGTCTACAGCATCAGTTATGGGTTTGAAATAGAATCTACCTGATGGAAATGGCATCGGTTTTTCAGTTCACATGGAAGTTCTTTGCTCTTGCAGAGATAAGGGAGCCAAGAAATGGACAGAAACTGGTCCAACCACTCTGAAACAATTTCTATTCAGTGAGATCATACATTAGGGCACCATATCTGTGTGTCTGCTGTCCAGGAAGTGCTATTTTCCACAGGGATGGAACGTCTTTTGGAAGGTAGCATCTCTTCAGATGTTTTTTTCCACAGATGCCCTTCTGCTCCCGTTCTTCCCTCCCTCCCACATACACTGTCCACCTGTTTGACTATGACCCTCATCTCAATGGCTGGTCACAGGTGGGACCTTATCAGGTGGGTGTGAGCAGGACTAGTCCTCACTGCTGCTTCCGGGACCAGAAACGACCTGCGATGGTACCTAAAGAAAATCCCTGTTTCTTCTGTTGCGCAAGCTCCGAAAGTCTCTGTTCTTCTTCCTGTATGTGCGAAATATTTATGCTGTATTATTAAACACCACTAAATATGGCATCTGACAGGGAAAAAGAGATGTGATGAGTACCTGTGCAAGCTGCGCTTGTCTTCTTTTGAAGGCTTCAATGGGGTCTTCCTCGTGGGCATAGTTCTCTAGTACTGAACGTACATCCTCCACTCCGCTGATGGCTATAGCTATAGAGATAAAATGATTGGTACAAATGAACAATAATCCAACAACTCCAATTTGCCCCGAACTCTTCTCTCACACATGCATACTCACTTTTAAGGAAAGCAGCCAAGTCATAGAGCGTGCGATCCTCTGAGTTGCCATCCCACTTGCGCAGTGCCAGGCCATTGAAAGGCTGTAGACCGAAAGCCTCTCGCTTACAGTCCACCAAAATGACTTTAGAGGAGTCTCTGTTCAAACAAGACACGTCCTGCAGGACAAACAATTAGTGTCATTAGTGAATATCATTTAAGCATATGCACCGTATTTACCAACAAGGTTGTTTTGTTAAAAAAAAAAATGGAATTAGTAAAAAGGTTTAAGATGTAAAAACAAGCCTAGATTTAAACCTTTAAACTTCAAACAAAAATATTACAATAAAATAGCAAATTAGACAAATTCAATTGTTTAATACCTCTAACAAGTTAATGATTTTATATTAGTATAATTTAATAAAATTATATACTTTATTTTTAATGTATTAAATATCTAAATGTAAAATATATAATGTATAATTGATTAAATATATAATAATTTATATTATTTATATACAGTCATGGCCAAAAATATCAGCACGCTTGGTAAATATGATCAAAGAAGGCTGTGAAAATTTATCTGCATTGTTAATCCTTTTGATCTTTTATTTAAAACAAAATAATGAATCACAAAATTCTAACCTTTCATTGGATAATAATTATTTAAAAGGGGAGGAAATATCATTATGAAAATGTTTTTCTCTAATACACATTAGCCACAATTAACGCCACCCTTTTATTCAGTACTTTTTGAAACCTCCATTTGCCAGTTTAACAGCTCTAAGTTTTCTCTTATAATGCCTGATGAGGTTAGAGAACACCTGACAAGAGATCAGAGACCATTCCTTCATCCAGAATCACTCCAGACCCTTTAGATTCACAGCTCCATGTTGGTGCTTCTTCTCTTCAGTTCACCCACTCATTTTCTATAGGGTTCAGGTCAGAGGACTGGAATGGCCAGCAGAAGCTTGGTTTTGTGCTCAGTGACCCATTTTTGTGTTGTTTGTGTTTGGATTATTGTACGGTTGTAAGATCCAAACATGGCCCGTTATAAGATTTCTAACAGTCAGTCACTTATTGATTTTTTATCTGTTGGTATTTGATCGAATCCATGATGCCATGTGTCTAAACAAGATGTCCAGGACCTCCAGCAGAAATATAGGCCCACAACATAAAAGAATACAGCAGTATATTTCATTGTACACATGGGGTACTTTTTATCCCTGTGTTCACCAAACCCATCTTGAGTGTTTGCTGCTAAAAAGCTCATTTTTTAGTTTCATCTGACCATAGAAGTCAGTCCCATTTGAAGTTCAAGTCGTGTCTGGTAACTGAATATGATGGAGTTTGTTTTTGGATGAGCGAGGAGAATTTTTCTTGAAACCCTCCCAAATTACATGTGGCTGTTTGACAATTTTTTTTTTTTAAGGTTTCTGACCCCGAGACTCAACTATTTTCTGCAATTCTCCAGCTGTGGTCCTTGGAGAGTCTTTAGCCACTCAAACTCTCCTTCTCACTGTGCATTAGGACGATATAGACACACGTCCTCTTCCAGGCAGTTTCCTAACATTTTATGTTGATTGGAAATTCTTAATTATTGCCCTGATGGTGGAAATGGGAATTTTCACTGCTCTAGCTCTTTTGAAAGTGACGTGACATATGGCCAAGTATGGTGACCCATACTCGGAATTCGTGCTCTGCATTTAACCCATCCAGAGTGCACACACACAACACCCCCCACTCTTTTCTGAAAGCCACTTCACTAATTTGTGAAGCTCAATTATCTTTTGCTGTTTTTCTCATTGTGATGGATGATTAAGGGAATTTGGGCTTCGTTTTCCCTCCTATTTATATTTCTGTGAAACAGGAAGCCATGGCTGGATAATTTCATGTTCATAATCACCCTGGAGTGCTCAAAATTGTGAATATGAATGGGAATATACTTCAGAGATATTTTACTCATAAGAAGTGCTAGGAGTGCCAATAATTGTGTCCAACATGTATTTGAGAAAAACATTTAATTTCATAATGATATTTCCCCCCCATTTTAAATTCTTATTATCCAATGAAAGGTTAGATTTTTGTGATTTAAAAAAAAAAAAAAGATCAAAAGGATTAACAATGCAGATTAATTTTCACAGCCTTCTTTGATAATATATACCAAGGGTGCCGATATTTGTGGCCATGACTGTATATTGTTTGTTTATAATTTAGCGCCATGTCAGCTACCACAGCTTTATTCATGGCAATAACAAAAAATGTACAAAAAAAAATTAAGAAAAAAAATGTACTTAAACTATGTATAAATAACAAAAGAAAACTAATTTTATTAGAGTTTATTTGATAATATATATGGTCTCACAAAAATTATTTTCTCAAGAATCAACCAAAAAGAAGGGAAGAGTTAAAACCATCACAGGTCATCAAAACTCTTCAAAGATATTGCACTTGAAATATTGCTTATTTCTGTTGTTAACATGTTAACGATTTAAAAAATATATATATAAAAAATGAAGAACATAAAAATAGAAATATGAAGTTACACAAATTTAATTATTTGACATTTCCATTCTATGTATAATCATATTATATGTAACTGTTTATTTTTTCATTTACATTTTTAGACTTTTATTTTTCTGTATAGATGCTTAACAGTGCAGTTTTTTTTTTATTTTTATTTTTTTACTTTTTTTTTTTATGAGCAACAGCAATGTGATAAAAGCCACTCTAGGCTGTGTGGTACATTTATTTTACTATATGGTTAAATCCCCAAAACACCCCTTTTACCCATAGTAAAATCATTGCAACGCTCTGCCTCTTGCAGACTATTGCTTCAAGAGCCCTGCCATCTAGTAAACTAGCTGCAGTCTACTTATCCCAGCTATACATACAAATTGAGGTTAAATGTGACCTTTCTCAACCCCAAACGTTTGTGTGACACTGATGCGAACCATATTTACACCTATGCATTTGTGGAGGGGTGCAAAGACTTAACACCAGCCCACTGGCCCCGGCGCTCGGCCGCTCGCTCACACACTCTCTCCGGGCCAGCTGTCTCAGTGGTGGTCCTACAGAGCAGATGGACAGGGACGCTGCACTCTCTCTATCACTGAGGTCATCAGCATCCCCCCTGAGGGACCGAAAAAAAGTTGCGTGTGCGAGAGAGATGGAGGGGCCCGAAAGGAAAGCCCTCTTGACAGCGGCACACTCCGTAGCATTTACAATAAATTACTCGCATCTGCCTCCCAATGAGGGACGCCCTGAACCCCACCAGGAGCGAGAGTGTGTGTTTCACTGTATTTGTTATTGAGTGTATGAGCGTGCATGTATAAATAATGAGATTTTTATGGATTATAGCTACACGTGACCTTAAATGGCGTCTAAATTGCATTCAAAATGTGAAACCTAATGGTAATTAGTATGTTTACGTAGCTAGTGTGTATTTGTGTGTGTGTGTGATCAGAGCCGTGTAACGCAGCTGGGCGTCAGAGTGTCATGTTGCCGAGTCTCTCCAATTCCCCAGGTAAAACAATGAAGCACGAGCCGGAGGAAGCGTGCCGCTAACTATACGCACGTGCCACGCTACGCACCTGCCAATCAAAGTCCGTGCCGGCCCCTTTCTGTGTTGGGGGTGGGGAGCAGCAGCATCTACTGGTGTCATATCTGTACTAAACGGTTCACTTAAACGCTATCTTGGGAAACTGAGCGCAATTGTGTTTTACACAAATACCAGGGAACCTTTACGTCATGCATCACTCAAAGTGATCAAGTTCATGCTGGCCCATGATGCATTCTGCTGCTTTAGCGTTCACTTTTAGTGTCAGTCTTGTCATGGGCACCAGTTTTCTTAAACTTCTCATTGCGTTTAGTAAGTGTACTAGTCGCTAATTCAGTTCTTTGGAAGACACACTTATCTGACTTTGTTTGCTCCTTCCCCCACCCGCTTCTCAGAGCCAGATGGGAGGTGAGGGAGGAGGAGAGGAGGGTGAAGCGGAGTGAAATAAACGTGGGTTGGCAGAAGGTGGATGGAGAGAGAGTGCTGATGGGGGTCTGGTGGACAAGGCCAGACAGGCAGTGGTGAAATGTGACCGGAGCAAAGACCTATTGCGCAAATATGCATGCATACACTCATGTCTGCTTGTGTACGATCAGAAGCAGCTACGAAGTAGTGTAAGAGTATGAACTGCAAATAATTTCGGTTCGGCACATTAATGACGCATTACATTTAAAAACATTGTTAAATGTATTCTTTAGCAAATTCATTAGCTAATGAAAATATATTTTTTCATACTGTACATTATAGGGTTGTGCCGATAGACGATAGTATCCGCATTTTTTACAGTGTGGCGTGTTATAACCAATCACACACGATTATGTTGAGCTTATGAATGCAATGGCCAACCAGAGGCATTCAGACGAGTCATCGAGAACACTTGCTGACTGAATTCAGCTCGCAAATTCTCATAAACAACAAAGTGCAGATGTACATGCAATGTAAGAATAAGAGGTTTATTCATCATACAGTGTAGAAAGCTTCACTGATTATAATGGGAGTGTTTTTTAAAGTGCATATACTCGTGCTAGAAAGTCAATGTTCTTTGGTAATGTAAATGTTCTTTGCTCATTTTCTGTAGCTGGTTTTTGAATAACTGAGGAAATGTAAGCATTATAATTACTAACTTACATTGTTTTTATGAAATTGTTAAATACAAATTCAGTCATATTAAACACATTAGGCTGCTTTTAGCCTTGTGTTGGAGTTGGTTCACTTTCTGCCAAGGAAACTAAGTAAATAAGTAATTAAATGATGATATGACAATTGAGCATGTCGCCCAATGCTAATACATTATAATACTGTGTAAATTTACTTTGATTAATGCCTGAGTTTATTTTATTTCAGATTTTGTTTTTTTAAAAAGGTAGACAAAAAAAGTACATACTTTCAATAATATCAGACATTTATCAGTTATCCGCTTTAAAGTAAAGTAAAGAATTATTTGCATAAAAAAAAAAAAAGATCAAAACAAAGACATTTGTTTTAGTCCATTACTAGCAAACATGTTCTGCAAGCTTAAATGCAATATCTTAATAACAGTATTTTAACACCATGCAATTAAAGAAATGGAGCTACTTTTCAAAAGAATTACTTTTCAATGTTTTATACAGTACAACATTTGGGTTAGGTAAGATTTTCTTTTGTTTTTGAAAGATGCCTCTTATGCTCACCAAGGCTGAATTTATTTGATCAAACTGTCAGTAAAAACAATAGTATTGTGTAATATTATTACAATTTAAAACGGTTTTCTATTTGAATAAGTTTTTAAAAGTAATTTATTCTTCTGATGGCAAAGCTGATTTTTTCGCATCATTACTCCAGTCTTCAGTTCTTCATGCTGATGCAGAACTTTTTTCCCCAGAATTCTTTAAATAGAAAGTTCAAAAGAACAGCATTTAAAACAGTAATCTTTTGCAATATTATAAGTCTTTACTGTCACTTTTGATCAATTTGATGCATCTTTTCTGAATAAATGTATTCCTTTCTCTTAAAAAAAAAAAATCCAAACATTGAAGGGTAGTGTATAATGAATAAAATTACATACAATGCAGCATGTTGACACTGTAATATGATTATGGATGCTAAAGTTAATTTTAAAACTGAATTTTAATTTGTACACTGTAATGCAATTGTAAATTTGATCTTAAGCGTTGTGCACCATTCATACGCCTAATGAGGAGAAAGCTTAGGTAACGACGGACGGCCTAACGAAGAAAAAGGAGGGGGCAGAAGGTTAATGAGCCCTGAGAAGAGAGACGGGAGGAGGAGGAGAGAAGGAGGGGAAGAAACTGCTATTGTCTTGGGCTGTTGAGAAAAGAAAAAAGAAAAAGCACATAGCAGTGGGGAAATCAATGGGCGAACAGAAGGACGGCATGCAGAAGAGACACGGGGGGCATCGCGCCATAATGTTGCCCGGGTCACTCAGGAGAGGGGGCCCATGGGGCGGGATCTTGAGCAATAAGATCAGACCGTACTGTATTACATACACATGGAGGAGCTTTACTCAAAGCCATTTGTAAGAAATTAGGAAGTTAGCAAATGCACGTCTATGAATCAGGATTGCAGCATTTTGAAACTTCACAGTTCTATGAATGGGTTTCCCCAGAACATGTGCACTTTAGTAAAACCAAACACTCAACATCTGTACAAAAAGACATTACAATTTATGATCAAAAGAGCAGCGTCTATTTGAGGGCAGTGAAATATTTCAGTTTTTCACAACATATGGCTGATCTCAAACACTGACTCAAAAGACCCGTGGCCATGTAGGGGTGAAATACCAGACAGCTGAACTTTTTTACGGTAAGTGGCGGACACTGTTTACAGGAACAGAGAAGTGTCCTAAATACTGAGAGTGAGTTTGTGCACTTCACCAAAGAAGCATGATATCGAGAAGCAGATGTATAGACAAGTAGATTGGGTAGTTTACCTTAACATGGTGGCCCTCCATGTAGCGTGTGGCATCTCTGAAGAGCCGGTACATCACGAATCCTTGAGGGTCTATACTGTCAATCAAGGGGTACGCCGTCTGCAATATTGTGCATTCAGGAATTTTTTTATGCACATTATGAAATGTTTTACAATGAGAGATATAGTTCATCCAAAAACGAAAATTTGCTGAACATCTAGGCCATGCATTCTGTAGACGAGTTTGTTTCTCCATTGGTAAAGATTTGAAGAAATTCAGCATTACATCACTTGCTCATGAATGGATGCTCTGCAGTGAATGGGTGCCGTCAGAATGAGAGTCCAAACAGCTGATAAAAACATCAGAATAATCCACAAGTAATCCACACAACTCCAGTCTATAAATTAATCTCTTCTTAAGTAAAAAGCTGCGTGTTTGTAAGAAACAAATCCATAATTAAGTCATTTTAACTTTAAACCATCACTTCTGGCCAAAATACAGGTCCATAATCCATAATACTGCTTCCTCTATTGAAAACGTCCCTGTTGTCCCCTCATAAACATTTGTTTAGACATTTTTTTGACTGTTTTCACTTGGTGCATATTTCTCTCCTGATTCAGACAAGACAACGTTTTCAATGGAGAAAGTAATAATATGGTTAGGACTCATATTTCAGCAATGGTTTGAAGTTAAAAATGTCTTAATGGATTTGTTTCTCACAAACAGTTTTTCCATTTCACAAGACACTGATTGAAGAAGTGTAGTCGTGGATTATTGTGAAGTTTTCTGACGGCGCCCATTCACTGCAGAGGATCCATTGGTGAGCAAGTGATGTAATGCTGAATTTCTTAAAATCTGTTCCAATGTAGAAACAAACTCATCTACAGAACGGATGGTGGATGTAGTGGAATCAAGATATCTAAAATCACTTCTTATATCATATTTAGCCATCAAATACTGTCAAAAGCCTAAATTACAAATGCTAGTTGCTCTAAAATTTGTAGATCAAGACAGTAGATGGGCCATTTTTACACTGCTGAAAAGCTGAATTGACATTCGCATGCATTAGAATAAAACAAAACAGCAGCAGCAGCAAATGGCTCTTCAATCAAAGCCAGGCTCATTTGCATGACTTTACAAGTGTGCCACACCAACAAAACGACAACAGACACACACAAACACTAGCAGACTAAAGCTGAGCACAAATGTCTCAATGATGGCATCAATTAGGAAATGTTTTATTTGAGCACAAGACTGTGTGTTTGTAGAATCAACAGACAAGAAGGTGTGCCACTGTACTCAAAATAGCATCCATTGAAAGAGGGTTCAATGCTAAGAATGGTTCAAGAAACTTTTCCTTTCAACTGCAATTGAAAATGTATGCAAAAACAAACAACAAGCATTTTGCACTTGCATTATTGTGGTAAATAGGCAGTCCTCACCACCACTGGGACTCACCATGCCCGTCTCTGATGTGAAGATGACTATCTCATAAAGCGGAGCCAGTTGCTGGAACAGGTAGTCTATGCCAGGCCTCTTCTTAAAACGCCAGCCTGTGGCCAACTAGAGGGGCAGAGGAGATCCAGAAAACATTAAAACACCTTTAAAAAGGTTTACATGTTTATTAGGGCTATCAACAGGGTTTAGAATAATGTTATTTAATATTAGTTTTGTAGCAGAACAATCTTCATTAAGAATTTAGAATATTTATAGTATTATAAATTGTAATTAATCTTTTTTTTATTTTTAACTGGTCAGGTTGCATGTAAATTTACATTAGTTTGGGGTCAGTACAATTTTGTAAAAAAATACTAACATTTATAATTTTATCATTTCTATTTCAAATAAACTGAGTTCTTTTGAACTTTCTATTCATTAAAGAATCCTGAAAAAATGTTTCCACAAAAATATTAAGCAGCACAGCAGTATTTTTCAATATCGATAATAGTAAAAAATATTTCTTAAGCACTAAATCAGTATATTAGAACGATTTCTGAAGGATCATGTGACACTGAAGACTGGATTAATGATGCTGAATTCAGCTTTGCATTACAGGAATAACTTACATTTTAAAACATTAAAATAGAAAACTGTTGTTTTAAACTGTAATAATATTTCACAAAATTACGGTTTTCCTGTATTTTTGATTAAATAAATGCAGCCTTGGTGAACGAGAGATTTGAAAACAAAAAAAACTTTGACTCTAAACTTTTGAACGATAATGTACATAATTTCCTTTCAAAATACAGTGCATTTATTTTAATGCATTCAGTTGTTTGTTGAAATAAAGAAAAAGTAAATAATATGTAACATTTTTGCTATTAGCAGCCCACTGCTAATCTCCTTGTGCCATCTCTGACGTGTTTTGCTCATAGGTGCTGTTTCAGATTTCCTGAGCGTTATTTAATCTCAAACATCTTTAGAAGTCCCATCTGGAATACATTTTTAAACAAACATGCTGTTAAACAGCCTTTCTTAGTCATTTACTGGAAAAACAAGAGCGTGACTATTGCGATCATCAGCCTGTAGAATAAAGACACATTTTTCATGTCAATTGATTGTTAAATGTCTTTAGTAAAGTAAGTTGTATTTTAGCATCAGAATCAACAATCTCTTCTGTACCATGAGCTAGAACCCTTACTTTTGTATCGTTTAGAGTAACAGATACTTTAATTGCGCTTTTGTTTGACACTAAACACCTATACCTGCGTATACATGACAGACAAAACCTAGAATAAGAGTACAGTCACAGACAAAGCTTCACTTGAAGTTTAACAAAAATCACTGTGCCATGCGCCACGGTAACAGTCTGCTGAGGTGTGTCTGGTTACAGTTCGGCTGTGCTCCACCTGTCACCCGTGTGTGACCCTTCCCTCACAGCTGGCCAGGTAGAGGGAACAGAGGGAGCAGGTAAGTTGGCCCAAAACAGCGTTCCAGATGGCCTCATATGATTAACAGAAATTGATAAGGATAAACTGATAGGCAACTAAGGGTTGTTTAATAGTAAATCAAACCGATCAAATTGAGACACTTTATTGTAGTCTGGATCTGAGTGCACAAAAATACAGCGAGTGTATAAAGAGTGTATGTACAGGATATACAAGAGCAGGCGCAGCTGTGTTTAGTTTGGAACAGGATAGGGCCTGCAATTAGGAGCCAAACACCCACGAAAAGTTTACTAGGGGTTCAATCTAACGAATCTAGGTTTATGAATCATTTCATGATAGCTCTGAGGTGGCTCACTGGGACGGGGACTTGGTGTGAAATGCTAAACTCCATCGTATGGTGCTTTTTAAGAAGCATTTTATCATTATTGTACATGTAGTGTGGAACACCATTCCAACTATTTGAGATGCAAATTGAAAATGACTGGAAATATGACTAGAAATAAAGATTTTTGTTTTTGCTTTCAATTGGAAACAGGCTTCCATAGAGTTTTTTTTCCTCATATTAATTGTTCATTTAAAAACATATTTCTCACAATTAAAGCCCATTAAAATTTAATTAAAGGCAAAATGAGTTAAAAAAATAAATTTAAATTTAAAAAACAGAAATATCCAATTACACTACCATTACACAGTATGATTTTTGAAAGAACTGTCTTATGTTCACCAAGGCAGCATTTATTTGATTAAAAACAAAAAACAGGATTTTTTTGTTTTAATGTTAAAGGTAAATGATAAATGGTGGTAAAGCTGAATTTTCAGCATCATTACTCCAGTCTTCAGTGTCAGATCCTTCAGAAATCATTCTAATATGGTGATTTGGTATGCAAAAAACATTCATGGTTATTAATGTTGAAAGCAGTTGTGTTGCCTAATATTTTTTAGGAAACAGTGATGCATTTTTTTCCAGGATTCTTTGATGAACAAAAAGTTCAAAAGAACAGTATTTGCCTAAAACAGAAACCAATACTATAAATGTCTTTCCTGACAAATCTGATGAATATGTTGTATCTGTATAATATACTGTATATATATTAGGGACGCACTGAATGTTCAGCAACCAAAATTATTCATCCAAAAATAGCAAAAAAAGCTCTTTCGGTGTTTGTATGTGAATGCGTGAAAAGACCGAATAAATTGTACCGAACAATGACATGACGTGATCAAACAGAGGCACGGACTAAAGCAGCAAACATGTCAGCAGTATGGAAGCATTTAAAACTGTCAGAGAAAGACTCAAAAATCATTACAAGCACAGACAGCGAGAGACTGTTTAGCACTGCATCGCATGTCTTCAATGAAAAGAGGAAGGGGTGGTTGTTGCTGGTTACTGTATGATGATTGTAAGAGCAAGCACATCGATCTCAAATGGGTGCTCGACTAAAAAACAAGTAGAAGCATATTAGAAATGCAAAGTCGGCAACACCAAAGCTCCAAAAATTTATTTTAAAAAATTTACATAGTGTGTTACGTTTCGAGCACGCAGGCTCTTCATGACTGTATGATGACTGAAATCATGAAATGTCCTTAAACAATTAGTAAATAAACTGCAGAATGTGTTTTCTAATACACGCACGAAATGCATGTTTGCTTGTTAGCCAGGGTTCAAAGTCCAAGGTGCAAGGAAAATATGCACTGAAACGGTTACTTGTCAGTTGCTCAGTAATATTTTTATGATTTTTTACAAAGCATGTGACAATGCGATATGTGCGACAAACTCATTTATAAATATCATTTATTTAGAATCATTTATAAATCTGCTTTTGTCAAAAAGAAGCACTGAGATCTTCCTGCAGGGTTCTGCCAAAATAAAAGCTCCATCAACATTCATAAATGTTAGTATTGTAATTTTACTGTTGTTCTGTACAATAAAATAAAAAAGTAAGACAATAATAATGATAATAATAATAATTACAACAGCTCTATTAAAACATTTATTATAACATTCACACATTTTTCAAATTGGGATCTGTAATAAATGTTTTAAAAGAATTCTCTTCTGCTCAGCAAGGCTCCATTTATTTGTACAGTTAAAAAAAACAAAAAAAAACAAAAAAACAAAATATGAGCCTGATTCAAGAAGGGGGTCTCAAAAATGGCCAAAAAATTATTTTACTAACTTATTAATTTTAAGTTAAATTGTGCTTTGTTGGTATAATGTCTGCTGGAATGTAAAAAATGTTCAGTGATAAGTAATTCTGGTAACACTTTACAATAAGGTTCATTAGTTAACAACATTAGTTAACATGAACTAAGAATGAACAATACTTCTACAGCATTTCTTAATCTCAGTTAATGTTAATTTCAGCATTTACTAATGCATTATTAAAATCACAAGTTGTGTTTGTTAACATTAGTTAATGCACTGTGAACTAACATGAACTAACAATGAACAACTCTATTTTTATTAACTAACGTTAACAAAGATGAATAAATAGTGTAATAAATGTATTGATCATTGTTCATGTTAGTTAATACATTAACTAATGTTAACAAATGACACCTTATTGTAAAGTGTTACCGTAATTCTTTTTAAATTGTCATTTTGTAATTGATTTTTTATTTTATTTTGAAAAGCAAGACAAAACAGTAAAAAGCACATTTTGGCTATTTAATTTATGCAATGGTGAAAAAAAAATATGGCAAAATGCATTGGGGGAAGAAAATGCGAAAAACAATGTTCGGTATTCGGCCCAGTGTTTAATTTTGTTTGGTTTTGGCCAAGAATTTTCATTTTGGTGCATTAAACAGTAGTGTGCATTGGTCTTTCCTCATTCCTTAAATGCAGGTTCTCTCATGGTAATTTAAATTGAGCTGACACCTACCGACCACTCTGGATGGAGGAGGACGTCGGTGAGCTCCAGCACTAGAGTGTATGGAGGCTGGTAGTAGGGTTCTCGCAGAGGGTCTGGAAGAAGCTTTGGGCTTGTGGGCTCGATGATCATCTACAGAAAAGCAGAAAGAAAACAATCTTTTTTTTAAATCTCAGATTCTTTCCTATGCAGATATAGATTGGGAATATTTTCAGTATCCTCTAACCTGTCTGTAATCTTTGAAATATTTAAAGGTTCTTCTGAGCTGCTGGATGACAGGAACATCTAGAGGACAGATAAATCATACACTGGTAAAGTCAGAAGAATAAAATATTCATGTTTATTTTAGTTCCTCAAATGCCTTCAACTTACTAGGGCTGGGTAAAAAACAAAAAATTTAAAAATCGATTTCTCAATTTTAATCCATTCTCATTTTCACGAAGTGATATCTTTTCTTAAATTTTAAGAATCGTTAGTCTAGCTTGTTTTCAGTTAATGAACGGAAAATTGTAGCACGCCTCCTGTCCAAATAAATCGCAATAAGCATTGTGCCTTGTTATTTTTGATATGAAACAGTCTCAGATTTTAAATTTCAAATCACATGAGCCAATGTTTTATTCATAATAGAACATAGGCCCACAGGACACGATGGCGCTTCTGGACCATGTTCACATATGGCTTCCTTTTTGCATGATAGAGCTTTAGTTGGCATCTGCAGATGGCACGGCGGATTGTGTTTACCGACAGTGGTTTCTGGAAGTATTCCTGGGCCCATTTAGTAATGTCAATGATAGAATCATGCCAATGAGTGATACAGTGTCGTCTGAGGGCCCTGAAGACCACAGGCATCCAACTTGTCCCTTACACACAGAGATTTTCTCCAGTTTCTCTGAATCTTTTGATGATGTTATGTACTGTAGATGACGACATTTGCAATGCCTTTGCAATTTGACGTTGATGAACGTTGTTTTTAAAGAATTCCACAATCTTTTTACGCACTCTTTCAAATTAAAAATTCGCATCAAATTTGAAATGAGCTCATTTAGTGGATAAAAGTGTAAAATTTCTCTGTTTAAACATTTGTTATGTTCTCTATGTTCATGTGATTTCAAGTCTTTTAGTTTTCATTTTATTCAAAAAAAAAAAAAAATGTCCCAACATTTCCGGAATTCGGGTTGTATTATAAAAAACTTAATTGAACGTAATGTAACCATTTGCATACAAATCAGTTAATTTGCATGCATATTTTACAGTAGTAGTTGCAAGAATTTTTTCCTTGAGGAAATTTTATGTACTGTAGCTGATATATCTCCAAAATAATCGATATTGAATTGAAAATTGAATCAAAAGCTTGTCAATCAGGATCGAATCGTGAAATGTGTCAAAACCCAGCCCTACAACTTACTGTATAAAATGCAAAAATGTTAAGTCGTTTTAAACCATTTATAGCTTACTGATATTACATCCCCACATCCAACAATAATGGCCACTTCAACACAATTTACAACATCCCCACATCATTCAAACTAAAGTTATTAGCCCCATTTCATGGCCTCAGCTCCCTCCAGTCGTCACATGCCATATGCCACCTCAAGCGGCAGAAAGGACAGATAAAGTGGCGGCACACAGGTTCCACGCGGCTCGCTGTGCGTCTGTTAAGGCAGCCAGCCCGCCAAGGGGCCCCATCAACAACATCAGAGCACGAGGAAGGAGGCTGATTGGGAGACATCGGGGGAGGGACGATATAAACTGCTTAAACACCCTCTCCTCCGGCCACTCAAGCCCTTTCCCTCCTTTTCTCCCCTGTTTGATTAGTTCGGAGGGGGAGTGTTTGCTCTCTGTGAGGGAGCATGTGCCTGTTGGCAGCCTCCAATGGAATAAGCTTTCCCTTGAGACTAATGAGTGAGACGAGATGAACGTCTTGTCATCATACTCATGTTGAAGGGAGACAGTGGCGGTGTGTTAGTAGGTGCCATATATATGGCATTAGCAACACAGGTTTGTTTCTATAAAGTAATGGATTTATGAAGCAAACCTGAAGCTGTGTTAGACAAAAACACCTACTAACAAATAGTTCTTCAAAAATTGTATCACTTGCTCACCCACATATTGTTCTAAAGACACTCTTGCTTTGAGGAACCCAAAAGAAAAATATTAAAGAATTCAAACCACCATAACAGTGGTCCATGCATGATATTTAAAAAGTCTTCTGAAGCCATATGATGGCTTTGTTTTATAATTATTTAATTATGCAACACTCAAATCAAATATCGTACCTGAGATGTATGAATCACTTTATTGTGAATGACGACTTAAATTTATATGAACTAATTTGGACACTTTAAGAGAATTGAACTACGTTTATGGTGCTTTTGTGACGTTTTGGCACATTGGACACCAAGTAATACCAACATTGGGAACTGGAAAATCTATTTTTGTGTTCCGTGGAAAAAAATAACATCACATATTTTTGGAGCAAAGTTTGGGGTTGGTAAGATTTAACTGGTTTCTGGTATCCTCAACAAGGCTGCATTTATTTGATTAAAAATATAGTAAAAACAGAAATATTGTGAAATATTATTACAACTTAAAAATAACAGATTTCTATATGAATAGATTTTAAAATGTAATTTATTCCTGTGATGGCAAAGCAGAATTTTCAGTATTATCAACAGTTGTGCTGCTTAATGTTTGTGGAAACTGATTTTTTTTTTTCCAGAATTAGTTGATGAATAACTAGTGGCAACAACTAGTAGTGTAGAGTAACCATTTCTTTTACTTTTTGTATGACTCTAGAAAAAGTTTATCCTCTTCACATCCACCTCAGTCGCCTGTTAAATTCCATCCAAACTGGCACATCTGTCCTAGCATAAGTCCTTCCCTCTCCACTAGACCAAGATCAATACAAAGGGTGAACAGTTGCAGAAACCGTTACCAAGACTGATCCAAGACGACACCGGAAAAGCGCAGAACAACTGGGTGCACTTTGAAGAGTCTCTTGTGCTAACCTTGTTTGTCAGTGTAAATGCGAGGAGTCCCATTGTTGCTTCACAGAGGGTCTGTGGCTCTCTGGAGGGATGTCCATTGAGTCTAAGGCAAGGAGGGAGGGAGAAGAAGATCGATGGCTAGGCCTCTGGACACAACAAAGGCCTCCTCTAATCCTGCACTGGGTTAGCATATGCTTCGCTAGTTTGCCAAAGGCCATTACTCAATTGCCTTTCTTCCATCCCTTTCTTTGGGAGCCTCTTGCTTTTTTCTTCCCTGTCAATCGCTCCTTTCTCCATCCGTGAAAAGTGGTCTTTAGGTGCAGCCCCTCTCTCCCTGCTGTCATATGGGGATCTAACTGTCCTGTGGATAGAGTACCAAGCCTATGCTTGTGTTTTCTTGGGTCATTTGTTTGATTTGAGTTTTGGAGGGTTTTTGTGCTTGAGGACAAAATAACAGTTCTGAAAAAATTTTGTTGAGCATACAGTAATTTTTTTTAAGAAACTAATACTTTTATTAAACAAGGATGCATTAAATTGATCAATAGTGAAAGTAAACACTTATAACGTTACAGATTGTAACTATTTCTGTTTCAAATAAATTGTGTTCATTTAAAAATTTGCCACGGTTTCCAAAAAATATTAAGCAGCACAACTGTTGTCAACATTGATAATAACAATAAATAGCACATTAGAATGATTTCTGAAAGATCATGTGACACTAAAGACTGGAATAATGATTGCTAAAAATTCAGCTCTGCATCACAGGTATAAATTAAATTTTAAAGGGATAGTTCACCAAAAAATGACTAATTCTGTCATTAGTGACTCACCCTCATGTCATTTCAAACCCGTAAGACCTTCGTTCATCTTCGGAACACAAATTAAGATATTTTTGATGAAATCTGAGAGCTCTCAGACCCTCCATAGACAGCAAGGATCCTTACACGATCAAGGCTCAGAAACGTAGTAAGTAGATCGTTAAAATAATCCATGTGTCATCAGTGGTTCAAGCGTAAATTTGCAAAGCTATAAGAATACTTTGTGTGCAAAGAAAACAAAAATAACGACTTTATTCAACAATTTGTCTCCTCTGCGTCACCCTGGTGCCATTTTGGAGAGTTCACATACGTAAACAACGTATGCTGTTCTGTGTCAGCAGCACAATACGCGGATACGCTGTTTACACTTTGATCTGAACGTAAACAACGTATCTGCGTACATACGTTGCATACGTTGTTTACGTATGTGACACTCAAATGGCGCTATAGGGTGACGCGGAGGAGATTAATTGTTGAATAAAGTCATTATTTTTGTTTTCTTTGCACACAAAAAGTATTCTTGTAGCTTTGTAAAATTACGGTTGAACCACTGATGTCACATGGACTATTTTAACGGTCTCCTTGCTACGTTTCTGAGCCTTGATTGTTTAAGGACACTTGCTGTTTATGGAGGGTCTGAGAGCTCTCAGATTTCATCAAAAATATCTTAATTTGTGTTTCGAAGATGAACAAAGGTCTTACGGGTTTGGAAAGACATGAGGGTGAGAAATTAATAACAGAATTTTCATTTTTGGGTGAACTATTCCTTTAACATACATTCAAACAGAAAACAGTTATTTTAAATTGAAACAATATTTCACAATATTACTAATTTTACTGTATTTCTGATCAAATAAACAGCCTTGGTGAGCATAAGTTTTAATAATTATTCTAATTATATGAGAATAGCCATACCACAACTATAACAACACAGAGGTACAATATTGTTGAAATCAATTTCAGAATGATTTTTTTTTCTAGCTGATTAGTGATAAAAACATTGACAGCTAATCAAAGTTTTAAGAAACTCGTAAGTGGCAGATGACAAAACTGCAGCAAACGCTTATAATAAACAGAACATTATCGCCTATTGGTGTGGACGTTATAATATTGTTATTGTTAAAAGATGTGAACAGGCTGTAAGATTGCACCCTTTTTTTTTTTTGGAGTTTTCAGGTTTATGAGATCCATGCCTGGCAGACTAAAAAGGGATTACAGAGATAACCGAATAAACCCAATGTCTTCAATGGAAAGTGAGCTTTCACACCTGAGCATTACACAAACCCTCCCCTGTTTATTTCCTGATTATTGTTGTTGCTATCCGTTGGTGATGAAATCGTTGTGTGTTTAAGCTCAAGCAAATCAACCCCTCCTCCTGACACATTTGAATCCACGCAGTACCACGGCAAACAAGACTACACTTGTTCTTCAAAGATCAGACACAGGTGATGGGTGAACCTGTCGTTATATTTCACTCCACACATTACACCAGTGACACAAGTACGAAGCCTTTCCAAAGTTTTAAACAAACAGACACAAAGAATTATTTTTAGTCTCGGTGATGTGACCTAATAAAAACAACAGTTTGTGACTCCATAAATTGTATCACTGGCCAGTTGCCATTTTGTACAAATTGAGTGACACAGGTTTTGATAGGGGGCGGATTGGTGCAGGATGTGCATATAAGTGTCTTTCATTGAATGCCGTCACTTGGCAAGGCAGAATAGGTTTTTTGGAGGCACGCCTGTTTGCCTTGTCTCCTCTCCCTCAGGACAGCGCCTATCAAGGGTCCACTCTTCATGCCCACGCTGGCCTTCTGCTGTGTTAGGGAGGGTGAGCATGGGCCCAGGAGACAGAAAACCTGCTTCTCCACTCCCTTGAGGGAGTAGGCGTTTCACCTCGGTCCCTAAAGTAATCATGGCCCTTCGTTATGGCATTAGAAGCTATAAGAGCTTTAGTGTTGGACAGCAGCGCTTTGGGCTCGGAGGTAATATATCGAGGTGGTGGTGGGGGGGGGGAGAGGAGAAGGACACTTCAGGGAATGCGTGGAATTAATTATGTATTATGATAAGAGTGTGCGATCACGTAGAGGAAGTGAAAGCAGCCTGCTATCTCAATTGACATCAGCAGTGAATGAAAAGCACAGGTGGTCTGCATTTACCGCTGTTAAGTGGCGTCTCTACCTTTACTCTATTAATGGTAATGCTCTGAAGATGGCATATCTGTACTCAATGGTGCTATAAATATGTCAAAGCTAAATAACCACATAAAAATCACCATAAAACCCAAGCCATTCCACAAACAGAAAGCCAAACTTAAAGAAACAGTACACCTAAAAAAATTAAATAAATAAAAATAAAATACAATTATTTACTCACCCTCATTTAGTTTCAAACCCATATGACTTTCTCCTGTTAAATTCTGAAGAATAAACCCTAGTTTGCGGTGTTACATTTTTTTTTTTTTTACAAAAGAAATTAATACTTTTATTCAGCAAAGATGCGTTTAAATTCATAAAAAGTGACAAAACCATTTATAATTCTGTGAATGATATCAATTTAAAATAAATGTGGTTCTTCTGAACTTTTGAATTATCAAAGAATCCTGAAAAAGATGCGTCTCACTTTCCACAAAAATATTAAGCAGCACAACTGTTTTTAACGTAGAAAATAAAAAGAAATGTTTCTTGAGCAGCAAATCAGCATATTAGAATGATTTCTGAAGGATCATGTGACACTAAAGACTGGAGTAATGATGCTGAAAATGCAGCTTTGCAATCACACAAATACATTACATTCTAATGCATATCAAATTCAAAAATCAGTTGTTTTTATCTGTAGTAATATTTCACAATATTACTGTTTCTACTATAGAGACTTCTATAAGACACTTCTTTCAAAAACCTTAAAACTTAAAAGTAGTGAAGCTCAGAGTTTCAAGCTCCAAAATGAACAAAAAAAACAACCGATGTCAAATGTAAAATGTACGTGTTAAAAAAAGGACATTCTTTAAAAATTCACAATGTGTGTTTTACAGGTCACAGAAAGTCATACAGATCTGGAACAACATAGCGGTTAATAAATGGTGACTGAATTTCTATTTTTGTGTGAACTATCCCATTAAAACTGTTAAAAGAGGCACAAGCCTCATAATTCAGCAACCCACAATTAAGAGTCAATGCAGCGTGAATGAATTCAGTGAAACAACTGCCAATGTGAACTGGCACATGCGCCGCATGCCACTGGTTAAGGGCCAATCCGGGTGTGTGAGAGATTGATGCTTGCAGGGGTCATGTGCAGGGGCTCGGACCCATGAAACATTTTGTTGTGAAGTGGGCTGACACCCGCTGGCACTGGGTAAAAGGTGCTGCATGGCACCAGAAATCCATCATGTGCCATGCTAACCTGACAGGTGAACAAACACACAACAAGCAGGCCAGAAGGGTCCTCATCTGCTAAAAAGCCTGGGTAGTGGGGCTAACAATATTCTGCTTTCAAAAGGAGGGGGAATTACAGCATTTTGCGCTTGTAGACTTAAGGTCTACAAATAATGGAGTTCTCTACTTTATTTTTGTCAAGCCAACTTCCTCCTGAGCTATGCTTTCAGTGCCTTTAAACACACTTAAAGTGAAACTAAATTGTCTTATCAATTCTATGAAAATCTGTATGTAGGATAAAATGCCCACCACAATAGGCCCTCAGCTTGGTTTTATTACATTAAGGTTACTTTTTAATACAGTGTGAAAAGCCTCTGTAAGCGCATGAAATGTCCAAACCATTTCATAACAGCCTCAGGGCCTGACGTGTTCAGATAAGGGGAGGACTTACCATTATCAAACTCATCTGGAATCTGCAAGAAAAAAAAAGAAACAGAGAGGTGAGATACAAGCATGTTTTCAGTGCACACTGGCACATCAAGTCATCACATGTGGGTACAAGGAGAGTGCCTGCATACAAACTAGAAATACAACAACAAATTAGCAGTAAAAGGTTTGATAAAACTCCTTTGATTCTTTTTTAGACTGAGAGGTTATTTTATTTTCCATTTTCCTTTTAGTTAACATTTTAGTCATTTTGATTTGCATTATTGTTATTTTACTAGTTTCTTAAGCTTATTTTGTTTTATATTATATAATCCTTTTTATTCCTTAATTATTTTAGTACATCATGTTAAACTAAATGAAAATGGCAAATGTTGCTTTGGCTATAATATAATACTTCTACATGTATACATATATTATATGTATAATACATTTATTCTATAATACTACTGAACATGGCACATCAGGCACAGTTAAAATACCATTTGGCATATTACTGTCAGAGATGAAATGTAAAAATATATAGTTCTTTAGTCTTTTAATAACAATTCACATTGGTCCACCAATAAGTACCAAACCAATTAATATTCAGCTGCATCTGTCAGCAGGTTCTGCCCCTCATGGGGTCCAGGACCCCCACATGCTGCCTGGTGGGATGGCTCACAGTTCAACACGGGCAAAGGGCCTGTTTCTAACCCCTGTCATTCTCCTACTGCATTCATTCATTCATGTACAGAAACCGCTCTGGTGCCCTCCACTGGACAAAACTGCAGTGTGCAGAAACAAAGGGCTAAGTGCGATTTTAATTCTGACTTAAGTCTCAATTTTCTGGTTCATCACATGAAAAAGTCACTCAATTATAAATGTTAAGTGAAAACGGAAAATATAAATAAGTGGAGTTAAGAAAAACACCACCTTATTAAACATGAAGGACACACACTGCCCCCTGCTGGTGAACTACATTTCTGCACTTTATCAGACTTCGTTCCAAATTTCTTTGTATGACTTTCTTCTGTGAAACTAAGATAATTTGAGAAACGTCTCTCTCTCTCTCTCTCTCTCTCTCTCTCTGTGTGTGTGTGTGTTTCCGACATGCTGCAAAGTGTTCCACAGAAGAAAGAAATTTAAACAGGTTTAGAATGACATGAGGACAAGTAAATGCATTTTTGGCTGAACTATCAGTTTAGGTTTCAGTTATTGCTTGCAAAGAGATAAAGACGACAGATAATACAGAGAGGGAGATTGTTGTTTATATTAATAAAGCCATATTGTTTTAAAAAAAAGCAATGGATAAACTTCATGGTTATGGAACTAACAGTATATGCAAGTGTTGCCTATGGCAAATGAGCATGCAAGCAAAAATATTTTATCTATTCAATATGACTAAGCTATGAATTTGTATTTATATTTGTATTCTAAGAGAAACCACAACCACTGAAGATGAAAGCTCTGCAACCATACAGAGTGCACTATACTCATATGTATACAATACACTTCTATTCAACATACATTAGTATTCCAGATGGATATACACTGCCTTTCAAAATATTTGGGTCAGTAAGATTATTAAAAAAGGAAGGAAAGACACATGAATGTGTTACAAAAAACTGTTACATAAATGATGTTCTTCTGTATTAAGGTTTCCACATAAATATTAAGAAGCACAACTGTTTTCAACATTGATAATAAAGTAAGAAATGTTTCTTGAGCATCAAATCAGCATATTAGAATGATTTCTGAAGGATCATGTGACACTGAAGACTGGAGTAATGATGCTGAAAATGCAGCTTTGCATTTTAGGAATATATTGTTAAAATTGAAAATATAGTACAATAGAAAAGTGATTTAAAGTGTAATGATATTTCACATTATTTCTGTTTTTTTACATTAAATAAATGCAGCCATGGTGAACATAAAAAAATCTTTAAAAATCATTTTAATAATCCTACTGTCCCCGAACATTTGAACAGTTATTTAAATTAATCTGTTAATATTTCTTATCAGCACTGAAGAATATTTGAATTGAAAGCTTTGCAAGAAAAGCTGCACATGATGAAGCACAGAAACAAACTCCAACAGCCATAGTGGCTCATTCAATTCTGTTCTATGAGAAGAGGATTCAGCCTTTGCTCTCATGCTGTCACCTCCCTTAAGTGCCCTTCAATTAAGAACTTTGGCTGTAAGAAATGGCACCCTAAAGCCTGGCACACTCCACATATATCTCCAACAAGGTCTTAACTACATGTGAAGTGTGCCCAGTTCCATCACTTGTCCAAAAGGCAAGCAAGCCAAAAGGGTCATTAAACCAAAGAAGTGCAGAGAACAAACATCACCACACTGTACTAAGTGTGTCCTTCAAGTCACTTGTTTCTGTAGGACATTATTAAGAGGGTTTAATTCACATGACAAATGCTGGAAAAACAGTCTGTTTGAAGGTTATGGCTTTGGTGAAGGTTCCTGTTTTCAAAACTGTCCTTGAGCGAAAGTCTAACATAAAATCAACTACTGCCCGCTGGGAATTACAACAGCCAACCACTTATTTTGTAAATACAAAAATCAAGTAAAATGTGTGCTAATGTCAAATGTGTAACAGTGGGAGATGACAAACAATCCAGTCATGCGGGTTTTACCAAACACTTCACCGTTACAGGTTAAACTGGTTGAATGATCTTTTGAGAGCGTCTAATAACTAAAAGACTGAGGTGCGAACCATATCCAAAACATGACAAGACCTTCTGGCAAGAAGTCTAATAAGTGAAGTCTCACCGGTGTCTTCAGCATGAGAAGCGTGACTCAGCTTTGAAAGGTCTGGCACACTCCATTCACAACTCTTACGACATCTCAACTGCCTGAGAAGTGTGCCCGTTCAAAGTGATCCACAGCCTACAGGATCTCCAGTGACAGACATGTGAAGAACTAAAGCTTTGAGGCAGCAATCTTCCCGAGGAAACACCTCAAGCCTTTACACATAGCACACTGATGTGAAAGGTAAGCCTTTAAAGGGATAGTTCATCCAAAAATGTCTAAGAGCCTGGAAAACACTGCAATGTTTTATAATGATTGCTGGTGTCAATCATATTGGCATATGACCAGGAACTGTGGAATTTTTTCAGCCCCCAGATTGTTGGATTGAGCCGGCAAACTTTGAAAACTTTGAACCACCATATACACAACCCCTCAAAAAAAAATAAAAAATAAAAATAATAAATATATAAATAAATAAAATGGTAACAATTTTTCACAACCCCTTCAAAAAAATAAAATAGTAAAAAGGCACTGTATTTAAAAATAAGCTCAAAGCAATTTACACAGACCTACAAAAAATAAATAAAATGCTTCAAGAAAAGGTATTTAAAAAGAACTTCAAAAACTAAATAACTAAACAAACAATAAGGTAAAAAGTACTTAATTTACACAACCCCTCAAATAATAAATAAACAAAATGGTAAAAAGTATAAACAAGCTACAAAGAAACTTACTCAACCCCTCTGAAAAAATAAAAAATAGCAAAAAGGTACTGCATTTAAAAATAAGCTCAAAGCAATTTACACACACACACACACAAAAAAAGAAATTGTAAAAGGGTACATATTTAAAAATAAAACAAAGCTCAAAGCAATTTACACAACTCCTCTGAGAGAAAATAAATGAATAAAAAAATAAATTAATAAAAAAGTACCATATTTAAAAATAAGCTCAAAGCAATTTACACAACCCCTCAAAATAATAATAATAAAAAAAGTTTAAAAAGGGTATTTAAAAAGAACTTCAATAAAATATCAAAAATAAACAAGGTAAAAAGGTACTTTTTAATTTACACAACCCCTCAAAGAATAAATAAATAAAATGGTAAAAAAAAAAAGAAAGTGTAAAAACAAGCTCAAAGCAATTTAAACAATTACTCAAAGATCAAAAAATATATATTTTTTTAAATAAAACATTTAAAACTTCAAAGCACACTGAAAATAACATGGTACCAAACTAAGCAAAGGGTTCTGAATTGTCCTGGCAAAAAAAAAAAAAAAAAAAAAAGAGACAAAAGCCTGTCTATGGGAAAAGAGCCAGGTTTCCAGTCCCACACTGTCACCTAATTGACATCCAATTGGAGTGAGTAGAAGTGGCAATTTTTACAACAAAAGGTCTGGCACACTTCACATTTTGTCATTTATATGGTCATATGCACATGTTAAAGTGTGCCTTTTGAAATAAGTGAAGAAAGTAGACCAGGAGAGGTGGAACCAACAAACAAGACAGTTTTCCCGTGCAAACACCTTAGCCCAGCACATGCCGCAGTTTAAAGAAAGCTCGAAAGGTGTGTGGTTTATAGAGCACAGCGGCAATGAGGTGACACCTGTGATCACACCCGGCGTGCTTTGAGAACTGTGTCTGCGCAGTAGGGTTGTAACGGTATGATAATCGTCTCAGAATATATCACGGTTTCACGGTATATATTAAACAATAATTCTTATCAGTAACAATGACAATCAGAATAAGAACAAGTTATTTGAGTGAACAAATCCTTTATTACAACAAACTTGAAACCATTTTAATGAAAGTATTGAAGTCTTCCTTCTGAAATAAATAATACATTTCATTTAGTTTAAAAAAACAAATAAAAAAATAAAGCTACACCTTATGTATATCTATAATCACACTTTAACATTTTAAAACATTAATTAAAATGTTAAATATAACAACTTTTATTTTTGGCAAAGTTAAAGTTAAAACATGGACAAACATGATATTTCTTAAAAATAATGTTTAAATAAATTATTATAAAGAATATTATTATTGCTGTTATTATAACTTTGAAGTACATTGTACAGTCCTAATATGTGTCAATTTCAAGTTAAATCGAACTTTTATTTTGACGGGTTGTAGAGGACCTTTGAGCTTCAGAGTGTATTTGACTTTTTTCTTAAATAAAACTAGGAAATGTTTATATAAGTTCTCTCTTAGAGCAGCTCTGGTGATGTTAATGTTTATGTAGATGCTGAAAACACCATTAGTGTCTTTGCAAATTGGATCCATTCTCAAGGACAACCCTGCGTTAATTTTTTTTTTTAATATATATTCGAAGTATTCCCATACTGCAGATTTGAACTTTTTTTCAGTGGGAATGGAGATTAGATATAATCTCTGTCTCTGTCATTTTCTCTGCTGTACGTGCCTGTAAGCAGCCAAGAAGCAGCCCTGAATGCAGAGAGAAGCAGCCGAGTGGAAATAAGTCGCATATGCGCGGGTCAGTTTTTTTTTTTAAACTGTAGATATGCAAATGTTTACGATATGATAACTGTGCGCGTTCAAACCGCGATAAAGCTTCATATCATTACAACCCTACTGCGCAGCAGACACTAAACCAAAGAGGTCTGAAAATGAACACCTTAACAGTTGGGTCTAAATCCAAGATTACAGCATTTGACTAGACTTGTGAGACTCGTTTTTATAAGAGACTGTTTTCACTGAAGCTGGAGTTTCTCTTCAAAATAAAAGCTCTACTGCAGTTTCCATCAAAATAAAAGCTTAAAAGTGCAGTATGAATTGCTGACAGCTAGCGATTTAAATGGGTTAGGTTACTGCAGTGCAAATTCAAAATATCTAAGTTTAGAACTTAGGAAAGAAGTATTGTAATTTCCCTACTTTAGTGTAAAGCAAAAATAATATACCTATGAAATTCATTTTCATTTATTTTACAGTGCAAGTGTTTTACAATATACAGTTATTACTGTCATAGCAATAACAATAATATAAAATTGTTGTTATTATTATTGTATTACAATTTAGTTCGGTTCTTTTGGTCCAGACCAAAAAGGAAAATTATACATTTGGTCCTGGTCCGCTTAGCGTTCACACTGGCATTTTGGCATCCTTTACATCCCTAGTATTCATGACAACCAATGCATAAACTAATGTTAACTAATTGAATCTTATCTAAGTTTTACCAAATAATCTCGGCACTAAATTTAGGCTACTGTAATGTTACTCATAATTTGTCTATCCAAAGTCCATTTTGCGTAAATCATAACTTGTTTTTAGAGCTAACAGATCTTTTTGGCAGAAAGAATTAAGAAACTGAGGCATATGTAAAACATAGTAATGCACCCCAGTTTGGTATCATTTTTTTTTTTTTTAATTAATACTTTTATTAAACAAGGATGCCTTAATATTCAAACATTCGTGAAAAATGACAGTAAAGACATTTATAATGTCTCAAAAGATTTCTATTTTAAATAAATCAGGTTCTTTTGAACTTTCTATTAATCAAAGATTCCTGAAAACTGGATTATGGTTTCTACAAAAATATTACACAGCACAACTATTTTCTTGATTAATGGTTTCTGAAAATTCAGCTTTACCATCACAGGAATAAATACCATTTTAAAATATATAAAAATAGAAAACAATTGTTTAAATTGTAATAATATTTCTAGGGGTGTCCCCAACTAAGGATTTTCATAGTCGAATCAGAATTGTGGAATCTGGCTGATAGTCGACTGATAGCCGAATCATATGTTTGGGGGCGGGGCAAAATACATTACCAAGAGTCAAGTAGACATTTGACAGTTATAAATACTGGCGTTAACACAGGGAAAATCTGCCTCGCAGATACAAACGGGGTAAATGATCTTTTAATCAAAACATAAAACATTAAGTTAACATTAGCCGGCAGCATATCATGTTGTTTATTACTTATCAGAGCTGATGAAACTGGAGATTTGCACTAAATAAAACCAAATAATCCACATAAGATGAAATCAACAGATGCAAGCAGTATTCGATGAAGCCCGTGTACATGTTTACTCTAACTGTATAGAGATTTTCAGAGAGGAAATTAACAAATATCCTGCAAATTTTTCCGATTTTGAAGCATAGCCTACTGCCACATAAAACTCCATGCGATTGCCTAATAGTTTTATCCAGGCCTGGTTCCAGAATTAAATTCTGCAGGCGCTTCAGAAAGTGTGCTCTAGCCTCAATTCACATACACTTCCATGTATATTTTTGTCCCGTCCATTGCTCTTTCAAGTTTGAATCCTGCATATATATGTGGATATCATTTTTGAAACTTTGAAGTATGTAGGTGACCAAAAAAATAAGTTCTATACAAATTCTGAATGGATTACAGGCTATAGCATAGAAAGCACACAGACAGCACTGCATTTTTAATATCACTAAAAAGTTGTCCCTTGTCAATATCGTGACCTCATTAAGTTTTGTTATAATGAGAGGATTCCCAAGCTTGCACTGGACAAAATTAAACCTTATTATTCTCCCCAGAGCGCAAAAACAAATATGCATTAGATAGTTTGCCAGATCAGTTTCGCCAATATGAACAGATAATATCTCGAGCTTTTACATGGGTACTCAGCCATTCCCGAGCACCCACGGGATTGACGCCTGTTCACAGCATGCAAAAGTCAAATTAGAAATGTTTTGAAATCACTTGTACCCTACCTGATCGAAAAAAATCCAGTCTTTCACTCTGCCTGTGTCAGTTTGAGTCTTGTTGAAGATTTAAATCCCTGCCGCCAAGATGCTCCTCTGTCGGTCATGGATTATGGAAAGTGAAACTTAAATCTGTCACGGGGTGGTTGAATATATTCATGCATGTTATAAAAAATTATTAAAAGCCTCTTTCGTTTCAGATTCTTATTTATAGCATTATCATAATAGGCTGTATATTAACTTATTGGGAGAAAACCGGTAGTTCTATGTGAAATCAGACATTGAGCACCCCCATATAGCCAAAATGGCATGATCATAACATCTCTGCGAATATTCGACTGTGAGATTAAGAGTCAAATCAGGCTCCTCTAATCGAAGCATCGAATCTTCGACTACTCGGGGTCACCCCTAAATATTTCACAACACTGCTGTTTTACTGTATTTTTGATCAAATAAATGAGCATAAAAGACCTTCCAACCCCAAACTTTTAATTGGTAAGGTACATAAATGTACAGCTGTTTCTGCTATAATGTTTTTTCTTGTTCTCCTTCTTGTAATTTACAGAAAGATAAAAAAAAAAATTATATATATATATATATATATATATATATATATATATATATATATATATATATATATATGTGTGTGTGTTAGACCTATCATTAAAGCCAGTCCCTGAGACAAATTTTTTTTTTACAGTACGAGAACAGGATCAAGGTCTCTTGCTCACAATAAGATCACAAGAGCTGAGAACAGTAAAACTCAACCAATACAATGGATGAGGTGCGCGATCAGGCACCAACGGCCCTCTGAACTCCCGTGAGATCACACTGACCTGTGAAGTGTGCCCTTAGAAGACAGCTCTAACTTAAGCAGGTAACAAAACAGGATGTCTAACAAAGGTGGAGGTGTGCTCTTTAAAGTGGCCACCTTCCTGAATTCACACCTCTGGCACATGCCTCCAGACTAGGTGTGTTTGGCATCTACTTGTGAAGTGTGCCTCCTTAAAGGTGGGTGGCTTCCAGAAAGATTACATGACCTTGCTAATTTGATCTTTTATAAGACAAACAAGCTTAAATGCTAATTTACCCATTTAACAACTTAAAAAGATACAAGTTTGGAATAGAAAGTCAGTAAATAATGACAGAATTTTCATTTTTGGGTGAAGACGTTGCAATAAATCACAATACTCTATAATAATTCACTATCAACTCACAATTCACAACTAAAAACAAAATTTTGGTTCTTGTCACAACATCATGGTCAAGCTACAATTACAGCACAGGTCTCTTGCATAGGAAAGAGAGGTATAAAATGCAACACCAACAATCAAAGCACATTTCACTTCGGTCTCCTGTGAGACTGCCTTTGTAAAGCGAGTCTTTTGAAGTGGGCCACCTCAAGAGGTGCTGGAAGTCTGCTCACTGAAGAAAGGAAATTCACAGCACTTTGAGAAGTGTGCCATACAGAGTGAAAATCTTCACACCGATACCTGATTGAACTGTCTGCCTGACAAAAGTGATTGTAGTATCAATAGAAAGAGACTGGTGGAGGAGTGCAGGTGAGAAAGTGTGCCATATGAAATAGTGTGGCTTAGAGCTTGTTTAAAATTACCATATTAGAAAAAATGGAGGAAAAAGATGGACAGCTGGGAAGTGTTTTGGCATTAACTATCACCATTAAGATACTTTTAAACTGCTAAGTAAATCTATTCAGCTAATGTTCTCTTTCTTGAAAAGGTGGTGAAATTCTTAGCTCATTAGAATATGTATAAAAGATGTATGGGTGATTTCAAAACATACGTTGAACTACTGCTTATCGATTCCTTGCCAAAAAAAGTCTTAAAACCGGACTTTGTGAAAGTTCATGCTTACCTTATTTCCTTGTTCATCCACAGAATTGCTACCTACAGAACAGAAACATTCATAATTTGAGTCATGATTTTAAACTGGGAGTTTAAGCAAAATAATAATAAAAAGTATATATATATATATATATATATATATATATATATATATATATATATATATATATATATATATATATATATATATATTAGTGCTGTCAAATGTTTTTATCGCGATTAATCGCATCCAAAATAAAGTTTGTTTACATAATATCGTATGTGAACTGTGTATATTATGTATAAATATGTACACATATTATATATATTAATAAATTCAATATATAAATATACATTTTTCTTAAATATATACATGCATGTGTTTATATTTATATATACATAATAAATATACACAGTAAACATATATTATGTAAACAAAACCTTTATTTTGGATGCGATTAATTGCAATTAATTGTTTGACAGCACTAATATATATATATACATATATATATATATATATATATATATATATATATATATATACACACACACACACATTAGTAAGCAGTAAAAACATAAATAAAATAAATGATAGTAAATATGCAGGTTAAATAAATATTTGCCATTGACACAACTTAATCCTTCAATACAAAAATAAAATATTTAATAAATAAAATAATATTCACCAGAGTAGCACATATATGATGTTTTTTTTATACAAAATACAGTACCCAGTGTCATCCAAAAATTCTCATGGTAATTATGTATAATCTGAACATGCCAGTCAAAAAAGTTTTAAATAATCCAGCAATGTTCAAAGAATATCGTCAAATTTATAACATTCCATTGGTGCCCACCCTTGGCGTGAGAAAGCAACAGGCAAACTTACCGAATATGTACACAATGCCGACTGTGCTTCCAAGTCCCATAATTCCTGCTAACCGAAGGACCATCTTCTTAGCATATGCGGTGTTCTCTTTCTGTTTCTTGTCCTCACCCTGTTCATTTTTCTTCTCACCAGAGTCATCACCCTCTGGAGGAAGCTGGCCCTGTGAACGATGTGTCAAAAACATCCTGCTTTACATTTGCCTGGGATCCTGAGAATCCCAAATCTTATGTTACACAGCAGCCAGATTGAATATTAATGTCTGTGACTAATTTCTAATATGCACCAATTCGATTATTTTGAACGATCTGAGGAGCTGTCACTCAGTGACACCTATTATCCTTTGACAGACATTCAGCCTTCAGCCCTTATCTGCATTCAACAGTCAAAAGAGGGCTCCTGACCTTGCATAATGCAGCTCCAATGTGAAAGTCATAAAAAAGAAATTTAAACCACACTCAATTGTAATGTTGCATTTTTTTGCATTATGAACAAACTAAGTTTAACCCATAAAGCATGCATCATATTTGAAACATGAATTTCAAAGGCCTCTAAATTATCATCAAAGCCTGATGTGATGTATCAAATATGATACAAAACATAAAACACACGTATACCTTTTAGATTTATAAAAAATATTTTGTATAAAGAGTAAATAAACTGTTCCGTTTAAAAGTAATTGATTTTTCTGAGTATTATTTCATAAGGCAGGTTTACAGAAACTCATATAACTAGCATTTGTAATCCAGCTCTGTCCTTTACAATCATTTATGCTACATATGCACTGATTTCAACTGATGATGTGAAAATGTAATCAATGTTACTGCTCTGTCATACATAACTCAGACTGCATGTCTGACTTCATTCAAACCACCACCTGTCAACCTTCACTAACCAGACCTAACCATTTGACATATTGCGGTATTTTATTCATCAATACACTCAACGCCTAAGTAATAACATGTAAGAATGTAAATATTTTTTCCATAACGCAATAATTGCCTGTCTAATACCCTGTTATGCAGGAATGTCAGGCGGTCATAGCGCTCACCTGGCTTTTCTGCTGCTGCTGGAGCCTCTCCTGCAGTATTGCCTGGGCAAGTCCTCCTGTGGCACTGCTACTAGATGTGTCAGCGGAGAGAGCCCTGACAACATCCAGCGCCGCAGGAGCTGTGGAGCCTCTGGCCCCCTGCCTCAATCTGAGGAGGCCCCGGCTCGCCCGGACACACATGGGATACACAGACACCGCCGACATCTTGAATATGATGCAGCTAGAGCACTGAGCGCGAGTGGAAAGGACAAACGAGTTTGATTGGTTGCGTCTGTTGAGATTGGCAGGCAGAGAGAGCCAATCGGAGCCAGGAACTGCAACGCGAAGGCTGGTCTTGGAATAGCGTCACGTTCACTGTCAAAAGCTGTTAAAAGTTCCCAATATTTTTACTACAAATATCATAATTAAATGCAATGCTTGGTTTAATAATAAAAGCAGATACTGTATAATGCTAACAGATATAATAATGATACAAAGATGGCATCCTATGGATATATACAAAATATAATATCGACAAATCTAGAACATTCACTGTGATATGGGTATACATTTCAAAATAAAAGTACTTCATACTTGAAATGCCAAGCCTGTGAATACATGAAAAAAAACATTATTGAATATATATACATACATATATATATATATATATATATATATATATATATATATATATATATATATATATATATTCAATAAAATATAATATTCAATAAAATATGAAGAAGGTGTGTACAACATTTTAAACAAACAAATAAATAAAAATAAGCAAAAATTTAAAGTACAAATATCAAGTAACAATGTTCAAATCAAAGTTATTACAAGTGAAAAAGCCTGTTATAGATCATTAATAAACATGATTTCAGGACATGGAATAGATATAAGGGTAAGCTAGTTAACTGAGAAACTCGGTTTAACGTCGTATTGTTTGCTAATATTATTTATGAAATATATTTTACATTACAAAGTAAAGCATTATAAAAGGGCTGGGCGAGGTTGACAATCCCTGCACTAGCCAATGGGTGGCAGTAGATCCTTATCACGATGTAACCTGTTGCTGTTGTTCTTTCAAAGAAGAAGAACAATCTACACCGTTCTGTTATTACTGTGAAGGCAGAAGTGAAAAGTGGCTTTTACTTTTGTATATCTTCAGATAGAGCTATTTGTTTTCTTTTTATCAGATATGGTTGAAGTAAAACTGTCGAACTGATCAAGTCCTCGGGTTACTGAAGAACAGTGGGTGAGTTTTCTGGCTTGGAAAAGTTTCTTTATGGCGACAAACTTATAACTATTTTGAAATAAACTAACTAAACTGCTTCTATTTTAGCATTAAACTTAACCGAAGTCCAGAAATGTTTGGTCATTGTGCTTTTTGCTTCCTTATATTAACCAGACACGTTTGCGTTGGTTGTCTGTAAACACAAGTAACGTTAGAGACGTTTCTAGTTTAGTAGCAATGCAACAGCAGAAAAAGTTAATGTATTAATAGTCAAGATATACACGATATAAATTCAATATTTGTCACTTTAGATGGTCTTTCAGTCTTTACAGTACAAGGTCATATTTGCTGTTATCATTTGTAGTCATTGCATGGTTTTACCATATTGGAAATCTTTCACACTTAATGTAAATGTATTTGTTAATTGTCTACACACACACACACACATATATATATATATATATATATATATATATATATATATATATATATATATATATATATAATATTAATAAAATGTAAAAAAATAAATATCATGCCAGTTGTGATATATGAAGCCTGACCAGCAGAATTCACCACGGCGGGGGAAATCAGACCCATCGTGTGCAGGGTGGTTATCTACCTACAGAGGGACATGTCAGGAGAGAGCTGCCTGCACCAGCTTCAACCACAAACCGGGCCCATTGTGTCAGTCTCTTCAGTGGCCTGCCCCAAGACTAACACCTGCACATACCGCGGTGTCACCGGCAACAAGTACGTGCAGCTCAATGTTGGCGGAAATCTTTACTATTCCACACTGCAAGTTCTCACCCGACAGGACACCCTCCTGAGATCCATGTTCAGCGGCAAGATGGAAGTGCTCACTGATAAGGAAGGTGAGTTATTTAGACAGTGCCGAGATATGATGTAACCATTTTAGCCTTGGTTTGCAGTACTGATGTTGTTCTGTGAATTCATAGGTTGGATTCTAATAGATCGCTGTGGGAAACACTTTAGTTTGATTCTCAGCTATCTCCGTGATGAATTTGTGACCTTGCCCAAGAGCAGACAGGGTATCATGGAGCTGCTAGCAGAAGCCAAGTATTACCAGATACAGGGATTGATAGACTTGTGCCAGAGAGCCCTGCAGGTTGGTTGAGACTTTCCTGATTATTCTTGTTTTTGTGTGATTTTTTTCCTGAAAATATTCAAGTTATATTTCATTCCAAAATGAAAAGATAGAAATTAGGTATTTCAAATTGTGCCGTTTTAAAGCAAGCATATATCTCCTACACTTTTTTTTTTTTTTTTTTTATTGTTGTAATGCAAATAAGGTTCTATCATTCTTGTTACTGTAATGTGGGAAAAAAAAGATATATTATTTACATTTTTAAATACTTTACATCTGGGTAGAATTTGTTTTGCTGCTTCTAATATACAATCATTTTAATTAAGATTAATCATCGTGTATTGTATAGCAGTAAAATAAAATGTATGTTGTAGTAATGATAATCCTGTTTGAAAATAATGGGAATATTAAAGGTTAGGGTGCATTAAGGTAATGGGAACTGGGGCAAAGTCTTGTACTATCATATAATAATATACAAGTTTGGGATAGGTAGAAGTTTTTTTGTGTTTTTGTGTCTTACTCTCAGAAAGGCTGAATTTATTTGAGCAAAAAAAAAAAAGCTGTAATATTGTGAAATATTACAATTTAAAATAACATGTTTTTTTTTTTTTTTACGAAACTGTTGAAAATCAGTTTTTGTGCAGATTTTTGTGGAAATTGTAAGGCATTTTTCAGGGTTTTTTGATGAATAGAAAGCTTAAAAACGACATTGATTTGAAATAGAACATTAAGTCTTTACTGTCACTTTTGAAAAATTTAATAAACATGCTGGCATAAGTTTGCTTATTAAAAGTAGTAAAAATTTATTTGAGAAAACAATCTTACTAACTGCAGACCTTTGAAATGTAGTGTATGTATAGAATGTAAAGAATAATACAAACTATTTAAATGGTCCTAATTGCAAACTTCATTTTTTCTATCTGTCAGAAATAAATACAAGCATACATAAATGGGGGTTACATATGACCCAGATATTTCTTGGTAGGCTTTGTGACTTTGTTCCATTTTTTGTTTTTGTTTATTATTTGTTTGTTTGTTGGTAGGATAATGAAGAAAAGGCTTTGTGTGTTATCCCAGTCATAACATCTCCGAAAGAGGAAGAGAGGCTGATACAAGGCTGCGTAAGGGTGAGACGTTCATGGAGTGCAAATATTTCCTGTTTTTTGGTATTTGTTTTATGTTCGCATATAAAGCAAGATAATCTGCAACTCTGAATGTCTTTTGCCTTTATTATTTTCCGCTTATAGCCTGTTGTAAAACTGCTTTACAACCGAGGTAACAACAAATATTCCTATACAAGGTAGATACCAGTGTTTTAACATTCAACTTGATTTACCTTTTTGAGAAATTCTAGTGTTCTGATTGTCTTTTTGATTGGTGTTTATCTTCCTCAAAAGCAACTCGGATGACAACCTACTCAAGAATATTGAGTTGTTTGAGAAGCTGTCTCTGAGCTACAGCAGTCGTGTGCTCTTCATTAAAGATGTCATCGGAGACGAGATCTGCTGCTGGTCCTTTTACGGACAGAGCCGTAAGCTAGCAGAAGTCTGTTGCACATCCATCGTTTATGCTACTGAGAAGAAGCAGACAAAGGTAAGTCTTGTTTGAAAAGGTATTTCGATAGACACTTTCATAGCCTGTTTGAACGTGTCAAAGAAGAGCTCTCGTAATGCGCTCAGGTTGAGTTTCCAGAAGCACGGATCTATGAGGAGACGCTAAATGCCCTGCTTTATGAGACTCTCCCAGTCCCAGATAACTCCCTGTTGGAGGCCACCCGCAGACGGAACAATTGTTGCTCACACAGTGAAGAGGAGGAGACTGTGGAGCTGAGGGAGCGTGTGCGGCGCATCCACGTTAAAAGATACAGCACTTATGACGACAGACCACTTGGACATTAGCTTAACTGTGAATTGAGGCTTCCAAGACATTTTATATATATCCTTACAACCAGTGCCTCTGTTTTCACATTGTCTGTGGAGAACACTAAACTACCAGCACCGTTTAACCACTTTGTAGTTCGCTGACTGAACAAATTGCTGCTTTCTTTTATTTGTTTTTATTTCTTTTTGTAGGTGGCTTGACAATCAATGTTTTGGATGAAATGCGGCTTGAACATTAATGTGAACATAACACAAAAAGTTGATCATGAACTAGCATCAGTTCCTATATTTTAATTTATTTACCTCATTATTTGGTTGTTTTTTAGGAAAACGCTATGTTTTTAAACAGTAGTTACTAACCTAATCATGGAATGTTTTGATAACATCTTGCCAAGATGAATTTGCCAAGAAGTACATCACTCTGTTTCTGCTTACTGTACAGGATCATATACTCCGTTACAATCCTGCCTTATGCCTACATTATTCATCAAGTACTGTGATTTGATAAAAAAGAAATCATGTATATGAACTTGGGGTGTTGTATTTGGGAAAATCAGGTTGTAGTGTTTGATTTTGTCTAGTAAGATGAAGAGAAAAGTGTTTTTAATACTTAATGAATGAATGAATGAATTAATGTGACCTAAAAGATTCCTGCTCTAGTTATTTAACACTCACACCACAATATTTTCTTAAACTTTTAAACAATAATTCATGTTTATTTGCCTATACATTTAAAGTTAGTATGGTCCAAAACAACATTGGACCCCTTTGACTGTCAATGTATGAACCAAAAAAAAAAAGTGTAATCTTTCGTGTTTTTTTTTTAATTTGAATTAAGTGTTTTATTTTTATCCAGTAATTTTAACAGTAGATATTGAAAGAATAGTTCAGCCAAAAATGAAAACCTGTAACGCCTTCAAGATTTAGATGATTTTGTTTCTTCATAGGAACAGATTTGGAGAAATTTATATCACTTGCTCACCAGTGGATCCTCTGTAGTGAATGGGTGCCGTCAGAATGAGAGTCCAAACAGCTGATTAAAACATCACAATAATCCACAAGTAATCCACACCACTCCAGTCCAACAATTAATATCTTGTGAAGTGAAAAGCTGCTTGTTTGCATGTTTAAATATTCCATTTATTTCTATTTTAAGTTTGTAAATCCATCAAGACATTTTTAGTCCTTTATCATAATATTGCTTCCTCCAGTGAAAAAGTTGTCTCAGCTGAATCAGGGGAGAAATTTGTGCAGATCAAGAACCAGATCAAAAATGGCTCTAAACAAATATGTCAGTGGATTTCTGATGTAAGAAGTGTTATTATGCATTATGGATGCGGTTAAAATGCATTATTGATTGAATTGTTTCTTGCAAACAAACAACACTTTATTTCAGAAGACGTTACTTGATGCACAGGAGTCATGTGGATTACTTGTGGATTATTGTAATGTTTTTAGCAGGTGTTTGGACTCTCATTCTGACGGCACCCATTCAGAGAATCCATTGGTGAGCAAGTGATGTAATGCTAAATTTCTCTGAATCTCTTGTGATAAAGAAACAAACTAATCTACATAAACATTAAGCAAATTTTCATTTTGGGTTAACTAATTTATAAATGAATTGTTCCACAAACCCCTTAAACAGCTTTGAAATATTTAATATCAACTCAGTAGTTTAAATTTGTGCTAGTTATTTTTTCCAGTTGCCTGCACCTGTGCCTTTTATATACCCAGCTGTTCCTTCCATAATAGGATCAGAGACTATAACCATTATGCATCACGTATCTTTTCATCCAGTAGGTCATATGAACATCATGTCTTGTTGAACGCCTTATGACAATGCCTGATTAGTTGAACCACCGCAGGCGCCTCCATCTGAGCTGTCAAATGTGGAGGGGAGCTAAAAATAAATCGCCGTCACTGCCTGAACGGCGTACGGCGCGTGAAGAGATTTAGCCCATTGATCAACAATGCCAAGGGGGCGGGGCCAGCGGTGATTGCGTCATAAAGGAACCGAAGATGGCTTCACGATGCGCTAAGGCAGTGCTTAGATGCGTCAACGCTCAGCTGTCAGAACACACATTTATATGAAAAGGAAGGAAGGGTAAAGGAATACTGGGAGGAAGGCAGGCGAGCCGTTCAGATTTATGTCTCCAGACAGTTTATGCTGCACTTGGGTTGTTTAACAGTCAGGGACAATGGGTTCGACTACAGATGAAGAATTTAAAGAGAAATTACTATGGAACGTCAAAAGAGAAGTAAGTACAGTCAATTTATTTCTTGTCTTAGTTTTGATTGAATGCTGAAACATGCGTGCACGATCAGCTCACATGCATGCTTTGCATCTGATTTAGTGCATGCATATAAGTTTCGGATGCGCTGATGCTTACAGTAATGAATTAATGTGTAACGAGTTGCATTTACGAGTACTCGGGTAGGCTATCATATTTCTTATAGGTGCACGTTCAAACCTTTCACCTGTAGCGCTGGAGGGGTCGGATATTTCCTTCCTCGTCCGCCTGTAACTTAATGTAGCTATGGGAGACAGTGATTTAATCAATGGTTTCTGTGGTGATCAATAGATTCTGCCTTCTGCAAATGGGTAAATACAATCTAAACCGAGTACGTTTTTAGTGTCGAATATGCTCCTAGCCTGTTGCAATGTAAACAAAAACGAGTTGACATCGAATTTCCATTGACAGACACTTCAGGGGCTGAGCGCTCAGAGCACGCTAGGTTTATTTATAACACGACTGTAAGAGAAAGCGCGCTACTTTATTATTTGACTAGATTAGAAGAGATCGTTGCATTGATTGCTCTGCAAGTTACCTGTTTTGGTCTGGGTTTATTTATTTATCTTTTTATCACATGCAGAGAAACTTTCTCATGTGGAATACAACCGTAACTTCATTTTTGAGCAGTTACACGTTAATTTCATTGATCAAATAGGTTTAATGTGAGGGGGTTATCATGCAGTCAAATTCATTTCTGCATTATATGAGACCAGTATGGCCATTGTTGTTCACACACTATAAGTTGAACTGGCTTCAAACTCATTATTAAAAACAGTTTAATATGACTAAGTTAAGTCAAGTACACAATAATGTACATGAAGTGTAATGAAATATTTTTGCTGTTGCATTTACTACATTGTTGCTTACAAAATAAATGAAAACATGACATTAATTAGAAATTAAATTACTTCTAAAGCTTCCTCTTAGAATAATACATCTTAACTTCTGGACAGTGCAGCAGAAATGGGTCACACTTTATATTAGGTGGCCTTAACTACTATGTACTTACATCAAAAAATAAGTACAATGTACTTACTGTGTTCATACTGTATTGCAAAACACTATTGCTGCTATTGAGGTGTGATATGGGTAAGGTTAGGGACAGGTTTGGTGGTTTGGGTAGGTTTAAGGGATGGGTCAACGGTGTAATTATAAATGTAATTACAGATGTAATTACATATAGGTATTTTTAAAAATATAAGTACAATGTAAAAGCATGTATGTACACAATAAGTGCATTGTACCAAATTATTAATTCAAATGTAAGTACATAGTAGTTAAGGCCACCTAATATAAAGTGGGATCCAGAAATATATACACTGTAAAAAATTACTGTGATTTTAACGGTAAAAAACTGTGAAAAAGCCACGGTAAAAACTTGTTAAATGGTTAACGGTAAGTTCCCCTAATATACATGGTGAAAAACTGTAATAGATATTTCTGACAATTTTACGGTGAAATACGGTTTTTGGAAGTAAAAAAGAATGTAAAATTTACAGGGAAAAACCGTAAATTGATGTTCCCAGAATTCCCTGAATTGCATTTCAAATTTTGTTTGAATTTGATGTTTTTTCTTTGAAATAACTAGGTTTTTTCTTATCAGTTATGTTTATTAGGGTTGTATGTTACATCTAATGTAGTTAAATTAATGTTTATTGCATATTTCAGTTTAATGAGTCTCGCCATGATAGTGTTTAGTGCTTGTGCGAATGATACTGTGCACCTTCTATATATGTTATTATTTAAAAGCTGCTTGTGATGGGCTTTGGTTCATCATGTGACTCTCATCACCTCCTGCATTTGTTGGTTATCAGTGTATTTCAAAGGTACAAAACAGATTTCAGTACTTCAATAGGTTGGTATATTAACGTTATATCGCCTCTGGCTTGCTCAGTTGGGGACACTTAATTTCTAGCGATTATCGCCGATTTGATTGCACAGATACTATTTAAACTAAACTGAGCTAGACAATGACATCTCTGAATTCAATAATGAAATGCCTTTAACTGAAAATTGAGTGTTTAATCTTATCATTATACATTACTGACACTCTATCCTCCAATTTGATACTGTTAAGTGCTTTGACACAATCTGTATTGTAAAAGCGCTATATAAATAAAGGTGACTTGACTTGACTTAATGAAATTACGGTATTTAACTGTTAATTTAAGTTAAAACCTAAAACGTTGCTACCGTATATTTTACGGTAGAATTCCGGCAACCACAGCTGCCGTTTTTTACCGTAAATTTTACGGCATTTTTTTTTTTACAGTGTAGATAATAAATTTAGTTAATATACAAATATATTGGCCCACTCAAGGGAGTCTTGTAATGGAAAACAAATTCATCCAAGGTATTATTTTAACCTAAAAAAGGAGTAAAACCGTTTATTAAAAATTCTGTACGAACCATTTTATGCCAATTCAAAATAAGTAGACTGCGATAAATATGAATGAACTGTTCCTGAGTGTATTTTGTAATAATTATTTGATAAGACTTCACATTCACAGAGTTTCGAATGTTTTCACTCCAGGAACTGTACAGTGGGAGAAGCTGTTATGTTCTTTTATATCAGTGTAATTAATTCTTATCTTTTCCCCCACAGTGCAGGGAATGCTAGTTTTAAATCCGGCCCTCATGAATAATAGAAATCTTGAATGAATTGCTGCAAAGAATAGATGTCCTAAATTGGTACCAGCATGTCTCATGTGTCAGAACAGACTGTGTCCACATAGCTGATTCAGCCTCTTGAACTTAATGCACAGTCCTGGCCGCCATCATTTCTCATGATGGTTAAGGGCATGTCTAATATCATGGATGTGATAATTAAATTCTTAAGGTATCTGGCCTCAGGTGACTCAGTGGCCTGGGTTAATAAGGAAATCAATTTTTAACATCATCTCATTCATCAAGTTTTAAAGAACATTTGTGCGTCATATTCATTCAAATCACCTATTTTTACCTCTAAAATGAGTCACTTCCTCCACAGAGATGTACTGGACTCTTTAGTTAACATAGAGTAACATTGATTTCCATTTATTAATAGTGCTTCTCCTGCAGGTCATTCCACATTTATATGTCTATGGGAACCTATTTATGACATATGGTATATATCCTGAATATCGGATCGATGCATCCCTAGTATATATATGAAATATATAACTCTACAAAAAACCTCACTTTTTTGGTTTTCAGCTATTTTAAGCATTGCATATGTATAGTGAGGAAATACAGTATCTGAATGAATATTTACAATGCATTCAGCTTATAACAGTCCTGCTGTACACACAGGATTAGATTTTTATTCCTCCATTGACTTGCTTTGTGTAACATTCCAGGTCTCTGTCACTTTAAGTTGCAGTCAGCCGCCTTCTGGTTGCCTAGGAACTGAAAGCATCAGCAGCTACCTAAGAAGTTAAATTGCATCAGTGGACGATTAATACAGCTGCATGAAGCAGGGATCGTCACAAATGGCTCCCACAAGAGCAAAACAACTTAGTTTCATTTTCCTGTTCTCTGCTTTTTCCCCCATCAATATTTATTGGCTGCGCTGAGCAACATTACACCATTTTGCAATGATCTATTTAATATTTACGAACTATTTTTGCGTCTGCAGAACTCCATACCCCATTTTTTTTGTCAGATTTTCTGTCAAGAGCTTAGATTTTGAACTGCATTCTGCTTTGTAGACTTTTCTTTTTATAGTTGTGCATGTGATTGAGTCTGTCTTTGTAGATTTTCACTATATCCTTTTAAATTGGGAAGAGGACGCCAGAGCTCTTTGTATTTTCAGATGTTGGATGGTGTATTAACTGAGCATATTGTGAAGATATCTCTCCACATGTTGTGTGTGTGTGTGTGGACTGACAAGCTCTGATTGTCCCTTATTTCAGCTGTAAAAATCCTTGAGTGATGCCTTCATTAACACCATTGTTACCACTGTCAGCTTAGCTGGAAATGGGTTTTAATGGCATTGTGTTCATTTGAATCTCTATGTGAAGCATTTGCTCTATTCGAAGCGTCCAACCATTCTCGTGTCTTTCGAGGCATGTTATGTAATGCAACAGGCTGCTGTAGCGAACTGGTTTTAAAACTATTTGATTTGTTTTCTTTTTCATTTCATCCCAAGGACAACAGCAAATATTTAATATCAGCCTTTAAAAAAAATAGTACACCCAAAATTGAAAGGTTGCTGAAAATTTACTCACCTTCAGGTCATCCAAGCTGTAGATAAGTTTGTTTCTTCATAAGAGCAGATTTGGAGAAATTTAGCATTACATTACTTGCTCACCAATTGATCCTTTGCAGTGAATGGGTGCCGTCAGAATGAGAGTCCAAACAACTGATTAACACATCACAGTAATTCACAACACTCCAGTCCATCAATTAATGTTTTGTGAAAGTCTGCATGTTTGTAAGAAACAAATAGCTCATTAGACATTTTTAACTTTAAACTTTAAAACTTCTGGCCAACATATGAATCCATAATCCATAATAATGCTTCCTCCAGTGAAAAAGTCTTCTTCACTTTCCACAAACAGTGCTTGATCTGTGCATATTTCTCTCCTGATTCAGACAAGATTATTATTTTATTTTTATTTTTTTTTACTGGAGAAAGCAATATTATGGATAGATGACTCTTATTTTAGCTAGAAACAGTGGTTTGAAGTTAAAAACATCTTAATGATGGATTTGTTTATTACAAACACAGTTTTTCACTTCGCAAGACAGTAATTGATGGACTGGAGTCGTGTGGATTACTTGTGGATTATTGTGATGTTTTTATTAGATGTTTGGGCTCTCATTCTGACGGCACCCATTCACTGCAGAGGATCCATTGGTGAGCTACATTTCTCCAAATATTTTTCAAAAAAAAACATACTACATCTTGGATGGCCTAAGGGTGAGTAAACTATCAGTGAATTTTCATTTTTGCGTGAACTATTTCTTTAAATTGTCCTGCTTTTGCTGACTGTTGGCCTTGTGGCAAATGTCATACCATAGGGCGCACACAAGTCATGCCCATAATCAGCAGATGCCCATAATTTGCTCCTTCTCATTGGTACAATTACCCTTCTGCTGTTCTTCAAATTACATAAACAGTATAAACCCGCCTGCAAGGATTGTGATTAATTAGTCTGGGATTTGCTGCATTTAGTACTGACAGTTGGAAGAGAAAAATGTGACAAAGACTCATTCTACACAGTTACTTGCACTCCCAGGGAAACTTATCAATTGAATGATGCTAATTAAAGCATTTGTGGTTACGCTGTCATGATTAATTAGTTGCTTTTGTGCACCCGATTCCAAGAATTTTGACTTGCCATTATTTTTTGCCAGTCTTTGCCGCTCCTAATTACGTGTCTTTCCATGTCTAGGTGAAGCAGATTATGGAGGAGGCGGTGACCAAGAAGTTTGTGCATGAAGACAGCAGCCACATTATTGCACTTTGCAGTGAGTACTGTTTGAGAGAAGAGGTGTTTTGTATCACACGGACCAATGCTGAAGTTTTTATGCCTTGCATTTGCATTGTGACATATAAAATGTTGTTGATTGTGCTGGTTTTAGTGTCACCAAGTTATTTTGCTGGTTAACATGGGTATAGTTCGAAATTGTGAGAATAATTTATAGTCTCACAAGTTGAAATTTGTTAACAAATTATCATGCTATAGTAAAAGTGAGTTTAGAGCTGTTTGTAGAGTTAAATTGTAGCTTCACAATTTCCAAACGATTTTTGTAAATTCATTTTGCAAGGTAAAGTATTAAAAAATTAAAACATCTAATAATTAATATACATATTACATTTGATAAAGAAAACCCAATAATTACTCTAGTAAAGTATATAGAATGAAATAATTATGAAAAATATATATTAATTTAAATTTAACTTAAAATGTATTTCTTTCTGAAAAATAGCTGCAACTGGAATTGCAAATTCATATTGTGAATTTAAATGATTAACTAATAATTAATGTAGATAAATATAACATTTTGTAAAGAAAACCTAAAAATAACTGTGAAATATGTAAAAATATATAGATATAAATACGTAAAAATATATTTATTTCTGACATATAAAAATTGCTCAATTTCCCAACTGATATTACAAATTGAATACATTTAAAATTATTAAAATGAATTAACTAATAATTAATATGCATGCATGTAACCTTTTTAAAGAGCCTATAATCACCAAGAAATATTTAAAAATATATTTAGAATATATAGATATAAATATAAAAATATATTATTTCTGACCCCTAAAAATAGATGCTCAATTTCCCAGTTTTACAAATTCATATTACAAATTAAATTATTAATTAACTAATAATTATTATATATTAATATGTTTTGTGTAAAGACAGCATGTGATGAAAAATGTTTCTTTCAGACACACATAAAATTATGTTGCATATATTAGCAGTAATATTATATATAATATAGGCACTAGCACTAGTCTAAACCAGGACCGGCATAAAAATAATTTCTGATGAGCCTTTACATATGAGAGCCCTCATCGGGAAAGACTTTAGAGGCGATGGCTGGGGCTTGGTGGCATGATGATACTTCCGGAGCTTTGGATCACTGCCAACAATAAGGTTGATTTGTCCGGTGCAGATGACTGGGAGTGTGTGTGTGTGTGTGTGTGTGTGTGTGTGTCTGTGTGAGACTCGCACTCTTTACTCCAGTGACACAGAGACAGGCCGGAACATTAACCCAGGCTCAGCCTCATTACGTCAGTGACACACCAGTGCTGCGTGGCACCGCAGATATTGCTTAGTCAAGTTTCCTCAATCTACAAATACAAATGCAGTTGTTACATGAATGGAAAAAGTAATGTACTGCATTATTACACAGCTTTGTTAACATTTACAACCTCATTTTGCCTTCGTACAGTAGGGAGTAGTGATTTGCCCACAGAAAGCACTTGATCTAAGTGTTTATGCAAATATGAATTCCGTTTATCATTTGTGGTGAATTTGTATTTCTCACACAGCAGATATTCTTGCGCTGCCACTGCTTGAGCTTGTTGATATTTACAGTTTGTGTCTCTTGTCATCCAATATGGCGTGCCAGCTTTTGCTTTGAGGCTCAGTTGTTGTGTTGTGTGAATTTCAAAACCCCAGAAGAGCTGTAAGATCTAAGCAGCAATGTACAAGACATCAGGACCAATCAAAAATCAGCGTGTCCATGTTTGCCTGAGTGGCCTGAACTCTTTTTATAAGTATGCAGTGCTGCCATGTTTATACAGAATGCTAAATTTATCCAAACGCATGTTATTTTCACTGACTGCTCTTGTTTAGAAGGCTAAACTGGAATGGCTTCTGTGTATTGAGGTTAAAGGTCATATGATGACAAGCAGTGATGTCAGCCCTTGGCTAGTCTGTGACTCATCGCTGTCCTTCCGTTAGCCGGTTGGCACTGTTTAATTGTGGAACATCCGTTAATAAATTTGAATTATTACTTTTGTTACTCAGGCACTTTTTTATGGACACCGTAATGAGGACATCTTCATTCAGCACTCCTTTTCATTATTGTGTAGTTTTCCACATATCCATCTTTTTGTTTCTTTTAGTCAGAGTGTCGAAGGAAAAGACTGAAAGAAACTGTAATTTTAGTGCTTGCTTCAAAGTTGTTCCTCCCCTCACGCCGGTTATCACACTCTCTCATGCATCGCAGGTGTTTTGCATAATCATTTGGAGCGTTTTTGGGTGTCTGAGGGTAAGAACGCCTGAGTCGTGACCGTAAGCGGGGTGATGGTTTCAGTATAAATGCTGTTCAGCGCTTGTGTGTGTGTGTGTGTGTGTGGGTGTGTGGGTGGCTGGGGAGGGCTGGTCTGGGAGCGCTGCCAGTCTGTCGTCACCACCGAAAAACAGTGCAGTTCCCCTGTTTTCCAGTCAGTCGCCGGGCACGGATTCCCCACGCAGTCATCCACCCCCTCACTTTCATCCTAGAGCACGCACTCACCCACGTCACACCAGCATATGACAATGCACTTCCAAGCTAAATTAAGTTTCAGGGGAATAAATCAAAAGGAATTGTGCCTGTGCATTGTGGGTTGATTGAACGTGGTGCGTGTTATGGGGGTGGCAGAGTGTGTTTGAGCACCAACAAAAAGGCTGGGTACCTACCTAGAAGGAGAAACTTTCCATTAGCGTTCCTGTTCATCTCAATAGCTGCATTTCCATCCACCTATTTTTATGCGCATTTTGTAATATTGCATAAAAAATAACCAATAAGACAAAAATGTGCATAAACTACAATGGAAACACATTTACCGAATGAATTCCTCCATGCGCATCGAAAAAGTCATGTGACTTTGCGCGATGGGGTGGGATAACTTGACTAACCAGCAGACTGATCTTGTTCACAGCATCCATTTGTTGTTGTAGTCATTCTGAAAAGCCTGAGAAAAGTCTATCGTCAAAGTATTTCTGTATAATTGTCTTAGACGACTGCGTTCCCAAACAGCAGGCATCCTCCTCCGAAAGTAATGACCGCATTTTGTGTCTCGTCTGCTCACTGTGAGGTGCGAGTAATTTATGTCATATATGAAAATTATTATATTCAGTGGCTTCTCCTATATTCTTAGTTATATTTAGTGCCACAGTTTACCAGGAAGTGACGATTTTGTTCTCTTTGACTCGTTGGATGGAAACTGTGCTTTATTCGCATATGTTTTATTCGATGTTCCAGTTTTGCGCATAAATTTTATTCGAATTTTTGGATGGAAACGTATTGGCAGTTGCTTGGCTGGATTGTGCCGTGCTAACCAACCAAACCTTGCTCGGTTCTGACAATAATTTCTTTTGGCATATTTCTCACATTCGTTTAGTATGAAAAAAGGGCATATGAAAGCACATACACTACTGTTCAAAAGTTTGCAAAATAATAGATATAGTCCATCATAAAGATGGCTTTTGAAAAACTAAACCATTTTTATGTGCAAAAAGAGAGAAGAGTTTTAAATCAAGCTGATGGCAATGACATTTTATGCTGATATTTATTTCCTAAATTGGCCATTTTTCTGGCTTCTCTTCAGAAATGAGATGAGTCAAAGGCCTAAAACTGGATTTCCCAGAAAGCATCTGTCAGATGCTTTGATCCCACTGGCGTCCTTTTCTGTGTGTTTGATATTGGTGTTGCTGTCAGATCATGTGCGTGTACCCTGCTGCCTTCCCATAATGCAGAGCACACACTGTACGGACATGCCCTCATGATGCCGAGCCATTAGGCACAGCAGAGCTGCATAATAGCCCGTGTTCTGATGCTGCCACTGCTAATGCCTGTTTGAGAATTACATGGGTGAGTGCACTCACAGATCTCTCTGTGTATTTAGTGTAAAATGAAAAAATTAAACTTCAAACATCTCATTCTTAATCAGGATAAAGCTTGCTCATTCAGTGTTACAAATCATCCAATGATTTTTAAGGGGGCTGACCCTTTAAAGGAGTTTCAGTTAGACTTTATAATCAAAATTTCTATTTTTATATTTGTTAATGCTTTTGGTATCATGCATTGTTCATTTTGTTAATAATTTTTACATGTACACTACCCTTCAGAAGTTTGTGGTGGGTTGGTAAGGCATTTTTTTATTTATTTATTTATTTATTTTTTTTGAAAAGTCACTCTAAGGCTGAATTTATTTGATAAAACAGGAATATTGTCAAATACTGCTACAATTCAAATAATTGTTTTCTAATCAAATATTTTATATATATATATCTCACAGAAGTGAATACACCCCTCACATTTTTGTAAATATTTTATTATATCTTTTCATGTGACAACACCGTAGAAATGACACTTTGCTACAATGTAAAGTAGTAGTGAGTGTACAGCTTGTATAACAGTGTACATTTTCTGTCCCCTCAAAATAACTCAGCACACAGCCATTAATGTCTAAACCGCTGGCCACAAAAGTGAGTACACCCCTATGTGAAAATGTCCAAATTGAGCCCAAAGAGTCAATATTTTGTATGGCCACCAATATTTTCCAGCACTGCCTTAACCCTCTTGGGCATGGAGTTCACCAGAGCTTCACAGGTTGCCACTGGAGTCCTCTTCCACTCCTCCATGATGATATCACGGAGCTGGTGGATGTTAGAGACCTTGCGCTCCTCCACCTTCTGTTTGAGGATGCCCCACAGATGCTCAATAGGGTTTAGGTCTGGAGACATGCTTGGCCAGTCCATCGCCTTTACCCTCAGCTTCTTTAGCAAGTGTTTGGGGTCGTTATCATGTTGGAATACTGCCTTGCGGCCCAGTCTCCGAGGGGAGGGGATCATGCTCTGCTTCAGTATGTCACAGTACATGTTGGCATTCATGGTTCCCTCAATGAACTGTAACTCCCCAGTGCCGGCAGCACTCATGCAGCCCCAGACCATGACACTCCCACCATCATGCTTGACAGTAGGCAACAACACACTTGTCTTTGTACTCCTCACCTGGTTGCCGCCACACACGCTTGACACCATCTGAACCAAATAAGTTTATCTTGGTCTCATCAGACGACAGGACATGGTTCCAGTAATCCATGTCCTTAGTCTGCTTGTCTTCAGCAAACTGTTTGCGGACTTTCTTGTGCATCATCTTTAGAAGAGGCTTCCTTCTGGGATGACAGCACTGACAGGCTGACCCCCCACCCCTTCAACCTCTGCAGCAATGCTGGCAGCATTCATACGTCTATTTCCCAAACACAACCTCTGGATACAACACTGAGCACATGCACTCAACTTCTTTGGTCGACCATGGCGAGGCCTGCTCTGAGTGGAACCTGTCCTGTTAAACCGCTGTATGGTCTTGGCCACCGTGCTGCAACTCAGTTTCAGGGTCTTGGCAATCTTCTTATAGCCCACGCCATCTTTATGTAGAGCAACAATTCTTTTTTTTCAGATCCTCAGAGAGTTCTTTGCCATGAGGTGCCATGTTGAACTTCCAGTGACCAGTATGAGAGAGTGAGAGCAATAACACCAAATTGAACACACCCACTCCCCATTCACACCAGAGACCTTGTAACACTAACGAGTCACATGACACCGGGGAGAGAAAATGGCTAATTGGGCCCAATTTGGACATTTTTACTTAGGGGTGTACTCACTTTTGTGGCCAGCGGTTTAGACATTAATGGCTGTGAGTTGAGTTATTTTGAGGGGACAGCAAATTTACACTGTTATACAAGCTGTACACTCACTACTTTACATTGTAGCAAAGTGTAATTTCTTCAGTGTTGTCACATGAAAAGATATAATAAAATATTTACAAAAATGTGAGGGGTGTACTCACTTCTGTGAGATACTGTATGTATGTGTGCATATATATATATATATATATATATAATTATTTTATTTTTTTTCCCCTAATATATTAGAAATGTTTATCAGTGTTGAAATATTTTTGTGGAAACTTTTTTTTTTTTTTTTTAAGGAAAATGTGACAAATAAAAAGCTCAAAATAGCAGTATTTATTTAAAATAGAAATCTTTTGTGTCTGTACAATCACTTTTGATTTAATGTGTCCTTGCTGAATAAAAGTATTAATTTTGTTTAAAGAAAAAAAAAATGCTGACCCCAAACTTTTTAATGGTAGAGTTCATTTTAACTATTTTAAGTATAAATTAACATTAATCAATATATTATAAACAAACATGAATTGGCAATAAACAATAGATTTATAAATTATAATTTATGTAGATTAATAAATGCTATAAAATGTCATTCATGATGACATTTTATAGCATGTCATTATAAATGGCATGATGTAAAATGTCAATATTAGGTGTCATGAATTAAAAATTAACAACCTTTTTACAGCATTTATTATTATGTTTAATATATGAATTAATGTTAACAAATTCAGCCTTATTGTAAAGCGTTACCAGAATTTCTATAGTAATTGTCTGAAGTGCAGTTTGTTTCAGTTAATATAACCACTTTTGAGGTTATTGATATTCATATTCAGGCAAATTCTGTATGTTTTCATCTCTATATAAAACGTACAAAGATACAAACTTATTACATCAACAATCTCATTGTAACGTCCTACATGACAATATAACTTCCACTTCCCACTGGTTTCCCATGCAAGAGTAGTTTTTGCATAGTTCCTCATTTATGTTCATTTCACAAATATAACCATGTCAACTTAAAGACTTGAAGCTAGCATATGGCTAAATATGTGCTGATTTTGTCTCTCTAAAGATTTTTGGCTAGCATGTTGTAAAAGTTTTCATCCTCCGTGCATATTCAGAGTTAACAAGCAGTGGGTTGTGTCAGGGGTCAGCTGGCTCCAGGCTCTGTAGCCCACTGGCTGATCAATAGAAGGAAAAACACAGACCTTGTAAATCCTTCAGGCTGTTTCACACCAGAGCAGAGTGTGGGCAGGGTCAGGGGTCAGCAGAAGAGGTTGAGAGCACAAACTGCTATTTACGTATTTAATATGAATTAAAAAGTATTTGAATTGATAGGGACTATATTACTTCTATGCTGGAATTTGGTGCATTCATGAATAATACAGAGATAATTAGTCAAATCCCATTAGATGCTGATTTTCTGCTGTTGTACACATCGGTTGTTGTACTCAAAATCAGTTTGCTAAAATCAATGCAACATCTACGCTGTTGCTGTTTTATATTGATTAAGAGTTCATGCATTAAATTACATTAATTATGCATCAAAACCCTTAAAAATAGCATTCATTTGATCAATTCAAATCTGATTATTGCCTGATATAATTACCCTTAAAGGGATATTCCACCTAAAAATGAAAATTCATGTTGTTCCAAACCTTTTTCTTTTCTTTTTTTTCTTTTTCAGAAGAACATATTTTGAAGAGAAAAATAAGTGAAAGAAATAAGAAATTCTGAAGAACCTCCCAAGGCCATGCAAGATGTAGATGAGTTTGTTTCTTCAGATTTGGAGAAATGTAGCATTAAATCACTTGCTCACCAATAGTTCCTCTGCAGTGAATGAGTGCCAATTTCAGAATGTCAGAATGAGAGTCCAAACAGCTGATAAAAACATCACAATAATCCACAAGTAATTCACATGAATTCAGTCCATCAGATAATGTCTTGTGAAGTGAAAAGCTATGTGTTTGTAAGCAATATATCCAACATTAAGATGTTTTTAACGTCACTCCATTGCTTTATACATAACATATAATATACATATACATCTTGGATTGCCTGAGGGTGAGTCAATTTTCAGCAAAAATTCTATTTTTGGGGCACCTGTTCCTTTAAATCAGAGACTTGAAAGGAATGACAGCCGATACTTTCTGATTCATGGAATGCAAACAATACTGGAATGCTAGTCAAGGAAGTAAAGCATTGTGTTGTTTCCTATTTTCCTTTTTAAAAAATACCAGTCTTTTCACTTCCCCCAGTCCAACTTTGTGCTGCAGTTTTAAATCCCTAAACGTTATAAGGAGCTGAGACGGAAGTTTGCAGATTCTCTCTCGAACACCTGCGCCACTGTGAGCTAATTAGACGTTAATGAGTGAATGAATAGAGTTGTGAGTCATGTCTGTTTACCCAGCGTCCCTCAGCTGATGCTCACAATGAAGCATCTTGCAAATGAGTCTTACTTGAGACCCAGATTCAAATTAGACTGCGAGCAGACTTTATTTGTGAAGTGCACAGCTGTTCGCTCGGATATGGCCAAGTCCAATGTAGAACAGGTAGTAACTATTCCAGATCGGTTGCTCCTTTATTGACTCAGAATTGACAGTTAAATTCAGTTTGAAAAGTCATAGAGATTTTTATTTTTTTTTACAACTGCAGATTTTTAATTTAAGGAGCAGATGGAGCAGCGCTATTTTCTGAATGAGTTGTGAATGCAGAGCCCACATGAATAATAGACTAATAACAACTGTATCTAAAACAGCTGTGTCTTTGTTTGAATCACGGGGACAAGCTGCATGTGGGTAGATAAAACTGTTAGTTTAGTTATCAATGATATGATTTATTCAGTGGAGAATTTGCATGCCACATCCAGTTCTAGAAACTCCCTTGGTAGAGAGTGTTGCATTTTAAGCGTGGCCTATAACAAGATGATATTAGCATATTAGCTATATTGATGTATTTATATTAGGGATGCACAATATATTGATGTCATTGATATCACTGGTCGATTAATTAGCCTATTTGTACATTTAGATTACATTCTAAACAATCGGGCGCAAAGTACTGTATTAATTTGAAGCAATTTTCTGTATTCATTTTTTTTAAAGGTGTTTTACCTGTATTTTGAATATTACACTGCATTGTGCTGGCTCATTCTGGTAATGAGCCACCAGTACTTTCTGTACCCTTCAAAATGTCAAAATTAAAAATCTCACTTTTAATATTAGTGCATCCATAATTTACATGCACTGCAGTTCAAAAGTGTGGGATTGGTAAGATTTTTTCATTGTTTTTTAAAAGAAGACTCTTGTTTTCACCAAAGAGAGAAATGTTGTTAAATATTATTACAGTATATTTTAAAATTATCAATGTTTTTTTTTCTTTTCTTTTTTTTTGGTAAAAATAGAAAATCTTGTAATATTTTATTTTAAATTATTTTTCTATTGAAATTCTGGTAAAAAAAAAAATTTCAGCATTCTTTGGTGAATAGAAAAAGAAAACAAACAGCATTTATTTGAAATCGAAAACTTTTCTAACGATATGAATGTGTTCACTGTCACTTTTGATCGGTTGAATGCATCCTTGCTAAATATGGTATTTATTTCTTTAAAAAAACTTTGTGACCCCAAACTTTTGAACAGTTGTATACTTTTTTTCTTTTTTCTTTTTTTAATCATTCTTGCATTTCAAAGCCGCTTAAAATTATTACTGGTGTGTACAGAGTCATACGCTTTTGCAGTAAATTTTGAATTTTTACTCAATGAATTTGGAGAGACAATGAAACTGTTGCTGGCTGTGTAAAGTGATGGCTAATTATTAAACATCTGTGACAAAAAGGCTAAAATAACTGACATTTCTGGAATGTAAGGGAAATATCTTATATGAGTGTATCTGTGGCAACTAGGTATTCAAAATGATGTCATACTTGTAAAGAGACGTTGATTAGATTCATAATGATCTACATTTCATATGCCCCAAATGCAAACAGTGTCAAAATGATTAAATATCATCCGACACATCACTAATCTAGCTTTCTTTTTTGGCAGCTAGTCCTGTATTTCCACATATGTGTTTGTGGGCATCATTTAGGGGACCACAGATGCTGCAGAAGACTCTAGTATTCCACTAATTACAGTCTATCTCCATGACAACACAGTTTCTATACAGGGATTCGGCCATGTCAGAGGCTATTACGCACAAATTTGCTGAAACAAACACGCACGGTTATGTAACCCCCCTCAGCTGGTGGTCTTCTTTAGGGTTATTTCTAAAGACAACGTGCTGTGGCCTGAGGTGACAGTGAAGGGGACCACAGCAGGCCACTGATCGCCCTCCAGATTTGTGGTAAAAGTGCATCCTGGAATATCTTCATGCTCCATCCCTGCTTCCTGACAGCGATACAGGTGCCAGGCTGATAAATAACATCAGGTGTGCCCACAATCGATGTGATTATCCCTGCCACGGTGTTGAGGAGCTCACAGGGCCCCTGCGTGCTCTGGTTTTGATGCTGTCTGCAGGGGACCAGGTGCCATCTGACCTTCACAGCTTGAACTCCACTGAGGCTGTACTGTTCGCTCTGCTCACGAGGACAGGAGCGGTGTCATATTCCCGCCGATTTCATCAGCCAGGAGGCTGCGCTGAGAGACACTTGATGTTGGATGACATGGATTCACAGGAGCTGTCCACTGGGGTTGATGGGAAGACCTGTCTCAGGTGGCTCTAACGGAGGTGTTTTTGTTGTTGATGACTGGCAGTCTAGATGGGTTATTTATGTGTTGCCTTTTGGGTTTTGCGACTGATTTTCACCAGGGGACATTCAGTCGTGATCAGTGCTCCTGTTGGAATGATGTGTGTGTATGTGTGTGCTGGTGTGTGACTGCATGACTATAGGAGCCCTGCTTAGATTGATGAGCTGATCATTTGTACTATCTGTCTGTCTGTCTGTCTGTCTGTCGCTCGATCTGTTGTTTTTCTCTTCAAACTTCTTCAAACAAAGCATTGGCAGTAACATAGTTGAGGTGTTCAACATTTGATTACTACTTGCATGCTTGTATATTTCTTGATATCTTTTAAAAAATGTAATTAAATTTTTTTTACTGAAATAATCTTATTGGGATACCATCGTTTTGGATTCAGTTCTTAATGGATTCACATTCACAATATATATTCACAATATTCGAACTAAAGATATTCTTCAGTATATTTGATTGCGCTAAAGTGGAACTATTTCAAGTATACTTTAGGTGCACTTTAAATATTTTGTATTTAAAGGGGTCATCGGATGCAAAATTCACTTTACAAGTTGTTTGAACATAAATGTGTGTTGGAAGTGTGTGTACACATCCATCCTATAATGATGAAAATCCACCCAGTGGTTTTTTTAAAATCCCAGGCTGTTCTGAGATTCCTGTCAGAATGACGTAGTTCTGTACAGGCCTCCCACGATAGTTGATTGACAAGGCCGTCTTACCTTAGACCCGCCCTGAGTGAGCTGAGAGCTGTCCACTGACTCCGGTGCAGGGGAAGACAAGATGTCTCCGATTAAGCGATTGACGTGTTTTGTTGTTGGATGTAATAATGAACATAGCAGTCGCCATTTACTCCCGACATCTGAGCCGCTGAAGACGCAGAGGATTAACGTTACTTTCGTTTTGAAGGGAATGCGCCGATCCCTGATCTGACTAAATGCGTCTATGTTTGCGCGAATCATTCGTGATCCAGCTTCATCTACAGAAGTGAGTTTAAGGGTGGGTTGCACCAACAAGGATTAAGCTTAAATCTAGATTAAATCAAGGTTTATCTAATAATTCTGTTGCACCAAACTTTAAACCTTGTTTAAAAATAAGCAGGTTTATATTTAAACCATCATTTTGATCCTGGATTTATTTTATCGACAAAAGCAACTTGTCAGAGACAGAGGATAAGGAATATTAACATTGTTGCTGTTTAATTACATGACGAATCCATCATGGTGGAGAAAATTAATTGTAGATGGAGGTTTTAATTGCAGGTTAGAATTCTAATCCCCGATTTGTTAATCTAAAATTAAGTGGTGCAACACAACTCGATTTAAAATAAAACCCAGATCAACAAATCCTTGATTAGCTCTAAACTTTACTTAATTTAATCCTTGTTGGTGCAACCCACCCTAAGGGTTATTTATGAATCTTTGCAAATCGCCTTTCCTAATAAGGTGCTAGTTAGCCAGTTTTGCGGCTAAAGTACTGATAAAACAGTACTGCTCGTCACCCCATGGAAGAAAGGGGTTGGTCAGCAGAGCTCATTAGCATTTAAAGCAACATGGACTAGAATGGCTTGCTAAAAACAGAGCTGATTTTGTCAGTGTAAAAAAAGAGAAATTTTAACCAAAGCATGGTATATAGACTTTTCATTCACTAAAGAATCATATCAACTTGTGGGCAATGGGCATCCGATAACCCCTTTAAAGACAAAAATCATATAGTTCTCATCAACAGTGACATGAAAACACGTTTTAGGCTTAATATTAAGAAATGTGCAGTGTGCACAAGTAGTACTCCAAATAAAGTTTAATTATAATTTTTCTATCAGTATTGAGTGATTTGTCAGTAAATATGTTAATATATTAGAAATATGTGACCCTGGATGACAAAAGTGTCTTTAAGTGTCAATTTTTCGAAATTGAGATTTATACATCATCTGAAAGCTGAATAAATAGCTTTCCATTGATGTATGGTTTGTTAGGATCTGACAATATTTCGCTGAGATACAACTATTTGAAAATCTGGAATTTGAGGGTGCAAAAAAATCTAAATATTTAGAAAATCGCCTTTAAAGTTGTCCAAATGAAGTTCTTAGCAATGCATATTACTAATCAAAAATTAAGTTTTGATACATTTACGGTAAGAAATTTAATTTACAAAATATCTTCATGGAACATGATCTTTACTTAATATCTCAATGATTTTTGGCATAAAAGAAAAATGAGTAATTTTGAGCCATACAATGCATTTTTGGCTATTGCTACAAATATACCCCAGCGACTTAAGACTGGTTTTGTGGTCCAGGGTCACATATACTTAGTATGTAATAAATGTGTTTTTTAAATACATACATTTTTTACTAGGGTTGTTTGATTTGGTTCATAAAATCATATTTATTAAAGAATATTTAAATGCATATGAAGAAAATGAATGGAATACTTCCAGACAACTGAAAAGTAACGCGCACACAACACAGCACACTCTTTTACCAAACACATTTCAGTCCTCATTACATTCCTATTTGCAAACAATCAGGTTCTCAAACTGGATCCATTACATCTGTATGTTGTGTTAGCCTGAGATGTTCCACTGTCTTCCCTAAACCCTCATCAAATCCCACGATCTGATGCTCCTCAGCATCCTCTAAGATGTTAATCTATGGCTGCATGTGATGTTCTTGTTCTCTGAGTGTCTCAGCGCTGGGACTGGACTAGTTGATGTTGTTTCCCTTAATTAGAGCTGGGTGTTATAGAGGTAATGCGTAGGAGTGACTCCCCAGTGGGAGAGACGCTTTTTTGGGATTGAGAAGAGCCAGCGCATGTCCATTTCCTGTGGAGCGTGAAAACCAAAGTGCACAAAAATCTCACTGTTTCTTTTTAAGTACTAATTATTTAACCCTATTCATATTTTCCTCATTCCATCATTATATTTGATAGGGATGCTGCACTGGAATTTTGGCCTAAATGCTTTAGATTACATTTTGGGAACATGTAGATATATTTCCACTTCAAAGGCTGATGACTGTGGATAGTTATCACATGATAGACGCATTTAAAACAGATGGTTTTACATTTTGAAAGTCAATATGGGCCCTTGCTGATCTGAATCATTACCCCATAATTCTTGTCATGGTGTTTATCTATGAAATGCTGTCTGAATAAAAGACTGAAGAGAAGAGAGATGGGCCTTGTCATGACTGAAGCAAGTAGAGCAATGTCACTGAATAATGTAGTGAAAGGAAGTCTGTTTATATCTAACCCTATAATGTTCCACATATAGGAGTAAACTGTCTCACCATTATTGTTAAGTAACTGGTGTTATTAAAAGTACTGGTGTAAGTGCCAAAAACAAAGTCTACTTGCACTTGTTTTTTAATAATAGTCCCTAAAACGCATCGCTATCTCTGACAGCAGTATCAGGGAATGTTCTCTGTATGCGTCTCTGTGGGTGTTTCTGTCAAGTGAATGCCAGCATTGTCATGTTTTCTCGTCTCTGGAACAGGTGTTTGGTGACCGCACTGCTCTTCCCCATAGTGTCAGCAGCTGTGGCTGAGCGCTGCGCATCCCTCAGCTGATTGAAGGTGCTTAGACAAAGAGAGCGTTGATGAAGTAAACTCTCTCTTTCACACAGTGGATGGAGGGAGGTGCATGCAGATTGATTTCTGTTCAACCTGCGTGTCTCAGTCCAGAGAGATTAGATCAAACTCAGGTTTGTGATCCCCATCGTACGTCTCTCAGATGAGATTGCTGGTCTGATGGACTGTTAGTGTAAATCAATATTTAATCACCTGGTGCGAGAGGATGACCTAAAAGGCCATTGGAAATGGAAGCGTATTTAAATAGTATCTGTGTCAGATTTAAGGTCTTAGCATGTTAATTTATGCATCAGTAACGATTTTTCATTAAATTTATGCAGGCATGCATGCAAATGTTTGTGACTACTAGTACAAATAGTTCTATTTTGCACATTTAAAGAGTCTTGTTAACAAAAATGAATAAAATGTAAATATATATATATATATATATATATATATATATATATATATATATATATATATATATATATATATATATATATATATATATATATATATATATATATATATATATATATATATATATATATTAACAAGATAAAAACTGATTAAAAGTTTTGGTAACACTTTACAATAAGGGTACATGAATAATCATGTACTAATGCCTAAATTAATACTTAATTAATCAAGTACTAATGATCATTAAAGTTGTTAACTAATCATGAATTAATGAAGAGCTATCCTTAACTACAACCAGAGTCATATGGACTCACGCATGAATAACGTGGCACGTACTGTATAAAAGTCCTAGATCACATAATTTTCAAACTGTTTTATAACATCAGAAAGACGTTTCATCAGCTGAACAATTGGCATGCTATTGAATGCACTGTACTGCTATCCCTCATAGTCTCATTTCATTCCTGTCAGAGAAAAATAACAGCAAATGGATTTGGAACGACATAAGGATGAGTAAATAACAATGATATTTTAATATAATTTATATACTATTAGTATTTATTCATATTTTGAAGGTCTTGTATTTTCAGTTTTCATAATTTTAGTTTAGGTTTTAGCTTTTGTCATTTTAATAGTTTTTTTTATATTTCTATCTAGCTGATTTATTTTCATTTGAAAACGAATGATATTTCAGTTATTTTCAGTACAAAATGTCTAATTATTGTATTTTATTTAATTTCTGCTTTATTTAAATTACAAAAATCAATTTTAGATTTAGTTAACATTAACCGCATAAATAATGACAAGGAAATAACCCTAACCCTTTGTTATTGCTAGTGCAAAATTTCTAATTCTTGTTAGTTTTTCATTTAGTATTTGTATTTTATTTTGTTTCTGCTTTATTTAAATTAGGCCTACTGAAATAAATTTTAGTTTTAGGTTTAGTTAACATTAACAGCATAAATAATGACAAGGAAATAACCCTAAATTTGATTTTGGTGTGAAAGTGTTCAGTAATTCAGCTAATTTCATTGAATTTAATTAAAATAATGGAACCGGATCATATTGAATTGAGTACGCTCTCACACTTTCCTATGGGGATGATCATGTGGTGCCGTCCAGTGGAAAATCTCATCTTCGCTGGATGTCATTGGTATTCAGATGTCTCTGTGAACATGCTCTTTTCCGTAAGGCCGGCGCTCGAGGACAGAGCCTGAGTCCAGACTGAGGGACAAAGATCAGGTTGATTAATAAGTACAGCAGTGCTAAATCCTCTTCATGCCAGAGAGCGATGAGTCACTGAGCCTCTGCCGTTGTCTTTCTCCCCTTTTTATTCTACTCTATTAATCTCTTGTTTTTGGTCTGCAGTTTCTCTCACGCCCTCTCCCCTCTCGTCTCCTCACTCTTCATCACTTTAACTCTGGCTTTCTTCTGGCCTGCCTTTCTCTGCCCCTCATTTTCAGTCCTTGTCTAATCTTTTTTTTTTTCCTATGGTCCTCCAACTCTTTCTCGAGCCCCCTGCCTCCCCCTGCTGCCCACGCTCTGTGCAGCTGCCGAGTACCTCAGTAATGCAGTTCATTACTGTCTATTACTGTGACTCACAGCTTGACTGCACAGTCACAGGTGCGCTTCCCTATGGACGGCAGCGATCGCGCCCAGCCGCCGGCATCCGGCCCCCCACCTCTCACAGAGATGATAGTAGCTCAGATTACAGCCATCGATCAATGTATACAGTCACTTGTGAGCGCGTTCACGTGTGTGATATCATAGCGTCTCAGAAGCTTAAATCTGCATCAATACTATGGCTTTTAGATGTGTTCTGCTGTATTCTATCGACAGGCTTGGTACGAGCTTGACAAAGGACTATGGTTAATTGTGCTACAAGCCTAATTAGATTTTCCACTCTAACACCCCAATGTTGATATATGAGCAAACCCCTCTGTAATTTGTCATGAAGAAAAGGAACCTATCAATGGCTTACATATAGTTGTATAAACTGGGATAGAAGTATTTAAAACTGACATACTTCAGTTTCCATGACTGAAAGAACACGGGAGGCTTTTGGTCATTAATGCACCATTAAGACTACAGCAAATATTTAAAACGGCATGATTTATGTGGTAATATGTCTAATCTGTTGCTCATTAAATCCCCATGTGGTTTGTCAGATGCTGTTTTCAGTGCTGTTCTTATTGAGTGGAGGTTGTTACAGTTGAATCAGATGAAGCCTTTTAATGTATCTGTGATGGGATACTGATTTCCTGTATGTATTGTTTCAGTGCTTTCTTCAGTTGAATGCACAAAGCATCCTACCAATATGAGATGGTAGAATCTATTTGGATGTTTCTTCAACCAACCTTTGTGGTTGATTTGTTATACTGTATATACTCTATCGTTCAAAGGTTTGGGGTCGGCAAGTCAAAAATACAGTATATGATCAAAAATACAGTGATTTAAAATAACTGTTTTCTATTTTAATATATTTAATCTATCTATCTATCCATTTATCTATCTATCGAGCTTGTTTACCAAGGAGACAACAGTGTCAGTGAAGGACTTGAGAAGATATATACAGTGGGGAAAAAATGATTTGATCCCCTACTGATTTTGTACGTTTGTCCACTGACAAAGAAATTATCAGTCTATAATTTTAATGGTAGGTTTATTTGAACAGTGAGAGACAGAATAACAACAACAACAAAAAACACATTTCAAAAAAGTTATAAATCGATTCGCATTTTAATGAGTCAAATAAGTATATGATCCCCTATCAATCAGCAAGATTTCTGGCTCCCAGGTGTCTTTTATACAGGTAAGGAGCTGAGATTAGGAGCACTCTTAAAGGGAATGCTCTTAATCTCAGCTCGTTACCTGTATAAAAGACACCTGTCCACAGAAGCAATCAATCAATCAGATTCCAAACTCTCCACCATGGCCAAGACCAAAGAGCTATCCAAGGATGTCAGGGACAAGATTGTAGACCTACACAAGGCTGGAATGGGCTACAAGACCTTCGCCAAGCAGCTTGGTGAGAAGGTGACAACAGCTGGTGCGCAAATGGAAGAAACACAAAATAACTTTCAATCTCCCTCGGACTGAGGCTCCATGCAAGATCTCACCTCGTGGAGTTTCAATGATCATGAGAACGGTGAGGAATCAGCCCAGAACTACACGGGAGGATCTTGTCAATGATCTCAAGGCAGCTGGGACCATAGTCACCAAGAAAACAGTTGGTAACACACTACGCCGTGAAGGACTGAAATCCTGCAGCACCCGCAAGGTCCCCCTGCTCAAGAAAGCACATGTACAGGCCCATCTGAAGTTTGCCAATGATTCAGAGGAGAACTGGGTGATAGTGTTGTGGTCAGAGGAGACCAAAATCGAGCTCTTTGGCATCAACTCAACTCGCCGTGTTTGGAGGAGGAGCAATGCTGCTTATGACCCCAAGAACACCATCCCCACCGTCAAACATGGAGGTGGAAACATTATGCTTTGGGGGTGTTTTTCTGCAAAGGGTACAGAACAACTGCACCGCATCAAAGGGATGATGGACGGGTCCATGTACTCTCAGGGCCAGGGTATTGAAAATGGGTCGTGGACTGGTATTCCAGTATGACAATGACCCAAAACACACGGCCAAAGCAACGAAGGAGTGGATCAAGAAGCAGCACATTAAGGTCTTGGAGTGGCCTAGCCAGTCTCTAGACCTTAATCCCATAGAAAATCTGTGGAGGGAGCTGAAGGTTCGAGTTGCCAAACGTCAGCCTCGAAACCTTAATGACTTCGAGAGGATCTGCAAAGAGGAGTGGCACAAAATCCCTCCTGAGATGTGTGCAAACCTGGTGGCCAACTACAAGAAACCTCTGTGATTACCAACAAGAGTTTTGCCACCAAGTACGAAGTCATGTTTTGTGAAGGGGTCAAATACTTATTTGACTCATTAAAATGCAAATCAATTTATAACGTTTTTTTAAATGCGCTTTTCTGAATTTTTTTGTTGTTATTCTGTCTCTAACTGTTCAAATAAACTTACCGTTAAAATTATAGACTGATCATTTCTTTGTAAGTGGGCAAACATACAAATTTTGTCTATTTAGGATACATATAATGCTAGCTATGAAATTTGCATTAGGAAGACAAAAGCAGTTGGACACATTTTTTGGAGCTGGACATTAGTAAAGGACAAATTAAATAAAGTACTGAAAGTGTGAAAAGTGTGTTTTAAGAGTTTATATGTATGTATGCATTATTATTGCCTGCATGCATTCAAATGTGTGCTTCGAGCATGAGACCAGTAGCTTGTGGGTGTATGGATGCATGCAGGAAGGCGTTCAAACCAGCAGGCACGGAGAGATTATGTAAATACATCTTCAGGAGCGTTCAGCTCGTTTCTCAACTGCACAGTGCTTTGTCTGCACGTTTGTTGCTCAATGGAAGATGGATCTGAGAAACACAGGAAGTGCCATTTCTTTTAGTGCCTCTCAGGGCATTACTGTTCAAATCAGAGCTGCTTCTGGGAGCAGACAGTTCTCGTGCTGGGTTCTCAAGGGGGAAGCACTCAGCAGCCACTTAGATGATTCATCTCCTTGTATGCTCTGAAATTAGAGGTGTAGATTAGCAACATATTTGCAGCTTGTTGATCATGTCTGCACAACTTCAAAAAAAAAAAAAATGTTGTAAACTCTCACTGAAAACCAATGGTGAAGTGGTTGATTCGCACTATATGCCCAAGGGCCCTGCTGTTTTGGAGGCCCCTGGATGTCAACTACAATAGACCAATTCAATTCCCATTTTCCCTTCATGAATGTGCATTTTAGCTGTCTAAATGTATCAAACAGGCTCTTAAAAGGAAAAACCTGAAGCCACTGCCCCCGGTGGCACAAGCCAAGCAATAAAAGTGCTATTACCGCCATAAACATCTGATTGCTTTCACAAATGCAGTCGATTATGTGGCAGCGAAAGTACCTAGATTCTGCTGAGATATTGATAGCATCAATCACACGGCGAGTCGACAGGTAGACTTTACTCAGCCGTCACGACAAATGCAAATCTCATAACTGGCCTTTCATTGCAATCGTGTAAAAAATTATCTTGATTTCATTTGCCAAGCAGTTTCCTCATGTATCTTGATTTATGTTGTTCTTGGCGCGTGAGCACTTGGCTAAGTGTCGAGAAAGATGGACGAACACATCAGTCGTCCTTTTACGCCAATATGAACATCCGCTCCATCCTTCATCGGTGAGATTAGGGGATTGGGGAACTGTTGCCGTTGTTTATTTGTTTTTGAAGTGAGCGCACAGTGCTTAAGGGGAACTGAATCCCAGCAGAAGCAGGAGCAGTAACAGGTAGCTCGCCCTAAAATATTTAGCTGTGCTTTAGGAACTAGCAGTAAATCTCGTTCCCAGTTGCAATTGCGCTCCCGTCATGGCTGTTTACCTCACGAAAAGCAAATGAGGAGTATGAGGCAGAACACAATTACTTCTGCAATAAGATTTTCCCTCGCACCGTGCAAGTTCATCGATAGCAAAGCCTCCTGGGAAAGAAATGGAATTGAAAATTTGACATGTGAGAACAAATGGCTGTTATTAAAGGAATTCATAAAGCTGTTGGAAATAATAAGATGCTAATTGCTTAAGTTTATTCAGTGTTTTGTTTGATCTTTGCTTATCAACTCCTCCCTCTATGTTCCTGCAGGCTCCATTGAGGCTTGCTTAAGCCACCTGTTGAAGCGAAGAGCAGCAGGATTCCTCCGCAGCGATAAGATCGCTGCCCTCTTCACCAAGATCGGCAAGGTGAACACCACAGCGGGTGAAATCTGCCGCAAGGTTCAAGAACAGCTACAGCAGCAAGCCGAAATCACCAGGTTTGACTTTTTATTGCGCACAAATAATGTGCATTATTTCCTTGAAATTATTATTATTATTATTTTTAATTTAGTAAATTTGTGAAATTACTTTCTTTTCAGCTGACATCACCCTTAGGCCATGTGGGCTATTGGCTAATCTTAGCCAAAAGCCATATAGCTTTTGTTTTTGTCTGCTTTAGTTGATTACGTAGCCTTTCTGAAATCTTTCTGAAAGTTTAGTTTACAGATTTACAATTTACAAAGTTACAAATAACAATCGATTTGAAAAAGAAGCCTTCATAATCAACAGTAAACTGACATTTAGGAAGAAAAAACTTCTCTAACACAATCCAATATGCTCGATAGGTCTCATTCTCCTTTTTTATCTCATTCAATATCCTGTTTTATTCTGAAAATGTTTAATTTATGAGAAAAATAATGCATTTTTCTGTTAAATTTAAAAGTAGTATTTTTGCACCACTAAAAACTTGTTCACATCAAGAACTATAATTAAAAAGATCTATAATATCATCTATATTAGCATTCACACCAGTGTACAATAATGTTCTGTTTATTATAATCACACACTGCAGTTTGATTATCGTTTTAAATGCTTGAGCTCTTTACAGTCAGGTGGATTCTGATTGGCTGTTTCACTCTGAAATATGTCAATATATGAAATAAAACAGATTGCAAATAGCACTTTATGTTGAAAGTAGTATTTTTGAACTACTAAAGGTCTGTTCACACCAAGAACTACTGTAAAACTATGAAGACAACTAAAATGATAACTAGTGTTCACACCAGTGGACAATAACGTTATGTTTAATATAATTACGCTCTGCAGTTTTGTCGTACTGCCCCTTTAAATCCTTGAACTCTTTAAAGTCATGTGGAATCTGATTGGCTCTTAATGTTTTTATTATTCATCAACTAAAAAAATCGTTCTTAAAGTGATTCCAACGACATTTGCTATTCTATTAGAATTAAAATGAATTTGAAACACTTCATAATCCAATCAGTTCTCAATAAGGTCCCATCCTACTTTTTTTTCCCTCATTCAATATCGTGTTTTACTCTGAAATATCTTAATTTATTAAAAATAAAAGTGCAATTTTTTTGGTAAATTTAAAAGTAGTATTTTTGCGCCACTAAAGACTAGTTCACATCAAGAACTAAAACTATTAAGATCTATAATGATAACTATGTTAACGCTCACACCGGTGGGCGATAATGTTCTGTTTATCATTATTACATGTTGCAGTTTGATTATCGTTTTAAATGCTCAAGCTCTTTAAAGTCGGGTGGATTCTGATTGGCTGTTTCACTTCGAAATATGTAAATTTACAAAATAAAACAGATTGCAAATTGCATTTTGTTGAATTCAAAAGTCGTATTTTTGATCTACCAAAGGCCTGTTCACACCAAGAACTACTGTAAAACTATAAAGATAACTTATAACGATAGCTATATTAGTGTTCACACCAGAGGATGATATTGTTATGTTTATTGTAATCACACTCTGCAGTTTTGTCGTACTGCCCCTTTAAATCCTTGAGTTCTTTAAAGTTGGATTCTGATTGGCTCTTAATGTTTTTATCGTTCATCAGCTATAGAAAAAAAACATTCCAACGAAATCATTGTAATTATAGCTGTGGTTTCGCTGATCTATTAGAATTAGAATGGTTTTCGAAACTTTCTAGGTATAATTCTAGTTATCGTTCTAGTTGTGAACAACACTTAATAGCACAAACAGAATTGGAAAACACCCACCCCAAATCCATGACAATGGTTTAGCTAAAAGTCAATATATCTGACCACTCCAACAAACAATGTTTTGTTTCTGCATTTCAAACTACAAACTGTTAAAAAATGACACTTTACTTTTAACAATCACTTGTAAGTAGAGATGCTAAAAGTCAAAGAAAGCCATAAACTGGAACTGATCGTATTAGCGATATAAGCAATGCTTTATGTCTGAAAAGCTATTCAAGCAATGATGAAAGCAGGAAGCAGATCACATCTGGTGTGTGGAGAGGAATGATTTGCTGCTTTGTTGGGCTTTAAACAGAATTCTGGCTCTGCAGCACTCTAAATGAGGAATGGTTTGGGCGGATGCTCCAGGGCTTCGGTCAGCTTCTTATTTTCCCATTAACTCTCCATTAGCAGAGCCACATGGCCAATGTGCCACTCAAGAGTGGACCGCTCGGGCCTAATAACCACAATCTCCAGGTGGCTCAACATCTCTGTTGTGGTCAGAGATTAGTTGAAGCCACTTTGGTGTGTCTGTACAGTAGCCGCACACACACACACACACACACACATACACATTTAAAGCATTAATGTGGAGTGCTGCAGGTCACATGTTTTGCGGTGTTCCCTGCCTGTCCATTTTAAGCACCCCTCCCCCACCGCACTCACTCGGTTACTCACGTTGCCACAGCAACACCATGGTGTCACCATTCTAGAGCAACAAGATGCTCTCCGGTTATTGAATACCTCTACCGCAGCAATTCAGTCTAATAAAGCAACTGCATGTCATTACTTTCTTATGCAAGAGTTATATTGCACCCAAAACACATTTGTACTTCATTGTTTAAATGATTTCATTTATTGCACTCATATTTAGCTTCACAATTATAATTAGGTTTTATATAATACAATGTTTTAATAATTAAGAGTTTAATAATTTTATATATATAAACTGTTTATTCAATGTATATACAGTATTAGTAATTAATACTATGTAGACCATATGTAGATTAAGACAGTATTAGTTATCTAATTAAAGCTGACAAATAATTAAATACATGGACATGAAGTTGAAATTATTATATTATGTGTAAATTAACTAGTCAGCGAAGCAAAGAAGACAAACTCTGCAACAATATTACAGTTTTCATTTATTTAAATGTATATATTATTGTTAATTTGCAGTTCAAGTCAACAAAAAAAATCAGTTTTCTTGCTTTATGAGTGCAGACTCCTGAATTTTGTCATCTATCAATAGATTGAAAGATGGCAATTAATTTGCGTTGATATACAAAGAGAGGCAGTGGAAAGTAGCATCTATATGTTGGCATGAACGACCGTTAAATATGCAGTTTAGTGTCATTATACAAAAATATGTGCTATTTGTGGATTCATAATGGACTTGGTGAACCCTTTCTCACTGCATCTTTATTAATGGGCCGCTAACGCTGCACTGGATGCTCTACATTATTGCTCTTGGAGCAGAAACGCACAGTTTCATCTCCATAGCATCTGCATACTCATCTCAGGTGCAGGGATTTATTTGCTTGTTTATACTGAATGTCCACCGCTGCGGCCAGCACTCACACACAAAGTGTAAGTGGTAGGCCGTTATGCGATCAATGCTTATGTAAATCAGAGAAGATGAGGGCGCTGTGGCACAGACAGCAGACTCATCCATCTCTGGTGTGCCTGCAGCTGTGGTGTAGTGTGATGTCCGGGCTGGAGGGAGATTGATGGCTGTGGGGTGTTATTGGCTTACGCCCATGATGGACTCTCTCATCGGTGCGCTCAACATTACAGCAGTCCTCCCAGCTCTCCACAGAGTCTGAACGGATCTCAGACAGGCTTAGTCACAGAGACTGGCTTAAGGGAATATTCCAGGTTTATTTTCAGCCTGAAGATGGGATTGTTCACCCCAAAATAATTTATTTACTCACCCTCATTTTTTTAAACATACAATAAGTAAAGAACTGTTTTTCACCATATAGTAAAAGTCAATGGGGTCCAAAACAACAATAAAGGGAAAAAACTAAATAGAAAACAAGATATTTTCTTTTGTGTTCCACAGAATAAAGAAAATCATACAGGTTTGAAATGACATGAAGGTGAGTAAGTGATAACAAAACTTTCAAAGCCTTTTTTTTTTTTTTCATTGGTGCCACTATTTTATTTTTTTTTTACCCCCAAACAGCACTATTCATTCTTGGCTTTCTGCACTTGTGACAGTGCCCTAAAGCAAGATTTTTTTTCTTGGATCTTCCGTGATTTCTTCATTTCTCATGTCTTCCTAGAGCTGGTGTCTGGCTCTCAGTAAAAACGAACAGTGCTTTCTGTAATGCCATCTCAGCCAAAACATACAGTACAGTACTGTCTAAAAGTTTGGGGTTAGTACGTTTTTTTTCACGTTTTTGGAAAAAAGGTCTCTTATGTTTACCAAGGCTGCATATATTTGATTGCAGATACAGTAAAAACAGTAATATTTTGTAAAATTATTACAATTTAAAAGAACTGTTTTCTATTTTAATGTAATATAATGTAATTTATTCCTGTGATGGCAAAGCTGAATTTTCTCCAGTCTTCAGTGCCACAAGATCCTTCAGAAATCATTCTAATATGCAGATTTTCTGCTCAAGAAAGATTTCAGATAATTATCAATGTTAAAAACAGTTGTGGAAATCATAATACATTTCTCTCAGGATTCTTTGATTAATAGAGAGTTCAAAATAACAGCACTGAAATAGAAAATGAATAGAAGTTTAGATAGGCTAAATGACATTTACTGTCACTTTTGGTCAATTTAATGCATCCTTGTTGAATAATATTATTAATCTCACTTGCTGACCCCAGACTTTTGATCATTTGTGTAATTGACCCTTCGCAAAGAGTTTTTAATTGACAGGCGATCTGACTAATCATAATGGAACTGACATTTTTGTTCGACAAACAAACCAGACCAGAGAGTAGATTAACGTCGGTGGACTTGTACTTGAAAAAATGTGTATTGACATCTTGAAACAATATACCTTCTCATATTCACTCGTTTATTTCATGCTGTAACAAGTAAAGAGGAAGAGATGATTGGTTCACGTGGCACTTAAACCGAGGCTCTACAGCGATCTGTCACGACACATTAAAGAGCCACAAAATGGTATTTATTGTTTGAATTTCTTTAAAAAATGACAAAATTTGGAAGTGGAGACTTTGTAAAGCCAAAAGTAACCTGATTTTCGGCACGTTGTCAGTGTCCTCTTTGCTCTGTGAAGTATTTTTCACTGCGTGAGAACATGTTGTGTAGTGTGAGAGTGCCATGGCTTGTCCGACATAACAGAAACTAAGGGAGGCAGGAAGGGTCAGTTGCGGGGATTTTGTCCAAACTGCTTGTTCAGGAGTAACTACTGTTGTTGATGGTTTGAGTGGCTTCTATGACAGATGATGCAACTCTAATCTTAGATGTTCCGGCTCTTGTCTTACTTAGTCTTTTATCTGTGGGATTTATCTCTTTTAATGCTCTGAGGTGAGTATTTTGGGATGACACATGCTCTGTTCCTGTCATTGTGTGAATATATGTGTGTTGTCCCGGTTGGCTGAATGGCCTGGCGGGTTCGAGTGGGTTTTGTGGCTTCATCTGGCCCTCCTGCACTGTTGTAGATGAGCAGCCAGGTCATCCTGTTGAGATGCTGTATGGAGAAGTATATGGACTCACCGAACACTTAGAAACACCCACTGACAGGCACAGTCATAATCCCTTTTGTGTCTCTTGCTTCTTTCATAAGACCAGGCAGTGTAAGTATGGGATTTTAGCAAGTTATATGAGGACAAATAGAAGCACAAAATGATTGAAGGAAGGCCTAGTCTTAGCAGAAAACGTACTTTTTTTATTTTTTTTTAAAAAGTCTTCAAGATTATTACTATTGTGTCATTTGGTCGCATAAGACAAATTGGTTTGTAATGACTCTATTTGCTTATGTTTGGGTGCGTTTTTGTCATATACACTTGCGTTCTTGTGCGTGAACGCATTATTGCTGGTCTTTTTCAGGAGAACCCAGAGCACAGGACAGGAGCCCCTCCGGAGGCAGGGCTCCTCTGCCGGCCGAGCGCCTCAGCCACTCTCTGCGCAGGCCATCAAGCACATATGGGTCCGCACGGCCCTCTTTGAGAAAGTCCTGGACAAAGTAGTGCAGTATATTGTGGATAATGCAAGGTAATTAGCATCAGTACCGTAACTCAGTTCATGGAACTTTGTATGATTTAGTTTTTAGGATTACATTTTTTTTTTTTTTTTTTATCTTTAGCAAGTTTACAAACGATTATCAGTTTTATGTACTGTACATTATAATGTTGTGATGCCTATTTTCACTTTTAGCTTATTTAAAAAAAATTTTTATTTATTTTTTATTTATTTAAAATAATCAGCTTATTGAACTCACATGGAATTTTAATATCCGTGTATGCCTTATTTTCTTAAATAATTGTGGCTGCATAACATGCATTGCTCATCTCTCTTATGCAAAGTGTTATTTGCCAAGATTAAGGCTTGAAATTTATCATTTGTCCACGGGGATTGTTTGGGCTGTCATATGGAGCTTGTGAAATAATGAGTTATTTGTTCAGCCTTTGAAAGAGGTCTCTGGTTATTGACATACATGCTGTGTGTGTTTGCTGTTTGTGTGTGTCCGTAGTAAGTATTATGAAAAGGAGGCCCTCATACACGACACTGTGTTTGGCCCGATACTGGCTGCACTGCTGGGTGAGTGCATAAAATGATGCAGAAAACACACTCTATCTGCTCATAATACAGCTAATCGAGATTTATAGATGTGGTTCAATAAAAAATTGTGTTGCATAACTCTTGCATTTTTTAAAATCACAGTATGTTATCACATTACAATTTCTTTTGTGTAAAAATCAATATTTTTCATCTATAGTCGGGCCTTGCGCTCTAGAGTACACTAAGCTCAAGACGTCGGATCATTTCTGGACGGACCCGTCAGCAAATGAGCTGGTCCAGAGGCATCGCATTCACGGGGCCCACAGGGGCCAAGAAGTGTCACCGGGCCGCAGGCCTGCACTTGGGGTGAGAATGTCATTCGCATCGAGGTTGATTGTGCAATAATTTTGTTCTAGTAAATAATCTCATATTAATGGTTTTTCCTCAGATCCGAAAGCGGCAGTCCTCTGGAAGCATGTCTGAGGACAAATTTGCAGCCTCGGCAAGAGAGTACGTCGAATCCCTGCACCAAAACTCACGCATTCACTTGCTCTACGGAAAAAACAATGTACTCGTTCAACCGGTAAGACAGTACACGCACACACATGCAAATGCACTTACAGGAAAACTAGTTTGATTTGCATCTGCAGTTCTTTTGATGATTCTAACACAAGGGATTGTTTGTAGATCAATGAATCTCATCTAATCAATATAATGGATTTCAGAGCTGTAGATAGGTAGAACTGTTCAAATTATTGTCTTCCCTTGTGTAATGAACGGTCAGATGGGTTTCCCTGGCATTTTTAGCTCTCCGGCCCATGCTGACTTCCCGGCTGCTAGTTGGCTACTCTTGTGAACTGGAAAAGGCAGACTGGATTAGCCATTACACCACATTAGATTTGTCATCAAATGAGTCAGGCACGGACTGAATGTGTGCATGAAAGTGTTTGTGAGATTTGCAACGGTGACTGATGTAACTGGGCACGGAAAGTGCTGGGTCTGGCAAGGACTTGTAGAAATCAATAGTGTAAACGACCCTTGCCAAAAGGTTTGCAGTGATTCAGGTTTAATTGGATTCCTGTGTGAAACCTGATGCGTTTCGCAGCTCTCATCATCACAGTAAATCGTCAGAGACGTTTTATTTATGTCAATCTGTTGCTTATAACACTCACTTTTCTTCCGTTTCTCCTTTTTTCTGCTCTTTTCCTTGTGTAAGGTTGCCGATTATGCTAGTTACCGTATTTTTAGAGGAGTTAGGGAAGCCACTGTGTTTTATTGAATAGAATTTGTTCTTTGCAGAAGAAGGACATGGAGGTGCTGCGTGGTTACCTGTCCCTTCATCAGACGGCTGAAACACTCACGCTGAAGTGGACGCCCAATCAGCTAATCAATGGCACTCTGGGAGACTGTGACTTGGAGAAGAGGTAATATATACTGTACACACACACACACACACACACAGGGGAAATCTGGTAAATTAGGTCATCAGGTAAAATGGGCCGGAAGAGCTTGGAATGATTTGAGATGGCTAGTCACTGCGGTTCATTTTGCTACGACTGTTCTTATCATGTAGGAACTGAATTGATTGGTCCGAGATTACTAGGTTGGACAGAGCAATTACTTTTACAGAGGATGTACAGGAAAAGCATAAGATGAGTGTCCTGTTGTGCTGATTGCTGGTTGATATGTTTGTAAGAAACAAATGAACATCTAAATGTGAGGTTATTTAGCAAAACAACATTGATTATTTTATTGAATAGACTGTTAGATTGCTGATCTGTTTTAACAGAACATTTCTCTCTCCCTCCCACTTTCTCTCTCTTTCTCAATTCTTTTTTATCACCCTATAGTATTTACTGGGACTACGCTTTGACTGTGCCTTTAAGACAGATCGTCTGCATTCATTGTCACCAGCGCCGTGAGTCTGATTATATTATATTATATTATTCATTTTTATTTATCTTCAACGTTTAAACTTTGTCAGATATTTAGCTTCAGTGTAGCACATATTTCAGTATCGATTATTGATTTAATTCACCTTATATCACCGATTATTAATGATATACTATTTAATTTTTTATTCATGTGAATTTCTCTCAGCGGACTGTGGGGGTACTCTGGT